>NW_026947502.1:1179172-1840128 GCF_034190915.1 Cavia porcellus
GTATGTGGGTGTATGTGTGAGTATATGTGTGAGAAGGGGTGTGTGTGAGGGTGTGTATATGTGTAAGGGTGTGTGTGGGGGGGTGTGTGAGGGTGTGTATATGTGTAAGGGTGTGTGTGAGGGTGTATGTGAGGGTGTGTGTGAGGGTGTATGTGAGGGTGTGTGTGAGGGTGTGTGTGAGGGTGTGTGTGAGGGTGTATGTGAGGGTGTGTGTGAGGGTGTGTGTGAGGGTGTGTATATGTGTAAGGGTGTGTGTGGGGGTGTGTGTGAGGGTGTGTATATGTGTAACGGTGTATGTGAGGGTATGTATATGTGTAACAGTGTGTGTGAGGTTGCGTGTGAGGGTGTGTGTGAGGGTGTGTGTGAGGGTGTATGTGGGTGTATGTGTGAGTATATGTGTGAGAAGGGGTGTGTGTGAGGGTGTGTGTGAGGGTGTGTATATGTGTAAGGGTGTGTGTGGGGGTGTGTGTGAGGGTGTGTATATGTGTAAGGGTGTGTGTGAGGGTGTATGTGAGGGTGTGTGTGAGGGTGTATGTGAGGGTGTATGTGGGTGTATGTGTGAGTATATGTGTGAGAAGGGTGTGTGTGAGGGTGTGTGTGAGGGTGTGTGTGAGGGTGTGTGTGAGGGTGTATGTGAGGGTGTATGTGAGGGTGTGTGTGAGGGTGTGTGTGAGGGTGTGTATATGTGTAAGGGTGTGTGTGAGGGTGTATGTGAGGGTGTGTGTGAGGGTGTATGTGAGGGTGTATGTGGGTGTATGTGTGAGTATATGTGTGAGAAGGGGTGTGTGTGAGGGTGTGTGTGAGGGTGTGTATATGTGTAAGGGTGTGTGTGAGGGTGTGTGTGAGGGTGTGTGTGAGGGTGTATGTGAGGGTGTATGTGGGTGTATGTGTGAGTATATGTGTGAGAAGGGGTGTGTGTGAGGGTGTGTGTGAGGGTGTGTATATGTGTAAGGGTGTGTGGGGGGGGTGTGAGGGTGTGTATATGTGTAAGGGTGTGTGTGAGGGTGTGTGTGAGGGTGTGTGTGAGGGTGTGTATATGTGTAAGGGTGTGTGTGAGGGTGTATGTGAGGGTGTGTGTGAGGGTATGTGTGAGGGTGTGTATATGTGTAAGGGTGTGTGTGAGGGTGTATGTGAGGGTGTGTGTGAGGGTGTATGTGAGGGTGTATGTGGGTGTATGTGTGAGTATATGTGTGAGAAGGGTGTGTGTGAGGGTGTGTGTGAGGGTGTGTATATGTGTAAGGGTGTGTGTGGGGGGTGTGTGAGGGTGTGTATATGTGTAAGGGTGTGTGTGAGGGTGTGTGTGAGGGTGTGTGTGAGGGTGTGTGTGAGGGTGTGTATATGTGTAAGGGTGTGTGTGAGGGTGTATATGAGGGTGTGTGTGAGGGTGTATGTGAGGGTGTATGTGGGTGTATGTGTGAGTATATGTGTGAGAAGGGGTGTGTGTGAGGGTGTGTGTGAGGGTGTGTATATGTGTAAGGGTGTGTGGGTGGGGTGTGTGAGGGTGTGTATATGTGTAAGGGTGTGTGTGAGGTGTGTGTGAGGGTGTGTGTGAGGGTGTGTATATGTGTAAGGGTGTGTGTGAGGGTGTATGTGAGGGTGTGTGTGAGGGTATGTGTGAGGGTGTGTATATGTGTAAGGGTGTGTGTGAGGGTGTATGTGAGGGTGTGTGTGAGGGTGTATGTGAGGGTGTATGTGGGTGTATGTGTGAGTATATGTGTGAGAAGGGGTGTGTGTGAGGGTGTGTGTGAGGGTGTGTATATGTGTAAGGGTGTGTGTGGGGGGGTGTGTGAGGGTGTGTATATGTGTAAGGGTGTGTGTGAGGGTGTGTGTGAGGGTGTGTGTGAGGGTGTGTATATGTGTAAGGGTGTGTGTGAGGGTGTATGTGAGGGTGTGTGTGAGGGTATGTGTGAGGGTGTGTATATGTGTAAGGGTGTGTGTGAGGGTGTATGTGAGGGTGTGTGTGAGGGTGTATGTGAGGGTGTATGTGGGTGTATGTGTGAGTATATGTGTGAGAAGGGGTGTGTGTGAGGGTGTGTGTGAGGGTGTGTATATGTGTAAGGGTGTGTGTGGGGGGTGTGTGAGGGTGTGTATATGTGTAAGGGTGTGTGTGAGGGTGTGTGTGAGGGTGTGTGAGGGTGTGTGTGAGGGTGTGTATATGTGTAAGGGTGTGTGTGAGGGTGTATGTGAGGGTGTGTGTGAGGGTGTATGTGAGGGTGTATGTGGGTGTATGTGTGAGTATATGTGTGAGAAGGGGTGTGTGTGAGGGTGTGTGTGAGGGTGTGTATATGTGTAAGGGTGTGTGTGAGGGTGTGTGTGAGGGTGTGTGTGAGGGTGTGTATATGTGTAAGGGTGTGTGTGAGGGTGTATGTGAGGGTGTGTGTGAGGGTATGTGTGAGGGTGTGTATATGTGTAAGGGTGTGTGTGAGGGTGTATGTGAGGGTGTGTGTGAGGGTGTATGTGAGGGTGTATGTGGGTGTATGTGTGAGTATATGTGTGAGAAGGGGTGTGTGTGAGGGTGTGTGTGAGGGTGTGTATATGTGTAAGGGTGTGTGTGGGGGGGTGTGTGAGGGTGTGTATATGTGTAAGGGTGTGTGTGAGGGTGTGTGTGAGGATGTGTGTGAGGGTGTGTGTGAGGGTGTGTATATGTGTAAGGGTGTGTGTGAGGGTGTATGTGAGGGTGTGTGTGAGGGTGTATGTGAGGGTGTATGTGGGTGTATGTGTGAGTATATGTGTGAGAAGGGGTGTGTGTGAGGGTGTGTGTGAGGGTGTGTATATGTGTAAGGGTGTGTGTGGGGGGGTGTGTGAGGGTGTGTATATGTGTAAGGGTGTGTGTGAGGGTGTGTGTGAGGGTGTGTGTGAGGGTGTGTGTGAGGGTGTATGTGGGTGTATGTGTGAGTATATGTGTGAGAAGGGGTGTGTGTGAGGGTGTGTGTGAGGGTGTGTATATGTGTAAGGGTGTGTGTGAGGGTGTGTGTGAGGGTGTGTGTGAGGGTGTGTGTGAGGGTGTGTATATGTGTAAGGGTGTGTGTGAGGGTGTATGTGAGGGTGTGTGTGAGGGTGTATGTGAGGGTGTATGTGGGTGTATGTGTGAGTATATGTGTGAGAAGGGGTGTGTGTGAGGGTGTGTGTGAGGGTGTGTATATGTGTAAGGGTGTGTGTGAGGGTGTGTGAGGGTGTGTGTGAGGGTGTGTATATGTGTAAGGGTGTGTGTGAGGGTGTATGTGAGGGTGTGTGTGAGGGTATGTGTGAGGGTGTGTATATGTGTAAGGGTGTGTGTGAGGGTGTATGTGAGGGTGTGTGTGAGGGTGTATGTGAGGGTGTATGTGGGTGTATGTGTGAGTATATGTGTGAGAAGGGGTGTGTGTGAGGGTGTGTGTGAGGGTGTGTATATGTGTAAGGGTGTGTGTGGGGGGGTGTGTGAGGGTGTGTATATGTGTAAGGGTGTGTGTGAGGGTGTGTGTGAGGATGTGTGTGAGGGTGTGTGTGAGGGTGTGTATATGTGTAAGGGTGTGTGTGAGGGTGTATGTGAGGGTGTGTGTGAGGGTGTATGTGAGGGTGTATGTGGGTGTATGTGTGAGTATATGTGTGAGAAGGGGTGTGTGTGAGGGTGTGTGTGAGGGTGTGTATATGTGTAAGGGTGTGTGTGGGGGGGTGTGTGAGGGTGTGTATATGTGTAAGGGTGTGTGTGAGGGTGTGTGTGAGGGTGTGTGTGAGGGTGTGTGTGAGGGTGTATGTGAGGGTGTGTGTGAGGGTGTGTGTGAGGGTGTGTATATGTGTAAGGGTGTGTGTGAGGGTGTATATGAGGGTGTGTGTGAGGGTGTATGTGAGGGTGTATGTGGGTGTATGTGTGAGTATATGTGTGAGAAGGGGTGTGTGTGAGGGTGTGTGTGAGGGTGTGTATATGTGTAAGGGTGTGTGTGGGGGGGTGTGTGAGGGTGTGTATATGTGTAAGGGTGTGTGTGAGGGTGTGTGTGAGGGTGTGTGTGAGGGTGTGTATATGTGTAAGGGTGTGTGTGAGGGTGTGTGTGAGGGTGTGTGTGAGGGTGTGTATATGTGTAAGGGTGTGTGTGAGGGTGTATGTGAGGGTGTGTGTGAGGGTATGTGTGAGGGTGTGTATATGTGTAAGGGTGTGTGTGAGGGTGTATGTGAGGGTGTGTGTGAGGGTGTATGTGAGGGTGTATGTGGGTGTATGTGTGAGTATATGTGTGAGAAGGGGTGTGTGTGAGGGTGTGTGTGAGGGTGTGTATATGTGTAAGGGTGTGTGTGGGGGTGTGTGTGAGGGTGTGTATATGTGTAAGGGTGTGTGTGAGGGTGTGTGTGAGGGTGTGTGTGAGGGTGTGTGTGAGGGTGTGTATATGTGTAAGGGTGTGTGTGAGGGTGTATGTGAGGGTGTGTGTGAGGGTGTATGTGAGGGTGTATGTGGGTGTATGTGTGAGTATATGTGTGAGAAGGGGTGTGTGTGAGGGTGTGTGTGAGGGTGTGTATATGTGTAAGGGTGTGTGTGGGGGGGTGTGTGAGGGTGTGTATATGTGTAAGGGTGTGTGTGAGGGTGTGTGTGAGGGTGTGTGTGAGGGTGTGTGTGAGGGTGTATGTGAGGGTGTGTGTGAGGGTGTGTGTGAGGGTGTGTATATGTGTAAGGGTGTGTGTGAGGGTGTATATGAGGGTGTGTGTGAGGGTGTATGTGAGGGTGTATGTGGGTGTATGTGTGAGTATATGTGTGAGAAGGGGTGTGTGTGAGGGTGTGTGTGAGGGTGTGTATATGTGTAAGGGTGTGTGGGGGGCGGGTGTGTGAGGGTGTGTATATGTGTAAGGGTGTGTGTGAGGGTGTGTGTGAGGGTGTGTGTGAGGGTGTGTATATGTGTAAGGGTGTGTGTTAGGGTGTATGTGAGGGTGTGTGTGAGGGTATGTGTGAGGGTGTGTATATGTGTAAGGGTGTGTGTGAGGGTGTATGTGAGGGTGTGTGTGAGGGTGTATGTGAGGGTGTATGTGGGTGTATGTGTGAGTATATGTGTGAGAAGGGGTGTGTGTGAGGGTGTGTGTGAGGGTGTGTATATGTGTAAGGGTGTGTGTGGGGGGGTGTGTGAGGGTGTGTATATGTGTAAGGGTGTGTGTGAGGGTGTGTGTGAGGGTGTGTGTGAGGGTGTGTATATGTGTAAGGGTGTGTGTGAGGGTGTATGTGAGGGTGTGTGTGAGGGTATGTGTGAGGGTGTGTATATGTGTAAGGGTGTGTGTGAGGGTGTATGTGAGGGTGTGTGTGAGGGTGTATGTGAGGGTGTATGTGGGTGTATGTGTGAGTATATGTGTGAGAAGGGGTGTGTGTGAGGGTGTGTGTGAGGGTGTGTATATGTGTAAGGGTGTGTGTGGGGGGGTGTGTGAGGGTGTGTATATGTGTAAGGGTGTGTGTGAGGGTGTGTGTGAGGGTGTGTGTGAGGGTGTGTGTGAGGGTGTGTATATGTGTAAGGGTGTGTGTGAGGGTGTATGTGAGGGTGTGTGTGAGGGTGTATGTGAGGGTGTATGTGGGTGTATGTGTGAGTATATGTGTGAGAAGGGGTGTGTGTGAGGGTGTGTGTGAGGGTGTGTATATGTGTAAGGGTGTGTGTGAGGGTGTGTGTGAGGGTGTGTGTGAGGGTGTGTATATGTGTAAGGGTGTGTGTGAGGGTGTATGTGAGGGTGTGTGTGAGGGTATGTGTGAGGGTGTGTATATGTGTAAGGGTGTGTGTGAGGGTGTATGTGAGGGTGTGTGTGAGGGTGTATGTGAGGGTGTATGTGGGTGTATGTGTGAGTATATGTGTGAGAAGGGGTGTGTGTGAGGGTGTGTGTGAGGGTGTGTATATGTGTAAGGGTGTGTGTGGGGGGGTGTGTGAGGGTGTGTATATGTGTAAGGGTGTGTGTGAGGGTGTGTGTGAGGATGTGTGTGAGGGTGTGTGTGAGGGTGTGTATATGTGTAAGGGTGTGTGTGAGGGTGTATGTGAGGGTGTGTGTGAGGGTGTATGTGAGGGTGTATGTGGGTGTATGTGTGAGTATATGTGTGAGAAGGGGTGTGTGTGAGGGTGTGTGTGAGGGTGTGTATATGTGTAAGGGTGTGTGTGGGGGGGTGTGTGAGGGTGTGTATATGTGTAAGGGTGTGTGTGAGGGTGTGTGTGAGGGTGTGTGTGAGGGTGTGTGTGAGGGTGTATGTGGGTGTATGTGTGAGTATATGTGTGAGAAGGGGTGTGTGTGAGGGTGTGTGTGAGGGTGTGTATATGTGTAAGGGTGTGTGTGAGGGTGTGTGTGAGGGTGTGTGTGAGGGTGTGTGTGAGGGTGTGTATATGTGTAAGGGTGTGTGTGAGGGTGTATGTGAGGGTGTGTGTGAGGGTGTATGTGAGGGTGTATGTGGGTGTATGTGTGAGTATATGTGTGAGAAGGGGTGTGTGTGAGGGTGTGTGTGAGGGTGTGTATATGTGTAAGGGTGTGTGTGAGGGTGTGTGTGAGGGTGTGTGTGAGGGTGTGTATATGTGTAAGGGTGTGTGTGAGGGTGTATGTGAGGGTGTGTGTGAGGGTATGTGTGAGGGTGTGTATATGTGTAAGGGTGTGTGTGAGGGTGTATGTGAGGGTGTGTGTGAGGGTGTATGTGAGGGTGTATGTGGGTGTATGTGTGAGTATATGTGTGAGAAGGGGTGTGTGTGAGGGTGTGTGTGAGGGTGTGTATATGTGTAAGGGTGTGTGTGGGGGGGTGTGTGAGGGTGTGTATATGTGTAAGGGTGTGTGTGAGGGTGTGTGTGAGGATGTGTGTGAGGGTGTGTGTGAGGGTGTGTATATGTGTAAGGGTGTGTGTGAGGGTGTATGTGAGGGTGTGTGTGAGGGTGTATGTGAGGGTGTATGTGGGTGTATGTGTGAGTATATGTGTGAGAAGGGGTGTGTGTGAGGGTGTGTGTGAGGGTGTGTATATGTGTAAGGGTGTGTGTGGGGGGGTGTGTGAGGGTGTGTATATGTGTAAGGGTGTGTGTGAGGGTGTGTGTGAGGGTGTGTGTGAGGGTGTGTGTGAGGGTGTATGTGAGGGTGTGTGTGAGGGTGTGTGTGAGGGTGTGTATATGTGTAAGGGTGTGTGTGAGGGTGTATATGAGGGTGTGTGTGAGGGTGTATGTGAGGGTGTATGTGGGTGTATGTGTGAGTATATGTGTGAGAAGGGGTGTGTGTGAGGGTGTGTGTGAGGGTGTGTATATGTGTAAGGGTGTGTGTGGGGGGGTGTGTGAGGGTGTGTATATGTGTAAGGGTGTGTGTGAGGGTGTGTGTGAGGGTGTGTGTGAGGGTGTGTATATGTGTAAGGGTGTGTGTGAGGGTGTATGTGAGGGTGTGTGTGAGGGTATGTGTGAGGGTGTGTATATGTGTAAGGGTGTGTGTGAGGGTGTATGTGAGGGTGTGTGTGAGGGTGTATGTGAGGGTGTATGTGGGTGTATGTGTGAGTATATGTGTGAGAAGGGGTGTGTGTGAGGGTGTGTGTGAGGGTGTGTATATGTGTAAGGGTGTGTGTGGGGGGGTGTGTGAGGGTGTGTATATGTGTAAGGGTGTGTGTGAGGGTGTGTGTGAGGGTGTGTGTGAGGGTGTGTGTGAGGGTGTGTATATGTGTAAGGGTGTGTGTGAGGGTGTATGTGAGGGTGTGTGTGAGGGTGTATGTGAGGGTGTATGTGGGTGTATGTGTGAGTATATGTGTGAGAAGGGGTGTGTGTGAGGGTGTGTGTGAGGGTGTGTATATGTGTAAGGGTGTGTGTGGGGGGGTGTGTGAGGGTGTGTATATGTGTAAGGGTGTGTGTGAGGGTGTGTGTGAGGGTGTGTGTGAGGGTGTGTGTGAGGGTGTGTGTGAGGGTGTGTGTGAGGGTGTGTGTGAGGGTGTGTATATGTGTAAGGGTGTGTGTGAGGGTGTATATGAGGGTGTGTGTGAGGGTGTATGTGAGGGTGTATGTGGGTGTATGTGTGAGTATATGTGTGAGAAGGGGTGTGTGTGAGGGTGTGTATATGTGTAAGGGTGTGTGTGGGGGGGTGTGTGAGGGTGTGTATATGTGTAAGGGTGTGTGTGAGGGTGTATGTGAGGGTGTGTGTGAGGGTGTATGTGAGGGTGTGTGTGAGGGTGTGTGTGAGGGTGTGTGTGAGGGTGTATGTGAGGGTGTGTGTGAGGGTGTGTGTGAGGGTGTGTATATGTGTAAGGGTGTGTGTGGGGGTGTGTGTGAGGGTGTGTATATGTGTAACGGTGTATGTGAGGGTATGTATATGTGTAACAGTGTGTGTGAGGTTGCGTGTGAGGGTGTGTGTGAGGGTGTGTGTGAGGGTGTATGTGGGTGTATGTGTGAGTATATGTGTGAGAAGGGGTGTGTGTGAGGGTGTGTGTGAGGGTGTGTATATGTGTAAGGGTGTGTGTGGGGGTGTGTGTGAGGGTGTGTATATGTGTAAGGGTGTGTGTGAGGGTGTATGTGAGGGTGTGTGTGAGGGTGTATGTGAGGGTGTATGTGGGTGTATGTGTGAGTATATGTGTGAGAAGGGGTGTGTGTGAGGGTGTGTGTGAGGGTGTGTGTGAGGGTGTGTGTGAGGGTGTATGTGAGGGTGTATGTGAGGGTGTGTGTGAGGGTGTGTGTGAGGGTGTGTATATGTGTAAGGGTGTGTGTGAGGGTGTATGTGAGGGTGTGTGTGAGGGTGTATGTGAGGGTGTATGTGGGTGTATGTGTGAGTATATGTGTGAGAAGGGGTGTGTGTGAGGGTGTGTGTGAGGGTGTGTATATGTGTAAGGGTGTGTGTGAGGGTGTGTGTGAGGGTGTGTGTGAGGGTGTATGTGAGGGTGTGTGAGGGTGTGTGTGAGGGTGTGTGTGAGGGTGTGTATATGTGTAACGGTGTATGTGAGGGTGTGTATATGTGTAACAGTGTGTGTGAGGTTGCGTGTGAGGGTGCATGTGAGGGTGTGTGTGAGGGTGTGTATATGTGTAACGGTGTATGTGAGGGTGTGTATATGTGTAACAGTGTGTGTGAGGTTGCGTGTGAGGGTGTGTGTGAGGGTGTGTGTGAGGGTGTGTATATGTGTAACGGTGTATGTGAGGGTGTGTATATGTGTAACGGTGTGTGTGAGGTTGCGTGTGAGGGTGTGTGTGAGGGTGTGTATGAGTGTGGCTGGGGCTGACCCCAGGCCCTTGCTGCATGCCTATGCTGAGCAAGTCTCTGAACTGCATCCCCACCCTCCTCCTTCCGCACTGCCCTATTCTCTGCTTTGAAGGCAAAAGACATTTCTTTACAGGCTTCATCTGATAGGAATCTTGGTTGTGATTAATCAGAACAAAGGTGAAACTGCAGAACTTCCGTGCTGGCTCAGAACTGGGAAGCTCAGTGGGCTGCGCCTGGCGCCCTCCCTACCCGCCTCAGACCCGCAGCAGCTGAGAAGCTGGCCCTGTCCCCTCGGCCTGGCTTGGTTCTCCTCTCAGGCAGCCCCCGCCCCACCAAATCTAGTAATGACGCTGGCTCCCTGGGAGTTTCCAGGGGGTGGGACACACCCCTACTGAGATAGGACAGAAGAAAATAAAAACTAGCTAGAAAGGACCCAAGGAAATCAAGATTTAAAACTGTAGTTTTAAGAACTGCAGCTTCAAGGACTTCTGGGAAGATGGCAGAGCAGGAAACAGCAGAGCAAGCAGCCTGTCTGAGGCTCCCTCCAGACACTGGGATAGAGCAGTGTGAGGAAGACAAGACGAAGCAGGGGGGTCCCTGGACCCAAGGAGAACCCGAAGCCCACAGAGGGAGTGAGAAGTGTTTTATTACCCCAATCTGTCCTTTATATCTTTTTGATAGAAATTCTACTCCAAAAACTCAGTGTCTCTCACTCTCTCCCTCTCCCCCCGTCTCACACTCCGACCCCACCGTCATAGCCCCCGACTCAGCCCTCGCCTGCCTCCTCCCTCATGGACCCTGCAGTCTGAGACACCTGCAGTCCCACTCGTGCCACCCCCATTACCCCGCTGCTAATTCACCTCAGACACCCCTCAGCCTTCCCCTCTGTTCCCAGTACCCAGTGGCCCCCAAACATCAACAGGGACTCAAACCTATTACCCGCCCCTTGTTAACTAATGGGTCTCTAAAAGTCACTCACTCGCCTTAAGACACCCTATTCTCCCTGTCCTCAAACCCAGCAGCTCCTATCACCTAATCCAAGATCCCAGAGCCATCATCAGTACAGGAACCCAGTTCACCCGGGGGCCAAACCCTCACACTGCGCTGTCTCGTGTTCCTCCACGGACCTCTCACTTTCCTGTGTTAGACTTAAACATACACTTCTCACTATTCCCTTACACCCACAATGCCAGACCTTCCCGCGTTTACATGGACGGATTCGGATGCTCCTCAGTCCACTCGACTAACACAGACAGTGCTGCCCCAGGAATTCACAGACAGCCCTCACTTCTTTAGCCATGCCTCAGCCAGTGATCTAGCACCTATAAATCTACAACCCAGTACCCCCATTCGAGGCACAGATGAGTTCACAAAGCTTAAGGAGGCCCTGCTTAGAGCCCCTCCACTCACACTCCCTAACCCTCTTCAGCCTTTATTCTGTGCACTACGGCAGGTAAGGACAATGCAGCGGGAGTGCTGGGACACAGGGAGGGACCTTCCTTCCAGGCAGCAGCGGACCTCTCAAAACAGCCAGACTCTACAGTGAGGGGATCACCCGCCTTCAGGTGATCGCAGCGACAGCCCTCCTCCAAAAAGTCCACTTTAGGACAGACATCAGAGCCTACTCACCACACCGTCTAGGCCGTCTAATTGCTCACAAGACACTCCCAGCTCTGATGGCCCCGCACAGCTACAACAAGCACATCTGACTCTAATACAAGGCCCCACTGTCACAGTCTCAGCCAGCAACACCCTCGATCCACCACCCTGCTGCCCGTTCCCACAGCAGACACAGAGACAGGTCCTCCGCACGACTGCACAGATGCTCTCCAGGTAACTCACGCTTCCCCCTCTGCTCCTGCCTGCAGCCCCTGCAGAACCTCCAGCCCTCCCCATCGCCTGCTCAGTGGACTCCTCTGAGCTTATGTGCAGTGGACGTTTGTCTTACAAAGCTCGCCTCGCCTTCTGATCTTCCTCCCGTAGTGACCACATTCCGGCTCTCTCGGTCCTCTGACACCTTCTTCCACGATACACAGATCTCTGCCTCCCTCAGCCCTCTGAGGGACACACACCAGGCCCTCCTTTATCTCCAGGAGACTTAATCTGTATTAAAATTCCTCTTCAACCTAAGAAAAACGGACCTCACCTCGTATATCTTGGCACTCCAACTGCAGTGAAGGTAGAGAGACTCCCATGCTGGTTTCACATCACCCAAATGAAGAAATGTCATCTGCGGCCCGATAATCTCAACCCCAAACACATTAAAGGGACTTTATGGGCCTCATGTCCAGTAGCTCCCACCCATCTCAGATTAGCACAACACAAATGCTAATGCTCTGCTACCTGCCTGGCTTGGGCCTATATATGGCTCTATGCTTCTCCTCTTCCTCACAGGCGCTCTAACACTCTCCCCAAAACACACCATTCTCCAAAGGCTTACAGTTATCACACTCTGCATATTAATAATCTTACTGCTTACATTCTTCAATTGCCTTAGTCAGCATAATAAGTTCCTCCTCTAACTCAATCTATTCCTTCACCTAACCCTGCAACACTCAGTCACCCCAAAATACCAATTCTACCTGACTAAACATGGGAGGGGGCAGTGGGTCCTTCCCATACAAATATTACTCAAGCCAATTAGACTTCAGGACCTCTACTATTTGATTTCCTTTGGTATGTGCTCACTATTAAACGTTACCACAATGGATAACCCATGTATGCAACCTATGCTCCTCACTTTTACCTCTGTCCTAAAAATCCAAACTACGCACCATCTTTTGACCATTCTAGTTTCATTGTCCCCACTGGAGATGTGAGTCCGTAGGGTGAGTCCATAGACAAGTCACAATGACTACACCAACACAAACATAACTACCACATGTATTCTGGACAGAGGCCTTACATGTTCACTTAAAATATCCAAAGACATTTCCACTACTTCCTAACAGTCAAACACGGGGCTTTCACCTGCATGTCACATCTGCCCCAAGCCTGTATTTATAACTCTTCACAAACAACTGCTCCCCAATACACAGGTCCTCACATCTCAACTCTTAACACCTTCCCCACTCTTAAGAGACACACATCTCACAGCCCCTCCCATACCCCAACTTCTAAACAACACTTTTCAACTTCTACATGCTTTAAATATCTCAGACCCTAGCTGCTGGCTATGTCTACCCTACCAACAAAACCTCCATATGGCATCTGCAATAAAACTAAACCAATCTCTATTCCAACAGAAATCTCAAACTAAAATTCTGGGGCCCCTTACAATTGCCCCATCACAACTATGGCCTATAGACATAACTTACATATTCAACCCTAACAATTCACAAAATGTTCCTTAGCTAAAAAACCCAACTGCCTACAAAACATATATACTAATGACACAAAAAGGCCAATCAGCCTGTCCCTCAACAGGATAATTTTTGTCTGTAGACATGGGGCCTACACACATCTTCCTTTCCTATGCAGGGATCACCTACAATGGCTAATAACACCACAGGTCACTTTGCACACTCATTCACAAATCCTACACCAACACCTACACGGCCTACCTCGTCACACTATCACACGTAGAGTGGCTATAGCACCTATTGTGACTGGGATAAGTATATTTTCTGTCATCGGTCTGGGCACAGGGAGGTTAAAAACCAGCCTCACATACTACCATCTGGTATCACATGACTTAAAAACAGCAATAAAATCAGGCTCCCAGAATGTTAATTCACTCCAAGATCAAACAAACTCACTGGCCATGGTAGTTCTCCAACAAGGAAGGGCATTCGATATTCTCACAGCAGAAAAAGGGGATACTATGCCATGTTAGGAGAACACTGCTATTTTGTTAACCAATCGGTATAGTAAAAGACCAGGGACAAAACTCAAAAAATTGGCAACTAATATATGAAGCAGACACCACTTTCAAAATCTACCTCCTGGTCATCATGGGTGGGGCTCCATAGACACATGGGCCCCATCTTAATGCCCATTATGGGTTCCTTGATTGCTATAACAATTTTTTAATTTTTTCCCTTGTGCCTTCAGGCTCCTCTCGCAGTTTATCCAAGCCAAAATAAAGGCATCCACTACCAAAGAAATCCTAATACTGAGCGACATCTCTACCTCACAAACTCAGATGAAACGGATCCCTCAATCCCATTCCCTTCTATCGTAGGCCCCAGCAATGCCCCCTCTCAGCAGGAAACAGTCAGAGAGACTCCATGGCACCTCCTAACACCAAAGAGATGGGAATGATAGATCCCCCCTCCCCATCTGAGAGACAGCACAATCATCATGGCAACAGTTCAAAGCTGTGCCCTGACAATGCATAACTCCTTCTTCCCAGAAGCCCCTATAGCTTCTCCCTCCCAAAAGTATGTGCCAAAGCTCAGGCATGTAAATGTTCACCCAATCCATGCACTCTCACAAAATAAATCAGCTCACATCAGTACCCAGTACCGCCATCAGAGCCTCTAACAGGCAGAACCTGCCCTTTGTCTGAAGGGAGCTGCCACAGCCTTCTCTGTGGTGACCCCCTCGGAGTTGCCCCCACTAAACTCTTTTCTTATCTAGTTGCCTCCTCTCTTTTATATTGTGCACTGCTCTAGATTGAGTACAAACTCTCCACTCAATCAAAAAAGAAAACTTCAAGGAACAAGAAGGCAGTAGCTGGCAGCGCCTTTGCCCTGAGCTGGACTCACTGCACAGGAGGAGCTGTTGGAAGCTGGGAACACAGGGTCATGGCAGCAGTGACAGCTGGCGACCCTGGAGGCCTCTGCAGAGAGACATCATCACTGTGGAGGGGAGTGGTGGACATAAAGGATAACACTGGCCAGCAGTGAGTGCAGAGGACTCAGTCCTCCTGCGGGAGGAAGTCATTGGCCAGGAGCCTTTTTGGAGTCAGGTCAGATAAGCACAGAACCAGAACTGCTGTGGGATTCTTCCAGCATTTCCTAGCTGAGCTCAGACCTGTGGAAACTGCTTGACCTGTGGCGAGCCCAGTGAGGCTGGCCTCAGGGCAGGCCTGCTGTGGGTCCTAAAAACTACCTATGAAGCAACCCACCATGGGCAACTTACAAGCATCACCCTAGGAATGAAACTTTAAAAAAAAAAAGAAAAGAAAATGAGAAGACATTTAAGCAAAATTCAAGTTCAGCAAAGGCAAGTCCATGGGGCAATGAGGTGGGACAAACTGAAAGCCCCCTACCAGGCCTCTCTGAAGTAGTAACAGCAAAGCAATTGAATGGGGATCTGGAAAAACCTAAATCAGAAACGATCTCTCAGATAACTACAGAGATTACCAAAACACACACCATGCTTAGTGATGTTAGAACTGACACAGAGGAAAAAATAGACAAGCTTAAGAAAATCATGGAAGCTCAGCATAGGAAAGAAATGTAATTCATTAAGCAGATTCAAGCAGATATCCAGGAGAATAAAAACTCCATTGAAAGTATTTAAAGCAGTGCTCACTTTCGGCAGCACATATACTAAAATTGGAATGATACAAAGAAGATTAGCATGGCTCTTGCACAAGGATGACACGCAAATTTGTGAAACGTTCCATATTTTATTTTTAAAAAAGTATTTAAAGCAGATTAGACCAATGTGAGGACAGGGTCTCAGATTCTGAAGACAGGCTGGCAGTTAGTGACCAGGAACAACAGGATTTCTCAAAGCCAGCAAGGGACCATGAGAAATCAATCTAGCAGCTGCTAGATGAGACAAAAAATAATAATGTTAATTGGAGTCAATGGACAATCCAGAGATACCACAAATGACATTAAAAAACTGGTTGCAGACAGCATGACAGAAAACTTTCCTGGTAGAGAAAAAGAATTTGATATACACATAAATGAGCATATGGAGCTACAATTAGCAATGATTCAAAAAAAATCTACATGCAGGCATATCAAGTCAAGATTCCAGACATTCAACACAAGAATAAAATCCTAAAAGCTGTTAGGGAAAAAAAATAAATCAGCTCTAAAGGAAAGCCCATCAGAATTACAGCTGACTTCTCAGCACAAACTTTCAAGTGAAGGAGAGCTTGAAATATTCCAAGTTCTAAAAGAAAACAACTTTCAATCCAGATTGATGTACCCCGTGAAACTATATTTCAAAACTGGTGGGGAAATAAGATACTTTCATGACAAAGAACATCTGAGGAAATTTATGATCACCAAACCAGCACTTCAAAATGTTCCGAAGAACATCCAGAAAGAGAAAATAAGGACTACAGCTCCATGAACCCCAATAGAAAGAATCCACCAGGTGAGGCAAACAATTAGAGGGAGGGGAAAGGGGGGAGTCAATAACAGGAAAATAACATGACAAGGGTAGGCCAGTCCACACCAGTTTAACACTATCAGTGTTAATGCTCTCAATTCACGGATCGAAGGACACAGCCTGGCAGAATGGATCAAGAAGTAAGATCCAACACTATGCTGCATACAAGAAACACATTTAATTCAAAAAGAAGTTCACAGGCTGAAAGTCAAAAGATGGAAAACTATTCCATGCAACAGGAAATCAGAAAAAAGCAGGAGTAGTTATTCTATTTGCAGACAAAGTGAATTTCAAGCCAAGATTGATTAAGAGAGATAAAGGTCACTACATCCTTGTAAAGGGAACACTTCCAAGAGGAATAAATAACAATCATAAATATATATGCAACAAATGCCAGTGTACCCAGTAATTATATAAAATAATTACTATCAGACATGAACAATCAAATAAGCCCTAATATATTTGCATTGGGAGACCTCAATATCCCACTGTCACAAAAAGACACATCAAGTAGATAAAAAAAATCAATAATGAAACATTAGAACTAAATCAAACTTTTGAACAAATGGACTTCATAGATGGCCATAGAGTGTACTACCCCACAACATCAGAATACACATTCTTCTCAGCTGCCCATGGAGCATTCTCCAACATAGACCATACACTGGCTCGTAGGACATGCTTAAGTAAATGCAAAGAAAGTGAAATTATCCGATGCATACTATCAGATCACAGTGCAATGAAATTGGAAATCTATGGCAAATGAAACTACAAGAACTTTACTAACAATGAAAGTTAAATATCACCCTACTGAACAACCAGTGTGTCACAGATGAAATTAAAGAAGAAATTAGACGTTTTTACAATTGAATGATAATGACAATACAATTTACCAGAACTTAAAAGAGAAATTTATAGCCATAAATGCCCGTATGAGGAAAACAGAGCAAGCACATATAAATAACTTAATGTTGAACCTCAAACTTCTAGAAAAAGAGGAGCAGGCTAAGCCAAAATCTCACACAAAGGAAATTATAAAGATCAGAGCACAAATTAACATATTAGAGACTAAAAAACAATACAAAGAATCAATAAATCAAAGAGTTGGTTTTTTGAAAGATTGAATAAAACTTACCCTTAGCTAAACTAATTTTTAAAAGGAAAGAAAAGGTTCAAATCCATGCAATTAGGAAAGAAAAAGGTGAAATCACAATAGACCCTGCAGAAATCCAGAAGATCATCTATATCTACTTTGAAAACTTATATATAGTGTAATACGATGGAAAATACAGAAGAAATGGACAGATTCCTAGATACATATGAAATACCAAAGTTAGGTCAAAAGATGTAAAAGTCCTGAATAAACCATTATCCATCAATGAAATCAAAGATGTAATAAAAAACTACCAACAAAGAAAAGCCCAGGCCCTGATGGACTCACTGCTGAATTCTACAAGACATTTAGAAGGACCTAACACCACTACTGTTGTGATCCCAAAAATGGAGTATGGTAATCCAAGTATTGTAGTGTCTTTTCCAGTCTTCCTCACAGTCTGAAAAGTTATAATTCCATTGAGACGTTGTTGGAATCCCAGCAATTTAATTCCAATCCGATGCAACCCAGGGTGAGAGTAAAGACACCGAGACTGCACATTCAAAGTGAAGGGCAGCCAAGGGGTCCTAAGCCCAGTGCCCGTGAGGTTGTGCAGACAGAGGCCGGATCCAAGGCCTCTCCCAGCATTTATCATCTTGTGAAGAAGGGTGGGGGGCTCAAGGATGAGTGTCAGTGAGGATGGTGGGAACTACCTGAGTAACTTGAGCTGGCTAATCACGCAGGGAGAAAAGCAGCTTTGCAAAATGCAGGGATAACAATATGCAGAAAGACCAATCTGCATAATTCAATTAAGGCAGCAACTGAATTGGTTTTGGAGGCTGTTGCTTCAGTTTCTGATATGTAAATTCTGTGCCCTGGGGACTCATAGCCTCTTTATCTCGGGCTCATACCCAGTTGACATGCCTGGAGCTGACTGGCTCTACCATTCCCCTGTGCTCATACAGTTTACAGAGAGCATTATGCGAGGAAACGGGAGACTGTCTGAGGGCTTTAGAGATTGCACACCAGTTCCTCAGCTGGCCTTGTCTGCAATGCCTAGAGCCAATTGAAGAGAGAAGGAAATACCATAGCCAGCTCTGCACAGATCAGGATAAGGAAATAAACCTCGACATAGTTAAAGTGGCAGCAGTTGTCTACAATCAAGGGGAGTTACTCAAACTGTCTCCCACACACTACTTCTCAAACTATTTAAAGAAATTGAAAGGGAAGTAATACTTCCAAATTCATTCCTGGAAGCAAGAATTACTCTGATACCAAAACCAAAGAAGGACCCAATGAAGAAAGAGAGTTACCAGCCAATTCCCCTAATGAGTATTGATGCAAAAATCTTCAATAAGGGGCTGGGAATTTAGCTCAGTGGCATAAGTGCCTGCCTTGCAAGCAGGCAGTTGTGAGTTCGATCCCTGGTACCGATAAAAAAGAAAAAAGAAAAAAAGAAGAAAAAGTCTTCAATAAGACACTGGCAAACAGACTGTAGCACGTCATCAAGAAGATTGTAAATCATGATCAAGTGGGATTCATCCCTGAGATGCACGGATGGTTCAACATACGTAAATCAATACATGTAATACACCATATTAACAGAGCCAAGGACAAAAATCATATGATCATCTCAATAGGTGCATAAAAAGCTTTTGAAAAAGTCCAGAACCCATGCATCATAAAAATCCTATGGAAAATTGGAATAGATGACCTTTATTTCAATCCGATCTTTTAAAAAGCTACCTGTGACAAACCCACAGTAAACATCAGACTAAATGGAAAAAAAACTGAAAGCTTTCTCTCTAAAATCAGGAACAAGAAAAGGACGTCCACTGTCTCCAATCTTATTCAACATAGCCTTGGAAACTTTAGCTGAAACAGTTAGACAAGAGAAAGAAATAAAAGAAATACATCCAGGTTTAGCTCAGCAGCACAAGTGCCTCCTTGGCAAGTGCAAGGTTGTGCGTTCAATCCCTGGAACAACAACAACAAAAAGGAATAAAGATAAGAAAGGAAGTGTCGGGGTCGCTCCCGGCCGGCAGGAAAGACACACGACAAAGTCTGGCGGTGTGCAACCTTGCCTTTATTTATCTCCGCGTGGGCCCCGCGAGGCCTCCACTCTGCCACCAGCCCTTTCTCGCCGGTGGACTTTTTCTATCTCTCTCTGTGCTTTCTCTGTGCTTCCTGTCTCGTGGCGGGAGAGGCATTCACTTTTATAGGGTGACAGTGGCCAATCAGTTCAAAGCGCGCGATGCGGGCTGATTGGCTAACATCAGTTGTTGCTAGGCAGACTATCTTACAGAGCGGGTTGTTTAAGTCGCCAGCGCAATCAGGGGGCAGGAAGCAGGCGCCAACTTGACTCACTCGATGGGAGGGGCAATCTAGCTCAGGCTCCGCTCCCACCCACAGGCCCTACGTCCGCCAAGTAAGGCGACCGGTGTCGGCGGCTCCCAACATCTCCCCCTATTTTATTTACTTTGAATGAATGTATGCATCGCAGCCCGCCCTGGATCGAGTGCAGAGGCTTATGCCCTGTGTTGAGGCCCACCGTAGGCCCTTGGCTTGGACCCTGGTCGGCCGCCCCCGGGTCTGCCAAGGCCTTGAGACCCTCGTCCTTTTTCCAGGGCCAGGAGTGAACTGGACGGAACCTGGATGCACATAGGCATGCACTCATGCCCCTCCGTGTGATCCCCTCGGAGAGGCATCTAGATCTGGGCAGATTCTAGTAATCCAGCGGCTTTCGTGCAGTATGGGGTAGGGCCTGGCTTAGGTCGAGTCATGCTGGGGAGGCACGCTCTTACCCGTCATTGACTCACCCACCCTGCTGTGTGGTGTCAATAGGGAAGGAATGCGGAAGACCCGCCACACCTAGACCCGGTCGTAGGCCGGTCGAGCGAGCCATGCGTAGGCCTGGGGGTCATTGTGCCCATCACGGGCTGCTGCCAGGGCCGCATGGGCAACCAGGCGTACTTGACGCCGGGACGCCGCAAGGCGCCCATTAATAAATGATGTAACCCATCGGAGCAAGAATGGTCCTACAAGTAAGAGCAGAAGCAAGGAGCACAGGGGACCTAACAATGGTAAAACATAGGGGAGCAAGCCATTCCAGGCCCCCAAAAAGGGATTGTCCTGCAGTTCTTTTAGGGCTCATCTTGTTGTTGGGTCTGCAGTTGGCCCCTGGTGGAACAGGCCTGATCTTCAGTCGAGGGACTTGTCGCGTCAACCTCTCTGGGACCCACAGTGGTTTTCATCCCGATTCCTGCAGAAAAACACAAACCGCGCCTCGGTTCCAGCTAACCACCGGATCCGGGCCCATCCATTGTCATGCCATAGATAACCGCACCTTTGGAGGCAGGCCTTGGCTTACTCCCCCTTTTTGTTTTTTATTTTTTATTTTTTATTTTTTTTTATTTTTGGTCTTTTTCGTTTTTTTTTTTTTTTTTTTTATATCGGTGCCAGGGATCGAACTCGCGATTGCCTGCTTACAAGGCAGGCGCTTATGCCGCTAAGCTAAATCCCCAGCCCCCGTTTCCTCAACCGGCGTTTTTCTCAGCCTGCTCGGCAGAGTAGCTGCCCATGAAAATACCGTCCGCCCCGCAGCGCAACGTCATAGGACGGCGGTCGCGAGAGAGTGGAACGGGGCGTCACTTCCTGTGCCGGCTGAGAGAAGGGAGGGTTCCCTGTAGCGGCCTCTCGGCGGGGAGCCGCTTCTGGAGAAGAGCTCCAGGGCGGAGCGGATGGCTCTCTATCTCCTCCCTGCCAGAGAGCGCTCGGGGGCCCTTTCTCCTCTCTCTGCTTTTTTCGAGCGGCGCACGCACACAATTCACGGCGCAACTCGGCATAGGAGTCAAGGCACGCATGTATCATTTCCCACAGGGGGCGAATAGCCGGCGAAATATCGCCTCCCAATTCCGCCGAGGCGAGGTCCCCGCCTAACTTCTCCCATGACGGCAGGTTTAAATGCCCTGTGGGTAAAAACCAGGGAGCCACCCTATCTATCTCTGCTATGAATAGTTCCAGTGTTTTTTGACCTACCCTGAGGTCTCTAGCTTTTAAAAGCTTCCTAAGGGCCTTTACCAAGGGCCGCGCCTCCGCGCTCGGTAAATTACCCATCTCTAACCTCTAATGGCTGTAACTCACCGCGTGTGACTTAAAGAACCCGTCACCTACGCGTGAGCCTGAGGGGAGTCTAAAAGCCCTGTAGGTGCGCACCACCCAGAGCCCAGGCTTATCCCCAACTCACCTGTCCGGCAGCACCACGCTGGAGCGTTGCACACCACCGCCGTGTCTCGGGGTTGATCAGTCCCCGTGCGGGTCACCAAATGTCGATGTCGCTCCTGGCCGGCAGGAAGGACACACGACAAAGTCTGGCAGTGGACAACCTTTTCTTTTATTTTCCTTCTCCGTACAGCCTGCCCTGGGATCGCTCCCAGCCGAAGCCTCCTTTGGTCCGCTCCCCGCGGCTCCTTCTGGGCTTCTACTTCCGGGCTTCTTCTTTCCCCCCAGGGGTGGCACCAGTATATATACGGATACAGTGTCCAGTCATGTTAAAGTAAGCAAGGCAAGCTGATTGGCTAACATCATCAGTTGCCAGGCAGACTATATTGTTGAGCGGGTTGCTTACGCGGTAAGCAGGAAACTAACGTGCTCGATGGGAGGGGTAATCTACCTCAGGCTTTACTCTTTACTACAGGCCTCACGTCCACCAAGTGAGGCGACCGGGCTCGGGGCTGCGGCTCCCAACAAGGAAGAAGTTAAATTATTGTTATTTGCTGATGACCTGTATTCTACATAGATGACCCCAAAAACCACCCAAAGACTGCTAGATTTAATAAGCAAATTCAGTAACATAACTAATTACAAAGTCAAGACACAAAAATCAATACCCTTCCTGCACACAAATAACAAACTCACTGAGAGAGAAATCAGGGAAACAATACTTTTTACAAGAGCATCCAAAAAATAAAATACATAGGAATCAATCTAACAAAGAATGTAAAAGACCTCTAAATTGAAAACTACAGGACTCTGAAAAGGGATATTAGAAAATGGAGAGATATCCCATGCTGCTGAGTAGTAAGAACCAATACAGTGAAAATGGCCATTCTTCCAAAACTGTTACATAGATTCAATGCAATCCTAATCAAAATTCTGATAACATATTTCACAGAATTAGAGAAAATAATTCTGAAATTCATCTGGAACCAGAAGAGACCTAGAATAGCAAAGGCAAACCTGGGCAACAAAGACAAATCAGGGGGCATCACAATCCCTGACCTGAAATTATACTATAAAGCTACTGTGATAAAAGTAGTGTGGTACTGGCCAAAAAACAGACCTGAAGATCAATGGAACAGGTTAGAACGCGCAGAAACAACTCCAGATGAACTAAGCCACCTTATCTTTGACACATTCACTGGATGAAAGATAGACTCTAATAAATGGTGGTAGAGAAACTGGCTGTAGATTCAAACTAGACCCATATCTCTCACCATGCACTAAGCTAAATCAGAATGAAGCAAATATCTTAATATTAAAACAGAAACATTAAATCTGCTGGCAGATAGAGGAAGTAAAACTCCTGAAGGCATAGGTATGGGCAAGATTTTATGAACAAAACCCCAGTTGCACAGGAAATAATATAAAGAATCAACCATTGAGATTTCATACTATGACAAGATTATGCACAGCAAGGAAACCACCAACAGAGTAGAGAGACAGCCCACAATGTGGGAGAAAATGTTTTCCAGATAAAAGTTACTATTGAGAACCTATAAAGAACTCACAAAAATCAGTCCCCCCAGATTTAAAGACTCAATCCAAAAATGGGCATCTGAGATGAATATACACTTCTAAGGTAAAGAAATATGAACAGCAAATAAATATGTGAAAAAAACGTTCAGCATCACTGGTCATTTGGGAGACGCAAATTAAAACAACACTGAGATTCCACCTCACCCCAGAAAGAACAGCTGTGAACTAGAAATCAACCAATAACAAGTGCTGGAGGGAATGTGGGGAAAAAGAACTCTTCTCCATTGTTGGTGGGAATGCAGACCAGTGCAATCACTTTGGAAATCAATGAAGAGATTCTTCAAAAAACTAGGGCTAGAAGCCTCATTTGACCAAGCCATTCCCTTTCTGGGTATCTTCCCAAAAGAATTTAAAACATCATACCACAATGATATATGTGCATCCATGTTTATAGCAGCACAATTTGTAATAGCTAGATTTTGGGAGCAAGCTAAGTGCCCACTGACTGAGGAATGGATAAAAAGACATGGTGGTATTTTTTTTACAATGGAGTACTATTCATCCATAAAGAAGGCTAAATTGGAGACTTTTATAGTTAAATGGATACAACTTGAGACCATACTCTTAGTGAAATAAATAAGACACACATATGTAAACATCATATTGTTTCACTAGTGTGAGAAGCTGAAAGTAACAACATATGTACATGTATATAAAAAATAGTTAAGACAGTTGTACTACTGAGTTCTCTGGGTTCGCTGAAGAGAAAGATTTGGGCTGGTATTGTTCAGACAATTGAATGCAGATGTCTTATGCTCTGGGTGAATGATTTGGGGATGACAGGGCACAGTGTGTGTACCATTGATGCCCCTGATCGACATGTTTTCAAATGTAGTTTTAGGTTTTTTTCTTTCTTTCCTCCTTGAAATGAAATGGATTTTTAAAAAAGAACCATGACTTTAGAACAGAACAGTTCACATTTTTCTTCTCTTTGTTTTCTCCCAAAACATAGTGGATCTGGACAACTCCCCTTCATCAAAAATGGTTTGCAGATGGTCCCTTTTGTCCTGTGCATACACCGCCTTTTAGGTTTCCCATGTTGAGACAGTAAGTAGGGGCGTCTCGGCCGGGTTGAGGGCGGCGTGGCAGGGTCGCGGGCAGCGGCAGAGCAGAGGACCCCAGACGAGCACCTGCACAGCTTTCCCTGGCCGCCTGGACTGACGTCTGCTGGGGAGTGGGGTCACGGAGGGGACAGGGCCACTGAGCCTCTGCCACTGTGTTCTCCCGCCTGACACAGGGGAGCATAACTCCCAGCCTGCTCGGGGTCCGGAACGCCAAGCTCACTTCTCCAAAATTGAGAAGTGAATTCTAGGAAAAACGAAGGCAAGAGTTTGAAGGGTTAATTGAGAGAAAGAAAGCTTCTGTGTAAAAGGGACAAAGCGGGCCGGAAAGTGGGTTGCCCCACAACCCCACTTCTCAAAGGCATTTACTGAGCAAAGCCCTGACAGAAGGGGGGTCTGAGGTGGGCCGGAGCTGTGGCCAGGTAAGATTACCAGTGCAGTCCCTGAGGTGACAGTGAGCCATGGGAAACCCAGGTGGGTGTGAAGGGGACACAACTAGGTGAACCAGCGAGGTCACCACAGGGTGCCCCTTGGGTGACACTGAGTGGGGCGCAAGCCATGTAGCAGCCGCAGTGGCACAGACAGGACTTTCCTTGGAAGGAGGAAGGAGGTCTGGTCCTCCCCGAGGTGATAGAAGTCCACGTCCACATGCCGGTCTCTGCCGGCATCCCGGGACGGTCTCTCCTCCTCTCTGGAAGCTCGCCTTCAGCGACTAGGCCTCCGGTCTCGGCTGTCTTCTGTGCTGTGGGCCCAGCGTTGCCCACCTCCTGTAATGACAATTTGTTACGTAACCTGGGTCATTTTCAGTCCTGAACCACCATGCTTGTTTACCAAGTTTCTCTTTTTGTCAATTTATGATCCCAGGAAATTTCACCCTTGTAGATAGATGATAAGCCTGATTTGTGGTTTGTCTGCTATGTGGGATTCCTTCCTCTTCTCTTTTAAATTGGGCTGGGTCTCTTCTTTGTTTCTTATAAAATTCAGACGTATGCCTAAGCAGAATGGAAAAACAGCCCAGATGAACATGGTAGCCTGTGACTGTAATCCCATTACATAAGAGGCTGAGGCAGGAGGACTGCTGTGAGTTCAAGGTCAACCTGAGCTACACAGAGAGTTCAAGGCCAGCCTGCACTATAGGGTGAGACCCTGTCACAAAACAACACAACAACAAAACAGCCAATAAAGCTTAATTCAAGTGATTGTGAATGTGCAATGTATGTACCATTTTTTTCCTTGAAAAAGAGGTTTCTACCTCTACTGCCTTAAATGAAGTACTGAATGATAGAGTTATTTCCAAAAGATGAAAAATATTAACAAAAGATGAGAAATATAAAATAAAAAGTGGCCTTTATTCTGAGAACACGGAGAGAGATGACCGGCACCCCACCGCTGGCGTCCGGCGATCTCTCTGGCGGACACGCAGCGTGGGAGCCTGTAAATAGCCTCGGTTTGGGGTGGAACCTAAGGCGGGCATTAGGGATACACAGGTAGCCCATTGGTCCTAGGTTTGGCACCATATGTAAATTCCCAGGGGCGGGAAGATGGCGTCACAGGTAACTTCCTAGGGGCAGGGCAAGATGGGGCTTCCTGCTTCCGGTTGTGGCTTTCCTGGCTACAGTGTCCTGTCTGGGCCAAACCTTTCATATCCCGTCTTATGGTTATTATGAAAAGGGGCGAAGATTTCTCTCTTTAACTACTTCCTGCTGGCAAAGGGCGCTGTACTGGAGCCTAGGGGAGTCGACGGGATGAAGGTTGATGCCCAGGTAGACGCTGCTGCCAGGTGTTTTGGCCAGGACAACTTCACTGGTGAATGCACGTATGTCAGACTGGAAAAACAAAGAGACAAGATGTTATGAGGAGATATGGCACTGTCATATTTAAGGACCCAGGTGAGGTAGAAGGAAGGGTGCCTTTGATTTAGACATATCATTCTATCAGGACCATGTTGAGGTAGAAACATTTCCATGGTAAGGCAGAATTCTGAAAATTAAACGTGGGGTTAGGAGCAGTGGAGTTATGAGAGGTGATTACTCGCCCATCTGAAAACATAAAAGTTAAGACGGTAGGTGTATAAAACTTGTCTCCGGTCCAGGAGTTGAACTGGAAAGAATAGGGGGAGCAGGGAAGGCAGTGGCTGTACCCGTATAGGGAAGGTAAGGGCTTATGCTTTCAGGGATGTCACGTTTAACAAGACAGCTGAGGGTAGAAAGAACTGCAACTGTTATCATATAGAACATTATGAAGATTATCTTACGCATGATGTGGGAGTCTTTAGGAAAAACTGCCAAGAGTCCTGCTGTAAAAATGATCATTAATAGAATGTAAGAAATTAGGAACCAAAGTGGATAACAAAACATGACTTAGCCTGTTAACTGTGGCTGCGAGGCCTTTGTGAGACGGAGACAGGTAGGCGACAGAAGATGAGATGACCACTCAGAATGATCAGATTTAGGGCTGGAAGGGCACCTCTTAGCCTGAGCGATGTGAAACCAGGATGGCAATCCAGCAACTTTGATTTGGGCATGGGTCGCTGTAACCTGGTTGTAGTCCTTGGAATGATTTGCTGTAACAGAACTTTAGCAAGTATGAGAAAGGCTTTTATGCATCCTGAAAAAGTATAAACCAAGTGAGAAGACAAAAATGTATCTGTGAGTCTTGACCAGGGTTACCTGAGAAATTGGTGAATAAAATAGGAAGGGGGTGGTCTATATCACTGAGGAAGGGTCCACCAGCGACAACAGGTGGAAGCTGTTGAGGCCTCAGTGTGTCTAAGTCAGCCTGTATAAAAGGCATTTTAAGATTTAGGACTGGGACCTGCACAAAATAGGCCCTGTTTGTAAATGGCATAGGTTGACCATCAATACCCCATCATAGAGACTGAGGACTTAATATAGCAGCCTGAAAACTCAGGAAGAACTCTGTATATATGGCCTCTATGTCCACAAATATAGAGAATGTCTTACCTGAGACTTTAGTGCGACTTGGAATCTGAGATGGACACCTTAAAGGGGGCTGTTGTTGCCCTGAACTTTCTCAGTCTTCAGCAGCGATTTTCTGTCGGTGACGAATTTGGCAGTGTCGACATTTCCTGTGAGGGCTAGGATGACTTACCCACTCTCTGGTGGCTAGGACAGTCCAGTAGCCCTGGAGTAAGGTCTCAAAGAATGCCAGGATGGGGCATTTTCTTGCCCAGTATCTTCTGCTGCATTTGAGCGTGGTCCATGGAGGGGGCAGGCAGCTCCACCTTGTGTAGGTTTACCTGTCTCAGAACTCCAAGTGTCACAAGTGTTAAAAATATAAAAAACCATATTAAGATCTCTATAAGGTTTGAAGGTCAAGTTTTGCCTTTTTGTTTGGGATTTGGACTATAGTAGAATTAAGTAAGTATGCAGGAATTTAATATTGGCATTTTGGATTAGAAAGCAGGCTTTATCTGGATGGCACATTGCTTTTTTATAGGGTGACACGTAGAATTAACAAAAAGCTTTAATCTGCCCAACAAGGCTTTAATGGAAACGTTTTGCAGTAAAGGTTTAGCAATCTTATGAATAAATCTATCAAAACTGATCTAATACTGTCAAATTTTGAACACATGTACTTTTAAAGTTGTTATTTGCACTAGTATGAACCAAGACAAATAAAATAAAACTTTGAAGAAAACCCTTGTCTTGAAATAGAGCTAGTGGTTCCCAGCAAAAAGGAATTTATAACCTTAGTTGTTAAACAGGAGATTGGTGAAGGCTTTGATTGATAAACAAGGCTGGTAAAATTATCAGGTGGCCAATAACCTTGATTAAATGGTTTGAGAATTGTAATAAAAAAGCATCTTTTGAACGGAGCCAAATTGTAAAAAAAAAAAAAGCATGCCTGAGCAGAGCCGCTGAGCTGCTGTTTCGCGGCGCTCCGGCAGAGCACGCCCAGTGGGTGGGGCAAGCGCTGGGATGTAGCGCGCAGGGGCGGGCTCGGACTGCCCCCGGAAACGTGTAAGGTGGCAGCGGCGGCGACGGCGATGCACAGGGGAGGGAGGGGCTGGGACGGCGCATGGGGGAGGGGCTGGGAGTCGGCCCGACACAGCGCGCAAAGCTGGAACTGCTTGCAGGGCTCGAGGATTAGAAAGCCAATTTAGGAACACAGCTGGGTTTTGATTAGCCTCCTGGACCTGTTTTAAAAGTTTGTTATAGTTAGTATGCTTGTCCTGCTCTGGCACAGCTATAGACCCAGAGTCATTATAAACATCCTTAAAATGTAAATCATAACAATTAGTAATAAATTTAAATTGCCTGATATAATTCTGTGGGTCAACAGAGAGGCTACCTAATTTATGGACAGTCTGGGATAGATCAGAAAGGGAAAAAGGCACATGGATGTTAACAAGCCCCTCGGAGCCAGCTTGCTCCAAAAGCAGTAGCAGAGCCTGAGGAGGTTCCGGAGCAGAGGGCTTTTGAGCAGCCATCCTTCCAGTAGGCATATGTGAGCAATCATCTGTAGAGCGGCTACAGAGCTGCTGCCGGTCACCCTGGGCACCATGAGCAGATGGCATCTCACTGTGTGCCTTGCAGCTAGAGGACTGCTGTCGGCAGCACAATGAAGCATCATGTGCACTGCAACAGGGCGGCTGTTGTAGTCCACAAGAGGAGCCACAAGGAGACGCCTGTTGACAGTGAGGGCCCTGTAAACATGGCGGCGCCCTGTCACGTGACCCAAAACATGGTGGCGCCTGGGAACATGGCGGCGCCCTGTCACGTGGCCCAAAACATGGCGGCGCCCTGTCGCCATGTGGCCCTCCGGAACATGGCGGCGCCATGCCACGTGGCAGAGGGTTGCAACATGGCGACTGTTCCCCGCGCAAGCTGAAACAATCACGCGACCTGCTGGAAGGACATAGCGACCGAGACCTAGTATGGTGGGCAGGCGGTGAGAATGCTGTAGGGGATACAGAATTCTCAGGAGAGGAAGTCGGAGACTGTGAGGAAGCGCTAACAGAAGGATTAAAGCTGCTGGGAGAGATATGGGTCCCTGGAGACTGAGGGGGAGAGGATTGAACATCGGGAGATAACTGCGACACAGAGGGATTAGAGCTGCTGGGAGAGTTATGGGTCCTGGAAGGCGGAGAGGGAGACGATCGTACAGTGGGAGGTATCTGCAATGGAGAGGGATTAGAGCTGCTGAGAGAATCAGGCATAGGGGGAGGAGAGCGCGGTCCGGCGGGAGGTAACGGCAGGGAACAAGTTTGGTGGTAGGCAGACGGTGGCTGGGAAAACAATGGAGGGCAGGACGGAAAAGTTTGCGGCGCAGTAGACTTAGCTAAAAGTATCTCAGCTGGAGCACAAGACTTAATGAGAGATGGGCGTGTTCTCAGAATAAGAAAGGCTTGGACATAAGGGAGTTCTAATAACTTGTTGCCAGCTTGACAAAAATCGTACAAGTTCCTGAGAATGCAGGGGTCAAATGTTCCTTGCTGAGGCCAAGGCTTGCCGATAAGCGGGTAGGTTGGCCAGACCTCCTGGCAGTAAAAAGTTAGTTGTTTAGTTTTTATGGTACCTTTAATTTTTAGAGTACGTAAATTGGAAATTAGGCATCGTAAAGGCGTCTTTTGGGAGTTAGAAAATACGTTCCCCATGACTGATTCAGGCAAGAAAAAAAACCGGAGGTCCAGAAAAAAGTCGTCACTTATTTGTGGTACCACGCGGCGGCTACGGTTCCAAACCGTAAACTCCAGTCGTCACTGAGAGATTTACGAATGGAGTCTACGTGGGGTCAGTAACAGTTTTGCCCGTGAAAGCGCAAGGCTTTAAGGGAAGTGAGGCATTCTTTCAGTGTGGGCGGTCCCAAAAATCTCTGCTTTGGGCTATCCGAACCCAAAGAACGTGAGAGATTTTGTGGGCACAGGTTTGCCCAGAAAGAACCCTGCCCTGGGCGGTCCTAAGGACGTGAAAATGCACAGACCCACGCAGACGGGGAGAACATTCCACTGGGGCTGCCCAGTGCGAAAAGTTCCCCGGGGAGTGCTCACCTGAAATCAGTCTGGCCAATGCGGAGTGCAGGCGGCTGGCGACAGGAACATCTCGGGAGAGGAAAAAGCTCGGGATTAATCCAGGATGTTATCTGGTTATCGGCTAGAAGACTTTGGGTATGTGGCCCAAGAGTCAGTTGCCTGCCGATCGAGTCACGGCAACAAATGATAGAGTTATTTCCAAAAGATGAAAAATATTAACAAAAGATGAGAAATATAAAATAAAAAGCGGCCTTTATTCTGAGAACACGGAGAGAGATGACCGGCACCCCACCGCTGGCGTCCGACGATCTCTCTGGCGGACACGCAGCGTGGGAGCCTGTAAATAGCCTCGGTTTGGGGTGGAACCTAAGGCGGGCATTAGGGATACACAGGTAGCCCATTGGTCCTAGGTTTGGCACCATATGTAAATTCCCAGGGGCGGGAAGATGGCGTCACAGGTAACTTCCTAGGGGCAGGGCAAGATGGGGCTTCCTGCTTCCAGTTGTGGCTTTCCTGGCTACAGTGTCCTGTCTGGGCCAAACCTTTCACTGAAGTTTTTACAACAGGGATAAACTCAAGGTACACTGTGTCCCAAGTGGCTCTATTCTGCTTAAACAGAGCCATGGAGCGGTTCAGTGCCCCTGAGGGAGTCCGTGGCGGGTACCTGGAACCCACACTGCTCTCCCGGGAGCCTTGCAGGACTAAGTAAGCCACAGAATGGGCCACATCTCTCCCCTAAGGAATTAGTGGGGCCCCGAGGAGAGGTAACCGGCCTGTGTGGGGCTTCCTCTCGTCGTCTGTGAAGGATGCCCGCATGATTCTAGCTTCGGATGCAGATGTCTGCCTAGTGAGACGTGATCTCGCCCCACCTCCTCCTGGACAGGACACCATTTAAGGCCTGCAGACCGGGTTGCCTCTCTCTACAGGCCCCAAGATGAGTCATGGAAACTCCATAATCTGCACCCCACAGTTTCCACAGGATTCACTGCTAGGCCATAGCCTTGGTCAGAAGGAAAGGCTTGCCCCTGCCAGTTTAAAAAAGGAACAGCTTATCTCCTGTTGTGATATGGTTTGGGATCAATACAAGCCCAGAGGTGGCAAGAGACGGGTATAAGAAGGAAGTCAACTGTGATACTGCCTTTCAGTTAAACAGTTCCTAGAAGCCCAAAGACTGAATTTAGAGTGGCCTCCGAGCCCAGTGTCCAGACTTCTTGTACTAAAAACTGGAACCTGAGTTGCCCTTGGGTTTTACCTTAGACAGTTCAGGTGAATTTAAAGCATTACCACTGGGCACAGAGCTCTGTGGTACGAGCACCTGCTTAGCAAGAGCAAGGTCCTAAGTTCGATTACTGGTACAAAAAATACTTTTAAAAAAGCATTACCAATCACAACAGCTGTAATTCTAGGTTTCCTCTTTTGCCCCTCCTCCAGATCCCCATTATTAAACACAGAGAGGGCCACAGCCAGCAACAGGGTCACAGGTATTGGGGTTGAAAGGTTTCTGCCCTAACATAAACTACTGAATATCGTGATGGTGGTCTAACTTGGCGGAAGGCCAAAAACTAAAACAACAGCTTATTTCCCTGATGACCACTATCTTGTCCTTCCCCCTCAGCCCTGATCACAACTTCCTCTTTCCTTTCCCACGCAGGAAGAAAACGCCAATAGGTTCCTCACCCCTGTCCCCAACCCCCACCCCACCTCTGTCCAGAGGTCACATAGCCTTCAGTGCAGTGGCTCCAGCCTCAGGAGATGAACTTCTCCCCCAGAGAATAGGCATTGGGGCTTTGCCTCTTCGTGCTCTCGAAACAGGTGGCGCCCCCTTTTGAAAAGTGTGACCCAGGATTATTTTAGCCAAAGCTCTGGGCTTTGTCTCTGCCGACCCTGAGGCCCTGGCCTCCTGGCGCCCCATTACGCATTGCAATATTTGTCTGTGTTTCTTATTTCATCCTTTCAAAGCACCCCTCACACAGGCAGTTGGGGATCGTGGCCAGGTTCTGATACTCCTTCACAACAGAGCTGGGTCTCCTCTGAGCAGGAGTGCCTTTCTCCAGGATAGGCGTGCTTGGGGAACTTTTAAAATAAGCACTACAGGGGGAACTTTCAGAACAAGGAGACACCAGAAGCCAGGCTTCACGTACTTCCTCTCTTATCTACTTATATCAGGTAGGGCTGTATTCAGATGTAAACAACAAGAAATCTTTCACAAGAGGGAAGTTCCGGCAGAATGCAGAAAGCTGGCTTAGTGTCTAAATCTTCCCAGGCCCAGAGTCCTTGGCCCTTGCTTCTCCGATACCCCAAGTATACAGTGTTCATCCTCATGACCCTGTGTGAGCAGAGCAAGGGCAAGATGTGCCAGCAGCAGGTCTTCCCCCTGAGGGCACTGGGCGGAACCTCGCGGCCCGGAATGAACCGTGAGGGTGGGGATCTTTTGATTGTTTGCTAGTGCATTCTAAATGCACAGAACCATTGCTGCATGAAAATGAGTGAGTGGACTGATGGACATGTGCATTCCACATAGAACTTTTAGAGTTTTACTTCCATAAGCTATGCAGTAGAGTCATGCATGGGAGCAGGGGCTGAAGTGAGCCTCTGCCCTTTGGCTGCCTAGACCAGCATGCAGTCTCTTGGAATCCCATGTGGACCTTCACCTTCCACAGAAGGATCTCTGGAAGAACTGTATGTTTTCATAGATCTGAGCAGATTTAAACATCTCATCTGCTAGACTTCCTCAGGAGATTCTTACCAATCGTAGAGGATATGGCTGACTGGGAATGTTTTCCACATCTGTTTGTGTCTGGGTTGCGTGTGTAGAGATGGGTATGCAACCTAGGTCTTTGCTATAGCCCCAGTCCTGTTTATTTGTTTGTTTTAATTTTTAGACAAGTTCTCACTAAGTTGTAAGTTGCCCATGTTGGTCTTGAACTTTCGATCCTTCTGTCTCAGCTTCCCAGAGAACTGGGATGACAAGTATACACCACCACACTTGCTATTCTTTTAATTTTTTAACTTCTCTTGGGGCAAAAACGATTGGCAGGAGGGACATTAACAATGCCATTAAACTCCAAACTGGCACAATTTTGTTTTTCAGTGCTGGGATCCAACCCAGGGCTTTGTATATATGTTAAGCAAGTACTCTACTACTAAGATCGACTCCAGATCCGGCACAATTTTGAACTAGAATTTCTCATAGGAACATTTTCAGCATTCATATCCCACGTCTTGCAATAACAGACTTATCTTTACAAGTATACATGCACAGCTGGCCATGGAGGCACCTATCTGTAATCCCAGCACTCTGGGAGGCTGAGGCAGGAGGATCACAAGTTTAAGCCAGCCTGAAGTTGGAAATTTAGCAACTTAACAAGACCCTGTCTCAATAAAAATAAAAATAAAAATAAATTAAGAAAAACTGTGATAGTGGATATAGTCAAACAAAATATATGTCTTGTTTTTCCTAGAAGTGGAGATGGCATCATCCTACAGATGGACAGCATTAGGGAAGTTTCCAGCCACAGCTCCTACAGGAGCTGTGGAAGCTGGAGATGGGTCACATGTGTGGGACTAAAGCAAGGCCAGCCCTGAGAACATGGAGAGCCCGAAGCAAGCCAGGTAAACAAGCTGCTCCAGTTCCCAGAAAGCAAGGGGCCCAGGCCAGCCAGGCAAACAAGTCCCTCGGCAGCAGGGCTGAAACTGACATTCTTCTTTGGAGGGTATAAACCAAGGTGCTACAGTGGTTGAGCAGTTCCTTCTCTCCCATCAGGAGGGCAAAGGCTCCACCCGACCTCAGTGCTCTCTCTTTTCTTTATTTCCCATCCTGTCACCGTCCCTCCCCTACCCCAGGAAGCCTAGAGCTGCAGCTGGTCACTAGAGTCCCCACTCTCAAATTTACATGCCAAATTCCTAACCCCCAAGTGAATGGTGTTTGGTAAGTAATTAGGATTCAGTGAGGTTGTGAAGATGGCTTAATAGGAAGAGGAAAGGTGACATTGTGTTCTGCCATAGAGGACACTGCAGGAAGGCATCTGACTGCAGTCCGGAAAAGAGCCCTCACCAGGCCCAACCAGCCAGGACTTGGACCTTGTACTTCCAGACTCCAGAATTGTGAGAAATAAACATCTATTGTTCAAGCCACGTGGTTCACAGGCTTAGCAGCCTATTCTGGGTCTACCGGGGAGAATCTGACAAGGAGCATTACCCAGTCTGCCAGCCTTCAGTTCTTCCTACCCAGGGAGGACTTCTCCCAAGAGACTCCCCAGTGTCCCTTCAGGAATCTCCAGAAGATAATTTCTTATCATTGCAAACAGAACACACTTTGAAAACAGAAAAATTAAGGAAACTAAAAATGCCACCTAGCATCCTCCAAATAAACCCAACTATTTCTATTTTGCTAATTCTTTCCCAGTACTTGTTCACAGATGTGGACTTAATTATTCTGCTTCTGGTAACCAGAGATTTATTTTTGCATTCTGCATTTACACTCAACAGAATGTCAGAAGCATTCTTCACACTGGTACAGCTTCCTTGATATATTAATAGCTTATAATCATCCTCAAATTTGTTGCACCATGATTTGCCTAACAAATAAGTGAGTTTATTTCCAACTTTTTCTCCCTATGGTGAATGCCACAATCAACATCTGCATGCACTAGTTTGCTTGTTTATATGCTGGATGTTGGTTTAAAAGCAATCCAGATACCGGATCAGCCTGAGGCTGGTATCTCACATTGTTCTGCTTCTCCTCAACCTTCAGCTGTCAGTTATAGAAACTCTGCTGCTCCTCTAATACCAGACTCTCAGTTGGCCAAGAGTGACCTGGAAGGAGCCAGGTCTCCTACAGGGACAAAGTCTTTGTTTTCTATGGCTATAACTGAATAGCACAGTCTGGAAAATTTGTGAAAAGTAAAGGTTTACTCTAGCCCATGAATCTGGAGGCCAGGAAGTGTAAGAGCATGGTGTTGGCATCTGCTCAACATCTTGAGGGCCTCTCTTGCACATGGGGTTGCTATATAGCATCCTGAGGTAGCACAGGACACCACACGACAGGACAGAACAAGCACAGTGGACTGGGTCTCTATCCATTCTACAAAGCAACTAAGGCACCCAAGACCTCACTGTTGTGATTTTATCTACTCTCAAACATCTCTCAAAGGCTCCACCTCTAAATACCATTAACAAATGACTTTGGAAATTAAAAACACCCAGAACTTAGTAAGCATTAGGTCTGAAAAGAGAGCCCCACATCCCACTTCTCTTTCTAGAAGAAAGTATCCAATGTTCACTGGGAAGGAAGTGGGACCAGAGGATCTTGGTGGGTTTTCCCTGTGGCAGATGAAGGCTGCCCTTGTTTGTCCCGGGCCATTTAACACTGGCCCTGGTGCAGTTATTCTTCCGGCATCAGATACACTTTTGGCAAGGATGGCAGTCAGGGTTCTCTATGTTAGCCAAGTGTGGACAGCTAACTCAAGTCAGATGAAGCAGATGCTTGCTTCCTGGGAAGACACTGCAGACTTAACTGGACAGGAACGTCCTAAGGAAGCCATCAGACCCCCAGAGCTGCCTGGTGCTGCTCTTTCTGAGCCCAGTCCCACTACAGTTCTGCAGCCTTCCCCAAGAATCTTTTCTGTCCATGTTGGCTAAGTCTGTCTCTCCTGCTATGCACAAATACATGGTGGAGAGGGCCTCGAGAGCCAGAATGACCACTTCAAGTTAACCTGAGGTGAGGGCTGCCTGGCCTACGCCTGTCCAGCCAGGTCTCTCTCTCTCTCTCTCTCTCTCTCTCTCTCTCTCTCTCTTTCTTCAATCACTCTCATCAAACAAATCCTGGCAAAGGACAAAGCGATGCCTTTGATTCTGCTAAAGGCAGCTCCCCTGGCAGCTCATGCCTACTCAGCATCCCCAGGGAGGAATCAAGCTCAGGGCCCACTTGAATTCCTGGACAGAGCTCAGCTCAAATCTTGGGCTTTCTGGACCAGCCAGAGGCAAGGAAATCCAGGAGGTAACTGAATCTAGAGCCTGGGCCAACCTGGGGTAGTGCAATGAGTAAATGAGTGTCCCACAGCCGGCAAGGATTGAGTGCATGTCTCAGACCACCATTCACTCTTCCTCAGGTAGGCAAAGAAGTTATTTCTTTGAGAATCAGTTTCCTCCTCTCCTAAATAGGCCTAATGGCTGTGTGAGTAGGTCCTCAGGGGAGTTAAATTCTTATCTCCACCACCTGTGCTGGTGCACACCTGTAATCCCATTTACTTTCGAGGCTGAGGCAGGAGTACTGTAATTTCAAGGAAGGCAATTCAAGGACAGTGTGTCTCAAAAAAGGTTGGGGATGAAGCTCAATGGCATAGTTCCCATGGGTTCAATCCCAGCAGTGCAAAAAATTAAATAAAAATTATAGTCTCAGAACATTACAGGATTTGAAATCTGAATCATTTTGTCTGGCACTGCTCTTCTGTTTCTAGGGATTTTCACGGTATCAGTGCCCCGCAACCCCCAGCCTCCAATGCAGCCATGAGCCCTGGGCTTGTGGGGACCGCTGGCTTGGCAGATCTGCTCTCTCCTCACCCAGCACTGCTTCCTTACTGGGACCACACCAAGAAAGGGAGGGAGGGCAGCTTCCTGCTTATAGCAAGACTGCTCAGAGGTGAGTGGAACGTGGCCACTTCCATTTTTTGTTTCCTGGCATATAAAAAATGAGGAAGGTTACAGTAACTGTGGTATAATCTGTGTCTGCACAGAACAAGTGGGGTACAATATATCTATGTTATTGACAAGATCACTACTGAACTCAGTATATTTCTTCATTTCTTCATAATGGTTCAGTCGTAGTGCAGGGTGCAAGTTTAGAGTCTCAAGAGGTATCTGCTGTGTTGGTTACTTTTCTCTCATTGCTGAGACAAAATACCTGACACCCAAAGTTGAGGAAGGAAAGGTTTATTTAGCTCACAGTTTGTGAAGGCTTCAGTCATACTCAGGTGGCTCCAAGGCAGGGTATGTGGCTGAGGGGCAACTGATCATGGAGGCTGCAGCAGATACCAAAAGCAACAGAAGCAAAAGGGCAAAAAGAAGGAGCAAGCCTCTTTCCTTCCATCATCTGCACGTTACCTGCTCCAGGGCAGGCACAGCACTCACGCTACCCTTCCCAGAACTAGACAACGAACCCATCACAGCCTCTAGATTCAGCCATCTTTGAAAGGACCACTGCCCATGACTGCATGAAGCTTTGGGGAACATCCAGACACAAGCCATAACATCTGCTTCTGATAAGCTGTACAAGCTGGATCTGGTCCCTGAAAGTGTGAACTTCTAAAAAAGATGGAAGCAAATGCAATGCAGAAACTTTATTGGATTCCAGTCCAAGAAAACAATGGGGATCATTTTTAGATGTTTGGGAACTTCTGCACACGAGTCCAATATGAATGGGATATGAGATTATTTTAGGGAATAACCATTCATTATTTCGGTAATAAAAGAGCACAATAATATAAGAGCATAGCCAAAAGGATCATTGCTGTGGTTTAGATATTGTGTTAGTCAGCGTTCTGTTAGTGTAACAGATACCTGACATAATCAGTTCATAAAGAGAAAAGTTTGTTTTGGTTCTCTGCCATGGCTGGTTATCCCTTGTTTTGGGACCCTTTCGGAAGACAGAGCATCACAGTGGCAGTATATGGTAAAACTGCTCACTTCATGGCTGGAATACAAATGAGAAGGGGAGAAGGAGGAGCTGGTTTCCCAGTATTCCCTCATAGGGATGCTTCAACCGACCTCTCTTAAAGAGTTGTCCCTCCCAAAAGCACCACAGACTAAAGACCAAGTGTTTAACACATGGCCTTCAGGAACACTTATCCACCCCACGGCAGATGTGGCTTGCCACATCCCCCAGAGGGAATCTACAAGCTGTGTCCCCAGTATGCCAGAGCTGAGGTGGTGAGTCCCTAAATAGAGGGGCTTAGAGGAAGGAGATTAGATCACTGGGGCCCCCTGGGATGGGGTAACGCTGATCTCTCAGCAGATCAGGTCTCAAAGCAGTGGGTGAGATCCCGAGAGAAGGGTTACTTATTAAACAGCCAATCTGGTACTCCCCTGGCTCTTGCTTCCTTGGTCACACATGTGGCCTTTCTGCACGTGGCCATTTCCCTTTCCACTTCTGTCATGTGGTGTCACAGCCATCGGACACTTGCCAGAATATCAGCATAATGTTCTTGGGCCTCCAGACCTGGGAGCTCTTTTCTTAGTCAAGTACCCTGCCTCAGCTATTTTGTTACAGCAATAGAAAATAGACTAAGACATCACAAAATAATTCAAACTTTATTTTCTTGGTGTGTAAGAGATTGAACCCAAAGCCACATCCCCAGTTGTTTTCTATTTTTTATTTTAAGACAAGTTTTACTAAGTCATAAAGTTGCCCAGGCTGGGTTCCAACTTGCAGTCCTCCTGCCTCAGCCTCATAAGTGTTAGTGTCACAGGCACGCACCACCCCACCCAGTTAGGGAAAGAGGGTGCTGACTGGCCTGAGTGTCTTCAGGGAACTGACTGCCCCCTGCTCCAGGCAATGCCTGTGGGAGGGCAGCGCTTCAGTCCTCACCAGGCCAGTCCTGGTCCTCGCAGCAATGAGTCACAAGGAAACAGGGTACTGACAGGAGCTATAGCTTCTAGGCATCCATCACCTCACCTGCATCTGGGAGGATGAGAGAGGAGGGAGAAGAAAGGAGAGACAGACCACCACCTCCATCTCACAGAGGGAGTACCCAAAAAGGACAAAAGGTAACAGAAGTTGGCATAAATGATTTGAGCCAATGGCATTCTGAAAATGAGGAAGACAGACGGAGGAGAGAGAGGAGAGGAAGGAGAAAAAAAGACGGAGACAGATCACAAGAATATTGCAATTTCTAATGGTTGCCAGTTTCCATGGTATAATTATTACCCTAATGCCTCAGTCAATTTCAGGGTACCAGCCTCAAAAATTGCTGAATATTTAACAATCATCTCTAGCACATCAACGATATGAAGTCAGTTCTGGGGTCCTCTACTCTTTTTCAGTCAGTATTTCCTATATTTTGACACTGCACACAAGTTTAGGATCTCATCACTCCTGGGTTCCATGTGATGACTCCTCATTATGCTTTGTCTTAAGACACTCACTGTTGGAAGACAGGTGCCATGACTATCACTGAAAGCTAAGTCGCTTTGCTGCAAAGTAAAAGGTAATGTTAAATGTGCATAGCATTGTTAAAATAATGTCCTCTACACTTCCTAGAGTCCTTTCCTTGTGTGCAGTCTGGTGGCCCAGAGGCTGTGCTCCATGACCTAAGGCCTGTCTCTCTGCTTGTCTCCTGTAAAGCCACCATGGGAAGTGGAGATAGCTTCCTCCAGTCCTTCCCCAGGAGGAGATGGCCCTACACACTGAGTGCAAGGGTGCCTGGCCAACACAGATGCATCTCACACCTGCACAGATCGCAGGCAGCAGTCCCAAGGACTGCAGGGTCCTCCCCACAGGCCTGCGCTGGGTCTCCATGGAGGCTCTCCTGTGCCACAGCATGGGGAAGGAGCGGGGTCAGCAGCAGCAGTGGAAGTGCAAACACAGACCAAGACCCAAGGAGGACGGAGCACTCAGGGAGAGGACAGGAGAGAGGGACTGAGGTGACACTGAAGGGCGAAAGCTGACACATTTCCACTCCAGTGGAGCCACTGTGCTCTAAGGTGTTTTTGCGTTGGAAAACTCTGGTATTACATATAAGGCTTTTGTACTTTTTGGGGATATGATTTGATATAAAAATTAATAAATGTAAGGAAAGGGTTTTTTTCTTTAAAAAAACACACTATTGGGTGAAAAGAATGGAAAACAGAATGACATCTACAACTCAACACTGTTGCATGCTGTACAACATACATCTTACAACACCACAAACCAAAAAGCATATTAAATGCATTAGAATGGTTGCCTCGGATTCAAGGAATGGTGACAAAAAGGTCTAAGTCAATAATAAGAGAAAGGCCTCGCTCAGACCAGCGGGGTTCAAAGGCACACCGAGTCAGGCCTCAGCAGCGCCTTCCAGGAGGCGGGCCTTGCCCAGCCTCTGGACTTTTATTTACCTTACACTTTTCTTTTTTGTACCCAGATTGAACTCAGGACTGTGACTTGCAAAGCAGGTGCTTATGCCACTGAGTTAAATCCCCAGCCCATTTATCCCACACTTTTAATTAGTTCAGTTTTTAAAGAAAACTTAAGTAAGCATTTTAGAAGTGGCTTCATCCAAAGGAGTTTTACAAATGGCCAGGGAGCACATGGAAAGGTGCTCGACATCACTAAGTACCAGGGAAATGAGAATCAAAACCACAAGGAGACACCACCTCACATGCATCAGGATGGCTGCTGCTGAACGCAAACAGCAGACAGATATTGGCAGGCATGTGGAGAAAACGAAACCCTTGCATGCCGTTGGTGGGACTGCAGAATGATGCAGCTGCTATGATTAGCAGTATAGAAGCATCAAATTGCCATTGTACCTGGCAACTCCACTCCTGAGTACAGGCATAGAAAGGCTGAAGGCTCCTGGAGGCATCTGGCAGCAGCCAAAAGGCAGCAGCCATCCAGCACCCAGCCACCCACGAGTGGATGCAGCAGCAGCACAGGTAAATTACTCAGCCTTTACTTTAAAGAGAAGGAAATCCTGACACATGCCACAGCATGGAGGAACCTGGATGATGATGCTAAGCGAAATAACCACTCACAAAAGGACAAATAACTGTGTGACTGCACTTACACGAGCTGCCCAACAGTGGACTTCAAAGAATCAAAGTAGAAGGGCAACCGTCAGGGGCTGAGAGCAAGGAGAAGGTGGAGTTGCTTCACGGGTACAAAGCTTCAGTTCTGTAAGATGAAGAGTTTTCTAGATGAGTAACAGTGATGCTGCTCGCACTCAGCACCACTGAACTATGTGAAAGAATCTTGCCCTAGGCCGACACTGTAGCTGGGAGGAGGTTGGGAGGCGGAACCAGGGGGCTCTATCTTGAGGTCGCCTTTTCCCACCCCTAGGTGATTTACCTGTGATGCGAAATGAATACCAATGGGCTCCCTGTGCATCACTAATGCCCCTTAGGCACCACCCCAAACCTAAGCTACATGTATGCCCCCACACCACGTGTCTGCCGGAGAGAAAACCAGACTTCAGTGGTGGGGAGGGGGTTGTTTTTCTCTCCGTGTTCTCAGAATAAAGGCCTCTTTTATTTCATACTTCTCATCTTTTGGACGTGCCAGAATCTTATCACTATGTACTTTAAGATGACTAAGGTGCTAAACTTTATGTGTGCTTTACCATACTGGTTAAATAAGGTAGCTCGATTTCACTATTATAAATGAAAACTCTCTTGCCCTAGAGGAAGTCACCATAAAACTAAAGACAATCACATTTCCTCAAACGGGATGATGTTAACACTGCTCTGCTAAGGCTGTGTCTCATGTTATCTGAAGTGAAGATCGGGAAGTGTTAAAGGTACCCTGGAACCAACTTTCTCCTTGACAAATTCAGAAGAGCTTTAAAGAACTCTAAAGGTAGCTGGCTGCCTCCTCCCAACTTGGTTTAACAGAGTAGTGCATGGGAACCTCTATAACGATTTCTCATGCTAGGGCCATGGGTACCCCACACTTTGAAAGACCCTTGCAAAGAAAAAGGTATAGGGGCATCAGTGTCTTGGGCAGGGACAGGTTAGGGTGTGCCAAGTGGGAGGGGGAAGGCAGGGAGGCCTCTACTGGAGAAAAACCTCCACCATTGGGGCAGGGAACTCCCGGGACTCCGGTCCTCTACTTGGTCTTAGGGCTCCTTACCTCCTTAAGAGGTCTTAAGTGCAGTCCTCTTCCAGTTTTGGCCCAGGAGGCACTAGCTGCCCTGGTCCAGGAGTTTGCTTCCTTGAGTAAAAGCCAGTCCCAACAGTGAGGGCCCTGTGTAGGAGACTGACGGTGACAGAGCTGGTAAAAGGCAGACAAGGGAGAGGAGGATGGCAAGATGTGGCTGAGGAGGCACCAGCGGTGGCCCCGTGTCAGCCAGTACTGCATCCTTATCTTCCTTCTGAAAAACAGTGCCTTGGATTTCTTCTGGGAAGTGCTCTCAGCAGGATTCTTGGGACATTTGGTTGGAAAGGGCTGACTCTGCCCCGTTTCCCCTACAGAAAGCAAAAGACCCAGCCCTGCTTGGTCAGAAGATACCACCCTCCTTCCACACAGTGATCCCATAAGTTCCTGACTTAGCTACATCTTAGATTTATTCATCCTGAGATTATGCCTGAGAGGAATATATTGTTTTTACTGGCATAATGTGTATTTGGGATGTAGGTCTCCCTATAATAAGCCCTTCAGCTCGGAGTAGTAGTGCAGGCCTATAATCCGTGAACTACGGAGGATGAGACAGGAGGATCCCCCGTGAGCTCAAGGCCAGCCTGGGCTACATTGAGTTCAGGGGTAACCTACACTACACAGGGGAACCCTGTCTCAAACAAAACAAAACATTTAAGCCCCTCATCCCCATGGGCGCCCCATCTGCAGATTCACCAACCACGGGTCTAAAATATTCACAGGATGGGGGCAGAAGGTTGTGTCTGTACTGAACATGTACAGATTTCCCCGCTGTCAGGATTCCCTGACAGATATGTATAGAACTATGTTCACAGGATTTCCATTGAATCTAGACGATTTACAAAATACATGAGAATGTACTGAGGTCATATGCAAATTCAGCAGGATTTCATATAAAATATTGGTGCACCATGGATTTCAGTATGGGGGAGACAGGTCTAAGACTGAACCTCTCCTTCCCCTCACCTCATATACTTAAGGGCAGCTTTAGAATCTTTTTACCCAGGGCTCCTGTACGTTTTCACCCTGCACAGCCCCTTGCCGACCACTCGGGGTCCTGCCATTGCAGGTCTCCGCGCCCCGCTGGGTCACTCGGGGGCCCACCCACAGCATGGGGTCGGATGAACGCAAGCTGACCAGCAGAAACGTTCATTTAAAGCTTGATTTCGAACTGTCAGCTTCTTCTGTATTCCGGCGTCAACTATTCCCGGAAGCCTACTGTCTCCAGGATTTAGCAGCTATCACACCTGGGGAGGAAACTGAGCCAGCAGCTACCACGCAGCCGCCCGACGCTCGGGCCTCGCGCGCGCCGCGGGAGCTCAAGGATGCGCGTGAGCATGCGCGGGGGCGGGGCTACGCCCGGGCCTGCGCGCTGCCGCCGCCTAATGGTGAGGAGGAGCGGCGTGCGCGCTTCGGGCGGCAGCCTGCGTCCGCCAGTTTTGTGCGCCTCTGACCCTCGCTCGGGCTCGCACGGAGCCGCCGCCCTTGCTTGCCCCGCACGGCGCCCCTTCTCGGCTGTGCGAGACGGGGGGCATGGAGAGGACGCGCCCCTTCAGCGCTCCGCGGGCCCTGAGGAGCCGACCGCGCGCGGTCTGAGCCGTCGTCCGCCGGAGGGGCGCCTGGACGCGCATCCGTGGGCGGGCCGCGGACGTGAGGGCCTCCAGCTGCCGAGCTAGGGCGCGCAGTCCCGTGCTCGTGCTCGTCTCCGCGCAGGCCGCGCGTCCGCGCGCCCGCCGCAGCCCCGGCCGCGCCCGCCCCGCCTCTCAGCGCCGGCCCGCAGCCCCGTCCTCCAGCGGCGGCGGCAGCGGCGGCCTGAGGGACGATGAGCGGCGCGGCGCGGGCGCGGGTGCGGGCGGGCCCGGCCCGGCTCGCTGCGCTCGCCCTGCTGACCTGCAGCCTGTGGCCGGCGCGGGCGGACAACACGAGTCAGGAGTACTACACGGCGCTCATCAACGTGACGGTGCAGGAGCCCGGCCGTGGAGCCCCGCTCACGTTCCGTATCGACCGCGGGCGCTACGGGCTCGACTCGCCCAAGGCCGAGGTCCGCGGCCAGGTGCTGGCACCGCTGCCCATCCACGGAGGTGAGGCGCGCGGGCGGCGTGGGGCCTCCCGGCCTCGGGCCCGGGCCCGGGCCCGCCCTCTGAGCTGCACCGGGTCGAGAGTCCCACGGGCCGCCCGCCCGACCCTGGCTGGGGAGGAGGCTCCGAAGGCGTCGTCGGGTCTTTTCCGTTCTTTTTTAAAAAAGGACTTCGAGTGTTCTCTTTTTATTCTTTTTTTTTCCGTTAAGGTGGCTTGTTTACTGGCGGGCAGTGAGCAGCGAGTTTGTAGGGACAGCGTAGACAAAGGAGCGGTTGCAGGCGTGCAGCACTCGTCCGCCCGGGGGATGCGCGCCTGACCTGGGCGCTGGGACCAGCGGGTTCCTCCTGAAGTCGCGGACCGATCACTGCCTGAGACCGCGAAGGGCCTTTTCCCTACGTGGAAACGTGCCGTTTTCCCGAAGTGGCAATGGAGAGAGAATGGACGAGGAAAATGGTCATCTTCCCTGTTGCTTTTGGCTCGCATTCTGCCCCCGCGTAGTTTACTGTAATTTGACGCCAGAAAATTTCCCACTATGAAGACAGACCAGTCAGAACTGGTGTCCAAATCTCCAGGTCCTGGGTGCGGACCGAGAGGGAAGTGGGTGAATTTGTCAAGCGTTGTCTTTGAGGCCATCTGATTTATTCTTCGTGGTTTTCAGTAAACGCTGGCTCAGCTTAATTATTTGATCTGATATTTAGCATTTTCTTAAATTGCTGCTCGTGTTTTAAAGCAAAAGATCCTGGGGTTTGGTGGTGGGTCAGGGAGTTGACACATGGTGAATTTTTGGAAAATGTCTGCTCTCTTCTCTACTTGCACTCTGACGTTGAGAGTGCTGAGGGTTTTTTTTTTTTTTAAAGAAACTTATTTACATTAAGGTGCCCAAAACCAGGCAGTCAGAATAAGTAATGATGTTTGCTGTTGTAGTGTAAAATATTAAAACATTATGCCTCTCTGAGTGCTGCGTTTGTTTGATAACATGTTAGGTTGCTTTCTTTGAGGCAGTCTGGCTGAGGAAGAAGAAATGCTGTGAGGCTTTCCTGTAGGTTGTGCCCCACGTCTTCTGAACTCTTCAAAGTTCATTTTACGCCAGTGATCAGGTGCAAGGCTCCTCTCCGTTTTTCTCAAAAGCGCAGGTAGGGTCCCTGCTAGACTTAGAAACAGCTTTTGTCTTTGGCTCCTTCAGTAAATATTTGTGCGCCTGCTCTGTGCCAGTCACTGTGGTTGGGACCTAGAATGTTGCCAAACCATGGACTAACAAAGCTGGTCTATTTTCTGGTGCGGAGAACCCCTGCAGTCACGTGGAAGGGGAGGAAGAGGAAGAGAGAGGCAAGCTGTTTTGGAGCTAGAGCTTGCCCCAATGGAGTTTTGAAATCTGTGGTTTGTCTTTGGGGCTTGGTTCCCTCAGACAAGTCAGGGCTGTGGCCTTAACTTTAGATTCTTGCCTTCAAAGTGTTGCAAGTGCTTGGACTCTGTAGTGCCTGCCTGTCACCTCACAGCCCTGAAGCTCCGACTTTAAGGAAGCCTGTCATAGTTCCAGTAGAAGGATGTTGGGAACTGATGTGCACCCATGTGTGAATGGTTGTCCTGTTGCCTTCTCACCAAATAGCATCATAAGATAAAAAATTCTGAGTCAGACTTGAGATGTGTGGTATTGTGTCACAGGGACAAGGTAATTTTGCCACTTAGCTTCAGTTTTTTCATCTGCAAAACGCAATAATGATGGTGTTTACTGCTTATGGGTTGTGAGATTACATGATTCTTGATTTTTTTTTTGAGGGGGAGGATACTAGGGATCAAAACCAGGGCCTTCATACTAAGCTATCTCTACTCAGGCCTCGTTATTCTTTATTTTTAGATAGGATCTTGCTGAATAGCCTCAGGTAGAACTTCAAGATTCTCCTGCTTCAGCCTTCCACAGTGCTGAGATAGTGGCACCAAGCATGATTCCTTAGTTCTTAAAAGAGCAGGCTTGTTAACCTAACAATCTCTGATTGATTGGGGGTTTAGATACTACAACAAAATGAACACATTTGTGAAGCCCTGCGTGAAGGCTGTACGTCAGTTTTTCTGAGTTCCTGTCGTCCTGTGATTCTCTGTGATGCCTTTTGTATCTGTACCACAGGAGAATTGTCCGGATTTTCCTCAGGTGGTTTGAGTCTGGCTTTGTACCAAGGGGTCTTCAGCATATGTTCTTCCAGCGAATACCCAGTAAAATCCCACTGTGCAAACACCATTCAGAGCACTGGCAAGGAGGGAGTAGCAGCTGCAGTGAATAAAAATGGTTTAAAAAATACCTTTCTGAAGCTCTCATTATAGTGGAGATATTTATAAATTAACCTATCTTTAAATTGTTTATAAACCTGTGGATTTATATGAAGTCCAAGAAGTTCTTCTGCTTGTGCAGTAGAAAATTATGAATGTATTTTGAAAATAAGAATGTGGTAGAAATCTGCTAAAATTACTCATGTTTAAAAAATGATTTAAAATGGTAATAACATGTGGGTACTTTACTATCTTGATTTATTTTTAAATTTTAATTTTGTGCATTTTTAGAAATTATATTATGACCTTTATGCCCTGATAATTTGAATTGAATTTTTGACATGTTTATTGAGATCTTCATGTGTATTGACCCTAAACAAAGTGCTGTTCACACACACACACTCAAAAATTAGGAGACACAGTTGCTGGTCAAAACCTATTATAGTCTATTGATCTGAAATTCATGAAAATTAATTTTGAGATTGAGGAGCAGAAATGAACATAAAGACAAAAAAACTCCCAAGAGCTGCCACCTGTTTTCCTAGAACTCAATATAATGGCTTACTTTACATCTCTGGCTTGATTTGTAAAATACAAACCTTTCTTGTTTTTCAGTGCAACACTCAGACATCTGTGCATTACAAAGTTAGGCATATGTGAATTGATAAAATTATTTGTTCTGATTTTTTTGTTTTATCTGTGGTGTTGGTGGTGGGGATTGAACCCAGGGCCTTGCACATGTTAAATAAGTGCTCTACCACTGAACTACATGCCCACTTTGTTCTTTACTTTTAAAGGACACATTGTTTTTCGTTTTTTCTTAGATGCTTTGGTAATTTAAAAGTGCATTTGGAAAGAGCTACACTTCTGCCTTGTAAAATACTTGGTAAACAAGTGTTCTGCTTTGAAAAAAACATAGTTTTAAGGAGCAAGTCTTAGGGGTTATGCGTAGCTAGCTGGTTGTTCCTTTCTTACTACCATACTTCCTGAAATAATAAGCTTAGAACTAGGAACAAAATGTTTAATACCTTTGTGGAGCAGACCAGCCAGTGCGTCCTAGAGAGCAGACATAGTAAATGTGCTTTATGTGTGTGCACACTAACTTTTTGTTCGTGCCTGGGCTGGGAGTTGGGAGAGGAGAAAGCCCTGTGTTGGTGGATGTAATTATGTATGCTGCTGTGCTGGTGGGAAGAATTCAGTATCAGCCCCCTTTTTGCCTTGCTGAGAAATTTTCAGAATTGGGTATTATAGCCTTAGAGACCAAGTTTACAAAATAAACCTTTCCAGTATCTTGTCTACTATAAGCATGCAATAAAAAAATTTTTTAAACAACTCTTAGATTTTTATGTTTTTTTTTTTAAAAATGAGCCTATTGGATAAACCCTTTAATGGGTCCTTTAAGGAGCCTGAACAGTGAACAAGATCTATGTGAAGACAGAGATTTGCATGAAAGGGGTCTTATAATACTGTTAGAATTCAAAATGGCAAAGGCAGGAACTGCTGGACTTAGATATAGGTTTCAAAATCTCTAGAGAAAAAGTACATATAATTTTGGACACAGGGACTCTGAACTTTCAGAAGAATTCCAAAGAGCAAGAAACTCTAAAAGCTAAGAGTTGACATAATTAAATTACCAGGTGAGAAAAATTGTATTTATATTGGACTTGACAGCTTTGTGTGGTGTTGGAGATTTGTTTGTTGAGACAGGATCATATTATGTAGTTGGCCTCAACTCAGGATCATCTTGTCTCAGCATCCTGAGTGCAGGTATACAACATTATACCTAGCTTAGAAAATGTTTTTCCGTACATTTTCTCTTTTGGATGATTTCCATTAGCATATAAATGTTAGGATATTTTTTAAGAATCACTCAACACGCCCACCAGCTAGCAGGTCCCTACCGTGCTATCTCCCTGTATCTCTGTTTCTGTTATTGCAAAGCCTGTCATAAATACTGTCTGTATGGTACCTGCTGCCTCTTAACGTTTCTGCCAAGTGTTCTTTACAGTGTGGAGATCTTGGAGTGTGGTGTGAGTGATTGTGATAAAAACATGGCATATCTAACTGATACATTTGGTGACGGGATCAGGATTTCTAAGATCTCAATGTGTAGAATGATGAGCTGAAGTTAAGGAAAAAGTTCACAAAAATGAGTGTATAATCCTTGGGTTAAAGAAGAAATCTTCATTGAGGTTTGTTAAGGGGTGAGAAGGCTTAGCTTCATGCCACACATCAAAGCCTATGAACTGTCCCTGACCTGGCCCAAGCTAATCTCGTGTTGTGTCTGGCTGTAGGGCAGTGGTGGTGATCCTATGGCACATGTGCTGCAGCAGGCACACAGAGCCCGCTCCATGTGGGAGCCTAGTGGCTGCTGTTAGTGAATGGCACACTTAGGGGCTGCGTGCCTGCTTGGAAGGGAGGAACATTGCTAGCAGATCTGAGTGCCATATGTGTTGCTCAGACTAAGGAAGTGTGAACCAAGGTTTGACAAATGGTCAGCACCCATACAACAGCATAGATCACATTACAAATACAAACATTTTTTACCTTTTAATAAGAAGCTGTCTGAAGCTGGGATTACAGCTTAGTGGCACAGTGCCTGCCTGGCAAGTCCGAGGTCATGAGTTCAATCCCTGGTCCCTCCAAAATAGTTCTTTGTATTTTCCTGTCTTTTTGAGACAGGGTCTCATTTTGCAGTTCAGGCTGGTTTGAACTCACTTTGTAGCCTAGGCTGGCCTTGAACTCACAATGATCCTCTTGCATCAACCTCTTGAGTGCTGGGATTACAGGCATGAGCCACCGTGCCCAGCTTGGAGTCTTTTTTTCTAAATTTAAACTTAAGTATTCAGGTTTAATTGCAGTGTTGGTACATTGTGAGAAATAAGGGGGATTTTGAGTTGCAGTTTGGGCAGACAGTCTCTAAAAGCCTCCCCATCACTGTTCTAGGGCAAGTCCAGTCCTACTACATATAGGTCAGCACACACCTTTAGCTTTTCTTTATGTTTAGTTCTGTATGAGTTTTAAGAGCTGAACAAACTAAAGAGCAGTGTTCTGAATGTTTTAAAAGGCCAATCCTTTACTGAAAGGATGACAGTAGATATTTCTAAGGTGCCTCTTACCTTGAACAAGGTGTGACTATAAAGTAATAAGACAAATGCTTTTAAAAAAATTTGCCAGAATATACCCACTAAGGAGAGTGTTCTTTTCCAGTCAGTCACATTGGGAAAGAGTACACATATGTACATATTAATGCAGCAATAAAATAACATTGTTAGCTTTAGTTTTGTGACTTTGTCTTTTTGAATGGTTAAAAATATCGGCAATATATTAAATCTTTTTCTTGATAGGTTCGACTTTTGATAGCGTTCAGAAGTTATTTAGGGGTAGTTGTATGAATAAGGTGCCTGCCCACAAAGAGTAATGGAAGTTGTTTAAAAGAGACAGAGAACAGCTATAAAGGAAGGAAACTTTGAAAAAAATGTGTTTATGCACTCTACTTACATAGTTCTCAAAGAAGACTCCTCCCTCATTGGGTCCATGTCCTCATTGGGGATACAGACAGTCTTCCTTAGTAGGGTCTGTGTGTGTGGTTTTAGTGGTATTAGAGATTGAACCTATAATCTTCACACTGAACTGCGTCTCCAACTCTTTTTTATTTTAATGCAGGATATTGCCAAATTACCAGGCGCAAACTCCTCCAGCCTGTATTTCCCAGGGTGTTGGGTGCTTTGTCTTGTGAGATCCTGCTGTGAGTACAGCCCTCATGTGGTTCATTTTGTAGTGCTGTTTATTAATCTTGGTATAGGATTGCTGGCCTTTTCAATTTATCTATAATTTACCTAAGATTACAAATCAGAAGTCATCTTGCTACCAGTATTTAGAAGCCAACAGTGGTTATTAATGATGTCTGACCTGCCAAGACCCTAATGACACTGCTCTAATAGTCCTTTCTGCACTCCATCTAACATACCAGACACTTAATTCAAAGAATTTTTTAACCTCTTGCTTCTTTCTAGAAAGAGAGACAGTTGGTAACTTTTGTGAATTAGGCTGTAACTATTTTATAACTAACATGTCTTTCCTCTCTAACCTGTCGTCTGCAGGGTTTCTGACATGTCCCTACTTCAGAACCTTACTTGTCACAGAGTTCATTGGCATAGCTCTGGGGTAGGCATCCAGTTCTTTTGAAAACATTCTCAGCCAGATGTCTCAAGTGCATACAGCCGTGGCAGAGTTACAGTTCTGTGGTTTCATATTAGCAACCTATAGTTGCTGTGTAATTAATGCTACATAATGTATGTGACCAAAAATAAATACATCTACCCTAGACTAGGTGTTGTATTTTTTTTGTATAACTGGATTTCCTAATACTGATATTTGTCATTCCCACAGAATGTATTGGTTGTTTTGTTTTAAAGAAAGTATTTGGAAATAAAGTTAGAAAATTCATTTTTAAAATTCCTGTTTTGTCACTTTCTCCAATACGAGAAGGTTCTTTTTGGCTCCACATACACCACTGCCCCTTTCCAGAACTGGATTAGGAACTTGGAATTTAGATTAAAGATGGCATAGCCTTTCCTACCTGAACGGAGGGCTGGCTGGAATTCATAGCACTCGTTTCTCCTCACCCACTGAGGTATCCTCCCTAAGAAGCCATTGATTCTCAGGGGTGGCACTTGGTTTGTCTCTTCTCTCCAGCTGGCTACATTTCTTTCTGTACCAGTTAATTTTTCCAACTATTAAAGGCAGTTTTCTTTACAAACAAACAAAAACACAACAGACTACTCCATGGATAAGCATTTGATTCCTAACTGAGCTAATTTATCCCAACCTAATTTGTCCCAAACTGAGCTCACACAAGCTGGGGAATCAATCATGTCTTCCTTCTTTTAGCCAAACACCGAAGACTGTGTGGCACTATAACCCAATCAGATATGTGGTAGCATCTGATTCTGGGGTGTGTCTTCTGGTAGGGAAATTGATGGCAATTGAGGCATATTAAGAAGATGTGTGTTTAGGGTGGTGGTGGTGGTAAGGGAATCCTACAGGGCTTATGTTACTGTGCTTGATCATAAGTGGCACTGAAACCAGAAAGATAAAAAAATGTTTGGATCCATAGACTAGAAAGTTTTCATTGAAAAAGTAGAATTTGAATTCAACATGAGAACTTCCAGCCATAATGGAGAGCTGGAGACTGGTTTGCCCTCCCACCTTAACTGACTAGAACACTTGACAGAGTTAGGAAGCAGCAGTTTTATCTACAGGTCAATAAACAGCACAAGAGGCTGCTCCCTGAGAAAAGGGAAATAAATATGGAGCCTTATCATTGCCCAGCATATGCCTGGGGAGTTTTCAAGCTGCAGCAGAGGGACAGGAAACCCAGGTGGAGTCAGGTAGTATGAGTTGATTAAGACAGAGATCAGGGTTCCAGAAGGCTGAGGCAGCTTTGCTGTCTGAAAAGGCAAGGTTTGCGTGGAGAGCCAGTTCCGATTTACTGCAGAAGGCTGCCACCAAGTCTGCACATCCATGAAGATACTATTGGAAGCTGGGGAGAATGGCCAGAAATTAGTAGGCAGGACAGGTTTTTTTGTTTGTTTGGTTTTGGGTTTTTTGGTACCTGGGATCAAACTCCATGACCTTGTGCTTACAGTCCGATGCTTATGCTGCAGAGCTAAATCCCCCAGGACAGTTCTTGGAGTTCACATGAAGCTGGGAACAAACAGTTCATATTCTTCCTAGTCAAGAGTAGAATGACGACTCCTGCACAGGACATGTGAGGCCAGATTTCTTCTCAAGCAAAGCCTGCTCTGGATCCCTGCACTCTCTCAGAAAGCTTATCTTTTCTTTCTTTCCTTCTTTTTTTTGGTACTGGGAATCAAAGTCATGACCTCGTGCTCGTGCTTACCCGGCAGGTACTGTGCTGCTGAGCCTAGCCACCCTCAGAAAACTTAAAGACAAATCTTTAAAAATAATCTGTAAAAACCTTTTTGTTCTATGTCTTGTACTCTGAGTAACCTTTAAAGATAATGATATACTGTTTAATAACTATTACTATTCTCATTATTTATGAAATTTTATTTTTTTCATAAAGGGGGTCACAGCATTCCCAAAAAAGATCCAGCCCAGATGTAAACAAAGCACTTAATATGCTTAATAGATTATTGATAATGTACTGGTAAGTTAACACCTAATGAAATTAATATTAATGTAAAAACAAAAGTCTGATTGATTCCAAGTTACTTAATTTATCCCACCACAAAGCCCAACAATATTTAAAGAAATACATCAAAATCCAGTTCTGAAAAGCATAACATATGAAACTGACATTCACTCCAAAATTGCCAGGCCTGCAAAGAAGCCCAATAATAAAAGAGGTTGATATTTAAAAACAAACAAAACCCTCAATGACACAAATGAAGAATCGCATATGAAACTCTTAAACCAGCGCTTATAAATGCACTTAGTATGGTCAGGGAACAAAGAAAATGTGAACCAAGGATAAGAGAAGTTAGATACTACTGGAAAAACCTACGTCCGATGAGCACGATAGCAGTGTCTGTAATCCAAGTACTCGTGAGGCAGGTGCAGGAAGATTGGAAGTTCAAGGTCAGTTTCAGCTATGTAGTGAGACCCTGTATCAAAAAAAAAAAAAAAAGGAAAGACCTAGACCAAACTTCTGGCAGTGAAAATACATAGGATTTATATTAAAAGAAGAGAAGATACAACTAGGGGATACTAGTTCTTGCTTTGGTGCTCAGTTTATGCCAGGTAGTGATGTAAATACGCATTGCTTACATACTCTGAACCAAGAATGGTGCCAGATATTTTACATGGATTATATTTAATCCTCAACAGCTGTAGGTGGTACTGTCTCCTCATTTTGTAAATGGAGAATTCAGTACATTCCCATCTTTGCTTTTCTGCCTTTTTTTCTTAACATTATTTTTTTTCAAATCCATATTATTTCAAGGAGAAAAAAAACTAAACCAAAATTTCAAAACATGTCAAACAGGGAGCAACAATGGTACATACATTGCACATTGTTATCCCCAAATCATTTACCCAGAGCTCAAGACATCCGCGATCAGTTGTCTGAATAATACCAGTAGAAATCTTTCTCTTCTGTAGCACTTAACATTAAAAACTATATGCCCATGTTTTTTATTTCTGGGGGCAGACAGCCTGTCTCTTGAGTCCACTCTTGTGCCCAATCCATTCAGTAATTGCTGTGATATTTGGAACGTGTGGTGTGGAGCAGTTAGTGTGGGGTGAATTAAAGAGGGAGACAGTTCACTGTGGCCTCAGGGATTTGACACAGCCGGGACCTGATGGAGGCATCTGATGGCAGTGCCCATGCTTTAACCACTGCTTTGTACTGCTTTCCAAGTGAGTTTAATAAATTATGAACTATCCATTCAGTGAAATGTTACATAGCCTAAAAGAGGATCATCATAAAAGCATAGTGTGTGTTAACCAAAGTAAACACCAAGTGATTGAACTGAGTGTGTTAAATGTGTTTACAACAGATAGGGCTCAAAGTAATATACAGAAATAATGGTTATTATGTCAATTAGATCATCAATTGCATCTCTCTTTTTAAAAAATTGCTATGGAGTTGAAGATACATCTCTGTGGTAGAGCATGTGCGAGGACCTGGTTTGATTTCCACCAGTGCATATACACAAGTCACTGTTAATTTTTGCAACAAAGGGGAAAAAATTGGGAGAAAGGACAGGGGCTCATTATCTGAAGAGAATCACAGGAAGAAGTCTACAGGGTATTTATCTTGCACTGCAGGTGTTGAACCCGGGGTCATGCATATGCCAGGCATGCCTTCTACCACTCACTTAGCTACATCCCCAAAGCTTTCTTTTCTTTTTCTCTTTTTGGTACCAGGGATCAAACTCACAATCTCGTGCTTGCCTTGCATGTGCTTATACCGCTGAGCTAAATCCCAGACCCAAATCTTTTTCTTTTTTAAGCTTATTCTATGATGTCAAGAACAGAATAAATTCCAAGCATTGGCTAGAATGGGGAGAAACTGGAATAACTTACTTAGTAACCATTCCATTGCCTGACTCCTAATGTTTTATTTCTGGTAGCTACCTTTCTGTCCAATTTGTTATGATAAGGCCTCAGTATAGTCGAACTACAAGTACAGTGTGATCTTGTCCCTAGGCTCTCATTTGACCTAGAGAGTTACCTTTCAGCCCCTTGCAACCTTCTGTTTCTCCCCTTATTTGATATAATAATGTGACTCTTCATGACAGTTGCCCTTTTTCCTTGTCCTGTATCACAAGTAATGGAATGTTGCTAGGCCAAATTTTAGAACTCAACTGACAGGTTTGAAAGCATAAATACTAAACAAAACTGGGGCTGGGGGTTTAGCTCAGCGGCATAAGTGCCTGCCTTGAAAGCAGGCAGTCGTGAGTTCGATTCCTGGTACCGATAAAAATGAAAAAGACAAAAAAAAAATTTTTTTTTAAAAATATTAACAAAACCAAATGGGCATTTAACAGTGTTCAGTAGTTTAAAAAAATAATTTAAAGGCATAAGACAGCTCCTAGGGGCTGGGGATTTAGCTCAGCGGCATAAGTACCTGCCTTGCAAGCAGGCAGTCATGAGTTGGATCCCCAGTACCAATAAAAATGAAAAAAAGAAAAAAAAAGACAGCTCCTAAGCATTTTTTTTCTGTGTGTGCCTCGTGTCACCTATTTTTTGTATTCACTTTTTGGCCCAGCCATGCCCTCTGAGCTCTTTGTTTATACATTCAGTTGCCTACTTGGTATCTTTACTTAAATGTCTTCAGGTCATCTCTAAATTGACAAACCTTGAATGGAGCTTGCTTGTTTGATTGCTTGCTTGGTTTCTAACCACTCAATCTTCTACCATTACTCCCCAGTATTCTTTATTTTTATTCATTCTTGTTGTTTAAACAAATTTAGGGATCATCCCTGTGTCTTTTCCTCACATTCTACATCTGATCTATCCTTCATAGTTTACCTTTGGATTGTGTCAGATCTAAGCTGTTGTTTGCCAGGCAGCTGTCTCATCTCTTACTCTGTTTTTCTTGGTCTAGCTGCTGCTTCTGACATCCACCAATCTCTTCTCCCTGCAGTAACGAGAGTAAGCACTCCTTGTTCAAACCCCTTCAGTGGCTTCTCACCATCCTTCATACTCTTGACTCTGCTGTAACATTTAGGCACTCCCCTGTCCACCTGCTGAAACCACTCAGGTGTGCTTTCAGTTCCTAGGCTGAGGTTCTTGAGTACTTTCTGACTGGTATCCCACCCACCTCTGTCCCCTATGTCTCCACACGGTGTTTGCTGCATTAGTGGGGCTTTATAGTTCTTGGTTCTGTATAATTACCAGTTAAAGGAATAGACTCTTAGAACTTAACCATTAATGATCAACAAGTACCGCCAACCATCTAAGGCTTCATCATCCCAACAGATTGTAAAGTTTAAGTGTTGAGCAAATGCAGTGTCAGAAATCTACCACATTCATTTCTGGAAAACTGAGTGTTAGAAACATTGGTTTGAGTATTTGTAGACAGTTGTTAATTTCTTTGTCTAACCCAAGTCCTCCTAAAGGCTTCATATCCTTATTTCTTTTAACCATTCTTAGTAATTGATATTTTTAAACCCAGAATGCATTTGTCTATTAATATTCCACTGAAAGGTTGTTGTGGTTGGTGTGGTCTGACTGTTGGCCCAAATCAGTGTGTGTGTTGTTACTTAATCCCCAGTGTGATGATATGGAGAAGTGGAACCCTGAGGAGGAGGTTAGGTTATGAGGATAGGACCTTCATGATGGGATTATTGTGCTTAAGAAAGAGGCCAAAAGGAGTGCATGTGTGTACCCTTTTGTAGCACTTGAGAACAAATGGAAGGTGGTGGTGAACCTATGGCATGCGTGTTACTGTGTTTTTCTTCAAGACAAAAGCTATTAATGTATGAGTTGTTTTTTCTAAACTAAAACCTCAGTATTTAGTTGCTTTTTAAAAATTTTGTTTGTTTATTTTTAGACAGGATTTCACTATGTATCTCAGGCTGGCCTCAAACTCACAGTGATCCTTCTGCCTCAGCCTGAGGAGGACTGGGATTACAGGCAAGCACCACCATGCCCAGCCAGTATTCAGGTTTAATTGTAGATATGGCGATCTGCAACAAATAACTAGGTTTTGTGTTGCAGCTTGAGACTTGGTCTCTAAAAGATTTGCCATCACTGACATAGGAGGTGCCATTCTAAATGCAGAGCCATTCAATTAAGAGCCATCAAATCTGCTGGTGCCTGACCTTGGACATGTCAGCTTCTAGACTGAGAAGAATTAATTCATGCTGCTTATCAACACCTAATCTGAGATATTTTAATATAGCCACCTGAATGAACTAAAAACTGGGTTGACTAGTGTTCCACAAAGATTCTTATCCATCTTAGAACCTCACAGTGTGACCTTACTTGGAAATAGGATCCTTGTAAATGTCACTAGTAAGGACCAAGATGACATCATACTAACTTAGAGTGAGCCCTAAATCCAATGACTGGTGAGTGTCATCCTCATAAAGGAGGATCCAGAAAGACACACAGAAAAGAAGGGTATCTGAAGAAATAAATAGACAGATTGACATGATTCTGCTGCAGGCCGGGGAATGCTAAGGATTGCCAGCAGCTACCAGAAGCTCAGAGAAAGGCCTGCCATGGTTTCCCCCTTACAGCCCCAGAAGAATTTGATCCCGCTAGAGCCTTAATGCCAGACTCCTGACATTCAGATCTATGAGACACAAATTTCTGTTGTTTTAAACCAGCACATTGATGATAATTTGTTTTGTCAGCCACAGAAAACTAATAAAAGCATACTAATAACAACAAAAAGAAAACCTAAAATTGAATGCAGCATTGCAAGGTTTGGGTTTTCTGGTACAGGAAAGACCAGAACTCTTTCCGTCTTCCTGGACAGCTAGCTAAAGTCACACAAGTTGCTTTGATAATCCTAATCACTGACTCATACAGAGTTTACTGTTATTTAAACTGTTAAGATCTTTTTCCATAGAGTCTGTGTCTAAGCTTGTGTTATTTTATCTTTGCTAGGTGCAGCCTGTTCATTCAGTCTCTTGGATCCTGATTTGTCATCCAGTGTCCTTACTCTTTGTAATAGTTTTGTATCTCTAGTGAATGTCATGAATATGCTTTTTCTGTCTTTATCTAAGTTAGTGGTTCTAAGCCTTTTGGAGGTCAGAGGATCCCGCTGACATTTTGATGAAATCTGTAGACCTTTCTGCAGAAAAATACATGTTTATATAGAGATATGTGCAGAATTTATGATACATTTTAAGTGATTCCATTCTCTCTCTAGTGAGTGAACAAACCCTTGTAGTGAGTGCTGCTAAAAACCTTCCAGGAGAGTTGCAGTTATTCCATTGACCAGCACTCTGGGTGCCGGATTCACTTTATTGACTTTGCATTTAGCATGTTATTTCTTTGTCTTATAATACCTTTAAAATGTAATCAAATGCTTTAATAGAAAAAAGTATTTTATTTACTTTGTCCCTAACTGGCTAGGCCAAGAACCATGCCAAGGAAAGAAAAGTGACTCCTTCCTGACTTAGCTTTAGTGTATTAGTTTCCCGTTGCCACAGTAACAGATGATCATAAACTGTGGCTTAAAGCAATACAGATTTAATTTTCTTACAGTTCTGGAGGTCAGAAGTTAGAAATGGGTCTCCCTGGAAGAGGAGTTGGCAAAGTTACATTGCTTCCACAGGCTCTAAGAGCAAATCTGTTTCATGTCTTCAGCTTGTAGAGGCTGCCTGCTTTGCTTGGCATGTAGCCCTTTCTCCATCTTCACGTGTGTCTACTATGACAACCTTCTACCTTTCTCTTACACATTTTAAAAAAACTTTGCACTTGCATTGGGCCCACTCAGGCCAAGATAATGTGTTATGAAGTAGCTGATTATCAACCTTATTTTCTTTTGTCTGCAGTCTGAGTTCTGAGTTCCCTCTTGCCTTGTTGTACGTTACATATTCACGGGTCTGGGGATAGTTCACAGACATCTTTGGATGAGTCATTCTGCCTCCTACACATAGCATACTTATGCTAGCACCTGGTGTTACAGCTTTCTCTTTACAATGTCTATAAATTATTTCTTTAATAATCATTTCTGAGTTTTTACTAACCAGTTATCAAAACCCTAACTAGTCCATTGTTAACACATTGCACCTTTAGTGTTTTGTAAATATTGGCGGGCTATTTGCACAGGTTGGTTTTCCTAGTATTACTTTTCTGTAGTTCCTTAAAAGTGTCAGTGATGCAGTTTCTTGTTTATCTATTGTCACCAGACTAGTTCATTTGGGTCAGAAATCCTAAATTCAGGTAAAACAATTGTTCAAGTATTCGTTTATCAGATAATCACTAAGCACCTATGTACCTGCATGCTGTCCGGTGTGGGAAGTCAAACAAGTTAGCACCTGTGCACTGTCTAGTGGGAAACACAGGTATTGGACAACACCTGTCCAGTGTGTTTGGCCAAGGCTATCCTGAAAAAAAGATAGTTAAGCCAAAACTGAAGCTTGATCAAATATTAATTAAATTAAGAGGAAGGCAGAAAGAGCATCCCAGGCTACGGAAACATAGGAGATGAGAAGGTGTAAGAATAATTGATGTGCCTGAGGAACTGAAAGTTTACAAAGTAAGCAAAGAGTGATACACAATAAAGATCAGGTTTTTATCTAGACTGTGTTAACAAATTAATAACAGGAAAGAAGTGGGAAACAGTTAAAGGTTGGGTTTTTTGTTGTTTTATAAATTTGTAATTATGGAGCTTGGGATACATGGCCTAGTGGTAGAGCATCTGCTTAGCCTGCATATGGTTCTCAGCAACACAAAAATAAAGAAAATTAAATTTTTTGCCTTTTATTTTTATAGTTTTTATTTTTTAATGGACAAATAATTTCATGTTAAAATTTTAATTATAAAATACATATAAAATTAACCATTTTAACCATTTTAGATATATAGTTCAGTAGTATTAAGTATATTCATGCCACTGTAAAATTGAAACTCCATACTTGTTAAATAGCAAGTCTCCATTTCTTCCTCTATCCAAATTACTAGCAGTCATGCTTCTACTCTTTGTCTATGAATTTGACAAATCTAGGAACCTTAAAAAATAGAATGTACAATATTTCTTTTTTCCCCTTTTTAAATAGTTTATTTCACTTAGCATAATGTTCTTGCATTCATTCATGCTGTAGCATGTGTTAGATACTATAAAGGGTTTTAACCTGAGGAATAAGATGGCCAGGTATTAACAAATTAATAAACATTACACTAACTATAGCATATAGCAAGTCTGTAGCTGGATGGCTTACCAGAGTGAACACACAACACACACCCGTGAACCAAGACAGCAAATAGCATATTGTCAGCTCCATAGTATCCGTGTCTTTCTCAGTCACTTCTTCACTCTTCCCGCTCCAAAAGTTTTGACTTTGAACATCAGGATTTTGCCCATTTTTAAACTTTATATGTAAATGAAAAACTCTTTACTCACAACACTTCTGACACCAGGTGTGTGAATTTTCTACCCCAGCAAGTCTGTAACTCTCTTCAGATACCAACTGGATATGCTGCAGTTCACTTCTGATGCTGGTTACCTGGAGACAGCACAGACCACTGAGACTAGGGGCTATGTCCCACAGTATCTCCCTACAGATACCAGTCGGGTCCTAGGATATTTGTATGCCTGTCTCACTGGCTACAGTTTGAAAGCTTCCACAGTAACCTCATGAATAGCAAAAAGATAGTACTCCTTTGCCCCTTATCACTCAGGAAATTATCGGGGTTTAGGAACTCTGAGGAACAAGGGCTGAGGATCCAAAAAACCTCAGTGTATGTGGAATCAAACTCAGGACCTTGAGCTTGCCAGGCAGGCACTGTACCGCTGAGCCATATCCCCAGCCCCCAGCATTTCTAATTATATATCTCAATATACATGGAATCGTGGTATTTATTCTTTTGCATTCTTGTAACTAGTTTCATAGTAGTGAAACAAATTCATGTTGTTGCACATGGTAGTAATTTTAGTGAGCCAGTGTTATATCATATTTCCCCATTTTACTGTTGATGGACATGTAGGTACTGTTTTTGTGAGGGATATAAATAAAACATTCAGGGACTGGAGATGTTGCACAGTGATGGGAGGGTATGCTTAGCATGTGCAGTCATGAATATTATATATGTCTTTTAATACTCATGTACACATTGTACTGTATTAGATACACGGTATAGGAACAGAAAAGTATTCCTTTCCTCACCGTCATTGGGCTCATGGCAGAGTCCTATGATCAAAAACAGGTTAAAAAGAGAAAGGTACATGATTTATTTAATTGGAGTTTTATGTGACATGGGAGTCTTGAGGATGAAAGTCCAAAGAACCAGAGGAAACTTTTTATGCTTAGGTTTAGTGAAGGATGGACAGCTGTGTAGAAGTGTGTTTGGACAGAAGGGAACATACAGCAGGCATGGTGGTGCACGTATATAATCTCAGCCCTCGGGAAACTGAGGCAGGAGCATCACTGTGAGTTCAAGGTCAGCCTGGGCTACAAAGTGAATTCAAGGCCAGCCTGAACTCTGTAGTGAGACTCTGCCTCAAAAGTTTAAAAAGGAGGGAGGTATGTATGACCAAGTGGTAATGCTAATTGACTGAAGAGTCAGCCAGCAAGGCCTGCATGTTGAGTTTCTTCTGTCCTCTCTTCATTGTATTCCTTCCTTCTAGGCAGGAGGAATGAGGATCTTCAGAGAGGAAGGTGGCTTGCTTGGGGGAAAAGAATTCCAATTTGTATGACTGCCTTAAGGAAGAGGAATTTTGTTTTTTGGGAATTACTTAAGAGAAGAAAAATGGGCAGGAGGCAGGAAGACAGGAGAAGATCAGAGAGAGACCTTCTAAGGCACCATAGACCTCGTGTACTTTAGTGTTGTCACCATGCTAGAATACCAGACTTAGGGGTTAGCATGTTTCCAAGCTGCAGCAGTGCTTAGGATTGGAGTGGCTTGAGCCTTCTTTGAAGATACTTCACCTTTCTATCAAAACTCTGCTCTCCTCTAGGGTTTGCTGTTTTTGGTCAACAGTGTCCTCTCTATCCAGCATCTCCCTCTCAACCCACCCACCCATATCTGATTACTAATCCTGTTGACCCTTAAGTACCTTTCAGATGTGGCCTCTTCTGTATCCGGTGCAGCCATCTCGTTCCTTACCTACACTGCAATCCAGTGTTCACTGTTGCTCCTCTCTAACCTAGTACATATAGCCCAATATACAGTTCATATGTACAAATGTTATATATATGCTGTTGTTTTGGGTTTTGGTTTTTTGTTGTTTGTGTGTGACGAGCCTTGTGAATGCTGGAGAAGCACCCTGTTTCTGAGGTACATCCCAGCCCTAAGCTGATATTCTTTTTTTTTTTTTTTTTTTTTTTTTTTTTTTTTTTACATCAGAGGTTTTTTATTGAGGACAAAGCACTAAAAATGTTACAGCATGAAGGAAAGCCGAGGAAATATAAAAAGTAGGCAGCTCAATGATGAACTAAAGACATTTCAAAATTACTGCTTATATTAAAGGCAGCTTTAAAACTGAAGTCTAACCCAAAAAGTGTTTATATAGCATTGAAAAAATACTGAAATACTTTGGATTAACAGAGCTACGTTATCTATGTAAAATCTGTACAGCAGGGTCAGCCTATTTTCAAGTAAGTGTGTTTTACTCTTGTAACATGATCCTGTTTTTAGAGAATGGCTTAACTCACATCTTTGTAGAGCTAGTCTGTAAGGCTTCAGGGCTCCCACACTGACTGCAGGTGGACCTACTTCCACTGGAGAACTGTTAACACTGCCCTGTGAACGCATACATACACCTGCCCCTCCAAATGCCTGGAGTGGAGGGGCTGTGGCTCATTAGGTTTTACATCTACAGTGACAGCAGGCACTCAATGTTAAAATGCAGGCATGTTAAAATTATTTTTACCACTACTTACATTTTGAACATTCTCATCTTTTATCCATCCCAAATTAAAAACACCAAACTGCTACCAAGTTTATTATGATTTTCACGATATAATGCTTTTGAGACTTTAACAGAAGTAAATATACTATGTTTACTACTTTTCAGAGTACCTGCACAAATTTAGCATTCTCTCCTTCAAAAGTGCATCTGGTAGTGTCCCCTGCTTTTCTTGGAAGGACTGCTTGATTTTGGACCAAACATTCTGGCACTATTGCATCATCATAATATTCTTCTGTTTTTTTCTTCTTTTCATTTATGGACTGGAAAATGAATTCACCTTAGTGTTCTTCCTCATCAGTTCCTTTCGGTCTATCTTTCCAGCCATTGCAGTTGATAGTCATGTCTCCGTTGTCTCAGAATTAGGCTCTTTATGAAGGCATTCAGTGTCTCAGAAAGATAATAATTTACCCTTGGGCTCCTTGGCACTGTTGTATTTCAATGTATTTCCTCTTTTGGGCTTTTCCTGGGGCGGTGGCAAGCGCTTTCCTCATGTGGATCATGTGGATTTTCCAGAGGTCCTCTTTCCAGACCCCACTGGTGCTGATGGCTGCAGCCTCCGTGCACTCCTCCGTGGTCATGCTGCTCAGTTTCTGGGACATCTGCTTTTCCTTGTCAGAAGAGTGGTGCCCTTTGAACCATTCACCACCAGCCTCTTCCTCTTCCCTGAGACTGGTACTTTCCCACCCGTCTTCATCATTATCAGCATCCTCTTCTTTCTCAGTTTCCAGAACTCTGCTCCTAGAATATAATCTTTAGCATCTAATTCACCAATTCTTGTACTCTTGCTTCTACAGAAGCTTGCATAGGTTTGCCCCAGAATTTCTTCTGTAGCGTCTGAGGATTCAGCATCAAGAAGAGCTGGATCAAAGTTCTAGTAGACATCATTACATTTTTACCTCTGTGTTTCTTATATTGAGCCAGGTCCTGAAAAGCTCCACAGTCATGGCTAGAGGACACCAAGCTGTTATTTCCTTTATAATTCTGATACCTGCTGACATAACTTCCCCAGAGTTCTTGTTAGCTGCAGTCATGAGCAATGATTGAATGATCTCTGGAGGTACAAGGTGATGAGAAGCTTGTGCAGCAAACAGAAGGATCTTTGTTATTTCTCTCTGTGGGGATGCAGAAACCTTTGGAAAAAGGGGTAGAAATTGAAGAGGAAAAAGCTCATGGATTCCCACCAATCTGGAGATAAGGTTCATGAGCATCATTTTCACTTCAGACCTCTCATTATAGTTCTTTTGCTGCTTGAGTCATTTTTCTGCAAGACCTTGGGGGTCATGGATCAAGTGAATAGCTGAAAAGTCTAACACCTCTGGCTTTTTCTTCTTTTGTTTCTTGAGCACTTTCATTGCCTTTTCTAACTTATTTTTTGGAGCTCTTCCTCCCTGTGGCATATTGCACAAGCAGATCTCTTGCTGTGGGTCCTTCCTCCTCAGATTCTGAGGTGCTATCTTTTTTCTCATCTTTGTCTTTCCCAAGGAATAACATAAGAGCAGCAGCCAGAATCTTGGTGACCTTAGAGAAGGATGCAATCATGGTAACATTGACCATTTTGGCATCATTCCTTCATCATGTTCAAAGACATCTTGTCATAGTTGCATTGCTGTCTCTTAGCATAGTGTACATGAAATTCTGTAGTACTATGTTCACTTTATTGTTCTTGTGTTTTGCATTTATATTCTTCATATCAGTCACAATATGTACGTATAAAGTCTTTCACAGAAGCTTACCATGGCAATGCAGAAAGCAGACTTAATGGACTGATGACATTCTTATTTCTCAGCAAGATTAAAGCTTTGCAAAAATGTCAAAGATCTGGAGCTAAGATAGTGTGATTATAGGAGAGCTCTTTGAGCTCTTGAGGAAAGTTACTTAGATGTTCTGGATAGCAGTGACCAATATGTACAGTAAGCATCACCAGCACTGCCAGTTCTTCACTGGGTTTATTTGGTTGTAACTTGAAAATCTCTACATTGGATTGGTAGTGATTATATTGCCGGAGAAACTCCTTGATGTAGGCCAGCGGGGCCTGCTTGATCAGATTCTGTAACTGTGGCAAGTTGCTGGGCAGCTTGTTGTTTCTGCTGGACATGCTGACTGCAGGCTGGCTCCTTGCATAGTAATTCTAGAAAAACTTGCATCCAATTGCAACTGGGACTCCAGCTTCCAAGCCCCGCCAGAAACAGCATGTGGAACACCCAGCAAGAGTCACCATATTGACTTCTACTAAGCTGGTATCTTGAGGACCAACACTTAGGTTACTGGAGTAAATCTATATTTTAAGTCTATTTTTACTTGCTTTTGGCTTTTCTTTCAAATCTGATTCTTTAAAAACCTTTTATGGTACTTAAAGACACTGTATACAGAAGTAGAAATAGTGTGCCTCTGCCAGTTTCTTTTTATTTTTAATTTGCAAGGGGTCTTCTTTTTTTAAAAGACAATAGAACATTGCTTCATTTCAAAACTTAACAGCAAGATAATGTGGTTCTTTTTTTTTTTTTAATGCAGCCGCGCGATAATGTGGTTCTGACATAGACATACAGAACAATGGGATAGAACTGATGAAAATCTTTAGGTTTATGGTTCCTTGGTTTTCGACAAGGGTGCCAAAGCAATTCAATGGGAAAGACAATAATCTTTGCTATTACCCAGCTGAATATTTATTGACGATCCATGTGCCACACATCCCTTTCCCCATTCAAGTATAGAGTAGTCTTTTAGAGGCAGAGGTGCTAGGACCACTGGATATCCAAGGAGACTGAGAGGGAGAGGAAAGAGGCTAAAGAAGTACAGATTGTCTTCAAAGTAAAGTGATCATCTATATCTGACACAGCTGTGGAGGCTGGTATGCTGTGAGCTAGAAAGAATTCTTTGTATTTAGTGGTACTAATCCCAGCAGTCATAGAGACTAAGCACAGGAGTATGAGCCCAGCCTGGACAACTTAGAGAGAACCTGTCATTGAATGAATGGCTTAGTAAGAAGGTTCTTGGTTCAGTCCCCAGTTCTACACATCCCCCTAAAAAAAAAAAAAAAAAAAAAACCCAAAACAAAGTGATTACCAATTTGGAAGAAAGCAGGTTTGTTATTTATTTACTAATTGTACCTGGGATCAGACTCTTGACCTCATGCTTGCCACATAGGCACTTATGCCATTAAGCTAAATCCTCGGCCCAGGTTTGTTATTTTAAAGTTTGCAAATCTTAGTGCACAAAAAGCTATGTAATTACCAGTGATTTTATTTTTTAATTTTATTTAAAAAGAATAAAACTAAACAGCCAATCAAAACACAACAGTGAAAGTGATACAGGACTTCAGAACAGGATAATAGGAAATCAACAGTGGTTACTATAATGCTTCTTGTTATCCTGAAAATTGCTGCCCATACCATCAGACATAATAAAATCAAACAGAACAGAATAAAACCAATCAAAACAGAACACTGAATAAAACAAGACAAACAGAACAAAACAAAACAGAACAATATTGGATTTCAAAAGCAGGATAGAAGGAAATCCCCCATAGTTGCTGAATTGCATATTGTCCTCTAAATAGGTACTCAGCCTACCGGTTTTAGGCCTGCAAAGTCTATCAGACAATACAAGCATTAAGTTGTTTTTTTGTACCTCAGTTGCTATCAACTCAATCCGTATTACTTGGAATCAGCCAATTGCTTGAGGGGCTTGGGGTTTGGGAGGTGGGCGGGAGGAAAGTGTTTTGTCTCCCAGCCCATATGCCAGCTAGCTCATGGGAAGAGGAATTGACTTACTGCTTCTCCTCCTGGGCCCATATGGCTGCCACTGGCTCATGGGGAGAGTGAATTGGCTTCTTGTTTTCTCATCAGTGTTTTTAATGGGAAAGAAAAAGAGATTACTTGAAACTAGCATGAATACCCAAGATATAAGCTGCAGCTTCACTGAGACAAAGTTAAAGAATGTAACAGAAACCTTTCCTAAAATGTATCTGCCTGACAATCACTCCTATTTTTAGTGTCCTTTAATCTTGCTGAAATCATGTCAGTTCTCAGGTTATTCCTTTTGAGAGGAAAAAAAAAGATAGGTTTTATGGGATTTTTTTATCCACCATTTATCTGGCTCTGAACTGTAGATCCTGTTTCTTTTTCTTACTCTGAATATACTTAAAAAGGAAAAGGCTTTTTGAAAGGTGAGAGACCTTCGTATTTACTCCTATCGTTATTAGCAACCTTCAACTCTTTGTGAGCTTTAATTTAAAAAATAAAGTAATAAATCTGTACTATCAGCCTGCATTTGCCTTTAACACTTTTGTAAGAATACTTTTGTACTTTTTCGCTCAAACCCCCTAAGTTCAATTTGTGTTATATATTTGTGCAGGTTTGTTCATACAGTGTCTCATTTTCTTTCTCTTGGGCTTTCTTTGACCTGGTTTTACAAATTCTAAAATGATATGTTACTTTCTTCCAAGTTGTTTGTCACTTCACACAGACATCTCTTGCCATTAGTTTGTGGGACATGATATGAATGGTAAAGCAGATTAGGAACTTGTTGCGAAATACTTGCAATTAGCTGGGGGAAGTCTCTGCAGTCCTGTAAATGAAATTCCTGACATTGTTGTCTTGTCTGTCAGTTTTGCTATCTGTTAAGAACTTTCCAATTGAGCGGAAAAGACAACCTACAGAGTGAGAAAAAAATTTTACCCAGTTGTTCCTCAGACCCAGAACTAATATCTAAAACATATAAAGAATTGAAAAACATCAGACCCTTAAATTTTAAAGACCCAATCTAAAAATGGGCATCCAAGATGAATACAAACTTGTCAGATAAAGAAATACAAATGGCAAATAAATATATGAAAAAGTGTTCAACATCACTGGTTATTTGAAAGATGCAAGTTAAAACAATGCTGAGATTCTATCTCACCTATTATCAAGAAATCAGCTTTTAACAAATGCTAGTGGGGATGTGGGAAAAAAAGGAACCTTTTGCCACTGTTGGTAGGAATGTAGACTGGTGCAACCACTGTAGGAATTAGTATGCAGAGTCCTCAAAAAATAGGAGAAGAGGTCCTGTTTGACCCAGCTATTCTCATTCTTAGTATCTTCCCAAAAGAATCAAAAACATCATGCCACCACTATATACACAAACCCATGTTTATAGTTTGTAATATAGCTAAATCTTGGAAACAGCCCAAATGCCCACCTACTGAAAAATGGATAAAAAGAATTTTTTTAATACAATAGAAGTCCATAAATAAGGATAAACGAAACATTTATGGTTAAATGGGTGGACCTTGAGACCATACACTTAAGTGAACTAAATTAGACAAATGGTGGATGTATTGCATTGTTTCTCAGGTGTGAGAAACTGAAAGTGTTCATAAGAACCACAGTGTATAGTAGATGTTATGAAACAGGAAGAAACAATTCAAAAGAAAAAGGGAACTAGGGAGGGGGTAGGGAGAAAGGAAAGAAGAGAAAAAAGGAGAAAATGGAAATGAAGCTTCATAAATGAGGAGGGGAAGGGGCTTACAGGAGGGGAGGAGAGGAAAAGGGAAAAAAGGAATCAAGATATATCATGTACAGGTGCAAATTCCCTATGATGAATGTGATCATTATACATACCTAAATTGCACCAATAAACAATAATTTTAAACAAAGAACTTTCTTATTACTCCATTGGGTCTGTTGGCCTCATATATTGCCCTGTCAAAGTCTCATTTTCCTTTTCTCTCAGATATGTTTTTGAGTACTTCTATTTAGTTTTCTTGAAAAACATACACATTATCTCAGTATAAAATAATCTGCTTTTTTTTTTTGAAACTGAATAGCAGTTTCAAAGGTAAAGTATATGTTTCCATCATAATAAACCAGTCTAGAGCCCTGCCTTAACGAGTCTTACTGGTGGTTTTGCATATTTAAGGTAAACTTACATTTTTCTTGTTATTTATATTGATTATTGTTTTATGGACATAACAAGTTATGAAAAGTATCTCTGTCCTCATTTTTCTGATGTCAGCAATCTCTTTAGCACCTCCTTCCCCAACATTGCCTTCTATGGCTCATTTCATGATTTTTTTCCCTCCCTTAAGTCTCCTCTTCAGCGGTTTCCAGCAGACCCAACCTTTACTTTTCTACTATACATTTGTGCTTTGCATAATAGGAGCTGGCTGTGCATCTCAGTATTTTTTCCTGTGAAATACAGGAAGCAATCTACACGTCTGCCTGTTTGCTATGATGAGTGGCAAGGTGTGTACATGTGTGAAAAAATGGCAAAATGGGATTTTTACCCACATTATTTTCCTTCTAACTCATTTTGCATATGTTTATCAAAGCATTACAGAAGGTTCAGTAGACCCACACCACTGCAGGATTTTTTTTTTAAGTTTTCCTTTTGATTTTTCTGATAGTAGCTCAGCTTAGTACAATGGCACATGAAAAACCAGACTTACAAGTTTTTGAGGAGGTCAAAAGTGAATCATTAGATTACTCATTCATGGATGATGAAGATGATCCAGTGTGATAAAATACGTGCTTTTATAGTAGAAGAATGGTGTGGGTGAATGATGATGATTTTGACATTGGCCATGTGAGCCAAAGCTCCTGTGACAGTGAAATGGAGTAAGAATTAACTGATACAGACCAGGAAATGCAGACCTCTTTGATTCAGATGATGAAAACAACAATATGAGTACTTAATTTAGTCGAATTATGTTGCAAAATGGCCATGCAACCAAATGGAATGACCCAATGTTAGAACTAGGTCCAAAAATATGGCGAAGATCTTGGTAGGCATGAAACATATTGGACAGAATGCCAGCGCTGCTATTAGTGTTGGAAATTGTAATAGATGAAATGCTGCTGTAAGATGCTGTGAAATACACAAAGGCTGAAATGCTAGTAAAACATTTTGTGTGCACCAATAGCCATATTTTAAAATGTATTCATTTATAACACTTTACAATCTGACCAGAAAGCATTTATAGGTCTGCTCTCCTTAGCAGAGATTTCTCATAGTGACCTCAGGAATGTTAAAGACTTAGGGAAAAGCAGTGGGCATGAAAATTTATGCCCTTGTTGATGCATAGATTTACTACACTTTCAGTTTAATCACTTATCCTAGAATTCAGCCATCAAGTCTTTATTCATATAGTAAGAAACTGAATACTGTTGTGGACAGACTTGATGCTCCCATCTCCAAAACTTATTTAGAATGTGACCTTTGACAGTTGTGTACTAATTTTCAATTGATGCTACATTTGCTAACAGAGCACAAGTTAACTAATGTAAAAACATACAGAAATTCCAAATGAGATGTTGCAGTTTCAAAACAGAGTTGTATAGTACAGTCTTACACTTCAGAAAGACTTACATTAGCCTTGTACATAGCAGAGAAAAACAAATATACTGCTGATGTCAACATTTTACCATGATGTGACTATTGATAAGGAAACCTCAACAAAACAGAAATCTGAGATGGAAGCTTTCTACCACAAACCAAAGGTGGAGTAGATGTTGATGAGTTATGCAGCAACTGTGATGTCACTTAAAACACAAAGCATTGGTCAGGCGTTTTACCCGATCCTGGACATGTATGGCATAAATAGTTTGATAGTTTACAAAGAAAACAAGTGCAAAATACACAGAGAGATTTTCTTAGAGGATCAGGACTGATGCTCATAAAAGATCATTTACAGCAGAGGAGGCACAAAATGTTTCTGCCCAGGGAACTGAGCAAAAAATCACGAAACACACTGGTGAACCGGTAGGCACAGCATCTTAAAGACTTCCTAGGACAACAGGAAAACAAAAAACATGTCAACTGTGCTCTGTGAGAAAGTGTAGGAAAAAAAATTAATGCTATCAGTATAAGCAATACTTGCGTATGGCGCATACTGTTGTTATGTGTGAAGACTGCCTTGCATATGACAGTTGAAGCAAACCTTATTCCTTTAGTAGACTTGTTTGTGTTTATATTGTATGTTTTTATTTTGATATTACATAGGTTTTTATTTTTGTTATTTATAAGAAACAGGTGATGTGGAAATGTTTATATCCTAAGTACTCATTACATATTTGGTATTTTATTTCATTGATATCTTATATCCCTGCTAAGTACATGTTGTACAATATAGCAGGAAACTCCTGACAAAATAGGAAGGGAAAAGAAGTGACAAAACTGCCACAGAGGAAAGGAAAGTTAAGCACACGTGTTCTCATTAAGTGAGATGTATGCATGGAACATGCAGTTGTCATGTGTGAAGACTGCATTGGGTGTGACAGTTGAAGGGAAGCCTATTTTGTGGTAAAGTTCTATTGGTATTTTTATTATAGTTCACATATGAATTTCTGATATTTTAAGTTTTGTAAGCAAGTACACAGCTGGTATGAAAATATTGATGTCTATTCTAAACACACAATACATATTTAGAATTTAATGCTTTATATTATTGATATTTTATATTCCTCTTAACTGCACACTATATACTATAATAAGAACCTCCTAAAAAAAAATAAGGCCACCAGCATATCAAGTATGTCCTAAAAAAAGACAGGAAAGCAAAACGTGCTGTCAGTGTAAAGGATAGGTGTATATGGAGCATGCTGCTGTCTTGTGTGTGGACTGCCTTAGGTGTGATAATTGAAGTAAAGATTTTTTTGTAAAGTGCTGTTGGTATTTTCATTGCAGTCATATAAGAATTTATTTGTGGTGTTCTTTTCTAGGCTTTGTGCAACCAAAAAACAGTCAATGTTGAAAATTTTAATAACAATAAATATTAAAATTCCATACTTTATCTTTGTGATTTTTTTCTGTTAAATGCTCACTGTTTAATGTTCTAAAACTCCTAAAATTAATAATTCATCAATAAAATATTCTAAAGAATAAACATGGGACTGATAAACTCATATTTCTAGGCTTTATAACAAAATTAAAGCCCTTTGACTAGATCAATTATTGGGTAAGTACCTTCATCTTGGTTATTTTGAGCTACGTGGTTACTACCCTGTCGTTTTTACATTTTAAATCATGGTCCACGAAGCCCAGTCTCTGTAAAATAGTCATTGTGTCAGAATCAGTATGCTGAAAGTGCTAGAGGAAAGAAGTGATTGAATCAGTAATGTCATCAAATATTGCTCTGCACCCCCACCCCTTCTGTGTTGCTCTGTTGCTCAGGCTGGTCTGGAACCTCTGGGCTCATACAGTCCTCTGTGCAGGCTGGCTTTGGATTCTTGATGTCTTTCATCCCTGTGTTCATCAAGCAGAGTTGAGTTAAAATCAGTAGGTTTGCTTTGTCTTGGTGGACAAAGAGCAAAAAAACCCAGAATACTGACTAAATTAGGTCTCTGAGTCGCTACTGCCATGCTTTTTAGCAGGGATCTCCGCCTTGTGTTTTGGTCGATGGTAATGCTGTCAAGTCAGGGTTACAACATAGAGAAGGGCACATCTGAGCAGATTTGGTATGTGTGAGGGGCTCAGTATTCATGGAGAAATGTCTAGCAGGTAACTGCATATTAATGCTGGAGACAGGACATTATCTTCATATGGACGGCAGTGGTGACATTGCCTGCTGAGGAAAGAGGACGTGGACAGAGCCTTGGAGAACACCTTCAGGTAGAGGATAGCTTTGTTGGAGGACTAGAAGGAACAGTCATAGAGGAGGATGGGAAACGGGATGGAAAGAACCAAATAAAAAGAGCCTTGGAGAGTTGTACACAGTCTGATGTGGTAGTGCTCTCTGTAAAACCAGCATGAGGAGGCTGAGGCAGGAGGATCGCAAGTTTGAGCCTAGTCCGAGAAGCTTAACAACTTAACAGGACCTAGTCTCGAACTTTAAAAAAAAAACTTGAAAAGGGCCTGAGGATATGGCTCAGTGTGAAGGCCCTGTGTTCAGTGCCCAGTTTGCACTCAAGTATGGACATTCTTTTGTGGAATAGAGAGTGGTGTGGATTAAATAATTGCCACTTCTGTTGTACTGCAATACCAAATTTATAGGAGGACTGAGCTATGATTTTCACCCATTTTGATTTATAGCATGAACTGTTCATTCCATCAGTTGAAATAGAATTATTTTTGAATGTGACTTTTCATGTAAAATGATTTGTATCAGCTATCATTTAAAATTACTCTTAAGATGCTTTTTATTATGTCATGGAGAACATCCAACAGATATATTTGAGTTCTAGGGATGTGAAAACTAATCAAAATCCATTTGAGATATACAATAACTAAGTACAGAAGACAAACGATAATGGATAGCTATTGACAGTTAAACTTGCTGACAGTTCCGCTATGGATGACCCTTCTTAAAAAGTTGATTGATGTATCCAGCACTCTAGGTGTAAGAAGATATTTTGTTGCCTCTTTCTTTAACATTCTGAATGAAAAAAAATTTTTGTTACAAGATTTTCTTTATAATATGACCAAAGAAGTAAAATTTTGCAATTAGAAAAATAATAAGAAGCATGGTTAAGACCAGCGATGTAGCTCAGAAGAGGTCATGAGTTTGATTCCTGGTATCCAAAAAAAAAAAAAAAAAAGAAACATGTTTCTTTTACTTTTTAAAAAATGATAGATTAAAAAGGAAAAAGTAGAGTAATGTTTGAGACTATACAATTAACATGTTTGGTTCATTTTTCTTAAGCCAGAAGATAGTGTAGTAATAGTTAAGAGAAAATTAGCACTGTACAATTTTTTACTTGATGAACCTGTCGTTCACGAACAGGAACAAAAAGATATTCTCATGTAAGAATTCAAGCTTACTCTATTGAAAGGATTTCTAAAGAATGTAGACTAAAAGAGAAGAAGAAATACTGAAGGAAAAAGTGAGATGTGAGAATTCTGTGGTGGTTTACGTCTACTGTTCTGGCTGTGGTGCCATTACTCCTGAGCATTTCTGTGAGACATTTTTGAATGTGTTTAACGTTTCCATTGGCTCACTGAGTAAAGCAGTTTTGCTCTCCCTAATGTCAGTGAGTCTCCTGCAAATTCAGTTGCAGGCTAAAAAGAACAAAAAGGTTGACCTCCCTAGTAAGAGAATTCCTCCTGCTTGCCTGCTAACTGAGACCTTGATCTTTTTCTCCCCTCCGTTTACGCATCACCTCTTCTAGATCTCCAGCTTCTTGCCCTTTCCTCCTACAGATCTTGGGACTTGTCCATCTCTGTAGTTCAGGAAGACAGTTTCCTTATAATAAGTCTTTAAGCCAACTAAGTTTTTCCATTGTGTTAATGGGAGCCTTAGGAAACTAAGACTGACTTAAAGAGTCTGTGTTATTCAAGAGAATAGATATATTCATTAAAAGTAGAACCTTGATTGGGAATATATGTTCACACTACTAAGAAATAGATGAGCAAAGAGGGAATAAAGATTTGATTAGTGCATTCAGAGACAGGTAAGAAGAGGAAATAAGAAAACTTAGGAAAAAATAGGATAAGTAAGAACAGTGTAAAACAGTAGAGATGAATCCAGATGTATGAATAACACAAATTAAACCTGGCAGTTGAGATTCTTCCTCCAGTGTTGTTAAATCTACTTGGGATAGTGGTAAGTCCAAAAGTACACAAGATTAAAGGAAGCCAAGTGTGCTGGAACACAGTATTGAAGTAGTTAAAATAGCTATAACATGTTGACATGTGTATTTTATTAGTACATTAATAAACTTAATATTGTGGTTCTAATAATGTTAAACACAAGTCTCTTGCCCTGTCTTCAGTAACTGTCATGTGATTCCACTTGAAGACAGTGATTTGTTGTCCCAGCTCATTAAAAGGACTGATTTCTTTTTTAAAGGAATATTGCCATCTTTATCTTTTACAGTTTTATTAGTATATGTTGTAGTATCTGATTATATTCATCATAGGGAGTTGGTACATGAGTATAATACATTGTAATTCTTTTTACTTTCTTTTCCTCCAAAAATGCCAGATTTCGACTAGCATTTAACAAAACAAATTGGCTCCCTTCATTCAAATCTCACTGGCCCCAGAATCGTATACTTGGAGCTTTTATCAAGAATTCTTACTGTATATCTTATACCTCAAATAAGGAGAAAAGGCAAAGGCTTGGCATCATGGCTATTTCTGTGGGTCAAAGGACATTCCTAGTGTGCTTTTTTTCCTAGGCTTTGTCTTTTTTTGATAAGCTTCAGGTGCCAAATGTGGGTTCTAGCTAATTAGGAGTTCACACGTCGCCAGTCTAGACAATTTCTGTTTGACTCACAGTAGGAGAATGAGTGCCTCAAGGAACAAGATCTCTAATATAGATTGCTTTAAAATAATGAAGAATTTATCTTGTCTCAGAACTGGAAGTTCAAAAGGGGGAGGGTATGTTTCCGGATTTAAGGATTCAGCACCTCGACACTATTACCAGGGACCTGGATCCTTTCAGCCTCATCCTGTTCCCCTCTTTGTCATGACTGCCAGCAACAACTGGATTCACGTTTTCTTATTCATATCCAGTGGAAAATAAATACGTGATTTAAGTAGTTCTGTGTGACTCAGCCTAAGTCATCTGCCTACCCTTCCCTACTTTTCCCTGGTACTGGAGCTCAAATAGATGTAACAGAAAGTGCACAGCTATGTGGCAGTGATCTGTAGATGCTTGCACTGAATAAGATCCTGATTTTGTTTTGTTTTTTCTTTTGAAATAAGCAGGTGCTAGTAGTCAGCTCAGAGTCCACTTAAAACCTTAAAACCCAGCATGTGAGAAGTTGAGGCAGGAGGATTCCAATGAGTTCAAGGCCTGCACAACAGTGTAAAACCCTGTCTCAAAAAATAAAAACAAACAACCTACACAAACAACCTACAGACTGATAAATTACATAACAGTGATATGTATTAATCTGCCTAATAGAGACTTCCTTCCATGTCTGCTTTTCCTAGAATTCAGTAGAAACATTAAAAAATTTGTTAAAGTTAGGATTAGAATTTTGCTTAGAGTGAAAGGAAATAGGTCATCATGCTTGTGTATAATTTTTCATACACTATTTCTGTCCTGATTCTTAACATGTTGCTGACCTGAATTAGCTTATATAGGATACTATGGATTCATGTAAGTGAAAGAATGAAAAATAATTTCTCCAAAGAAAGCTTCTTGGCATCATTGTTCTAGTAAGAGAGAAGCACACCAGTGGCGTGGTCAGCATTGCAGCCCTGGAGCAAGCACTCTTGGACGTTGCTGTGTATGGGGCAGGTGAGGGTGAGCAGGCAGGAGGGACAGCTATGTGAAGAGGGCTGTGAAGGAGGACGATGGGGACCTGTGGGCTAAGGCCAGAGTGTGCTCACCTGGGCCAGGGGTCACTGCGAGGTCAGTTTGGAGAGCAGAGCGTGTCTTGTCATTGCCAACATGTGAGTTACTGGAACCAGAACAGTTTTAGTGGAGTAGTTGGTTGCAGAAAGGTTAAAATTAAAATGAGTAGGAATGGCAGGTACAGATACCACTTGAAGTGTGACAGAAAAGGGGGCTCTCTGTAGATGCCTATGTTTTCTTTCTTTTTGAAAAGGAAGACATCAACCATTTTAAAAGAGGAAAAAGAAACTGTTGTCCTGAGAAATCAGAAAGGACTAGACTGCAGATCATTTTTTGCCATCCACTGTGTTAACATCAGAAAAGAAAAATGGGTGTTCAGAGGACTTGAGATGGTGAAATGGTTAAAAAAGAAAAAATGGTGGGGGTGGGGATTTAAAAATTGGAGGAGAGAGTGAGAGGAAAAATGACGGCTTGCTAGGGGATCGGGCAGAGAGTCTCTCCAGAGAAATCATATTAGAAGCTAGAATATGACAATATGGAGAGGGCCAGATGAATGGATAACGATTCTTATTAACCAAGACAGCGCAGCTGGAGGATTTAAAGTCATGCTGAGACTGTGAAGGCTGATAACGGGAGGCTGCAAATCCCGCACCTTTAAATCAGCAAACTGACCCGTGGACCCAATAGGAAAAGCTGTGTTGGCTTTTGGTGACTGCTGGAAACTGAGACCTGGGACCCCGAGAAGCAGCCAGGACTGCCCCACTGCACCAGAGGAGATTGTGAAAGGCTCTGGAGCTCCGAAGCCGAACGCTGTGCAGTTTTCTGACCATTCCACGCTGTGCCGAGAGCGCAGGGAGGGCGAGTGGCGTGGTGTGCAATAGACCCAAGGGGAGGACCTGCACCAAACCCTGGTGAGTACTGGGGACCCCACGGCTGCTGGGGTTGGCCAGAGAACATCTTGGAACTGGGCAGTGCCCGCCACCACGGGGACATCAATAACACAGTCTGGTGGCAGACATCTTAGAGTTGGGCAGAACCTACAGCTCAGTGACATCACCGAGTCCCCCTGTAGGGAGGTCTGGTGGAAGACATCTTGAAATTGGGCAGAGCCTGACACCGTGCTGGCTTCAGCATCATACAAAGAACTAGTGGAAGACATCTTGGATTTGGGCAGACCTGCTGTCCTGGTGCTCCTGTCACAGAGAGGTCTGGAAGAGAACAGCTGGGATTTGGGCAGAAACCTGTGCCATAGTGACATTAGTCAGCTGCTTCTGGTACAGAGAGAACTGGCAAGAGCTACTGGGGCTAAACCAAGCCTCTGCTTGGGGCCCAATAAGCAGATACAAAATAGTCACAACTCAGTGACATCCAGAAAGTACAGCCTAATTTACGGATTGACTGGCACAGAGGCTGGAGGCTAGCCTGTACCGCCCCTGCATCCCAGCCTACCCCAGATAACAGCAAATTGGGGAGGAAGGCAAAAACTCAAGTCAGCACGCTTCTGAAAGGCCCTAAGCAATACGGAGGGGGCCAGGGACCCCCAGGACACTCCAGTCTGAAAGAAACCAGAAACATGACAAGAGATAAAAATTTAAAAAAATCTCCAGCTGCCCAACATAAGAAAATAAGCCCAGGAGAAGTAAACACTGAAGAGAACAAGCACAGTAACCATCCAATACTCGACACAGCATCAGCCAAAATTAAAAAATACCTTCATGACCTCATAGATGAATTTAAAGCTGTACTCCTGATCCAAGTGAGGCAAGATATAAAGAGATTAATTAAAGAAATGACAAGCCCCGCCCAAGAGAACACAGATGGAAGAACTGAGGAAATCAGAAAAGAAAGAGAAACTTCTGAAGAAGAATTTAAACATAACTTAGAATACATGAAACAGATCCAAAGAGATTACCAGGAATCTAAAAACTCCGTTGAACACTGGCAAAATGCCTTGACAGAAATTAAAGATAGCCTTCTGAAACTTGAAGAGAGATTTATGGCATATGATCGTGAAAGAAAAAGCCTCTTAAAAATAACAAGCAGAAAGAAACAATTCAAAAACTAGAAGATGACAAAAAGATACATAAGAATAAAGAATGTGAGTGAGGAAGCAGGAGCAACCAAAAATGAAATATAAAGAATATTCACAGATATATTAAAGCAAAATTTCCCATGTATAGCAAAAAGAAATGATATCCAGATAAAAGAGGCATACAGAACACCAGCTACCTACAACCAAAACAGATCTATGCCTAGACATATAATAATCAAGATTCCAGAAATTCACCAAAAGAACAGAATATTAAAAGCAGCCAGAGAAAAGATGCAGATTACCTACAACGGGAAAATTATCAAAATAACAGCAGACTTATCAACACAAACTCTTAAGAAGGGAGTGGGGAGAAATATTCCAAGTCCTGAAAGAAAATAATATGCAACCAAAGCTCATATACCTGTCAAAACTCTCTCTCAAAATTAATGGAGAAATAAGCTGCTTTGAAGACAAGGAGGAACTGTGGGAGTTCGTGGCCACCAATCCAACCCTACAGAGAGTGCTGAAGGATATTACAGAGAAAGAGAGGAAGGGATACCAGGATTCCAGCAATAGTGGCAGAGAGGCCTCAGTGAACGGGGCAGACAGTGGAATGAAGGAATAAGGTGGACAAATTATAGCAGAAAAGTGGAGTAGCAGACAGGCAGAGACGGTAAGCTATAGTCTTTAGACAGCTCTGAAACACTATTTTAAAAAAAGGCAGAGGTCATTGTTAATGGTGTATAAGGATTTAAAAGACACAGTAGTCTTATTGCCATATTTAGTTTGAATTTAATTTGTTCTGGTCTGTCCACTCACGTCAGATTTGAGGCCACAGACATCTTGACCCAAAAATAGCAGGTTATACCATGGTAACTATCCTTACTTTCCTATTAACTTAAACTGAAATCCTGTATTACTTACATTGTCTTACTATGACTGATTTTAATTGAATCTGAATCATAAGACTATGGGTTGGCCTTGGCTGATGTTATTTGAATTTGGTATGCTTGTTAGTATCAACCCTAAAAGTAGAGGCAACTACTCTGACAAGATGTAAAGGATATCCATACTGGTATTAACTATTAACAGCTCTCAAATCCTACAATGCTTTCAAAGTTAAGTTTTTATAAAAATAGGTAATACTATGTTTAACTATAATAAGCCGGTGTTGTGGACAAATCTATTGAAAATAACAAGAGAAAACATAGTAACTACGGAAGATCATCTATATTGTGGTCTTATATGTCTTATCCATTGCATGTTTTTCTAGGAAATTGTTTTGCTGTCTTGCTACGACTTGGTTTTCCCTATAATACAGAGAGGATAGATATATATGTAGAAATTCACACATGAGTTTTTTTTTTAATTATTTACGGGAACAGATTATATAATGCAAGATGTAATGAACAGATACTCTGAGGAAGAGACGCTAAGAAACCCGAGGTTAATTTTGTAGCATTATGATATAAATTCTAGCAATACTATTGTTCGCTGATTAGAATGACATTGGACTGGTTTCTTGAGTTCAATTTCAGCATATGTAGAGATGGGGACAGCTATCACAAAGAGAGAGATGCGATGGTAGTTATTATTGTCTTCCCTAATGTTAGATCTTGAAGACCTAGAGGGCCTTCATCATCCTTTAATGATTTGATTAATTCTATAATATGCAATAAGTATATAAAGTGGGTGAAGATGGGGACAGCTATTTGTAGGAAACTGGAGACAGTTGGATGGACGGTGGGGATCTCCAGTGGACTTGCTTTGAAATCTGTGTTTCTTTAAATTGTTTTTTTAACTGTTTTGTTCTGTTTTGATATGTTTGATCTTGCCCTCTTTGAGATGTAAAACGGGTGTGTGGGACTGATGACCATATTGCTGAGCTTTTGTTCGATCATTGAGCAGAACTGTTTGTAGTGTCACTTTTTGAATGTCATTCTAAATGCTTTGATTCTATAACCTGAGCAGCTGTTTCTGGGATGACAATGTGTAACTTATCAACCAGCAATTTCTTACCGTTTGTTTTTCTGTAATTTTGTATTATTTCTACCTTTTTTTTAAATTTCCATGTATTTTTTTGTTTCCTTTTCTTTAAATAAAAAAAAATTGGAGGAGTAAAGCACAACCATGTGCCACATATCTTAGTCCACAAGAGGTGCATAATGTACAGGTGTCACCTAACCATACAGTCCTCAGACACACATCTCTGTTAAATGACACACCTGTAGGTACAAAGTTAGGAGAAATTTGAGACTTACAAGTTAACAGAAAATTAAGAGAAAAGAGACATTTTCAACAAGACTACCCAATAAAGATAAGTAGTAACAAAGAATAAGACTAGATTTCATTTTTGAAAGTCAGAAATAGTAAGGTAATAAATAATGTCCACATAAATGGATACAAGAACAAAAACCAGATCCAGGTCAGTAGCTGAACATTGAGACTAAAATTTAGAAATTGAAACAAAAATGAAGAATTCTGTCTTTTCTCTTGAATCATAAAATTTATAACAAAAGGAAAATGAAGACAAGGTAGACACGTAAAAGATTAGAGATTATCTATTTGAGAAATGGGAAAGCAAATAATCAGAATATGTCTGACAGTGAAAAGTAACTATATACTTTTTGTTTTGTAGGAAATAACTGGTAGGACATTACCCCAGCCAGTGCATTGTACTTTTTTTAGAGGGGTGCTGAGGATAGAACCCAGGGCTTCTGCGACACTCTGGCCCTATTTCTATTTTTTGTGCTGAGGCAAGGCTGTAAGTTCTGTTGCCTACTCTGGGCTTGAACTCCTCCATCTGCCTCCCAGACTGCTGGGATTACAGGTGCCTGGCTTATTTTTTAATGTCAGTTTTGGCTTATTTTCCATCAGTCCTTCTTTTTCTTCCTTCATCAAGTTGTTAAGTATTTACCATGTGCCAGACATAGTGGAAGAGATGCTAGATCTCACATTCTGGAAGGAGAGACTCAAAAATAAACACGCAGTTACTAGCACAGTATGACAAATGCAAGCTGGCTGCAGTCTCAGGATGCCATGGCAACTTGAGAAAAGTACTCAGTTCAGTCTTGGAAGGCAGGGAAAGCATGCTGGAGAAAACCTTCCAAGCAGAATGCAACCCTCATGAGTGGGGTCAGTAGTGAGGGGTGGATCTGGCATCTCAGGAGGAGGAAGCAGCATACACAGGCTCCAAGAACAGGTGGCAGGTCTAGGCAGTTGCCCAGTGCCTGCAGCAAATATGGCAGCCTTCTCGACTACCATTGCAGAAAAATGTTTATCTAGGGTCTTGCTTTTGCTCCCATCTCGAGAGACTACAGCCTGCTGCAAGTTGAATCTCAGAGCAAGGAAGGAAACCATTTACCCACACATGACAGGGAGACTGCTGCTTACTGGGTAGTGTATTTGCATTTTTAAGAGACAAGGCTCATTGAATCAAATGAATCAAAGTTGAAAGCTTCAGACTGATGGGAGTGGGGAAGAGATTTCATCCATCATGTATTATATATAACCCTTTTGGTATTTTTATTTTGTTTGTGCCAGAATATTCTTTTTCTTTGCTCTTTACCGTTTTGAGGCCTTTTTCTCTGAGCTGGATAATCTTCCATCCATAGAGTGTTGCAGCTTGCATTTCGTGTCATCACATTTGATAAGAGCACAACAGCAGGGCTAGGAATTTCTGCATGTCCATCTTTTCTAAGTTGAAAGTTTTCAAGAACTCCATGTAGGTTTGAATGTCCACTAAACTTTTATACTATGCTTTTTTCTCGCTTTTCTAAGTATTCTTCTTGATGTTACTTTCTACTCTGTTGATATCTGTGTGCCAGTCGTGCCACCTCAATAAATTTAGAGAATTTTTTTTTAGACAGAATCTTGTCAATCTGCTGAATTGTTCAGGCTGGGCTCATACTCCAAATTCTTCTTCCTCAGCCTCCCAGAGTGCCGGAATTACAGCGTGGACCACCATGCAGGGCTAATCAAAACCAAGGTGTTTGTTCCATTGTACTTCTCTTTGGTGTTTAGCAGGTTGCTAAGAACATAAGTTAATGTGTTCCTCCCATAACTGATTCCTATCAATAGGTAGATAGGTTCAGGAGTTTGTTTTATTTTGTTTTGCCTTGTGCTATTATAAAACATTTCTAGGCAGAGGAAATTCGGAATTGCTATGTGAAGAGATGATATATTAATTAGAGTATAGTAATCATTTTATAACATGAGGTGTGATTAAAAGATAACGGTGAATGTTTAAATTTTGAAAATTTATTCCAGTAAAAGGCACGTTTCCATTAATCACTCAGAATATTCTTCCTCACTGTGAACACACAAACCTTCCTTCTTGCCACTTTCCAAAGCTGCTCTGGAAGTCCTCCCTTGGGAGTGTCTTTAGTTGTACTGTCATGGCTGCTTCAGTGTCCTGAATCAGTTCAAAGCTTTTACCTTTCAAGGTCATTTTGACTTTGGGGAAGAGCCAGAAGTCACATGGTACCAGATTTGGCAGGTAAGGTGCATGTGAATGCACTGTAATGTTTTCATAAGATTGCTGCTTCTTTAGGTGACAGAGGGAACAGCATTCACCATATTTTTTATCACATCTTGAAAGATAGAAATTCCACAACAGTGTCAGAAAGTAGCAACAATAAGGGGATAAGTGTGTTCAAAGCAAGGGGAAGGGTTTTGGCAGGGGTTAATGGCAGTGTCTCTTTTACTGAAATAAATTTTATTTATTTGTTCAGCTTTTTGAGACAGGATCTTGCTTTGAATTCAGGCTGGTCTTAAACTCACTAGGTAGCCTAAGCTTTTAGTGGTTGATACTATGCAGCCTTTTCCTGCTTTAACATGAGTTCCCTTATAAATTGTTTAAATATGTAAACCTCATTAAATTTTTGTGTGTGTATCTTTTTCTAAGACCGAGTATTGCTATGCAGTTTAGGCTGGCCTCGAGCTCCCTTTGTAGCCCAGGCTGGTTTTGCATTTGCAAAGATCCTCCTGCCTCAGTCTACAGAGTGCTAGGAGTGCAGACGAATAGACATGTGCTACACACCCAGCTTCAACTCATTAACTTTTGAGTTAGTACTGCTTAATCACAGTGGCCAGTTTTTTGGAAAGTTTTTTAGAACTGTTAGTATTATTTCTGTTACTTGTACTATTTTTTCATTACAGGAAGGAATAATATAGATGAATAAGCACACTGAGTGTTAAGTGATTATGAAACACTTTATTTTCTTCTTCAAAATAATAAATACTGCTTACTGGGACAGAGACTTGCATATCTTATTCTCGGTTGGTATTGTATATTGTATTCTTTTTTTTTTTTTTTTTTTTTTTTTTTGGTCTTTTTCCTTTTCATTGGTACCAGGGATCGAACTCACAACTGCCTGCTTGCAAGGCAGGCATTTATGCCGCTGAGCTAAATCTCCAGCCCCTTATATTGTATTCTTGATATAGATGATTTTAGAACCTTTTATAGATGATGATTTGGAGGAACTTTTGGGACAAGAGCACCCTTCACTCCTGGGGTCTATCTTTAGGGTTTGCTTGCACCTGCAGTACTCAGGATCTCTTCGTAGTGGGTGGAAACTCCTGCAGTGAGATTTCAAATTTCTCTTCAGTTAGGTTTGGCATGTTTTATTCCATGGTGGCATTCCTTGCGGTGTATCTTTCCATGTTGAGACATCGGGAATATTATCGACTTGCTGGTCTCTGTGGACTGGGGCACTGTGAAAAGAAACGGGTGACAGTTGAGGTTTGGGGAGCATCGCTGATAGGAGCCAGGGCGCGCGGGAGGAAAGGCTGCTGTGGGGAAGTCACATACATTGGCTCAGAGAATCATGAAGCATCAAACTGGATCGCTAGGATGGATACTCGAGAGAAGGAAAGGGAAGCCCTCATGAGTAAAGGAATTATTACAGGCTTTTTTACAAATGTAACTGTGAGATAAACAGTATCTCAATCTTCACAACTAAATTAAAGATGAGAGAATTTAGGTTACCTGTGGCAGTGACTGAACCGGCAAGTAGACGATCTGGAGTTAGACCCAAGGTCTTGCTGATTCTGCAAACACGTTTCTTTACATCATTGTAAATGCATGTGAAACTGCAGTAAGCAAGGATAAGTCACAGAAAAATGAGTAAGTTTCACGGGATACAAGCTTACAGAGCCTTTTAAGTACTCTTGATTTCTGCATGTTCTGCCAGGGATTAGGTAGCAGTGTGTTTTAAAACCAGTTCTTTGATTGCTCCCTGTTAGGATACAGTATTGGATGACTTCCTAAGACAATGAGGTTGTCACAACACATTGCCTAATGCTTGTATTTTAAAACAGCATAATTATCTGTGAAACAGATACCACTGGAAGTAAATAATCTGTTTCAAGATTTTAAAATTTCATAATCCAGTGACTGTGTCTTTCAGTAGTTAACTACTAGTTGGCCACGGTGGCACAGGCTCCTAATCCCAGCACCTAGGGGGACTGAGGTAGGAAAGTCACAAGTTGGAATTTATTTGGGCAATTTAGCAAGACTGACTTGGAATTTTTAAAAAGCGCTGGGGTGTAACTCAGTGGCAGAATGCTTGTCTAGTATTGTAATACTTGGGTTCGATCCCCAGTATCACACCCCCTCAAAAGAAAGTTTGAAACTGTGACAGCCCTCCGCATTTACTTTTTATTAACAGTGCTGAGGATCAAACCAAGGTCCCTACACATGTGACACAGGCACTGTAGCCCTGAGCTTTACCCCCAACCCCCTCTTTGAATTAAGGAAAAGATGTAGAGTTTTAGAGTACAAAAAGTTATAAATCTTATCGATCACGGTAAATTGTGAAAATATTCATCTCCTAACTTACTGTGTGTTCAGAGGCCACTCTGGTTACCATCCCTTACCATGATCATTATACCAAAGCTTGAAGATATTTAAGTCAGAATAGTAGGTGGGATTTTTTTTTCCTCTGAAGTTAGCAGCATCTCTGAATTTTACAAATCATTACTAATCACTAAGTGTTTAGTTTCTTTTGCTAAGCATTGTGCTTCTAGGTTGTAGAGAGAAAACATTTCCTCACCCATGTCATCTCTTTATATCCTGTGTACTGTAGCAGTTATTAATTAATGTTGCATTTGAGGTTGTTTTTGTTTTGAGACAGGACCTCACTGTAATTTAGGCTGGCTTTGAGCTTTGTGTTAACCTAGACTGGCTTCAAAGCCATGACCCTCCGGACTCGGTTTCTCCATTGCTGGAACTGTAAGCCTGTGCCACCATGTCCAGCCAGTGGTTGATTTTTTTTTGTGACTTACTCCCTGTGAAGGCTACCTATGCATCAGAGTGCTGTGTTCCCGTCTCCCTTTCCAGTGCACTCAGGACAGGCAAAGACTGAAGCAGTGGGTCCGCTTTTATTCTGTGCCTTGCTTTGGTGGCTCGTTTCTCCTCCTGGGCTGCCCGTCTCTTTTAAATATGACAGTGGGGTGAGAAGAGCAGCCAAGGATGTCTTTATATGATCCCGCAGATGGTGTCAAGAATTATGACCACGTGGAAAATTAAAAACCAAGTTTGGTGGAAACATACCATGTCATATAACTTACAAGCCCAAGGGGGGTGGTGTATATGATGTCTTTATGTGCCTTGTTAGGTGATACAGTACGTGTCTTAATATAGAGATATAATTTTTATTAATAAATATAAATTAGAGAAACGTTCTTTCATGTCAACAGAAATTTTAAATATAGGCAAATACTGAAATTTTCTAATTTCTTTTGACATTTACCAAGAAATTTCTTCAAACATGCTTGATTTCCACAAGACTTTGATAATTGAACTAAATGTTACATTGGCTTCTTCAGTTTCCCTAAGCAGAATTAGTCTCCTATTTCTTTACAATGGTAGGGTGTGTGTGTAGTGCCTAGTAAGTGCAAATGAGTGAGCAGAAAGCCAGGGCTGGAGCTGTGACTTGGGTTTCTGGAGTTTCCTTCCTCTTCTCTTACCAACCTATCGTGGATGTTAACTGTCTTTCAATTCGTTGTCAGACTGCATCTCTCTTCCTGTGCAGATGTTGGTGCAGATTCATTGCATCATTCTTGGTGTATGTATTTATAGTTCTGTGGTCAGTGAAATGTCAGAGTGCTGTCAATCTATATAATATTCAGAGAATAGTTGAGCACTTTGATAAAGACTTGATATATGTCATTAATTTTTTTTTCTTTTCTTTCATCTAGTTGCTGATCATCTGGGTTGTGATCCTCAAACTCGGTTCTTTGTTCCTCCTAATATCAAACAGTGGATTGCCTTGCTGCAGAGGGGAAATTGCACATTTAAAGAGAAAATATCACGGGCTGCTTTCCACAATGCAGTTGCCGTAGTCATCTACAATAATAAATCCAAAGAGGAGCCAGTCACGATGACTCACCCAGGTAAAGAATAAAAGGGGCTTATAGATTTTGTTTTTCTCCTTGGAAATTATTACTTTAAAGGCAGACATTCTACTTCTGGTATAATCAAATAACTTTCAGTATAATTCTATGATTATATTTATTTTTGGTATTGCCATTTGTTTGTCAAGATACATGTCATTTTTCTTTGGTTGATTTTTGTCTTAAATAATGACAAAAATAGTCTGTAAAACTTGGATTTATTAAGTGACTGGCTGTGATCGTATCCTTAGTTGTTTTCCATTTCTACATTTTCTCTATAACTTTGAGAGATAATGTATTTGATTTGAAATCATTCACCCAGATTACTTCATGGAATCTCAAGGATTACCTGTCTGGGAAGTATTCTTTCAGTAGGGTAATTGTTGAAACTACTTACTGATTAGTGTACCTGCAATAGTAACAATGTTTGTTAATTTCTTGTAGAAATACTTAGTGTATTTCTAATGTAATCATTTTTATAACAGTAGTTATAACTTACTGAGCACTTACTATATATATATATACACACACACACACACACTCTAATTCCAGCACTTGGAAGACTGAGGCAGGAGGATCCTTGTGAGTTGAGGGCTGGGTTTATTTTAGCTCACAGTTTGTTGTTAGTTTCAGTCTGTAGAGAGCTGGCTCCAAGGCCAGGCAGCATGGCAGAGGTGGCAGGGCAGAGAGAAGGCAGCAGTCTTCCTTCTTCCCTTCTTGGTCACCCAGGCTGCAAGCCTATTGGCTGGTGCCATCCACTCTCAAGGTGAGTCTTCCCTCCTGAGTAAATCCATTAGCCACACTCAGAATTTTGCCTGACCAGTCAGTGGGCTAATCCAGGTCACACGCTCATGAGCCAGGACCTCGCACCCGTGCCCCAGCATCACAGCCATGATCCAGTCACTCCCAAAGCCCCACCTGTGAGCACATGAGGCTTTTGGAGGACACCTAGAGAGAAGACGTAACACTTTCCTTGGTGTAGGTATTCTCCCTGTCTTAAGGACCAGGGACCAAACCAGGTAAGGACACATACAAGATTGCTCAAACCCAAGTTTGCTAATACTCAGTTCAGTTTACCAGCCCATCTCTTAAAGTTGAAACCTAAAGTTCAGTTTTGCATTCATAAAAATTTATGTCTTATTTAAAGAATTAACTTTTTTTCTGTATTTGCATGTGCGTGTGTGTGTGTGTGTGTGTGTGTGTGTGTGAGAGAGAGAGAGAGAAAGAGAGAGAGAGAGAGAGAGAGAGAGAGAGAGCGGGTTTCAGCATGTCTAGGCTGGCCTTAAATTTGCCAAGGCTGGCCTGGAACTCAGTGATCCTCCTGCCTCAGCCTCCCACGTGTTGGTATTACAGGCATGTGCCACTACAGCCAGCCTAACTTTTTCTATCTTGATAGACTAATGCAAATGGATTTATTTTTATTCTGTGGCTGGTTTTGTTTTAAACTAAAACTGTATTTTTCCTCATTACAAAAGAAAACATAAGCCTATTATATAAAAACTGAAAGTTAAAAAGAATAAAACCGAAGGTGTGAAAAAAGTTTTAATCCCCGGAAGTTAGTGGACTCCTGTGACTTAATTTCTTTATGAAAACCAAAAGGAATTAAAGAGGCATCTAATTGGGCTGCATCTCTGTGTGGAAAACTGGTTTCAAAATGGTAGTTCTTCTGCTGCCATCTCATTTTTTTTTTCACCTTTGTCTTAGTGGGAAGAAAACATATTTGAAACTTTGGACCCTAAGGTAGCTTATTCTCATGCCATGTTAATTTCTTCTTTACTAAAAACAGGAAGAAAAATGAGCAAGGAGAAACTCGGCTGAGCAAAATGTGTTTCTCTTTTCCAGTGATGTTACTTTATGCACACAAACCACAGAAAAGTACCTAGAAAAAGAATCTTTTAATAAAAGTGTAGGAAGATCTGGGGATAAGAAGAGAAGAATTGAAATTTTTTTTAAATTTATTTTTGTTTGCAGTGGGAAGGGTGTCTGTAGTTAATGTAGAATTCCCATCTTTATTCCTTAAAACAGTTTACTTAGATATATTTATTGATGACCTATAGAAATGGGACAGATAAAGTTTTGGAAAATGCTTGAAATGTTTGCTATTTATAGAGACACCTAGTGCTTATTAACATGTTAAGATATCCAAGAAGTCTTAAAGAACCTGTTTTATTTTGATTAATCTAATGCTTCCTGAATTTGTTCGACCATGAAGTTCTTTTATCACAGCTTAACATGTAACAACAAAAATAAATTTAGTAATAGAGTTTAATATTCATAGGAAAATGGCCTTCGTGAATGGAAGTGTGCCTAAGGGCAGTGATTAGATTTTTATATTGTGATAAGATATAGTCAGAATATATAAAGAAATAATATACATCAATAATAGACCTAATTTTACTTTTTATGTACAATGTGGTACTAGGGGTTGAACCCAGCACCTCGCATGTGCTTGACTACATTCCAGCCCTCTTTAAATTTTTATTTTTATTCTTATTCTTTATTTTTATTTTTATTTTGACAGAGGGTCTTGTTAAACTACCCCAAATGACCTCAAACTTGTGATCCCCCCCCTTAGCCTCCTAAATAGCTGAGGTTACTGACATGTGCCATGTGCTCCACTTAAGTGCGTAAAGGATTAAATGATTAGATGTTTAATTAATCATTAGAAAAATGGGCTGGGGATTTAGCTCAGCAGCCTAAGCACCTGCCTGGCAAGTGTGAGGTCATGAGTTCGATCCCTGGGTACCACAAAAAAAAAATTATTAGAAAAATGCCATCGAACAACACTGTACCATTTCACATCCTCTAGGATGACTGAATAAAAAGCTGGATAATAACAATCTTTTTAATATCAGGTTTTGTTGAGTGCATGGAGAAACTGGAACCCTCATTTCTATTCCCTAGCTTTCTGCTCTTCTGTTTCTTCATATTTGAGACAAAATGTTGAGACACTAACAACTCCTTGTATTCCAGCTTGGTGTCTCTGAGTTGAGTTTTTGTCTTACCTTTCTGTTTGCAAGTGATCCACAGAGAGCCTTGTATAAAGTAATTGAATTGCCTTTTTAAAAATTTCTTTACCTTAAGGAGAGGAAAACAATAAAAACGACACAAAAGTTCAAAATAAGAGAAAATTAACAATGATGAATATATTGCATATTGCTGTCTTCAAAGTAATTGCTCATAAGATATAAGTATGCAAAATTGATCAAATAATATAAGCACAAACCATTCTTTTCAGTGAGCTAATAGAAATTAGTAGTGTAATTATCTTAGCTATCTTGCATCTCTATTATTCTTTTCCCTTTATTTTCTCCTTTCTCCCATCCAGCTGTTCTTTCCTTTTGAGCAGTTTCTTTCCCTTTCACAATATCCATGGTACATTTTGGATATTATTTATTCTTTTAGTTTACACTATGGATTCAATACAATGTTTAAACATGTGAGTCTGATTTATTTCACTTATGAGTTGCATCCATTTATCTGTAAAAGCCTTGAGTTTATCCTTCTTTATGGCTGAGTAGTACTCCATTGTATAAAAATACCACATCTTTTTTATCCATTCCTTGGTTGATGGACATTTGGGTTGTTTCCAAGATTGAACTATTACAAATTGTGCTGCTATGTACATGGATACACCATATATCACTGTGGTGTATGGTACTTTTAATTATTCTGGGAAAATATCCACAAGGGGAATAGTAGGGTTGAATGGGACCTCTTAGTTCTAGTTTTCTAAGAATCTCCACACTGATGTACACAGTAGTTCTACCAGTCTGCACTCCCACTAACCGCAAAGAAGGGCTCATTTTCCCCCACAGCATCCCAGCGTTTATTATTGGCTGATTTCTTGACAGTAGCCATTCTTTCTGTGGCAGGATAGAATCTCAGTTGCTTTGCTCAGTTCAGTGATGTTGAACATTTTCATGTATTCATTTGCCATCTGTGTGTTTGGATTGGGCCTTTGACTTTGGGGGGCTCTGCTTTTTTTAGTTCTTTATATGTTCTAGATTTAAATCCTTTATTATCAAAGGACAGTTGGCTAATATTTTTTCTCACGCAGTGGGGTTTTTTTCCCTTTGTTATTCATTTCTTTTGATGTGCAAAAACTTTTTTAATATGATGAGGTAGCAGTTGCTTTCATTCAATTAAGATAATTTTATTATCTAGCTTGCTGTTTAAAGATAACTGCACATTGCCAAGTAGAAGTACTGCACTGGGTCTCATTGCCTTGTCAGCCACGCCTCAAGAGCTTGCAGTGCTTGTTTCAGCAGTGCCCTTCCTCTGGTGCCTGAAGGACATTTCCCAGCTCAGGTCCATGATATCACTGACGGGAAGCACTGCTCAATATGTGGTTTCACTTGTTACCTCTCGTTAGCAGAATGTGTTCTTTGTCATGAAGCTAGCGGATGTGTGGTAGTATAAAGGGGAAGTTAGGGGCTCTTAGATACTTTAAAATAATGCACAATTGTCTGTAAATTAAGGATCTGTTTTCCTGGTTTTTAAAAATTTATATAGACTTCGTTGTTACTGTCTAGTCGTCTTAGGTACTGTCACACCATTATCTCAACAGAAGCCGCTGTGTAGACTTACGTGCATGTCTTCAAAAATATGTGAAAATTGTCAACCAAATAATGTTTTTAATCTTTGTCGATCAGTAATGTCAAGTCAATATCAGGTGTATTGTCTTTTGGGTGGTTAAGCAGAATCAGTTAAATAGTTCTTTACTTTTTTCCATCATATTTTATTTAAAAGCTTACTTAGCTCTATACTTATGTATCAGTGACTAGAAAATATAATTTGTCAAATGCACAAAATTTACTTTAAATGTAAAAACTATACTTTATGAAAATGAATAAAAATTCAGAAACATTGCACAATACCTTTGAACACCAATAACTTGGACCACTTAGTATAAATCTCTTACTGTAAAAACCCATCAAGAAAATGAAGAATAGACTGTTATTGCTTTCCAATGTAAGGTTTTTGAGCTTATAGTTGATTATGAATTTAATTGCTATAGAAGAGATGGTACTGAGCTAGCAGGAAGATAGAGCTTTAAATGATTATGTTTTTGCCTCCATTTGCAGGTATTTCGCCAGTGTCCCCACGTAGCCATACCTTTTCTTAAACTTGTAATCGTCAAAAATCTGAAACTGAAAGAGTTAATGAGCTCTCTTTAAAAAGTAAATGCAGTGGTTCCATTTAAAAACTTTCCCGTAAGCTCTTAACTTTTCCTTTATTTCTGTAAATCTTTAGTGGACTAAGGAAAACGCTTTCATCTGAGGTATTTGAGGCTACTCATCAGTTAGTCTTCATGCCTTGTTTGAACCCGTCACTTGATTTGCTTTTTTGTCTATCTCATGATAATGCTTTCCCCATTGACAGCAGAAGAGGAAGAAGGTAATAGAAAGGTCTGCATAGATTTAGAACACAATACTGGCTTAGAAATTCGTTTCACTGAAAGTGACCAACATGTATAACATAACAGACATTGTGAAACAGAAAATTTTCAAATGGGAAGGGGAACTAGAACTAAGGAAGGGCGGGTGGAAGGAAGGAAAGAAAATAAATGGACAGGATGAGAGACATTTTTAAATTGGCTAACAGTTTACATGATAATGAATTTAGACTTAATCTATGTGTTTATTGTGCTACCAGAGCCTTGCACATGCTAGGCATATAGTCTGCCACTGAGCTGCACCCCTGCCCCTTTTTATTTTTTATTTTTTATTTTTTATTTTGAGACAGGATTTCACTAAGTTGCCCAGGCTAGCCTTGAACTTGCAGTTCTCCTGCCTCAACCTCCTGAGTAGCTGGGATTACAGACATTATCACAGCGCCCAGCTAATACTGTTTTAAATGTGTTTAATTTATTGTAAGTTTTACCTTAATGGAAAAATTATGACAGTAGTACAAAGAATTCCTATAAACCTTGCACTCAGTTTTCCCTGTTGTTAGCATCATGTATTAGTATTGTACCTATGTTAATTAACCAATTAATTATTTGTACAATACTTTTGAATACCAATAACTTGGGCCACTTAGTGTAAATCTCTTACGGTAAAAGCCCATCAAGAAAATGTAGAATATACTGCTGTTGCTTTACAAGCCCATTACTTTATTCAGATTTTCATCGTTTTTACCTAATTTCCTTTCTGTGTTGCTGTTGGTGGTGAGTTTCTTTGACTTTCCTTGTTTTTGTAATATTGACAGTTTTGAAGAGTAATGGTCAGATATTTCATAGAATGTCATTCAGTTGGGATGTTAATGTTTTTCTCACCATTAGAGTAGGCTTTTAAGTTTAGGGGAGGAAAACAACAGAGGGAAAGTGCAATCAGCATGGGAAGTTTATGTCATATCACTGTAAATTACCACTTATAAAGTTGACCTAGGGGCTGGGGATTTAGCTCAGCGGCATAAGCACCTGCCTTCAAGCAGGCAGTCGTGAGTTCAATCCCTGGTACCGATAAAAATGAAAAAGACAAAAAAAAAAAAATAAAAAAAAAAAAAAAATAAAGTTGACCTGATCGCTGGCTGGGTCATATTTCCTCCTATAAAGTTAACTCTTTCCTCCTCTTCTGTGCGGTATTTGTTGGGAAGCTCTACATGTGGCCTGCACATGGTATAAAGAGTTCTTCTCAGTCCCTTAGAGCAGAGAATCTGTTGGAATGCTGGGTTTGGAATTATTTGCTTGGGTTTGTCTCTTCTGTGCTTATTAACTTCCTCAGTCATTAACTTGCATCACTGTGGACTTGATGTAACACCGTATGACTTCGTTACTCCAAGTCTTTCAGCCTTGGTCATTGGCCATGCAGTGGCAGCTTCTGTACCCTTTGACATACCCCATTATCATGGTATTAGCTGTTTGGTTTCTTTTCTGAGCACTGTTTATACTGCTATAAGATAGGCCAGATCCATCTTGCATGTAGTTGTCGTTCTAGTCTCGGAAATCAATGTTTCTTCAAGACACTCTGGCTTCCATTTATTGGAGACTGATATTAGAAACCACAATCTGGACGGTAGGTGAGCTTGCTGTCACTAGGTTGTCTGCTGCTTCTGGGCTGACAGAGCAAGTGAGTGTAGTGTTCATACCAGCACCTGTCGGAATTTCTGCACGTCTATACAAACAAATATTTTTGTGTCTAACCATCTGTATCTACATTAAGCTAAGGAATGAGTTCATATTTATATCTCCAACTGTACCACAGGGATCATTCTAGCTTTCCCCTTTACTTATCTCTAAACTTGCCAAACTTTTCCAAAAGTGAAAAATCTTGCTCCCACTACTTTATATCCATGAACTGAATTGTTCATTTCACTGAGTCCTGGGCTTATAGATTTGTAAAGATTTGAAGGTCTTTTTTGGGGTCAGATGCTGGGTATAAAAGGTGATGTATAGGCATTTTCCCCTCAATTTAAATCTTCCCTGTTTGGATATGCCTATTATATTTGACCATTCTTTCCCCATTCGGTTAAAATGATTTTTAATCAAAAATTTACAGGACACTGGGCATGGTGGTGCACACCTGTAATCCTAGCACTCGGGATGCTGAGGCAGGAAGATCACTGAGTTGAAGGCCAGCCTAAACTACACAGTGAGATTATATCTCCAAAAAAAAAAAAAAACTTACAGGAAAGCATAAAATAAGAATTGTACTTCAAAAGGACACAAAACCAGGAAGAAAAATCTGTTAGAACACAGATAAGAAAAATACTAAGTTGACTGACTGGCCAGTAGATTAAAAAAAGTTAGTAACAAGAGTTTTTGGATAGCTGGTTTAAGTAAGTAAGAGCTGAAATGGAGACTCCCTGGACCCTTTAATCTTGTGGACTTGGTGTTAGGAAATGTGTGTCATGGCCCTTAAAAACAGTATTAGCATTATGGGCTGTACCTTCATAGACATAAATAGAAGTCGAAAGATGTTTATTTCATCTACTCTTGGTACAGGAAATATTATGTTCATTTTTAACATTTTCTTCTGATACAAACATTTTAAAATGGATGTCCAGAAAAAAAATTAGATGAAAAACTCTGTTAACAATCTTATGAAACATAATTTAGAATTTCAGCCAGGCATGGTGGTGCACACCTGTAATCCCAGCATGTGGGAGGCTGAGGCAGGGTCCCCCTGAGTTCTAGGCCAGCCTGGGGCCTCAAAGTGAGTTCAAGACCAGGCTGGACTACATAATGAGACCCTGTCTCAAAAAAAGTTTTCTTTAATTTAGAGTCTCAGCATCAAAATGAATAATTACAATAACTAATCTATTGACTAAAATAGTATGAACTCATTCTGATGTAAAAGGTAAAAGTAAATTGAAAGTTTCATAAGGAATGAATATTTACCTGGTGGCAAAGTAACTCCCCGCAAAGTACTTGTTAGTGTACTTAGGGAAAAGTTAGTGGGGAAAGGGAAGTGTTCAAAGGGAAAAATAGGGAGGACATTGTTCACCAAATGATCAATGCGAATTTCATCTGGGTCAAACCTGTACACTGTCTGGTAGCATAGGCTGAAAGAGCGCAGCACAGCTTCTCTGATGTTACTGCCAGAGGCGGTGACCAGGGCCTAGCCGTGTGGGAACGAAGGCCTTCTGCAGTTCTTCGGGCTGTAATCTTCAAAGACAAAGATGTTAAGGTGGTAAATGACAAGGAAACGCACAGTGGCTCAGTGCGGCCAGGCGACTGTGCTCTGACTGCCACCTCCCGGGACATTGCTGGGAAGTCGGGCTGCGTGAGTGGGTTCTGAGTGGAGATGGTGGTTGCGGGTCTGTTACTGAGCAGCTCCTTGCTGCAGGTTGTGTTCTTTTGTCAGTTTGTCGCTGTTTGTAGAAAGCACACACTTAAGTATCTGGGGTGATGAAGTGCCAGACCAGCAGCTCACTCCAAAGAGTCTAGGTTCTGGTAAACTGGTTCCAACTTTTTGTAAGTTTTTTATTTTTTTAAGTTTTTTTTTTTTTTTAATGTGAATGAGTTGGAAGTCTTGTAGTAGTTAGTTTGGAAAAACTGAAGAGGAGTCCTGGGGAAATGCCTTTGAACATTTGAAGAAACGCTATGTGGAAGAGGAATTTTCATTGGTTCTGGAATGTGCAGCCTGGAGTTGGAATGTTTCTTAAATTCAGTAGCGCCTTACAATTTGACAGGACTCCTTTTTGTTCTTCATGATTTACAAAAGTATGATATGCCATACAGTTGATGTGCCAACATTCATCAGTAGTTGAAATACAGTGTACTTTCTCAGAGCTGCTTTTCCCAAGGACAGAACCAGCATCCATGAGTGGATATTTAGAAATCTAGATTTCAGTTTTAAAGATCTTCTGTGTACTTAAAACTACCTGTGATCTGAGTTGTTCTAGTGTGGTGGAAAAAAAACCTACCTGTGGGTAGAACCAGTTACCCTAAAGGAGTCACTGATTTGTAGGGTTCCTGTATTATATTGAAGATTGATGATCTCTCCAAACTCTTTGCTGAAGGTTTCTGACACTCTCTTCTGACTGTTCATATCTGCCCTGCCAGTGTACAAACTAAAGAAAATCTTACATGCAGGTCTATGCCCCTATCATCTTTTCTTTTTATGACACGCAAGGAACCAAACTGAGAGATGAATGAGCACAGATAGTCAGGAGGTAGTATGAGAAAGAAGAAACGGAGATTTGAATGCTGTGCATTGACTCTTTGCTCTGCTTGGGTGAGATTCAAGAACTTCCTGTGCAAGGAATAACAGAACTTGGGTTTGCTAGAAGCTTGTTCCTTGTGAGGATGACCGAGCCCAGGATCCTCAGGAATTGTTAGTCGTGTGATTCACAATTGGCTCCCATGTGTCGGCCTCATGGTTCAAGTTCAAGCTTCAGCAGAACAGAACTGGATGGTGCGATGCTGGTATTTTGTCGACTCGTTTATTGCTGCTTTCAAACCACTGCGTTTCCACAGTGGAATTTCACCTTTTACTTTCATACCGTGCACTGCATCCCTCTTTGTATCAGTCACTTTCCTGCCTGTCACTTCCCCATTCGCCACAGGCCTTGACTCCCAACTTGCTTCCCCACTTAGAGCCCTGCAGTCAAACTGAGCAGCTTTAAACTATCCCTGGATAATAAATGCTTTAACCTAAAATACCTTTCTCAGGTCTCTGATCCCTAGCTGCTCCCCTGTACCTCATCATTTCCCCCAGCTGTTGAATCACAAGTCTCAAACTTTAGTGCCCTGATCTGTGACCACTGTTGTGTCTTCCCTGTCCTCCTATGACTTGATTTTGTAGAAGCTTCTGGTTCCTTGACACCTTTATCCAAATTTCCCTCCGGCTCCACACCATTCTCCTTAGACCTCATGAGCTGCTGTCAGCCAGTTTGACCAGCAGTTTCATTGGATCAAGGGGCATCCATCAAAACATGGCTTGCTGGTCACTTGCAGGACCTTTTGGCTCCCAAGTGCCTTGAATGTCCGGTTAAGGAGACTGGACGTTATTTAGTTGATGCACCAGAATCTTTTAAACAGCAGTGGCAGGAGAAACCTATGTATCTCAGCAGGAAACCAAAACTGATTCAACTTGTCCCCTAGGTGGGTAAGAATTATTTCTGTACTCACATCATAGAAGAAATATAGCCCCCCTCTCTCCATGTCTGTCTGTCTGTCTCTCTCTCTCTCTCTCTCTTTCCTTCTCCTTTTCCTTCTCCTCTTTTTTTAAATATGAGAAGTGAGGACTGGCTTTGAAGAAATGGAAATACCGTAGATAAACAGTTGAGAAGAGATTTAAGTTAGTGTAAGTGAGAGCAGGCAGACCACACTCAAGCAGCACAGGACCTGGCCCAGTGAATGGCTTCACACAGCCTGCTAGGAAACTGCTGCACACACTGCTTCTTGTCGCTGCAGCAGGCCTTCTGGAACTGTAAAACCATCTTGAACTCTTTCACTTAAAGCATATGGTGTTCTCCTGCTCCTGTAAACATTGCTGCTGACTACCAAGTGATAATAGTATCATTGTCGACAGTGCTGGAATGCTTTGTCCTGAACATTTTTCTGGGAGGGTTCCTAAATTTATCTATCTCACTGATTTTTTAATTCCTTAAAACTTTGGCAGGTATTTGAACTCAACAGACAAATTCATCTGTTAAGGCATAAGACATTAGTTAAGTGCTATTTTATTTTCTTAGGAAACAAGCTTCTAGTGAAAACATTTATGGCAAAATCACTTCTTCCCATCTGCAGCCTAGTGCCTCAGACAGCTCCCCCACATGTTCCTGGGCTTGTCCTGGGGTTGATTCCTGGGAAAGGCAGAAGGAAAGAGGACATTTCTGACACTTCCCAGTGGGGAGACCCACTCAGGTCTGAACCTGGAACTTTTGTGGTGCTGAAAGGCTTGTGTTGCTTGGCCAGTGCCTATGTGCCTCCTGGGCCGGGGGGAAGGTACCAAAGAAGTGCCTTCCTTTACTGTCAGTGAACAGTAACCGCTCAAGTTGGACCATTCATGAAGCTGTAGCATTTGTTTAGCATCTGACAAGAAGCCTGCCAGTGGCACCTAAAACTTTGAAAGAAGAAACAGAAGTTTGGAAGTCTGAATGGCACGCTTAGATTTGAACCTAGACCTTCTAATCCAGAGCTCAAAAGATTAATTCTGAAATTCTCACTTTTGGTGGCTCAAAATTAGTTTTGTAGTCAGAATTAATAACAGTGTCATTGGGACCAAGGATATTATGTTAGCTCAGTGACATAGCACCTTCCTGGCAAGCGCAAGGTTGTGTGAATTTGAGTCCCAGTACAAAAGAAAACAAAAAAAAAGTGTTACCGTATTTTCCTACTGAATATGTTTCTTGACTGAGAAATACAATTGCTGGGAGTAGGAAGCTCTGTTTTGTAGAAAAAGTGTTTTTAGTGGGGGGAAAAGATACGTAGAAACGTAGAACTTTTGGTAATGTCTCTGGGTGCAGAATAATTTTGTAAAATGTAGAGAAACTACAGCATAAGAAAAATCTACAGTTTTGAAAATATTACTAGAGCAGTGTTTCAGGTCTTCTTGGTGAGTGGGGAAAGCACCGAGTGGACGCTTGTTAGAGAACTGGCTGTTCATGTAAACTATAAACTACGTGTTACCCACAGATTGTTCACTAGTTACAAAGAGAAACGCAGGCTGCAGCAATTGGCAGATCACAGAATCATCGAGGGGCAACAGTTGCTGTCAACAATAGAGGTGAACCTGCCACGGGCTTCCTGATGTGATGCCCTGAGAAAGCAGGATGCAGCATCACCTTGTGACTTCTTAGCAGCCATGTTTAGTTTGGAGATCTAATCATCAGGAGACCATTGTACAGGCGACATTTTCAAAGTATCTGGCTTACACCTTTCAAAAACATCAGCTTCGTGAATAATGAACCACAAGTGACTCAGGAACTATTTTAGATTGAAAGCAACCACGGAGACATGACAACCAAGCGTAATTGTCCACAGCCATACACAACTAATCAAAGCGGTTTGGGTCCTGATACAAAACTAAACAAAGCAGCTTTAAAAAAATTAAAAATGTTTTATACTATATCCTTGATTTATTAGCAGTGTTAGCCAAGGGCTTAGGAAACAAAAGTGTGATGGATGTCCCGGATATTTGTCATCTCTGCTTGAATGTTTACATCATTATGATCTAATTAATCCTTAACTCTTACCAATCACTGCTTGATTTAACTTAGTGTTCTCCTGAAGGTTAACTTTCCTCTGGCATTAATGTCTCTCCTGAGGCTGGGCCAGGCTCCCAGATCTTTAAAACAAATGTCTGAAGCATCTGGGCAGGCTTCAGACTTTAGGGTGGGAGGGCTTTTCTGCTAAGAGGGGTCCCCTGGATAACTTTTACAGACTCTGTGCCAGTACCAATTTAGGACAGCACAGTTGAGAACCCAGTGTCTTCGCTGGTACTCTGATAGTCTCCTGTAATTATTTGTTTCTCATTTTGCTGGATCGCAGGTGTCTTAGTCTCCTTTGCCATCACTCTAGTCTACTCCCCTGTGGTAGGGTGACAAAGCTATACCTATATTGGCTCCCTTTCTAATCCCCTTGATATGCTTCTTTGCCCTCCTGAGATCAGATACAGTTTTCCTGCTGTATTTGCTTTCCCATTTCTGGACACAATACGCAACACCCACAGTGTAAAGGAGAAAAGGTGGCCAGGAGTCATGGCACACATCTATAATCCCACCACTTAGGAGGTGGAGGCAGGAGGATCACCCCAAATTCAGGACCAGCATGAGCCACATAGTGAGACTCAGCCTCAAAAAGCCCAAAAACCAAAGGAAGCAAGGTGTATTTGATTCGCATGTTGAGGGATTCAGTCCTGGCTTCAGGCAGAAACAGCAGGTGGAAGGGCATGCCAGAAGAAAGCTGCTCAGTCCGTGCAGGCAAGAAGCAGAGAAGGGAGGAACCGGAAGCAACGCAGCCTTCCAGCCAGGCGTGGAGGTGCATGCCTGTGGCCCCAGTGCTCAAAGGCTGAGGCAGGAGGATCACTGCCTGGTACATAGTGAACTCGGGGCCTCAAAAAAAACACCCTTCTAGATCGCACCCCAAGTGACCACCTCCACTACCCCCCATCTTCTAATCATGCGTTCGGGTTCAGCTCCCATACTATCTGAGGATAAATCTGCTGAGGGGTGCGACATCCTCACGGCACAGTTACCTTCCAAGCACATGAGATTTTGGGGGGACCTTTGGGATCCAAAGCATAACGTGTCAATCAAGAGCTGGTCATTTGCCTGTTCCTTAGCAAGTGAAAAGAAAATAAAAAGTAAAAGAGGCAGTCATCATAGTATGTGCTCAATAAATATCATTGCATGGGCAGTTGAAATAATTAAACACTTCTTTCCCAAACAGCTTCCTATAGAGATTAGTTGATACTCATTTACTGTTCTTTGAATGAAATTACCTGGACTAGTTCCCTTGGCTACCTGTACAGCTTTCCCGCTCCTTTTCCAGCTTGAGTCTTCAAGAGGGAGCCTCAGAAATGAGTTCTAAAACCACTTGTACCTGGTGTGATTATAAAGCAATGAGACTGATTGTCATTTGTCTTTTGTGGGATCCGTCTCAGTTACTTTATAGCCAGACCTGGTATCTTAACCACAGATCCTTGCCTGTTGGACAACATTTTAAAAGCACAAACCTAAGGTTTCTAAACTGTGAGCATTAGTTTTTATTTTCTCTAATTTACCACAATGCTTGTTTCAGAAAGGTAATTAGATGTTAACTTTATTGCTTGCTTTAATTGTGCAGTCTTCTTTTTGTTTGTGGGTTTTTAATGAGTATTCTGGTAAACTGCTGTTCTGATAAAGTGGCTGGAACAATTTTGAATAAGGTAATGCGCAAATTGTGTTCCATTGGAACAGTTTTCATAAAACTCCGTTTATTACTGACTCTCCTTATTGCATATAGTCTTTGGACTGCAGTTGTAGCATAACAATGATCCTTTTAGGTAAATGTGATGAACATAAAACCAGTGTTTTAGTATTCATTCAAGAGGATTTTGAAAGGTCGAGTTTTGGGGTGTCTGCCTATTTGTTTGGTTTGGTGTTTATGTTTATATGCACAGACCTTGCTCAGATTTAAATAAGTAATTATAATTTTCTTTCCCAAATAAAATGTTGTTCCCCTTCTCCTCACTTCCAGTTTCTCTTAAGGTAGTGGTCACAAACCTGTGACATGCATGTTACTGTGTTTTTCTTTTAAGACAAAAATGTTAATATAGACTTGTTTTTTCTAAACTAAAAACCTCAGTGTTCTGGTTTAATTGCAGTTTTTGACACTTTGCAGTAAATAAGTGGGTTTCAGGTTGCAGTTAGCACTCCTCTCTAAAAGGCTTACTGTGGCTGTCTTAGGGACTCTTGGAAGGAGGCAAATTATAAAGGTTGTGTGCCCTCATGTCAGGCAGAGATGTGATCAGTGGGAGGGGCTGCCCGCTTCCTTAAGTAAAGTAGAAGCTTTGCCTTTGTGGGGAAGGGGAAGGGATAATAATGCCTGCTGTCCCCAGAGAGGTGGTTTCTTGCCGTTAATGATTACTGCTTCTGGAGAGCACACAAGGGAAAGGACCATGTGATTCAGGAGGCAACTTTAAACCAGCCTCACATTTAACTTCCCACTGGGGCCAGGGGCAGACCTCTAGACAGCTATAAAAGCTGAAGGTTTTTGATGCTGAACTAGTTGAAGCATGGACCTGTCTCAAAAACGATTTGAGTTCCAGAAGGCTCTGGAATAAACTGGGAAGGAGGCTCACCCAGTCAGGTCTAGGGATAAGACCAAAGTTAGTCGGATGTTAATAAAATGCCCTGCCATTTGGCCCTTTGTTGTCTTAGCAGTGTGACAGGTGTTTGTCCTGAGCCATGGTAGTGGATGTTACAAAGCTGCGTGCTCTGGGCCGCAATGTCTGTTACGCAGTTCCACTCAGTAGGGGTTCCACAAGTGATCCCCAGGATGGCAAGTGCAAAAAGCACCTGTGTGTACTATAAATCACTACTCTTCCCCCTTTTCTTAAGAAATTAGGGCTCTGTGGAGACCATTTTAGATAGAAAAGGCACTGTAAGTTCATCATGATTTTGTCACATTTCTATGACTGTGTATCACTATTGTTTGTCACATTTGACTGGTTTCATAGGACTTTTTAAATGTAGCTGTGGCTGGGTGTAGTGGTGCACACCTGTAATTCCAGCACTTGGGAGGCTGACGCAGGAAGATTGCCACAAGTTTGAGGCCAGTTTGGACTACATAGTGAGTTCATTCGTAGCCTAAACTACACAGCAAGACCCTGTCTCAATCTAACTGAAGTTAACTGTGAGACAAATCAATATGGTTAACTACACCCCATGCCCACTTTATTTCATTTCTGTTGAAAAGTTGAATCTGCAAATCCTTTCCACAACAAAAATTGGAGTAGTTCTTGTAAAGAACTTGCTTGCTTATGAATGTATGTGTGTATTTGCTGTTTCTACAATTTTAAATGTCACTTGAATCTGTATTTATTTTCTATTACAGGCACTGGAGACATTATTGCTGTCATGATAACAGAATTGAGGGGTAAGGATATTTTGAGTTATCTGGAGAAAAACATCTCTGTACAGATGACAATAGCTGTTGGAACTCGAATGCCACCAAAGAACTTCAGCCGTGGCTCTCTAGTCTTCGTGTCAATATCCTTTATTGTTTTGATGATTATTTCTTCAGCATGGCTCATATTCTACTTCATTCAGAAGATCAGATACACGAACGCACGCGACAGGAACCAGGTGAGCTCTGGTACTCTGCAGTGATGCTGCTTACCAGCCAGGAGCCGTTCATAGCTGTAGCATCATGCACCTAGCAGGCCTTTTTTTTTTTTTTTAACTAAAAACAAAATTTTAACATTCAGCTTGTCTTTTAATATGTTGCAAACATATCAACACAGATATTTTAAGGATATTTTAAATATGTAAAGGAAAAATTATTACATTTATAGGTATCATTAACAATATGCTTACAGAGATAGTTTAACATCATGATATGATCTAAATGATTCTCTTAATTTGGAGAAATATCACAAAGTTACATTTTTAAACTGGTAATTTTGGTTGTCACTAGAAAGGGGATCTAGGAAGATTGAGGAGATTCCATTCTTTTTCACATGGATCTTCTTACCCATGTGAAGTTTGAAATACGTGTTACCTGTTCAGGGATGAGACTCTCTTAAGTTCCTGTCATAGCTAAGCTCAGATTTGGTGAGAGTGAGGCAAAGAGGTGAAGAAGAGATCTCCAGAGATCATATTAGAGATTCCATCCAGTGCCTCAGTCTCAGCAAGTTTTGGTTGAATAAATGAAGACACTGTCGAGGCCGTGTGCCACTCTGGAGTGGAAGGCCTAGCGGTGAGGGTTCTCTTGGTTTCTTGATGTTCCAGGATCCTGGTTTGAGCTACTAGGTCCTTGTTTTAGACATTTCCTATAGAAATCTGTGCTCATAAGGTTTCTGTCCTTGTGACAAAATATCTGAGAATAGTGCCTTTTCCTCTTTAGAGAGGAAAATTTATTTTGGGTCATGATTTCAGAGGTTTTAGTCCTTTGCCAGCTGGCTCCGTTGCTTTCAGGCCTGAGACAGGGTGGAAATGTCATAGCAGAAGGGCATGTGGGAGGAAAGCTGTTAGTGTCATGCCTACCAGGAAGCAGAAAAAGACAAAACAGAGGACAAAGATACAGTCCCAGGGACACGCGCATATGACCTTTCTCTGTAGGTCCTTCTCTTCAATTTTTGTCACCTCACATTAATGCCATCCTAGAATTCTGTCAGGGGATTAGTCATCTATGAAATTAAAGTTGTCATGATCTCTGATCATTGGGGCATGTTTAGGTCCAAACAGGACCTAACTGCTGGGAGAGTGACTTGCAGCTGAGTTTACCTAATGCCATCTTCTCCTGCGGGCAGTCAGAATCCTAGAGGGGATTGGGCCTTTCTTCCTGCCTCATTCTAGTGAAAGAAACACGAGCTTTCCATGAAGCAGGTTTGAATTCAGATTCCCACCTATCCACCAGCCTGCAGTGCTCCCCCTTGGACAGTTTGTTTAGCTTTTAGCCCCATATCTTCATCTGAAAATCAGTAGGAAATTTCTGTGTTTGTGTTTTGCAGTGCTAGGGATGAAACACAGGGTCTCATGCATGGTGAGCAAGTGCTCCACAACTGAGGCAGCCCCAGCCTTTAAAATTTCTGAAAGCTGACTTCTTAAACACTTACATGCCAGTATCTATGCAGTATCTTGCATACCTTAGAATTTTTTATCTTGTTTGATTTTTTTATAATTGCCAACTTGCAAAAAAAGTATAAAATAATGTAAAGTGTAGGAGATGATCAAGGTGGCTCCCCTTGAATGCAGAACAATTACTGTAGTATTAGTTAAACTAAACCTTGTCTGTAGGTACTGATATGTATAGAACTGGCTGTGTTATTTTTTTTTAAATTGGCTGTAAGCAGTATAAGTAAGGCTAGCTAAGGTATTGATACATAATCCTTGAAACCACCTGACAGTTTTCACACCATGTTTTTTTTAATAAACATTTGAGCACAGTGGGTGGCAGAGCCACATAGCTCCAGGAATGGGTTTGAGCTACAAATAAGAGGCCATGACTTCCCAGGGCACAAAAGTTTACATATCAGAAGCTGAAGCAACAGCCTCCTAAATCACTCAAATGCTACCTCAGTTGAGTTATGCATCTTGGTCTTTGTGCACACCCTTCTCCTGGAGTGTGGCAGAGGCGCTTGCTCTCCACCTGGCCAGCTCAGCTCACATTGCTCATGTAATTCCCACCAATCTCACCATCACTCCCTTCTTCATGAGATAGTAAATTCTGGATGAGGCCTTGGGTCAAGGCCTTTGTTCCTGTACCCTCAGCTGGACCATATGCAGGACCCCTTGGCTGCTCATAACTTTGAATAGATGCTAAGGCATCTTTATTTTCACTGTGGTTGCGCTGATGGTGATAGATTAAAATTAACTCACCAGGATTCCAATAATATTTCAATGGGAATACAAATATAAAATCTTTCAAGCCATAAAAAACAAAAAAAAAGATAATTGCAATATTTAGATTGTAGTATACAATATTTAATTTATAATAGTAAAGCTTTCCCATCACTCAGATTCCCTAGCTGTTAACATTTTACTGTTTTCTTTTCCATGTCTATATCTTTTTTTAACCATTTTTGAGTAAATTTCAGGTATGAAACCCCTCTCCTTTTAAGTATTTCATCATATTTTTTGTTAAAAATAAGAAAATTACCTTACCATAAGCACAATACAATTATCAAAATTAGGAAGTTAATATTGGTTCAGTCAGATACTGTCTGATCTATAGATCTGTTTCAGGTTGTACAAAACTGGCTCAATAATGTTCTTGAGAGAAAAAAGGAAAAAACCCAGGATCAACTGGAACAGATTATGTGTTGCATTGAGTCTGTCTTACTGTTTTATGACACTGACTTTTTTTTTTTACACTGACACTTTTGAAGTATGTAAGTCAGTTATTTTGTATTAGTCTGATGTTCTGTTCCTTCATGATTAGATTCAGATCATATGCATCTTGTTAAGATACCAGTCTTACAACTTTTATTTTGATGATTGTATATTTACTTGCATTTATAAGAAGTGATAGAGAGAGACCCGTACCCTGCACTCATTTTTCTCCAGTGGTAATGTCTTGTTTAACTATAAGAAATGGCCTCTGGTGATGTCACCATATCTTACCTCAGCAAATGTGCTAGATATGCAGTGACATCCTTTGGTGGTTTAATTCTCATTTCTACAAGGAGTACTGATTTTGAACATATTTTAATGTGTTTGTCATCTGAATATTGTCTTTAGTGAAATGTCTAAATATGTCTCTTGCCTGTTTTGTGCCTACATTGTTTTTGCCGTTGGGTTTTGAGAGCTTCGTATATATCCTAGATACAAACCCTTTTTGGGATACATGGATTTGCAAATATTTTCTCATCATCTATAATTTGTCTTTTCAACATCTTAATGAGGCCACTTGGGGATCAAAAATTCTGATAAGGCTTAATTTATGAAGTTTTCTTTTTTATGAATTACACTTTTAGCGTCATCAAAGTATAAATAAAATTCTGGTTAGCCCTAAATATCCCACAGATTTCTCTCCTTGTCTTTTCTACAAGTTTTATAGTTTTACACTTCAAGTTTAATTCTGCAGTGCATTTCGTTGAAACTTTTCCTGTTTTGCATTGTTTAGTACTATAAGTTATCCACACTTCTTTAGCTGTGTACCACACTTTTAACATAGATTTTCATTCACCTCTTTGCATTTTTTCTTTAGAAACTTTCTTTTTGACCCAAGTATTAGTGTGTTTAACTTTCACTTGTTGAGAGATTTTGCTGTTGTGTTAATGGTAATTGATTTCTAGTGTGATTCAATTATCAGAGAAATGCGCTTTTTTTGGTGGTGGTACTGGGAATTGAACTCAGGGCCTGGTGCATGCTAGGCAGGCCCTCAATTTTTATCTCTTTCTTGAGGTTTGTGATCTAGCACAGTAATGGCAAATCTGTGGCATGTGTGTTATTGTGTCTTCTTTTAAGGCAAAAGATGTTAATGTAGCATTGTTTTTTCTAACCCCAAACCTCAGTATTCAGGTTTAATTGCAGCACTGGCAGTAAATGAGTTGTGAGTTGCAGTTAGCACTGTCTCTGAAAGGTTCTCATCACTGGTCTAGGATGTGGTCTAGCTTGGCGACTGTCTCATAGTTGCTTGAAAAGCTCTGTTCTGCTGTTGAGTGGAGCTGGATCTGTGCACTCAGCCTGCCTGCGTGAGGAGCTGGCCGGGAGCTCATTTTCATTCTCAGCGGTGGTGGGACCAGGATGGGGGAGGACAGTGAGGCCCTCTTTGGGTCTGAAAAAGTCACCTTGTGACACATTTTAAGTAAAATAACCAGGAACTACTCTAACATGTTATTTTCGATTAAATAAAACAAAAACCTGTAAGTAATGTGCTGATTGTACAGTACCCAGAGACCTGCTATTGGAAGATAGTACTTTAATTAGCACCCAGCATGGGGCCTGAGTGTGACGGAATAAACATCATAGCAATCACCATCTGGCACAGGCCACTAACGGGGACTCTTGTTTCTTAGCATTCATTTTGCTGCTCCTTCCAAAGCGTCCCTTCCAGACAATGGAGTGTTGGAAAGTGATGTTCTGACCTTTTTTCCTCCTTCTCTGTTTCCTGAGATTGAGAAATGCTTAATGAAATTTTTATGTGGCTTAAAAAGCTTAGTTTATTAAAGTTTAATAAGAAAGTGGCAGCAACTTGACTGGTTGAAACCTTTGGCTACCTTAAAAAGAGGAGACAGAACTATTAGCAAAAGAAAAACAGTTTAGGGAGACTGATTTTTGGCTGCAAAATATTACAATGAAGTACAGTTCTCTCTGCAGAATATGCTAAAGATAGGGGCTGGGGATTTAGCTCAGCGGCATAAGTGCCTCCCTTGCAAGCGTGTGGTCGTGAGTTTGATCCCTGGTACTGGTAAAAAAAAAAAAAAAAAAAAGAATATGCTAAAGGTAAGTACCTTTTGCATCTTCATAGTCATTCCTGAAACCATTTTACATGTGACATGAAAATCTCTGCATGCAACTATTACAGTACATCTAAATATTATGTTTAGGTACAGATAATTCATACAGCTGATGATAAGGATAAATACTACCTTCAGATTAATGCTATTTGCTACGTTTACTTTCTGAGAAATGTAAGTTATTTTACGATATTTTGGTTAATATTGCAGCACCAGTGTAGGAGGCCACGTACTGGGGATTGAACCTAAAAGCTTATGCATGCCAGGCAAAGCACTGTACCACTCAGTTATTTCTCCAGCCCTTCTTATGTTCTAATTTAAAAACAGAACCCAAGCAAGCTGTCCTCAAAATCACAGTCCTCTTACTTAAGCTTTCTGAATAGCTAGAATTTCAGGCATGTGCCACCATCTCTGGCTAACACTGCATCATTAATATCAAAGTCACCAAATTTGATTGCTAGCATAGAACAATAAAATTTTATTTTCTATTGAAGAAAAGGGTAAGTATTAAAAAATTCTAACCTAATGGACTCCTCAGTTTAGAATACCTTATGAAAATTTTCTGAGGAAATGCATAAAATTTCTAACATTTAAAATATACAAGAGCTTCTTACCTTAACATATGCAGAATTTACCCAAAAATTGTATACACACTTGAGGAAAAGAAAAAATTTACATAAATATTTTAATACTAAATTTATTGAGACATTATAGATTCATGCACGTTACCTTTGACCTCTACAATTACAAGAAGTGCTCACAGTGGCGGCCATTAGCTTCTAGACACTCATTAGTACAGCAAACTGCTGCTTGGGCAGCCTTGGTCACTGAGATCCTGCACATGCATTTTCAGTTTCTTCTCTGAGGGCAGGCAATGCAGTGGGTTTTCTGCAGCATATGACATCCCCAGGGTCCTCAGTAAGAGGATAACACCATCGGTTGAAAAAACATACTACTATTGTTCTTTTCCTGAAGTGTGTATACATATTTTGGGCAGATTCTGTATATAAAGAATTCTTAGACTTTATAAATGTCTCAAGGCTACTGGAATGAAATTAATTGCCCATTTTCATCTGAGAAAGTCAGTATGTATTAACTGGAGCATTTAGTTGCCTGTCATTTGGAAGTCCATGGAGTATCCCTGTGTCAGGAGAAAGTGAATACTTTGTATTTAATCTCTGAAAAATGATGGATTCAAAACATTTTCTTTCCAAATTGGGAATGGGTGGAAGTTTTGGATATACTATCAAGATGTTTCTTCTAAGAAAAAATTAAATGATCAGAAAAAGCATATCTCTGTTGTCATCATTGGATAATAGAATGAATTTTGTTGATTGTGGTTTTTAGGATTTAATAATTCCAGAAGAACAAGAAAAGAAGAATAGGTGTCTGTCCTGAGAAGTTATTGTTTTAGTAGTTTTTTTAGATATTGCAAGTACTTTTTCATGTTCTGCTATTACGATCAATTTATATAAATGAATAACACTTTCCATATACAGACTTTGTCTTCTAAATGTTATATAGCAAGCACTTAAGATTTAAATTTTTTAAGCAGAATATACTGTTAAAGAGGAGTATTTTGAAGACATTCATTTCTAGATCCTTTGGCATGGCACAGCATCATGCTGACTTAGTTAAGTAGTTAAAGGAGTCAAAGGACGAGCTCACATTCAATTGGAAGGCAGACAGTTGCAGTCCAGATCCGGTATGGTATGAGGGTTATTCCTTTGGGACAGAATGATTCTGCTCTTCATGAGTCATGGCCACTTCACAGGGAGATCATGACATTTGAGCTTAATTTCAAAGGGTGAATAAGACGTCATCAGACAGAGACCAGGAGGAAAGCCAGATAGAGATCCTTTTCTACCAAGCCATGGAGAAATAAGAGTAGAAAATTGAACGGTGAGGCCTGGGGAATAGTGGGGAGAGGGAAAGATGGTGCGCCAGCCATAGATGAATAAATCAACAGTGACAAACAAAGGCCTTGAACCCCATTCTGAGGAATTCAGACCAGATTCTCTAAGCAGTCTTAGTTGAATCTTACCCTGAAGAGTTTAGACTGTATTTTCTAAGTAATACTAGAGTATGAAGAGCCTGAATTACATTCTGAGGAGTTTAGATGTACTGTCTAAGCAGTCAGGGTTCTGAGCAAGATGTTCTAACAGCAGAGCCGTGTGAGACGTTCCTGGTAGACGAGATTGAGAGGAGGGACCCTAGAGGAAGACACACAGCAGCGGAGATGCATCGGCTTCTCTGAGACTGGCAGGAGTTATGGGGCACAGGCAGATGACTCTAGGGAGACAGAGACTTGTCTTTTGAAATAAAAGAATGGTGGTGATGAGAGAGCGAATGAAGAATGGTGCAGACGACGGAAAGATTACATTCACAACACCTGGGTTTCACCAGTGTTTGAAAGAGAAAATCCTGCTGTCCCGTGACGCAGACCTCATTCTGTGTGTATGGCAGAGTTCTGATTATTGACCTGAATTATTTTCATCAATGACTGGTCCTCAGTAGACAGAATTTGAACAAATTACTCCTATTAAATCAAGCAACATGAGTTGTTTTAAATTGTTTTCTACCAATTTAAAACATATTTGATATTGCATTCAACTATAGAATAGGGTTCAACGAGGTGGATTGGGCAGATTTCACCAAGTGAAACAAGATAGCATTTGGCCCCTGACCATTAGTCCCTTGAGATTTTATAATGTAGACTGTCTGTCAAACATTGTACACTGGAAAAAAGACTGGGCTACACAGCCGGGACTGAGGATCTAGTCCCAATAGTTTTTTTAATGATGGGTAGATCACCTCTGGTCCCTTGGGGCTTGGTTCTGATTTGTAAAATGATACATTCCCCTGGTTTTGTAGTGAAACCTTGAGTTTTATTATCTGACGAGTGGGGCACAGTCAAATACCGAGATGCAAAGGAGGATGCTGAGGGTGCAGCTTAGCGGTTGACTGCTTGTGTAGCACCCAAAGACCTGCCTTTGATCCTCAGGAAAAGAGGGAGGAAGAGGGAGAAAGAGAGAGACAGAAAGGAGAGAGGAGAGTAAGTAGCTAGAGCATAATAGGAAAAGAAACTAGAGTTGTAGCTTATCCTTGTTTAGTGACTTTCTCTTAACAGTCACACACCATATCTGCTACCAGATACCCGTATGTGGGTTTTTTCATGCACCAAGCAAGCAGTCTTGCAGCTTGGAGCGAGCAGTACCCAGTGATTTGGTTCAGTTCTAATACTATTTGCAGATAGTGAGAGATCTCACAGACTGACACCACTTCATTGCCAGTCACAAACGCCAGACTGGTTAACCTGTGCTTTTCACTGACTGACTGTAAATTGGGGTTCTGGTGATTCCCTATTGGGGATTGATTAACTAGGGCACATTTAATGGTATAAGTATAAAGGATGTTAAAAGGATACAAATGAAGAAGTATGCACATGGAAATCGGCTTGGAGCTCACACCCCCTCCTCCACCTTCACCTGTTGGGCTGCCTGGAAGCTCTCCAAACCCAGTCATTTTGTGGGTTTGTGGCTTTATGATGTAGGCATGGCTGATTGACTCATTGGCCATTAGTGATCACCTCCTCTCTCTTCCCCACAGTTGGAAGGGTAGAGTTCAAAAGTCCCACTCCTTCCCCCAAGCATGCCTTGGTCTTAACTATGACCGCCTGAAGCCACCCAGGGTTGCCAGCTGGCTGTCAACTTATGAATATGCAAAAGACACTTACCACTTCAGAGATTCCAAGGATTTTAACAGTTGAATGCCACTGGGTGTGGTAGTGCATGCCTGTAATTCTAGCACGTGGGAGGATAAGACAGAGGGTTGCTGCAAGTTGTAGGCCAGCCTGGGCTCCACAGTGAGCTCAAAGGCAGCAGCTATAGCTGCTGAACTACAAACTGTAAATGCCACCAGAAAACAAACCAAATATGTATTTCTCAGATTCACAGTCTCAAACTGTAGTATACAGAAGAATCATGTGGAAATACTTTTTCCTTTTTTTTTTTTTTTTTGTTTTGTTTTTGGTAATGAGGACTTTTTATACTTGCAAATTCCCAAGACACACAGACACACATATGTGTGTGCTTCTGTGCTGTCTGATTCAGCAGACCTGTGTAGGGCCTCCTTAATCAGTTTGTCATCCAAACAAATTAGGTAATCTCTTTGCATCAGTGTCTTCTGTCAAATGGCAAAAATATAGTTGTGTCTCATAAAATAATTGTGAAGAGTAAATGTAAAGGGCTTACAACAGTACCTGGTGGGGGCTGGGGATTTAGCTCAGCGGCGTAAGCGCCTGCCTTGCAAGCAGGCAGTTGTGAGTTCCATCCCTGGTACCGATAAAAAAGAAAAAGACAAAAAAAAAAAAAAAAAAAACAACCGTACCTCGTACTGTACATGCAATGTACTAAATAAATCCTAGTTACTATAGATATTATTATTTCATATCATCATCACCATCAAACACCAAAAGAAGATTTAATGCATTTATCCCCTTGAAAAATAGTGATTTAATAGCATGGTGTTTAGGTAAAAAGGTAAGAGTCTTTAATTAAAGTGCTCTTCATGAAGGGAAATTACACTTTTAGGTATTTGAGTCAGTGGGATACAGTGTTAGAACCACCTGGGTGTAAATGCATCTCTAGACTTAAAGAAAAGACAAAAAATGTATGCGTATGTGTGTAACTGAAGTTTACCATCATCGAGTGATGGGAAGTGTCAGAAGGGTTTAAAACTCAAGAGATAATCCAGAGGAAGATGGTAGCACTAAATCCAGGCTCAAAAGAAAATACTGCATAAACGTACTGCACATTAACATCAGACGTAGAAAAAACGAACTTTTATTTTGGCCCGGATACTGGAGGAGCTGAGCTAGGCAGTTAGCCTAAAGAACGCAGTAAGGGACTTGGGAGAGGCGACCCGCCAAAGAATGGATGCAACAACCTAAAATGAATGTTTAAATGCAGAATATAAAATAACATGGAGAAATAATCAGATAAAATGAAAGGGAAGGCACTGGTTGTAACTGGATGGATAGTTAGACTAGTGAATAAATCTAAGAATTTGAGAACTGTGTAGGGTCTGAGGATTTAGCTCAGCAGCATAAGCACCTGCCTTGCAAGTGTGCAGTTGTGAGTTCGATCCCCAGTACCAATTAAAAAAAAAAAAGAACTGTGTAAAGTTGGATCATAATGAGAATACCTTCAGATATTTTTCTGAATATAGACAAAATGTGAAATGCATATGGAAGAGTAAGCAGCTAAGAGTAGCCGGAAGAACACTGAGAGGGAGAAGCAATGGTTGACGGCTAGCCACACCGAGTTGTCTAATACAGCGTAGCCACACCAAGTTTATAGTACATAGTAAAATTTACTGTTTAAAAGCGTGTTAAAAGTTAAATCACCCTTGCCCGTCCCCACCTCTGCCCGCCAAAGTCTGCGCGCGAAATCCGTGGCGCCAAACTGGGACTGCCGGGTTCGTCGCGCCAAGCGAGTGCGGTGTTTGGGGCAGCCGCGCACCAGGGACAGCTGACAAAAAAAAAACCCAAAAATCCTGGAAAGGAGAATTCTAGTGCCATCATGCAGCGGAGTATCATGTCATTTTTTTACCCCACCAAAGAGGGTAAAGCAAAGAAGCCTGAGAAGGATACCAACAAGGGCAGCGGCAGAGAGACAGAGCCCCCTCCAAAGGCGGCACTGAAGGAGCAGAATGGAGTGCTGCCTGATAGTGACTCTCCAGTGAAGAGGTCAGGGAGGAAGGCAGCGTGGGTCTTGAGCAGCGAGGGAGAGGAAGAAGATGAAGCCCTCAGCCCCACCGAAGACCAGAAACCTGAGCCAGATTCCCCACAGGGGTCCCCGCCCAACCTCGCCAAATGTCCCAAGAACAGCCCTTCCTTCTCGGCACCTCCCCGATGGACATCTCCTCTTCAGGAATACCAAAGCGACTCACGGCTCGGAAACAGCTCCCGAGACGGGCATTCAGGACGTCTTGGAGGATCAGAATGAGGACAAAGACAGAGAAGCCAAGAAGAGGAAGGAGGAAAAAGAAGCAGAGACTCCAAGAGAAAGCCCCACAGAGACTGAAGCGGCAACAGTGAAGGAAGAAGAGGAGGGGGATCAGCCCTCGACACCCCCTGAGCCCCCCAAACCCCCCAAAGCAGAAGCCCCAGCAAAGACAGAAGGTGTTTCCACACCCAAGGTACCCCAGAAGCAGGAGCCACAGGAAAAGAACCAGAGCAAGGCTGCCCCCAGAGTCTGCAGGACCCTCAGCAGTTTCTTCACACCCCGGAAGCCATCGGTCAAAACCGATGTGGAACAAGAGCACTCAGGCACCCCGGGAAAAGAGGGGGCCAAGAGATCCCTGGGCCCAGTGAGCTGCAATCCCGCTAAGAACAACTACCACCCCATCGAGGATGCCTGCTGGAGACAGGGCAGAAGGTTCCTTCCCTGGCTGTGGCCCGGACATTTGAGAAGACTGAAGAGGTTTCTGCTCGGCTCCGGATGGTGCAGACGCTGAGCGACTTGCTGCGCTCTGTGGTGGCCCTGTCCCCTCCAGACCTGCTCCCGGTCCTCTGCCTCACCCTTAACCGCCTTGGGCCTCCCCAGCAGGGCCTAGAGCTTGGCGTTGGTGGTGGTGTCCTTCTCAAGGCCGTGGCCCAGGCCACGGGCCGCCAACTGGAATCTGTCCGGGCTGAGGCTGTTGAGAAGGGAGACATTGGGCTGGTGGCTGAGAACAGCCGCAGTACTCAGAGACTGATGCTGCCACCACCCCCTCTTACCACCTCTGGGGTCTTCTCCAAGTTCCGGGACATTGCCCGGCTCACTGCAATGCTTCCATGACCAAGAAGATGGCTATCATCAAAGGCCTCTTTGTTGCCTGCCGCCACTCAGAAGCCCGGTTCATCGCCAGGGCCCTGAGTGGACGGCTGCGCCTCGGGTTGGCCGAGCAGTCGGTGCTGGCTGCCCTTTCCCAGGCTGTGAGCCTCACACCCCCAGGCCAAGAATTCCCTCCGGCCGTGGTAGATGCTGGGAAAGGCAAGACCACAGAGGCCAGAAAGACATGGCTAGAGGAGCAAGGCATGATCTTGAAGCAGACATTCTGTGAGGTACCTGACCTGGACCGAATCATCCCTGTGCTGCTGGAGTATGGCCTGGAGCGACTCCCGGAGCACTGCAGGCTGAGCCCAGGGGTCCCTCCCTCTGAAACCTATGTTGGCCCATCCCACTCGGGGTGTCAGTGAGGTCCTGAAACGCTTTGAGGAGGCAGCCTTCACCTGCGAGTTCAAATACTATGGGCAGAGGGCACAGATCCATCTTCTAGAAGGCGGGGAGGTGAAGATCTTCAGCAGGAATCAGGAAGACAACACAGGGAAGTACCCCAACATCATCAGCCGCATCCCCAAGATTAAACTCCCCTCAGTCACATCCTTTATCCTGGACACTGAAGCTGTGGCTTGGGACTGGAAAAAGAAGCAGATCCAGCCGTTTCAAGTCCTAACCACTCGCAAACGGAAGGAAGTAGATGCTGCAGAAATCCAGGTGCAGGTGTGTCTGTATGCCTTCGACCTCATCTACCTCAGTGGAGAGTCTCTGGTCCGTGAACCCCTGTCCCAACACCGGCAGCTGCTCTGGGAGAACTTCGTAGAGACAGAAGGCGAGTTTGTCTTCGTCACCTCTCTGGACACCAAGGACATGGAGCAGATTGCTGAGTTCTTGGAGCAGTCAGTGAAAGACTCCTGCAAGGGGCTGATGGTGAAGACCTTGGATGTTGATGCCACCTATGAGATTGCCAAGAGGTCACACAACTGGCTCAAGCTGAAGAAGGACTACCTTGATGGCGTGGGTGATACCCTGGACCTCGTGGTGATCTCTCCGTGGAACACGTGTAGTGAGGCACATAAGTAGCCTCGGCCTGGGGTGGAACCTGAGGGGGCATTAGGGATGCACAGGTAGCCCATTGGTCTTAGTTTGGCGCCAGAGGTAATTCCTAAGGGTGGGGGAAGATAGGACCTCCTTGGCTTTACCGGCTACAGTTTCCGGCCTGGGCCAGCAACTCTTTCAGATATTTAGTACAATATATAATAAAAAGCACCATCTGTCAGTGGCCAAGAGGGACATTTTAGTCCTGGGGAACAGCTGTGCCAGGTGTGGCTGCAGCTGCCTGTGCAAACCCATTGCTTGAGCGACTGAGGTGAGGAGAGCTCGGTCTCACAAGTTTGAGACCAGCCTTGGCAACACAGTGAGAACCCCATCTCAAAACAAAGGAAAGCAAGGAGGACCCTGGAGAAACACAAAATTGGGTAGATTCTATGCCCTATGTACCAGGATCAATTTTAAATGAGGCAGAGATATATTTATATGCAATAAACCGGAGAGCATTAGAAGAAAACATAACCTAAAATTTCTTTTGTAATGGGGGACTCGAGCCCCGTATAGTGGTATATGCCTGTGATCCCAGCACTAGGGAGGCAGAGGCAGGAGGCTCACCATAAGTTCAAAACCAGCTCGGCCTACACAGTGAGTTCAAGACCATTCTTAACTACATAGCAAGATTCTGTGTCAAAAAAGAAAATAGGGCAGGGACATGCTTGGGGTAGGGGTTCTGAAAACTTTCTAAATTATGGCTTAAAATTCAGTAAAATTTGAAAAATTGATAAATTCCATTGTATTAAATATTTTTAAGGAAGATCAAAAGGTAAATGAGCAACAAAGGTAGGCAAAGTTGTTTGTGACTTAAACCAAGGGCTAACATTCCTGAGGTTTAAAGATTAAAAACCTGGTATTAAAACAATGGGTGAAAACCGTGGAGACAACAGTGCTTAAAACGTTAAATGATTTCAGCCTGACTCCGAAGTCAAGTCTGGTTTAAAAACACACCAAAACACCATTCCTTACTGATCATTTTGACCACATGCCGTGCGCAAGGTCGTGGGTACACGTCTTCATGTGTTGGTGATGGGCTGTCACGGTGGGAAGGCAGGTGCTTATCGTCTAGCAGTAGCTGTGTGTGTGATTATTACAAAAATGAGAAGTGACAGATATGAGACTCTTCAGTGCAATGCTTTTTAATAACAGAGACTTGCCCACCGAGGTCTGGCTGAGTGAGCCAGTACTCTGCAGCGAAATTCTGAGTGCAGTGGAGCAGCTCATAGCTATAAAAAGAAGGGAGTTCTAAAGGCCTCTGCATGCTTCTGTGGAGGGAGCTCTAGGGTGTTTGATAAAGGAAAAAGCAAGGTGCAGCGCAGTTTCGGTGTAACTGGTGCACTAGAGAAGGGGATATGAAAACGCATTCCTAGAGTGGATGTACATAGAGCACACGTGTCTACCTGTGTGCACACTTACATGCATCTGCTTTTCTTTTCACAAGGAAACACAGACCACTTACTACTTGGAGGGAAAGGAAACAGGGTAAAGGAGGTAGGGAGATGGGTCCTCCCATTCCGAGTTTTGACTTGAAAACTATGAACTTTTAGGGCGGCGGGGCGTATACAGTAAATGCCAAAGCATTTAGCACATTACTGCTTTCTAAGCAGAATCTGTAGCTCAGTGCAGAGCACTTGCCTGCCACGGTTGAGACATGTGTTTGATCTATAGTACCACAAAAAGAAAACCTCACTGCCCCTTCCTAGTCCACCCTCACACTGCTCCAGGGTGGTCTTTAAACACAACTTCTACTCAGAGGAACTTGGGGTCTTCAGAAAGCTGGCTTATTCTAGAGTATGTGTAAAATGACTCTTACACCTCAAAACCAGGAGGCTGTTTGAAGACATTCAGAGGTCCCCAGTATCACCATAAAGGCGCTGTGCCTACCCAAAGATGGGGCAGTTAGAACATCCAAGGAATAAAAACTCCAGGTGACTACAACAAGATGGTAGAGGACCACCTTGTTACTCTGAAAATCACATTTAAAAAATGGTTTTTATTTTTTGTCCTATACAAACTGTTGCATACTAATTAGCTGATTGATGAGAGAAACATTTTAAAATAGAATTCCAGGTAATAAATAAATTTTAGAATCAGAAAATTATTTTTGTACATGTTGATGAAATGGTGGATTTCATTTGAGATCATCTATGATTGTCAAATCAGACACAAGATTGATGGGAGACTTATGTTTAGTATCAGTAACTTAGTATCAGTATACTTGGTAGATGATATTCTTACCAATGCAATTGAACCTGAGTCTCTCAACCATTGTGTACAAATTGGAGACAAGTAAAATTACACTGATCAAGAGGAAACAACTAGCCAGATTTAAAATGTGGGACATTCTAGAGGACAAATAGATTTTTCTTCCAAAAATGATGTTTAAGTCAAAAACTGTGATTGAGACATTTACTTAGGGCCAAGATGAAAGAATAGGCTTGTGTTATCCTTCTTGCCTGAAACAAAAAGAAAAAGACAACAAAATATAAAACAATTTTAAGAGCCCAGATATCAAGCAGCAAAGGCTAGAGATCCCAGAGAAGTTGGAAACTAATGAGATGAGCCTAGAATTGTTTGGTGTCAGTGTCTTGAGAAAGTTCCCAGGCCTCTGTACAGATGAGTCACACCAGAGCTCAGTGAACTCCCTCATTTAGACAAAAGAGCTATATAGACCAGGGAGAACAAGGTAGCTAGCATTCCTGGAACACAGCGATGAGGAGCAGAGACGTGCACAGGTTAAGTCAGATCCACAGGTCTGCCTGCAGTGTGAGAGCCCCCGTGTGAGAAAACCACCCAGACTGCAAGGGGGGCGCGCAGCATGCTGGTCACCTGGCCTCTAGGAGGCAGTGTGCCTTGTATTCCAAACTGAGCTCTGGCTGCTTCCTTCCCCATGTGCTCTCCCTGCAGCCTCCCCATGTGAGGTATGCTGTGCTCTGAGCTGCTGTAGCCCAGAAGCTACAGGATCATCTTCAACCCTTTCTCCTCTCATGCCTGTATCTAATCCAGTTGTCTTCAGAATATGTCTCATACACTGTGACCAATGAGGAAAACATGGAAACCAGTTCCCTTTCCAGTAGCATCAAAAAAGAAGAAAACACTTAGAAATAAACTTAGCCGAAGCAGATGAAAGGCTTACACCCTGAAAACTATAAAATATTGCTGAAAATAATTGAAGAAGATGCAAATACAAGTTCATTATTCCTCATCTGAGGTGGTCAGAAACAAAATGTTTCAGAATTCAGAGGTTTTTAAATTTTTGGAATATTTGCATCATAGACTTTACAGGTTGAACATTCCTAGTCCAAATTCCAAAGTGCTCCAAATCCTGAAATGTTTTGAACACCTGATTTCAGAGCATTTGGGGTTTTTAGAATAGGGATGTTAAGTTGTAAATAGAAAGATATCTCGTGTTCACGCATTTAGAGATTGCAGATAGTTAAGTTGTCAGTGCTATCCAAAGCAATCCATAGATTCCTTCAGTACTGTTCCTATCAAAATCCTAATGATATTACTTGCCAAATAAATACCAGATAAATCCACCCCCAAACTAGTATGAAGTTTCCGGGGATCTGAAACAGCCAAAACAATCTTGAAAAAGAAGGAAGAAGTTGAAGGTCTCAAACTTAACTGATTTTAAAATGCACTACAGCCAGGCATGGTGATACACATCTATCATCATAACACTCGAGAGGCTGAGGCAAGATCATTGTGAATTTGAGGCCAGCCTAGGATACAGTGAGTTTAAGGCCAGCCTGTACTATACAGCAAGTCTCTGTCTCAAAAAAAAAAAATAAATAAATAAAATACAAAATATACTACAAGGGCCAGGGGTTTAGCTGAGTGGTGTAAGTGCCTGCTGGGTAAGCGGGAGGTTGTGAGTTCGATCTCCAGCACCAAAAAAAAAAAACCTACAAAGGTACAGTCAGACCCTATGGTGCTGGCATAGAGATAGGAAAGAGGAGGAAAAAAGAGGGCCAGAGGATTCAGTGAGGTAAGGAGTTTTCTGCTGTGGTATGCTTGACCAATTGGATGTCCACACCTAAAAGAATGGACTGACCTCTTACACCACCAATAAAAATTAACTGAAATGGACCAATGACCTAAACATAAAGAAACAATTAAAAAGAGAAAAGCTTCTTCACATTGGGTTTGGTATTAATTTATTGGACATGACTCCAAAAGCATAGGTAACAAAAAGAAAATGATGCATCAGACTGCAAATCTTAAAAATTTTGTGCATCAAAGGAGATGATCCATGCTGTGCATGGTAGATCCCATCCTGTAATTCCAGCACTCAGGAGGCTGAGGCAGGAGACTCAAGGCCAACCTAAGCCACAAAGTGAGTTCAAGGCCAGTTTGAATTATATAATGAGACCCTGTCTCCGAAAAAAAAAAAAAAAAAAGACCACAAAGAATGAAAAGGCAGCCCATGGGATGGCAAAAAGTATTTTTGTAAATCATTTATAGGGAATTATCTGTAGAATATACAAACGCTTGCAATTCAGTACAACAAAAGACCTAATTAAGAAACAAGCAAAAGACCCTTTAGATCCTTCTCTAAAGAAGGCACACAGATGGCCAGTGAACACATGAAAAGATCTTCAGCCTCGCTCAGGGTTGAGGAAATGCAAGGTGAAACTGTGGTGACTGCTGGGGTGTCTGTGATGGGTCGAGCCCTGGTAGACACGTAGGATGTGTCCACTGGGGAAGATGGCACGGCAGTCCTTTGAAATATTAAACACTAACTTAATACAACCCAGTCATTCCACTCAGGGCTTATACCCAAAGGAATTGAAAAGAAACAGATACTGTACACCCACATTCGTGGCAGCAAACTCGAAGTAGCCTGAGCCCATCTACAGATGAACGGATAAACAGACTGGATGTACACAGACAATGCAGTGTCACTCAGGGAACACTACACATCCACATGCAGGCCTTGGAGGTCTTCAGCAAAGCAAAAATATACTGGTCACAAAAGCACAAATGCTTTTATGATTCCCCTTTTATTTGAAAAATAAAAAATAATCAAAATTAAAGTGACAGAAAACAAAATGGGGTCGCCAGGTACTGGAGGAAGGAGAAATGGAGAGGAGGCTGTTCAGTTTTGCAAGTTTAAGAAAGGTTTTTGGGTTGGTTTTTTGGTGGTGTTATGATTAAGGGTAGGAAAATTTATTGGAGAAAAGGAATGAGGAATAGGAATAGCTCCTGAGAGACAGGAGGGAGCCAAATGGGTTGCGATTGGCTGCACAACCAATCCTTAACTCACTGCATTGTGCACTTAAGATGATTAAGATGGTGAGCAGGCACACTTGTAATCCTGGGACTTGTAAGGCTGAGGCAGGAGAATGCTGTAAGTTTGAGGTCAGCTAGGACTTCATAGCCAAAACTTTTTAAAATGGAAGGGCTTGGGCTAGGGATTTAGCTCAACGGCATAAGTGCCTGCCTTGCAAGCAGGCAGTCGTGAGTTCGATCCCCGGTACCGGTAAAAAAGGAAAAAGACAACAAACAAACAGACATAAAATGGAAGGGCTGGAGGTATAGCTTAGTGGCACAGTGCCTGCCTGGCAAGTGTGGGGTCCTGAGTTAAATTCCTGGTACCCACAAACAAACAGTAAGAAGGCAAAGTTTGTGGTATTTTTACTTCAATTAAAAGATACTTCTATTTCTAAAAAGATAATAGGAAGCTGAGCATGATGGCACATGCCTGCAGTCCCCGCACGTGGGTGCTGAGACAAGAGGATTGCAAGTTTGAAGCCAGCCTAGGCAACATAATGAATTAAAGCCAGCCTGAGCTACTTAATCAGACCCTGTCTCACAAACTAGTATAAAATATGATAGCAAGGTGGCGTAGGGTTTGTATACACAAACTGCATGACAAAGTAGTGTGAAGACCAGAGGGAAGAAATCGAGATGTGCTGTGTAAGGCCCTACACTCTAACATGCAGAGCAATTACTTGAAGTTCAACTGTGATGTGATGAATCCCTAAAACCATTAAAATAACAAGTTATAATGATAGCCAACAAAGGAGATAAAGGGAACCACTAAATATTCGCAGTCCAAGAAAGGGAAAAATAAACATGTAGAATGGGAAAGAACCATGGAGCAGATAGACTTAAACCTAACCTCATCATTACTACTGTATATAATCTTAACACCTGTTGGAAGCAGAAATTAGGGGTGGGGTAAAGGGACTGTGTTTATAACTCAGCAGTAGAACACTTGCATAGTGTATTTGAGGACCTGCGCTCCATACCCAGCAAGAAATAAATACAAATAAGTTTTTAAAAATGGGAAAAGCTATACCATACCAACACAAAGTAAGACAGAAGTTAATGTGGCTATATGAATGCCAGACTAGATGTGAGCACAAAAATCGTTTCTTAATAAAATGACTACTTTGCCACAAGATTGTTGTAGTTCTGAATGTGTATGTGATTCTGTAAAAGGTGATGGAACTGCAGGAAAAAATAATCAGGCCCACAGTTATACTCAGAGATTTCAGCATCCTTCTTTCAATAATTGGAAGAATTTACAGACAAATCAGTAAGTATATAACACTTGAACAGCATAATCAACTAATTTATAGTGTTTGGCATTTATAGAAAACTCCACTCAATAAAAAAAACAATACATGGGGCTGGGGATTTAGCTCAGCGGCATAAGCGCCTGCCTTGCAAGCAGGCAGTTGTGAGTTCGATCCCCGGTACCGATTAAAAAAAAAAAAAAAACAGAATACACATTCTTTTCAGGTGTATTCTAGACCATAAAACAAATCTCAGTAAAATTAAAAGGATTCAAATTCCCCCAAAATATGTTCTCTGGACACTTGAAAGTAAATAACAAATCAGTAACAAAAAGCTCTCTGAAAAACCTCCAAACATTTGGAAATTAACTTCTAAATAACCCATGGGATAAAGAAGAAATCAAAAGGGAAATTAGAAACCATTAACTAAATGAAAATTACTAAAATTTAGAAGATGCCACTTAGCCTGTACATAAAAATAAAAATGTAGGCTTAACATTTGTAGGGTTTTTTTTCACTCTTTGGTCTTTAAAACAGGCCTCGCTATGCAGTTCAGGCTGGCCTTGCACTCACTTTGTAGCCTAAGCTGGTCTCAAACTTGCAAGTGATTCTCCTGCCTCAGCCTCCTGCGTGCTGGCACTGCAGGAGTGCACCACCATGCCCAGCTTAAGATTCATAGTATTTTAAAATGTAGTTATACATCAATGTTTGCCATTTACATACATGCAATTTAATCCAGTTATATCTCTATAAAACTATTTTAAAAGACTGGTAGGTAGGACTCACAGATTAAAAAGAAGCTTGAGAAGCATAAGACCAAACGGAGTGTTCAGACCGGTGTCCTGATTGAAAGAAACAAGCTTTCAAAACACATTCTGGAGCCAGGTGTAGTAGCACACATCTGTAAATCTAGCACTCTGGGGGGTTGAACCATGAGGATCACAAGATTGAGCCCAGCCTGGGCAACTTAGCAGCTTGCTAAGACCATGTTTCAAAATAAAGCATCTTTAAAAAGACGTAGTGATGTAGCTGAGTGTGAAGGCTGTGGTTTCAGTTCCTAGTCCCAGAAAAGAAAGAGAGGAAGAGAAGCAGAAAAAAAGAGAAAAAGGGAAGGGAAAGAAAAAGACACGACGTAGCATTCTGTGCAAGGTAGGGTTGTCGTACAGTCTGAGTAAGGCCCAGCGTTGAGGGGTTATGGAGTTGTCTTAGGTGAGCCAGTGGCGTCAAACAGAAGCCCGTCAGGCATTTGTGGTGAGGGCTGAGCGCGGTCACGTGCTGCTTGCTATGACACAGTAACGAGGGGGAAACGTGAAAATATGGATAATATATTGATCATTGAAATTTGAATGTAGGTACATGGTTGATCATTAGATTACTCTTGTGTATTTTCAAATTTCACCTAAAACTTTGTGCTTTTGTGATTTTTTTTTTAAGAATTTTTCTCATCAAATCTAAGCTCTCCCGTGTTTTTTGCCAGCCTTCCTCCTTCAGCTTCAGGATCTCCCTCTGCTCACAGAGATCCAGTGTAACAAAAAGAGTGGCCTTTCACCCCTGTGTGCCTGGGGCAGTGTCAGTTGGGACCTGCCAGCCCAGGGAGACACTGGCTTGTAGTGAAGCGGGGGTGCTGACGCGCCCTTTCCCTCCCGTGCCTGTGCTTCCCGCTTGCCGCACCACACAGTTCCTTAGTTCAGCACCCTGCCCCTCCCCAGAGCTCTTCCTTAGCACACTCCTTCCTCCCCAGCTGTCCAAGGCGTGGCCCTGGTAGAACTTCTGGAAAGACCTGGCCACGTCTGTCCCCTGCCCTGCCCTTTCCTGTGCCTTCTACTGCCGCTCCACCCAGGGCGGGCTTGCTTCTAAATTAAATGAACATGTGTTTACTGGTTTCCCCAGTTCAGATAGCTTCTCAGGGTTAGGAGTTCACTGCCTTTTCACCTTGGGGCTGTGGCATAGCCTACCTCACCTGGAACAGTGATGTGCTTCCTCAGGGTACGGAGCAAGGTAGTGACAGACCCACAGGCTGACCCATAACCTCATCTTTTCCCAGACTTGATGAAATGGGGGGCGGGGGGTTTAGGAGCACTGGCATGTCTTCACCAGGCAGTTTGTACCCCAGAGTCAGCATCCCTGGAGCACAATCTGAAAGCTGGTAGAGCAGGGAAGGGGAGCACAGATGCAGACCACGTCAATGCTGTAACATCACATGGTTATCAATACAAAATGCGGAGGTGGTGATGCTACCTGCCTTTTTCACTACATACACTTTTTTTTTGTTTGTTTGTTTGAGGCAGGGTTTCACCGTGCAGTTCAGGCTAGCTTTGAACTCATTTGTAGCCCAGGCTTTTTGAGTTCTCAAACTCAAAAGCAGTCCTCCTGCCTCAGCCTCTTGAGCGCTGGGATTATAAGCATGTGCCATCACACATGGCTGTATACAGTTTTTATTGAACAAGTTTTCTAATTGTTTTTAGAATCCTCATATGATATGACAGAGTGATGTAGACAATTAGGGACTTTATATCTTTATTTTAAAATGACCACTATGATTCATAGAACATAACACTTAATGTCTGTCTGTATTTGCCATTTTCATAGCGTCGCCTTGGAGATGCAGCCAAGAAAGCCATCAGTAAATTGACGACCAGAACAGTAAAAAAAGGCGATAAGGTACAGTGATGACACAACTTCCCTTCTCTTAGAAGTTTGTTCCTGCCCTGTGTGTGTCTGAAAGCCCCTCAGCTAGCCCCTAGCTGCTCAACTTCAGACGTACTTAGCACTACCACAGTGCCAGACTTAGCTACCATTGCTCAGCTGTGGTTTCCTACAGGCTTCTTCCACTGAAACCTCGCACACATCTTCCAGAATTCTGCTTTGTACAGAAAACAACTAATCGTCATGTGCTGTCTTCATATTTCTTATGACCTAGTGTGCGTTTGGGGTTTGGTGCTTCACAGTTAAATGGAGAACTGAAGACCTACATTTCTGGAGTGTGGCAGTTACCAGGATGCTCTCTGCAGTGGATTAAGTGGTTTTGAAGAAGCACATCCCCTAGTGCTGGGGATGAACTCAGAGGCAGTGACAAAGGCTGTGGCTGAGACGTAACAAGAACTTCTGCCACAGCCCTGCCTCTGTGTGAAGCACACAATGACGCTTTCATATCATTAGACACTGCCTTCAGCATACTTAAAGAGTCAGCAGCGCGGAGGGAGAGATTGCGTCCGAATCTGCCTCCCGCCCCACACACTTGCTGACCAGTTAGCAAAGAGTGCTGGGAGGGTGATTTCAAAAGATTCTCTATTTCTTAAGCCTTCCCCTCCTTTTTTCCCCATTGCCTTGATGCCACTGTATCTAGTTGTCCTTGACATGGGGCCAGAGGTGGAGACTTTCTCATTTCCTAATACACTAAGGAAAGAGAAAAAAAATAAAAACAGCTGCGCCTCTCTCCAGAGGAGTGGTGACCAGTGTAAAAGTTTCCTTGGCCTTTGCCTGACATTACTGTAACTTGAGCTTCCCTAAAGCTATCTAACCTACCCATCTTCCTTTGTCCCCCAGGCTAGCACAAAACAATCCTGCCTTTAATTATTAAAGCCAACACACCTTCTTAGCTTGCACCCCTAGACCTGCCACGCATTACCCCACTGAGCTGCATTCCAAGTATAACAGCTCTGTAGGAAGAGAAAGTTAATTAATCTGGTGGCCGAACACATGACTGACTTTTCCTAACTCTTGGTAGTTGACACTGTCACCCCCTTTTCCCTTAAGCACTTGCAGAGCTGTTACTCCTGGCGAGGGTGTACTCAGGAGGTGACCGGAAGTGACTGGGCGAGCCTCCTGAGGGATCCCCAGGTTGCACAGCACCCAGTGAAGACTATTCAGACAAACCAGGAATGCGGTGGGAATGGAGGGTAGGACACGAACATAACAGTGATTCAAGGTGATAGTTAATGTGACTCTTGAAAAACATTAGAAAATTCTAAGACATCTCATAAGCAGAATTATCATTGATCATCACAACATAATTTCAAGACAAAGTAAATCGGCTTAGGTGGAATTTGAGCCAGTATCATTAAGCAAATGAAAGCTTATTGAGTTACTTTAATAGCTCTCACAGTGTGAGCATTTGCTTCCCATGGCTGCCACAGGAATATTCTTGGCTGAACTGTCGCTTCCGGGCATGAGGTGTGTATGTGACTTGTGCTCCTGTGTTCTTCCTTTCAGGAAACAGACCCAGACTTTGATCACTGTGCAGTCTGCATAGAGAGCTACAAGCAGAATGATGTGGTTCGGATTCTCCCCTGCAAGTATGTCAGCTTCCGTTTTGAGGTGGATGACATGAGTGTGTTTGGGGTGTCTCCCTTCAGAGTCAGTGCCCTGCACCCGGCTCACTGTGGGAGGCTGTGGGCCCCAGTGACAGCGCTGCCTCTCGGGCACTCAGTATACAGCACTGTGAAGCATGCACATTGTGCAATGGTTAGATGCTTTCGACTTAGGAGTTTTATCTAGGGTTATCGTGGGTTTCCGAAACAGTCCTCCATTGTTCCCACTTCTGAGTTAATCACTGGGCCCCCGCTGAGGGTCCTACCATAGGAAGCCTTTTCCTGAAGTGTGGCCATGCAGCACAGAGGACTGATGCCTGCCCTGTGTTGCTCCAAGTCAGAGCAAACAGCACCTGCTGTTTCCTGCATAGCTCCCCAATCTAAAAAGGAGTGTACCTTCCCATTTGTATTAGTCAGCTTTTTGTTACCTTAAAGTATCCAAGGTGGGCTACTTAGGATGAGAAAGGGCTGGTTTGTGCACAGTATGGGAGGTGCCAAGTGCAGGAGCAGGCAGGGCCAACTGGTTTGATCTCTGGGAAGGATGGCAGATGTCACGTTATAGTGGCAGCCCATGAGAGCAGAATGGTCACATCTTGAGGCGAAGCAGAAAGAGGCCAATCAGGCCAGGCTTGCATCTTTCTTAACAAGCAAGAACTACCAGAGGAGCCCACAGGAAATACCTCCCAACGCCAGTGGCCTAAGACTTCCCACTAGGCGCCCTGTCCCTCAAAAGTTTCACCATCTGCCAGCCACAGTTGGACTACAGTAGATGCTTGAGGGACCCACAGGTCAGAAGTAGCAGAGCCAAAAGAAAGGTCAGCCTTAAATGCTAGCACTTCTTCCATCGGACTGCCCTCCCTCCGGGGTGTCCATGGCAACTGTGGTGCCTAGAAAGACCGTGTTTTCTTTAGATGCATGATAATCTCTACCATAGTCCTGCACCAAGCTGGGGAATGTGAAATACTGAGAGACAGAATTCTGACCACCAGTTGGTAAATGTAAAAGAGAAGAGAAGCCTAAAACCATAGACTTTATCTTTGTTCTCTTCTCTTTTAAAGGGATCCAACAAGCCAGGCATGGTGACTCATGCCTGTAATCCCAGCACTCATGAGGCTTAGGTAAAAAGAGCATGTGTTCAAGACTAGCATAGGCAGCATAGCGAGACCTTGTCTCAAAAAAAAAAAGATCCACACAAGCCAGCCTTCGGTGTTGGGCTGGAGGTGTAATTCAGTACTAGAATACATGTCTCTAGATCAGCCCTCATTACCATGACGTTTCCATGCAAAAAGATTGCACATGCGGGTGAGTGAAACAGTAGTGAATAGCTATCTCTAAATGAGTTTCATTTTACTTCTTTACAATGTAATCTGTTTTGATCCTAGCAAAACCTGTGAGTTTTTGTTTTAATTTTATTCATTTGCTTTTTTTTTTTTTTTTGGTCCTGGGGATCAAACTCATGACCTTGTGCTTGCCAGGCAGACACATGCCACTGAGCTAAATCGCCAGCCCCTTGTTTGCTTTTAATCATAGAATTTAAGAATTCTATATTCTGAAACAGAAATGCAAGGTTCTTGAGATGCAGTCATTCCAGTTAACATCCAAAGAATATGTATCAAACTGTCAGCTACCCTATGCAGAATTACCTTACATGACGATCAGGTGTTTCTCACTTGTGTTCATTTACAGTCTTTAAATGTGGGGACAAAGGAAACACATACACACATACAAACTAGGGAAACAATCAGAGGCTACATTACAAAGCATAACCAGCAGATGCCTGCCTTGATCAGGAGAAAACCAAAACTACAAATTCCTGTATTCTGTCTACACTCAAGTCCCCCGGTCCAGTACTGAAGTGGGGGAGCCTTTCCTGGGTAGTGCTAAAGTAAGAGTGCCTTCCTCAGGGGAGTCTCCGCCTAAAATAGATTCCAGGAGGCTTGCTCTAGTTCTCTTCATCTCTCAAGCTTTGGCTTTCCCAGTTTCATTCTGCAGGCTTGCTTTCCTTCAGTTTAACCCAGGACTCTCCAGACCTGACCTTGCATCAGGCTGATTGAGGGGCGGTCAGAAACACACCCCGCGCGCCCCAGCGTTTAAATGTACTCTAAGTGACTGTGATGTCGGAAGGCCATCCCCTCCCGGTAGTCCAGATCCTGGGTTGAGCCTCACTTATTTCTGTGGGTGAAAGCAGAGAACTGCTTCTCAGGCTGCTTGTTTGAATGTCCGAGTCTTTGGCAGACTTAGCAGACTTTCTCTGTGCCCCAAGTCACAATCCTGCTCACTCAGCTGTCTTTACCCCTGTCTTTGATGAGTCACGCCATGCCTGCTGCCCTGTCAGACTTCTCCTCCGAGCTTTGTTACTCTTACTTTCAAGTCTCAGCAAGTCACAGCTTTCTCTAAACTATCACTTAACCTGCTTAGTAAAACATCAAGTGTAGTCAGGTGTGGAGGCATGGGCCCAGTCCCAGCACTCAGGAGGCTGAGGCAGGAGAATTGCTGCTGAGGCCAGCCTGGGCTACGTAGTTCAGTTCAGAGGAAGCCTAAACTATAGAGTAAGACCCTGTCTTAAAACTAAAAATCAAACAAAAAGAAAAACCAAGTATGATAAAAATTAACTTTCCACGTTGAGGAATATTTTGGGACAATTTTGTCCTAAAGCACAGTTCTGAGCCCCAGCATTGCTGAACTTTGGGATCCTGGGCATTCTTTGCAGGGATGGAGTAAGAGGAACTCTCTTGGGCATAGCACATGTATCAGTACCATTGGCCTCTGCCCACTGGTTGCCAGAAGCACCCACAACCCGGTGACCTGGAAGACGTCCCCCCGCACACAGACGTCTCCAGCCCTGTTTTATCTAGAGGGTTGCTCGCAAGTGCCTTTGCATGAGGTCTTCCCTCACACTGCTGCCAGTCTTGTCTAGGGTCCTCCACCTGCCTCTTCTGTCCCTCTGAGTCCCCACCTCCCATAGCGTCCTGTATGGCCACACCCCCAATGTCCTCCCTTCCCGCTCTGGACTGGCTAACAAGGTGGGCCTTAGGTGGCACCCAAGCCCTGCTGCCCCTGCTGTCCCTCCCTGTTCCGCTCTCCAGGTGTATGCATTCTCCTTGCACACCTTAGCTCACTACATTATCCCTCCCTCCTGGCAGAGCCAATGCCATAAAGAAGGTAAGGGCTCAGTGCCCTGGCCTCCCACCCCAGGCCACGGGGCATCCTGGCAGGGTGGAGACCCTGGGTCCGGGGCTTGCTTTTCCGTGGGCCTCAGCCAGCTCTTTTCTCCCCCGGGGACCTCGCTCTAGTCACTGTCTGCCCCTTCCAGCATTGTCCTTTTGTCACTGCTCGTCAGCATTTAATCCTACTCAAGCATTTCCTTTTCCAATTTTTAAAACTCTTTGAACCATCACCCACCACATACCATCCTTCAGTCTCTGCCCTCGAAGCCAGCCTTTGGCAGGGTCTAAATCCCTGCCTTCCTTCGCCTCACTGCCGAGGCAGAGACAGCTACATGGCTGTGCCTGTCTGTCCTTTGTCTTTAACACGCCCACCGGGGGCTGAACTAAGCCTTTGTATTGTGTACACCAAGCCTCTCGTGGGTGGCTCACTTTGGTTGCATGACCTTTACTTTTCATCGTTTGCCGCTCTCATTTATGGTGGACAGATGGCAGTTGGCATTGCTTTGGGGACCTCCTGCTTGTGTCAGTTGATTACAGTTGATCATCCTTTGGATGTTGGCCAACCTGCCTTAGAAACCGAGAAATAGTCACCTTAAAAGTTAGCCTCAAAATTTTTAGTAGGTAGCAATATCTTTGAGGGTGCCCCCACATGGATGAACACGTGTTTAAGATGCCCACTTGGGAGCTGCAGTGGACGTCTGTTTCTGGGGCAGCACAGCCTCTGTGTGATCTGCCACCGTCCGGGCTAGAGGAAGGAGCTCTTGTCACTGACCTTTCATAATCCTGGTCCTGTTTGCCAGGTCCTAGGTCTGGCACCAGAGGCTCCAGAGCCTTGAAAACAGCTCCCCTCCACATAGATTTCTGCCTACCAGCTCAGGCCTCGTCTTTCTGTAGCTGTGGGAGATGGAAAGGGCAAGGAGCTGCTCCTCGGCATTACTGGTTTTGTTTCTGCATTGTTCTGTCTGTCGTGCTTTTCGATTTCTCAGAGTATTTCTCACGGGAGAAAAGGACCTGTGGTTGAGAGCCTGATCTGCTTGCCCTTTACAGCTCCCTCGGCGTGTGAACTGCCTTCTGCCCAACCTCGCTCAGCCTCTGCATGCGGGCCCTTTCTGCTTTTGTGTGGGTTTTATTACTGTAGTCTCTGACTGTAGGAGTGGGACCAGGCTTCTCTGCAGGCCTTCACTGGCCCACCACACTACATGGTGCACATTGGCTAGTGAGAAGGTACCTGCTGGGATCAGCAGGGTGTTCTGGTCATCCCTGCAGTTTCCTATAAAACCTGGGCTTCGGTTGCCTGCTTGACAATACCTTGGGGTTAGCTGACAGGGGAAGGGGACAGGAACATTGGTTTTTTAAGTTTTTAGTATACGTGTTTGTAGTATGTAACAATTACGTTCATGATGAAGAGTTGGTATATGTGCATAACACACCGTAATTCTTTTTACTTTCACTTCCTCTGCCCTCCCTGAGGAACGTGGTCTTTAGAAGTTGTTCCATTAGATTTTGAGTTAGCTAAGATAGGGAGGTTTTCTTAATTTGTCTGTAAGAAACGGGTCAGTCTTTGTTGTCTTGTGTTAGAGTGCTTGACAGCATGGAGGAACTTGGAACTGTCTGGGAAAGCAGGGAGCGAGGCACTAGTCCATACATCCACAGACATGAAAGTGAAGCAGTTACTTAGGAACACCAGTGTGAGAAACAGCCTCTCACAACTCAAGGTTAAAGGAGGAGACAGCACATCAGTCATGTGTTAGAAATTAAACATGCGCATTAATACCACTTTGTCCTTTCAGACTAACCAGTAGTGCAAAAGCAAGCATACTGGCCAGAGCCGTCCTATAAACCTCCTTAAGCCAGGTTTCACCTCAAGCAGGTTTAATTGGGGCCCCTCCAGCATCAGAGTGGTTTTGGTCAGAGATCACATAACCTTATCTCTTCCCATCACTCGGCCAAGTCCCACTGTCCACCCTACACCGACAGACCTGACCCGGAGTTCTTCCCGGCCGGCCCAGCCCCAGGCTGCACTGGGAAAATCACCAGAGTCTATAAGCCACCCACACACACCAGAATGCAGGGAGGACATCCAGAAGGTGTGCCATGGTGACTTCTTCGGGGAGGCCCTGTGGGTTATGTGCCCCAGCGTGGGTCGGAGGACTTGTTCTAGTCTGGGTGCTGCTAGAGCCAGCCCTGACATCACGAACTGCTGCTGAAAAGTAACACTGAGGGCGTCCCTGCACCTGTCACCCTCTGGAGTGCTCTCCTGGTTAGGGGCCAGCAACAAGAAGCAGCCGTGACGCCTCATGAGTCCCAGATGGGTTTGGGCCTTGCCTCTGGCTCAAGGACTTCCCAACCCATAAGCAAGAGCCTTGGGGAATTGCTGAGGCTCTGGTAAACACGTTGCCCAGGCTAGATTGATGAGTTCAGACTTCAAGATAGGTCTTCATTCTTATTCCCAAAGAAATGGGCAGGTTTTCGAAGTCTCTTGTGCAGGGCTGCTGTAGCTTGGAGGGTGATTCCTGCGGCTCCCTCCCAAGGAGCACAAGTTTTTGATCTAAACATAACAGGCTTCTCCTTGACTGACTTTATGTCCCCTCCCGGGGTGTGACTTTCTCCTTTCCAGAATTTGAGAAGAAATCACCCACACCTGCCCCTTGGAAGCTTTGGCTGAAACTTGCTAAGTGTTACTTGGGACTGTCAGTTTGCCCCTTTCACCAGTTCTAACTGCTTTGTGGCTTTTACAGATATTAAACCTTAGTTGAGTTTTGTGAAACCAGTAATTATATACAGAACTTTTCTGATTTAACTGTGACTTAGTATCTTTTTGAAATTCAATTTTTTATATTAACTATTATAGAAAACTTCATTAACTTGCAAGGTATGATTGTCTTCTTAATAAATTTTCCAAGTTTCCACAAGTCTTTTTTAGAATTTTGATAAAATGTGCAAGTTAAACACAATGGACATGTCTGCAGTCCTAGCTGCTTAGGAAGCTGAGGCAGGAGAATCCCTGGCTCCCAGGAATACAGGGATCCTCTGTGCAACATAGTGAGACTCCTCTACCTTTTTTTTATTTTTTTAAAAGACAGGGCACTTAGCTAAATTGTAATAGAATGCTTGCTTAACATGCACAAGGTGCTGGCTTTCATCCCCAGCACTGCAAAAATAAAGTCCAAACAGCCATATCACACTTAGCAGTTCTCATCACAGTGTTACTGATAAGTGAGATTGGTCTCAGAAGATTTTCTGCAAGTTTAATCCCTTCATTTGTCTCTTATAACTACTAATAAATGCCACAATGAGGAAAAACAGACTGACTAATATTCCATTTTTTGCATTGTGACCAAGTAGATTTTCAGATATAATTGATGGTGTGGTTCTCCATTATTTTATAGGCACGTCTTCCACAAATCTTGTGTGGATCCCTGGCTCAGTGAACACTGTACCTGTCCTATGTGCAAACTTAATATTTTGAAGGCCCTGGGAATTGTGGTATGTTTCCTGCTTCATTGTTGCTTTGTGTAGTTTTACATCTAAGTATGATACAATATAGTAAGTGTATTATAATGTAACACGGCGGCTGGGGATTTAGCTCAGCGGCATAAGCACCTGCCTTGCAAGCAGGTGGTCGTGAGTTCAATCCCCGGTACCGATAAAAATGAAAAAGACAAAAAAAAAATATATATATATATATATATATATAGTAACACAATTGGTATTAGGAGACATGATTTAGTGACACAAAAATAAACTGACTCTTGCCATGTACTTTGTTAATCTAACAGTGCCTTTCTTCCAGGTTATTTTAAAGTCTAGAAACTCCAGAAAAGAAGGTTATAACTGTGCTAGTCTTCTTTTAAAAGTGTGTCTCTGTGGGGTGGTGGGTGTGTGACACAAGAGACAAGGACCAGAGAGTACCTTCTCTCTGGTCTCGGCAGCGTGGCGTGTGGCAGGGCGTCTGCCTGGCGTGCGTTGGCCTCTGGGCTCCTCACCGCATCGGTGCACGCACAGTCAGTTGTGGACTTGGACTTTGGTGCAGTAGTCATTCTTCTGCATTCAGTGTAACATAAAAAATGATCAACTTATGTCCTCATTGGTGTTTTTTCCTCTAAGTTTGCCCCTGGTCTCTTGGGGGCTTGTCAGCAGCAGGCATCGAAGGCACGTGGCGACCAGAGTCCTTGCAGAGCCTTGACTAGCCTGACAAGGGCATTGCCAGGTGTGCTGCACAGCTGAGATCACCTGTCACAGTGCCAGGCTCACACTGACTGGCTGTGACACCAGAGATACCTTGTTTTCCTTGCTTCAAAGGAGTATATATCAGGGCTATGCTTCTGTAAGGAAAATGAAATATTTTCTGATCTAAAAAAAAAAAAGAATGATCTCCTCATGCTACAGAAAGCTGAGTTTGGTCCAGCAGGTAAGCTCTGCATTTTACCTTATGACCCAAAGGAGGTCGCAGTAGTCCTGTTTGAATTATGCTGTCAGCTCATGGGTTTCCTGCAGGACAGCTGGCTGGTGTGCCATGCTGGTCTGCTTGTCCAGAGAGCGTGTCAGCAGTGAAGCAGGTTAACCCATGGTGCTGGCTCTCAACTTTTCTGACGTTGTGAACTAGGTAATCCCTTCTCGTGGGGACCAGCTTGTGCATTATAGGCTGCAGTAGCATGCGTGGCCCCACTGCTAAATGCTAGTAATGTGACACCCCAGACCCAACACTCAAAACATCTATATGCCTTGGGTTCCAGCTCCTCAGGAAGCTGAGGCAGAGGGATCACTTGAGTCTAGGAGTTTGAGGTACATAGTGAAGACCTTAAAAAAAAGACAATCGGGGCTGGGGATTTAGCTCAGCGGCATAAGCACCTGCCTTGCAAGCAGGCGGTCGTGAGTTCGATCCCCGGTACCGATAAAAAGGAAAAAGACAAAAAAAAAAAAAAAAAAAAGACAATCTCCCAACATTGGGTGGGGGCAACTCCCCCCTGGGAGACTGATTACCAGGGAGTCTCCCGTGCTGCCTGGCACTGTCAGGTCTTACCAGCCTTAGTCACTGCCTCTTGCGTATTCTTTTAGGTACTGATACCCTCTCCGTTTTAAATGCAGATCCCACGGAAGTATATTACAAGCTGTCATGGTGCTTTAAATATAACAAGCCTCTTCTAACTGGTGTCTTTATAAGCATCGTTTTATACTATGCTGTAATTATTTTTTGTACCAGGAACTGAACTCGGGGTTGTTTTAAATAGAACTTTGGGGGATCTAAAATAGAATTCTTTTGCCTTCAGTTCTGGATTTGCTTGGCTGTGATTTCTCTCTGTATAAACTTTTCTCAGCCACGTTTCCCAACTGTGCTTTTCATATGCTGTCAGCTATAAGCAGAAAGAGCTAGAGGTTGCTAGGGGAACCAGATATTCATATTGTTAGGTTGGAAGATTCTTACATGTACTTTTTAATTGGTAAACCTTGGCCCCAAGCAGTTGTATACCTCTCCTTCAGTATTCAGTGCTTAGGTTTTAAAAGAAATCATTTTCTTTGTTTAAAATTTTCAGTTTTGATCTGCTCTTGACTGTATGTTTTATATGTGTCCAAAGGTAGAAAATATTTATAAACTGAGTACCAGATAAATAGGAAATTTCAAAGAAGTTAACAAGACAGAAGAGGAGTTTTTGTGTTACCTCCTGTCCCTCAACATTAACATTTAACATTAGCCAAAGTGACACCATTATTTCCTTAGCTGAATATCTTTCAGCATTATAATTGTGACTCTGTCTGTAAGCTATGTCTATGAAAGGCCATGCTTTCTTTATAAAAACGCAGTGGACAGTTTTTTAGTCACTCAGTGAATTGTGGTTTTCCTTTGTACCATTTTTAGGAGATCAGTTTGTCATTTTGAAAAAAAACCTTTTAAGGTTAGAAAAGAAAAAACTAGATGGACAGGGAAATGAGATGAAACTTCATGAGTAAAACTTGTGAAGTCTGTAGTAGAACGTCAGACATTCAGGAGTTTATCAAAGAGCCTTTTATTCTTACAGTTCTTAATCTGGAAATATTTTGCAGCCAAATCTGCCATGTACTGATCATGTAGCATTTGATATGGAAAGGCTTACCAGAACCCAAGCCGTTAACCGAAGATCAGCCCTAGGTGACCTTGCAAGCGACAACGCCCTCGGCCTTGAGCCACTGCGAACTTCGGGGATCTCACCTCTTCCACAAGATGGGGAGCTCACCCCCAGAGCGGGGGAAATCAACATCGCAGTAACAAGTAAGTGGCCCAGGCCCCGGCAGCACCCCTACTTCTGTTAAGCATGCAGTGACCTCTAAAGAAGTTGAGGCCACTGGCCAGCAACTCTGAATGGAGAGGAATGTGCTCTTCTGTCAGGTCAGATGTTGGAATCGCAGGGCTTTCCTTATCGCAAGGAGCCAGTGTATTGGTATATGATTAATAGGAATGACTGAACTTGAAGAGTAGCCATGCAGAGCTTTGTTTCATAAGCTTGTGTTGGCACCTTTGCGTGATACATGGCTGTTAAAGGGAGACAGAGTGTGGTACGGGCCAGAAGCCACGCGAGCGTGCTGCACAACTGAGTGCTGTTGTGCCCATCTTCCAGGGTGCAGGCAGCTTACTAGACTGTTAGCCTGAAAACTCAGAGCTGCAGAAACAGTCGAGGTGGCCTGTCCATTGCTCTCTTTATTTTGTACGTTTTATGACAATTTGGATTCTTGGTGCCTAACCCTTTGGTGTAATTGCACATGAGGTGGGAGAAAAGCCAAAGTGCTATCCACCTTAAAGAAAAATGTGACAGGCTAGTTAGGATCGTGACTGTTAAACCGCTGACAGGCAGAGAAGAGAGCACCAAGTGTTTTGCGGGCAGTGCCCAGGTGTGTGAGTGGGCCGAGGCATGCGTGGTGGACTGTGTGTGGGAGTGGTAGGCATTCACCCTGTAACAAGTCAGCCCTTCTCTTCACTTCCATCCTTTACATGCAGTCTCCATCTAACAGCCTTTCACCCATGTCTCACTACCGCTCTGGCGCTGCCTTTTCCTGTTTATGCTGCTGCTTGCCTAGAGCTTCAAGCCCTGAAGCTGATGGGACTCCACTTAACACTGGGAGTCAGTAAAACGGGGAATAATAGGTTTATGAAACAGTTTCCTCTTTACACAGTAAGACTCACGCAGTCTATCCAACTGAAATACATGCTTTTAACCAACCAGAGATTATCCTTAGAAAATGATTTCCCATATGTTACTTTATCTGTTTCCTGAACTCCAAAAGCCTCCATTCTTTGCTAGTTTGGCTCATTTCTTACTATTTGCAATGATTTGTTTCAACAGCATGTCTCAGTTTTCTTACTCTGGCCTTTAGACTTTATGATCTACAATTTTAAAAACTGACCCTAGTAGTAATAAAGGAGACAAGCGTTGGTTATTAATGAGTTCTTATAAACCCTTCAGCAGTCACACATTTATTGAGCACCTACTACTACATTAAGTTCAGACTGTTATATTTTGTGTAGAAATGTTCTTGAATATCTTACATTATTTTATGGTAAATATGACTTTATGTACCAAATTAATCACCTTCAGCAGAATTTATGCTTGGTTCCATAAATAAAATTGATAGCATTAAACTAGACCCATGGCAGCTGTCCTTTCCCCTGAAGCCCCCATAGCCCCTTAGCAACCATGATGCAGTCAGCAGCACCCACTGTGTGCCAGGCACTGGTCTGAGTGGGCCACAGAGGGTGTGCTGGCTGGGGCTGCTCTGTGGGTCGCTGTAAGGACCTCGTGATGCTGGGTCCTCCCTGGACACTCGTTTTCATAAGTGAAATGACCCTCTGTGCGTATTCAGAATTAGGGATACAAGTGTAATTGAAGTTCTGAGTGTTAGTGTGCTTATCACGTGTAAAAGAACCCGAGAAGGGCTGGGGTAGCCCATTGTAGTACACGTGTCTCCTACGCGGAGCACTACGGAAAGGAGAGGAAGCTGTGCTCATCTCCTGGATGGTGATAACTATTAACTCACTTCTGGATGTCTTTAAATGCCAATATACATTTTTTAACCTACAATACATCCGTGTTTTTTGGTGATTTTGCATGGATTGTGGAAGGTTCAGTTTGACCTAAATAAAAAGCTTGCCTCTAACAACAGGGCAATGGCTGCACTAAAGAGTATACTAAGCACTTTGATAGCACACATTGATACTCTCCCAGAACAAACCTCACACCTGGAGCCTTTGGAGAGCAGCTCCTGAACTTTACAGTCTAACAAAAAAGCAGTGAACTTTCCCTAGAAAAACGCCTCTACTCACACAGTTTTGCAAGCAGCTTTAGTATTCATGAAGCACAGACTAAGAAATATCCACACACCAGGTACAGTCGGGTGTACCTGTAACCCAGCCGCTTGGAGCCTGCGGCAGGAGGGTCACAAGGTCAGGGCTAATCTGGGCACCCTGGCAAGACCCTGTCTCAAAATAAAAGCGAACAGCGGTGGAGCTATAACTCAGCGGCGGAGCGCCCCCTGGGTTCAATCCTCAGTACTGCCCCAGAGAAGAAACCACATTTCATACATCGCGTCTGAATGTTTGACCCTCCAAGTATAAATATTTCTTCTCTGCCTTCTTTCAGGTATAGGGGGCATTTTACTGAGTAACTTGTTAAACCACCCCGCGTTAGTATGTGCTCTTAAGGAATATTTTATAGTTAAGACTTTTTAGGAAATCAGATTGGTTTTGGGTTACTTTAGAAGTTCTTCATAAATACTGTTTTTATAATGTTATCTTGACTGAAAGAGGTGAAGTAGTAACAAAATTCCTGGATGGAGACAGAGACACTAGATAAAAGCCTTAGGGCTCTGGGGCCAGGGATGTAGCTCAGCAGAATAAGTGCCTGCCTAGCAAGCACAGGGTCCTGCGTTTGATTCCTGGTACCAAAAAAAAAAGTAAAGAAAAGCCAGAGGTATCAACTCTGGTGGCCAGCACCTTGTCAGTCACCTCCCCTTCTACTTCTCTATGAAGCCAGAACACCCAGCTTGCTTGGCAGCAGTGGGACCGCGCAGGCTGGCACCTGTTTTCTTCAGACACCAAGGAGATGTCCTTTTAATGTAACTAACCTACGTAGACCCTGAGAGAGAAAGGATGTAGACCTGAAGGCCACGGGAGCCAGCTTACAGCCTGCTCGGAGCACCCACGAGACCTCTGAGAGCCCCTGCTCCACAGTTCCCTGAGGCTCTTCCTAGGAATGAGTGATGCGACCAGACAGAAATGACAAAATGAAGCTTGAAAGATGGTTATCATTGCGGTTACTCAACTGTCTTTTAAATTACATTAAAGGAAGATACCGATGTCCACGTGCAGTTTCATATGCACATTTTTTCTGTGCGCCTTTGGTGGCTACACTCCTTACGTACCTCATGTCCTACACTGGAAGAAACGGTTGGGCCATGCTTTCCTTTCTCCCTTGCACCTTTGACCAGCACTTCCACTAACCTTCTCCAGTTAGTAGCTCTCTGGCAAATCTCCTCTGCTTCACTTCCTTGAGCCAGTCTTGGCTTACACCTCCGCTGACGTCTGCTTCGTTGCATATGAGGGAAATGTTGACATCGATTTGACTTAAACTTCTCCCCAGAATGATTTCCTCCCTTTCCTTTGTCAACAGAAGAATGGTTTATTATTGCCAGTTTTGGCCTCCTCAGTGCTCTCACACTCTGCTACATGATCATCAGAGCCACAGCTAGCTTGAATGCTAATGAGTAAGTAACAAATTGTTTTTTGGATTGCATGTGCCAGATGATCCCCAAAAATATGTAGAATAATTTTCGTAAAGGAGATGAGAATTGACTTTCCACCAGCTTCATACTGATCCTAATGGGTCATAGCTAGCAAAATAACTTATTTCACGGACGTGTATCTTTAACTAGTTACACAGAATGGGAGTTTACCTTGTTCCACAGGAATAGGTCACTAAGGGAAAAGATGTAGCAGGCTTCAGTAGCCGCGAGCACTGAAGGACTGGCAGTGTAGTACCAATACCAAGGGAACCAGTGCCGCGGTGGTGTGTAAGAGTGTCGGCAGCCTCATCGCTGCAGGAGTAGCACCGCCCTAGGCTTAGTCAGTTTGGGGGACACCAGCACCCTTCACTGCATCAAAGACAGTGACGTGGATGTTTAGCCTGCAGGAAAGGCCATCAGAAGGAAGACCTGCTGTTTCTCAATGTCAACAAAGACTCTGGAAGAAGGGGAAATTAGCATAAATTTCTTTAAAGGCCAGAATGAGAACCAGAGTAGGCCAGGGAAGGCAAGTTTCACCACAGTAAAAGAAGACCATGAGTCAGCTAGGAGACTGTGGTGGGATGGTTTGCTGCAGCGAGCTCTCAGGACCAGGGTGCAGGTGGAAGCTGAGTGTCGCTTGGTGGGGAGATGTTCTTCAGAGGATGGACTGCTGGGCTGGATGACAGTGCCGGTCCATGTTTTTAAAGGACTAGAAAACTGCTGACCATTGCTCACCATTACTTACAGTAGAGTAAGCCATATACAGTAGGACAGCTTTCTGTTACAGTTATTTTCCTGGCTTCTGCTGAATCAGTAACCCAAATAACTGAAAAAGTTGAGCCCACATGTGAGGAATAAGTTGGTAGGTCAATAATTTGAGCTACACAGATTTGCTCACTCATTTATTCTAGCAGATTTTAAACTCTGAAAACCTCTACCAGCATCATCCCCATCCAGATAAGGAGACTAAACCATGCCTGGTTTGTTTGGATTAGCTAAACAAGACTTGTTAGGGAACGCTTAAGATTCCTAATGACCCATTTCTTTACAATAAGTTGATTTTCCAAAAGCAGCTTCCCACAGCAGGGACATGGGACAGTTTTTTGACTTTGTTTTTTTTTTAAATTTTGAGCCTTTACTCCTCCATCCTTTCTTTTGGCAGATTCATAAAAACTAATTAGAGATGAGAGCAACACCGGGTACTGCCCACATTTGAACCTAACTGGCACTGGAGGACTTCTTGCTCCCCATTTTCAGTTGTGTCCTGGCAGTTTGGGAGATTAATCATAACCAGACTGTCTCGAACAGCTCATGTAATATTGTCCAGATGTAGAAACAGCAGGCACTTCACTTCCCCTTGCGTGATGTGATTTCATCACTGCTGATTTGATCCCTTGGGTCAGTGCTTGCTGACTGACTATGATATTCTCCAGCCTCAGGGTGAGTCCTGCTGCCTCATTCAGAAGGTCAGCAGCCAGGTTCTTCTGTTCGGACTGCTGCCACAGTTTCCTTCAGCACAGCACCATGCGAATTATGCAGACGCTAGCGTCAGGCTCACCTGGATTTGATGCTCATTGCCTCCATTGTTCTGTTGTGAGACCTGGACGGTACTTACCTGAAGCTTATTTAGTCGTCCATAAAACAAAGATAACTAAATTAGAAGTTTCTTGTGAGAATGAGGATTCATCAAGTGCTTAGCACAATGCCTGGTACATAATAAGTGCTCAATAAATGGTAGCCAAACCAATTCTGCTCCAAGAACAGATCTATCCAAGTGTTGTGGCTAAGGTGGCCATTTGCCTTTAGTATTTGGCAAATGAACTTAATTTCACCCACAAAAGAGGATACAGAGCCATTGAGGCTGTGGGCGCTTCTGTCTCACACCTCAGTTCATAGGGAAATGTTTACTTTGCCTGCAACCTCCTCTTACTCACTCCCGTGCTGACCCATCAGGCTGAATAATAATATAGCTATATAATACTGGTATAAATTTTACCAATAAGTAGCCAGTACAAGCAAACAGTGACGTTCTGGGCACTTGTAGAAAATTATTATTAAGTAATTTGTGGTTGGGCTGGGGATTTAGCTCAGCGGCATAAGCACCTGCCTTGCAAGCAGGCGGTCGTGAGTTCGATCCTTGGTACCGATAAAAATGAAAGTGAAAAAGACAAAAAAAAAAAAAAAAGAAAAAAAAAAGTAATTTGTGGTTACCTGCCTGGCATTAGAATCTGCCAGGTGCCCAGTTTATGTATCAGATATTAAAAAGAAAGTTCAGTAGATCTGAAACTGACCAGAAAGCTAAGTTCCTGGGTCACATTATTTTAGTTCCATGCATAAACGCCTGCCTGACTTGGAACCTACATCCTGGATCCCAGGATCCATGCCTCAGTCCCATCCTCTCATTAGCCTTTGCAGAGGCCCGGTACCGCAGTTGGCTCATTTGACTGGTGTTTATGTGCCTTCAGTCGAATCCACTGAGGGACGATATTCATGATCCATTTAGAGACAGCTGAGCGTGTGTGTGTGGGTGCGCATGTACACACAGTGGACTCATGAAAGGTTGGTCAAACAGAAGACTTACACCGATTATCTTAAATTAGAATCTGAGGTGGTGTTTTCCTCTCCAGTCTGTGCTATGATGTTTTTTGTTTTATTTTTTCAATAAATATGAATTACTTATTTAAAGGGTTTTTTTTTTCTGGAAGGTACTAGAAAAGATAATAATCATTTCTACCTGTCAAAAATGTTGATGAAAAAATTCCTGTCTGATTTTATTCCAGAAAAGATTTTTTAAAAATAAGTTCATAATTACTCATTTATGAATTCTTTAGAATCTATCTTTATCTTTTTGCCATTATCAGAAAGAAACTTACCACCAAATTGAGATCCCTGTTTTCATTTTAATCACCCTGGTTTCATTTTCTGGGTAATCTCATTCATTTATAAGAGAATCTTATACATAAACAGATCTAAAGATCTTTTGACATTTTAGTGATTATTTGAAAATTGGTAGCAGCCTTCATTCTCCATATACAACTTTGCCTGTTTGATTTCCTTATGGTCCTAGTAGTCTCTGACTTGAGTATCGCAGTTTCAGGGTGTGCTTGACTCCGCATTCACTCATGAAACCTTGTGGGCAGGATGGAGTAGCACCCGGCATCAGGACAGATGTGTGGGCTGCTCAGGCTGAAGGTGCTGCCTCACTCAGGGCTCCGCGGGTTGACTGAGGGCTGACACCACTGGCTAAATCCAGAGTCAGTCCAAATCCGTGTGCTCAACGTCACAGCTGTTCCCAGTGCTGTCTACTGATGCTCTCTGCTGTGACTGGCTTAAGACTGGTGAATTTTGAGACGCTGTGAAGACAAACAGAATGGTAGTCAAAGAAGCAGATAAATGCAAAGTAAATTCTATGTATTAGCTTCACATACCTCTATTTCTGGTGCCTACATAAGCACCAGATTATTGAATTTCCCCACAGGTTTTTTTGTTCTACTTATTCAGATAAACCTTGAGAAATCCCAACAAATATCAGCTTATATTTGCATCTCAGTATTTTCATTATTATTTTTATTTAACAAACGTGCAGGTGATGCAGGAGAGATTTTAAGTTGAGTGGGAGGTTTGATTAGGTGTGCACCAGAGAACTTTTCCTGTTCCTAGAATCTCGATTCAGAGAGCTCATGTCCTGACTATTCAGGGCAGTCTCGGCAGGGAGAAATGAGCTTTGTGTGGCTCATGTGACGAAATTACGGGAACGAATGCTTCTGTAGTACAAACCAGGACCAGGAAACCAGCTCGGCCAGGGCTGTGGCTCAGGGTTATAGCACTGACCTAACATGTATGTGTGGGGATCTGGGTTTGATCCTCAGTACTCCCAAACAAAGAAGAGGAGGAAAAAGAAGCCTTTGCTTTGAGGGTTTTAGCAAGTTGTGGGCTCTGGTGTTCCCAGGGGTATTCCTGGTGGAGTAGATGTTTGTTGACCAGATAAGAGGAATTGCTTCTTGTTTACTCTGTACTGAATATTTTACTTAGGTCTGTTTTTCAGAACAATGGCAGATTATTTGGAGCCTAAAAAATTAATTATTCAATGTGTAAGGGATGTTCGGCTTAGAACGGATGCAACAGAAGTGCTGAGAGAGGGATTTCCAGTTGTTCGAAGGACCCTTAAAGATGGGAACCCTTACTGCTTTATGCATGACCCGCCCAGACTTGCTCTTGCATTGGGTGTTTACCTGTGTTTGCTGACTTAATAATACTCTAACAACAGCCTCATGCTGACCCACATACACAAGGGGCATTGCTTTCTCTGTAGTCCTGGGGCTCTGGTGACATCACAGAGAAGGTTTCCTGTAAATATAAGAAAACTTTCTACCAGTCCGTTACCGGCCTGTGACATACTGGGCACAGCAGGCTTGTCAGGACCTGCGAGGCCAGAACAGCAAGAGGCAGGCCCGCTGCGGAGTGGCCCCCTAGGGAAGGGTCAGTGCCTGAGGGCAGGGGTTAGGCTGCTTGCCAGCTCCCTTTCTCAGGACCTTGAGTTTGGAAAAGCAGTGTTTTTTAAACTTTCTTTCTATTGTCCTTCCACAGTAGGAGAGACGATATTTTGCACTGTGACCTAGAACTCCCACATACATAACTAAAACAAATCTAACTTTCTCCTGACTGCTGTCCCAGTCAGAATTCCCCTATATATCCTCTGGTGTGACTTATCCACTTCTTTATTTTTGTTAGTGCTAATCCTGAACATCAGAACTGATTTTTTAAGCCTTTAATAGTTGTATCCTGTATTTTCTGGAATAGTCATCTAAAGAATTCTAAGTTTTTCGTTTTCAGCCAGCTACTTTTCGCTCATACTAGCACCATCTGTTACTTTACTGAGAAAACCTTTTCCTGACACCAAATAAGATTTAAAGATACTGTACCTTTATTTGAAACATATTACTAGATAGTGGATCCTCTTCCTTCTCCTTTTAGTCAGACATTTAGATACAAATAACAGGCTCAGGGACTGAATGACTTGAAAGACACTAGGAAAAAGAACCCTGGAATTCTGGTTCCAGCTTCCTTTACACGGCTTGTCTCTCACTGCTCCGTCTGAGAGCTCCACGTAATGTGGTTGGAGAAGACAGATTTAGTGTCTAGAAACATGATTGCAAAAAAGAATATTAAAGACAATTTGGATCTTTAATTACACTTATTTACTCTCTTTGCGCTTAGTTTTTCCTGAAGCACTTTAACATTATGGCTGCATTTATAGTTTCTTGAAACAGTAGCAAAATAAGGTAAATTTAGTGATATGGTTCACCCCTCAAAAAGTCCTTCTACCTAATAACCCACTTTTTCCAAATAAATACTAGAAAGATCGTGTGGTTTGGGAAATACGAACTACAGTAAATAATAATAGGGCTATGGGTAAGGATGTAAACATACTTCATGCCAGAGCTTTAAAAAAGCCTCCTTGTTCGTGCCCTTTCCCCTGTGCTTCTTAGGCACCAAGCGCACAGGAGTGGTGGCGGGGTGGCCTGGTGCCCTGGCAGGAGTCAGGAGTCAGCAGTGATGCAGAGCGTGGGAAGGCCAGAGGGAGGGACCACTGATCGCAGCTGTACACCGAGAGTTAAAGTCAGGCTCCACACAGGGAGTGACCTAGCAACCAGGCAGGGCCTAATTAGGACAGAGTGGAGAAAAGCAGAGCAGATTCAGGGAAATCTGTACATCTATAGCAGGCACACTCCCGAACTGGGACTTTATTTTTAGTGGGGAGTGTCTACAGCTTTTCTTGCGGCTTTGAAGTGGTAAAGAGTGGAGGCAGAAAGGTAGACTAGGTCAGAATCTGGAGTTGAAGGAGGAAATCAGGGTAGTGGGAGAAAGGAACTCAAAAGAATCTGGAGAATCACATCATAACCCAAGTTTAAAGCAGGCAAAAGGGTGTGTCAGGAACTCAGTGCAGAGAAAAGAGATCAGCACTCACACGAGATTTGGGAACTGCAGAAGTGAACCGGACTGTGGAGCAGCCCGTAAAGTAAACCCCAGTGTGGGGCCAGCCAGGAGCTCCCCAGGGCAGAGCTGCAGGCAGGCGGCAGGGGCAGGCTTGTGGGGCAGCCCAGCACTCTTCCAAAGGCTCCAGGTACTTCTCAGCAGCTGCCGTAAGGGACAGGAATCGCTGCACACACCTGCAACACAGCATTCTGGGACAGAGGACCTCTGTATCCCTGGAAGTCTGTGATCTTCAACTCTTACTTCAGAATAAGCAGCGCCAAGCTTGTGTGAGAAATGTAAGAGGGACGTGTTTTAAAGATGGCAGCTTAGATTCTAGCACATTCAGCTTTTAGTTCAAACCAGAAACAGCTGTAGATTGTATAATTGAGCAAGTTGCTGTTGGCTTATCCTTGCTCCTGCCTTCCTTGTGGGAGTATTAAAACACTTCTCAGATAACCACTTCAGTTTCCAGTCTGAAACTGTTGCCTTGAGCAAGTCCTCACTAGGAGGTTAGGAAACAGCAGGGGCCATCGCAGACCACCCCCATTAGAAGCAGCCCTGTTATTTTTTTTTAAATATTGACAACTAACCTGTGACTAATTTATGGCCTCTTTTTCCCTTTTATTCCATAGGGTAGAATGGTTTTGAAGAAGAAAAAACTGCTTTCTGACTGATTGCCTTGAGGAAAAAAGAACCTATTTTTGTGCATCATTTACCAGTCATGCCACACAAGCGTTTATTTTTAGTACATTTTATTTTTTCATAAAATTGCTAATGCCAAAGCTTTGTATTAAAAGAAATAAATAATAAAATAAAAAGACTGTGCCACTGAGTGTTATTGCATTCTGAAGACTGGTTTGGAGATTATGTCCCTGCTTGTCACCTGTGTGTACTTCAGAGACAGAAGCTTAGTGACCCCAGATGGGGGAATGGCAACACTGTTTCATTTGGGTTTGTTTTGGCTTTGGTACTGGGAATTGAACTCAGGGCCTCGCACTCGCCAGAGCCAGGCAGGCGCTGTGCTGCTGAGCTGCAGCCTGGCCCCCTCTTGTGTTTAGTGTTGTCTCCTACTGCGCCCAAAATTGAGTGCAAGAATACAGCCCCCCTCCGTGATGAGCTCGAGCAGCAAGCTCACTGAATTACCCATTCTATTTTCTTCAGGGTGGCCATCCACTCTGGTAATCCCTCCTTCCTTCCTTTGTGGTTTCTCTGCCTCCACCAGGAATTTTTGTCTTGTTTTGTTTCGTATTGTTTTTGAGACAGGGCCTTGCCATGTAGTTCAGGCTGGCCTTGACCTTGGTATGTAGTCCAGGCTGGCGGTGAACTCACAGTGACTTCCTCCTCAGCCTCCCAAGCACTAGGATTGTAGATGGGCCACCACCCCAGCTAAGGCTTTTTAACTGTGTCATTCCCCCATCTCCCCCTGCCCAGGAGAGTGGTTTGCACATAGTAAGTGCTCAATAAATACCTGTGAGATGAAGGGATGAGTGTAAGGGTTTCCAGAATATTCACTGATTAATAAATTCCATCAATCCAGGATATTGCTTCTACTTTGTATAATATTGGTCTTAAAAGAGCGAATTCAAAAGAGTTGGAGACGGGCTGGGGGTTTAGCTCAGTGGTGTTAGTGCCTGCTTGGCAAATGTAAGGTTGTGAGTTCAATCCCCCGTACCAAAAAACAAACAACAAAAAGAGTTGGAGAGTAGTTTTACATGTATAAAGGAAATATTTTGGCTTTATTGTTGAGCAGAATATTCTAGTATTTTGTTAAATTATATGCTTGATGGATGATGAATATTTATAAACTTCTGAGCAGCAAATTCTCAGCCTTTGCCTCAGCTTACCTGAGAATATGTTCCTGTTAATAACATTCCTTTTGATTAATGGCAACGGTCATGTTGGTAGAGAGCTGGAGGCTTTTTTCCTGTTCTTTTTTAGTTGAAATATGATTTACTTGCCATACAATTCAGCCTGGTAACGTATACATCTCAGTAGCTTTAAGTTCTCACAAGTTCGTGTGACCATCTTAATCCCAGAGTACTTCCTTCACCTCAGAAAAACAAACCTTTTACCCCTATTAATAGTCACTAGCCACTCTTTGCCAGCCCTGGAAACCATCAGTCTGCTCTGTTTCTCTATAGATGCACTTATTTTGAGAATTTCCTATAATCCTACAAAAGGTTCCCTTTTGTATCTGATTCCTACACTTAGTGTATCACATTGAAGGTTCACTCATGTTGCAGCATGTGGCAGGACTTCATCCTAAAGAATTATGATTTTTTTGTTCATTGATTCCTTTGTTTTACAACCTTGCTGAACTTATTCACTAAACTCTTATTAGATTCCTTTGGATTTTCTGTAAAATAATGGCTGCATATAGAGAGTAATTTTTATCATCTTTTCCAATCTATTTTATTTCATTTTCTTGACTAATTGGCCCTGGCCAGATATTCAGATAGTAGATTGTCGAAAAGTGTTGTGAACAAGCCAGCCTTGATGTTGTTTGTCTGTAATCCCAGCACTGGAAAGGCTGCAGCAGGAGGATTGCCACAAGTTCAAGACCAGCCTGAGCTACATAGTGAGTTCAAGGCCAGCCTGAACTCAAAAAAAAAAAAGGATGTGAAGAGGTATCCATGTTTTTCTATAGGGGTTATGTCAGATGCTTTTTCTGTCTTTTGAGATGATCTTATGGGGTTTTGTCTCTGTCCATTAATATTATATAACATGCTGATTTTTATATGTTGAACCAACCTTGCATTCCTGAGATAAATCTTACTTGGTTATAGTGTATGGTTGTCTGTATATGTTGCTGGATTCAGTTTATTAGGTTTTTGTTTTTTTTTTTTTTTTTGTCTTTTTTGTTTTTATCGGTACCAGGGATTGAACTCATGATTGCCTGCTTGCAAGGCAGGCGCTTATGCCGCTGAACTAAATCCCCAACCCCAGTTTATTAGTATTTTATGTGAATTTTTTAAAGTCTTAAGACACTCATATATAATTTTCCTTGTGATGTCTTATCTGGCTTTGAGATCATTGAAATTCTAGCCTACTAAAATACAGTGTAATGTCTTCTGTATTTTGAAAGCATTTAAGAAGACTTGATATTAAATGTTTGGGAGCTGTATAGGAGCATGAACCTTTCTTTGAAGAAAATTTTAGGTTTAGTTTTGGTTTTTTCCTTCTCTTAAGGTGGGAGATTAGGTTATAGATTTGAGGTTGGTTAGTTGGTTGGTTGGTTTTTGAGACATGTCTCACTGTGTGGCCCATCCTGATCTCAAACATGTGAGCTCAGGTGATTCTCTTAGCTCATCCTCCTATGTAGCCAGGACTTTGGATATGTATGACCACACTGAAATACAGGTGTTCACAGCCAGAAGTTTCCCCTAAATCCTCCTTCACCTGTCCATCAACTTGATATGCCCTGGTGTCTGTTTCACTTGTGTCTCATTTCCTCTGTGATTTCTTTTAACACATTTCGCTACTTAAGTGGATATTACTAAAATCCTGCAAATTTGTGAGTTTTCAAATTTCCCTCTTGTTACAGATTTCCAGTTTCATTGTCAACTCATGATTTGTACAGTCTCAATCATGTTAAATCTATTAGGGCTTCTTTTATCACTGACATGTTCCGAACTGAAGGAAGTTGTGCATGCATTGCGCAGTCTGGATGTTCCGCTGTTCCTGGGGAGAGTCCGCGTAGAAGGCCGCGGGTCCAGTTGGTGAATGGTGCTGTTCCAGTCTTTCCTCGTTGGTCTTCTCTCTAGTTGTTCTGTCCATTATGGAGAATGAGTGTTGCCATCTTTACTATTGTTGAATTGTTTTTTTCTCCCTTCCGTTCTGTCAGTGTTTACTTCACAGATTTTGGGCTGTGTTGTTACTTGCATAGGGAGTTAAAAATTTTTTAAGAGCTTTTCAAGTTCTTCCTTAAATTTCTATCCATTGAGACGCACTGGTGCAGTGGTCCACTTAGGTACCAGCCTGTTCAAAGTGCTGTGTGTGACCTTATTCTCTAGAGACGGCTTTGTCGCATTGACATCTTCAGTACAGATTTGTTTTCTTGTGGCAGTGCTTTCATAAATCAGTAGTGCAGCTTCTCCTCCACCTAGTTTTAATCCAGTAGAAATCAAAGCAGTTCTTTCTTTATTTCTTCATTTCCTCCCCATTTATGGAGTAATTCTTTTCTTTCATAAACAGTCATCACGGAACTTCGACTGTTTTGTGGTTTAGTGTACTTTCACTCTTTTCAGGTATTTCAAATGTTTGATCACAAAAGACTTTTTTTAATAACAGGTACTTCTGGGCATGGTACATACCTATCTCGTCATTCTGGGCCCTGAGGCAGGACTGCAAATTCATTGCCAACCTGGGAGACTTAGTGAATGAGCAAGGTCTTGTCGTAAGATGGAGATTTTCTTAAATGACTGAGGATGTAGCTCAGCACTCCTTGGGTTCAATCTCCAGATCTAAAAAATGAAATCGATAAATTAACAGGATGGAGCTATCAATCTTGGAAAGATTGTCATCACTTATTGAAATTTGAGCCTGCTTTTTGTGGTTTAGAGACTCAATGATAGCAAGTTTTCCTGGTCTAATCAGCTAAATCCAGACAGGAAGATGGTGCATTATGCATGTATACATGTGCACCTTAAAAGTGTGGGTTTTTGTTCTTTAGAAGTAGAGATAGAATTAGCACCAAATTCTGTGCTTAATATGAAGGACAGGAATAGAAACTTTATGATGTTGCATAGCTTCTTATTTACTATTTTAAAAGTTAGTGGCCAAAATTTAGGCTGGAACAGATGCAGTGTTCCAGAGTTTCAGACCTGTATTAAAGAAGGTTTTATAGTACACAAGGCAGAAGCTGGTTTTGTTTTGGCTTTCTACTCCCCTAAAAAGGTTTTTGGATTTTTGGGGGTTTTTGTTTTTTTATATGTTTGTTTGTTTTGTCTTTTTGAGACAAGAAGATCTCTCTAAGCAGTTGAGCTCACTTTGGCCTTGAGCTCACTTCGTGCCCAGGCTGGTCTCAAACTTGCAACCCTCAGTCTCCCGAGAGCTGCAGCCTCCCGAGTGCTGGGATTATAGGCGTGAACCACCTCGCCCGACTCCTCAGAGAAGTTTTTAAAGAACCATTTATTCCAAGGATTAGTATTTGCATAGACTAAACATCACTGAGTACAGTTTAAAGTGCCTCTGTTGCCTATCAAGTTCTGCCCTTACCTGTAGCCATTAAAGTCTGACTGAATTAAATCTCAGTATCACTCTGGCCAGATGGGTTGTAACTGTAGACTTCTTAAATAATTGAGGGAAGATCCTGAAGAGTTTTTCCAAATCCTTTGGTTTTACTGTACTAAGCTTCTAATCAAGACAGGAGGAATAGAACTTAATAGCAACAGACTCGGGTGAAATAGAAATGGCTATGGCAGATCTTCACTACAAGGCTAGACAGGAAGGAACTATGAACTATTGCTCAGCAGTTCCAGATCGCTGAGGCTGTGCCAGGCGTGGTTACAGTGTTAGCGAGAGAGCTATAATTGTTTGCCTGTTTTATCAGCAAAGAAACTGGGGGTTGGAGAGGTTCGAGGAACTTGCCCAGGGCCACTTGCACACAATGAATGGCAAGGTCAGAGTGGGACCCAGCCAGTCCGAACCTCTGCCCACTGTCTATCCTCCCATCTTGAGCCACTTGGACCAGCATTTGCTAAGTTATACAAGGTCCTCACTCTTCCTTAAGCAATCTGAGTCTTGGAAAAAAACAGAAGATTTGAGTGAAGGGTACAGTTTGAGAGCTGAGCTCTACACAGAAAAGAACAGTATCGATGCAGCTATTGATCTAGTGCATGTACAGTAAGTGTGTGTGTGTGTGTGTGTGTGTGTGTGTGTGTGTGTGTACACATATACATGTGGGGTTTTTAGGTTTTTTGTTGTTTTGTTTTTTGAAACAAGGTCTCGCTATGCAGTTCAGGCTGGCCTTGAGCTCACTTTGTAACCCAGGCTGGTCTCAAACTTGCAATGATCCTCCTGCCTAGGCCTCCCAAGTGCTGGGATTACAGGCGTGTGCCACCACGCCCAGCTTATACATTATGTTTTTTAGTAACACCTATAGCACTTACTGTGTGCTAGGTACTCTTCTAAACACTCCACATATATTATCTGACCCTTGCAACAGTGCTCTTTTTTTTCTTTAACAGACAAGGACATGTGCTTAGAAAAGCTGAATCACTGGAGTTACACTGCTGGCAGTAATGATGCTGGGCTCTGGGGCAGATAGGCTGACTCCTAGGTCTGTTTCAGCCCCTACTCTGCCTTCTGAGGAAGCTCACCAGTGGATGGGCAGGGAATGGGGCATCTGGATTTGCGGGCCTGTGCAGTGACAGGAAGGACTCTTCCATGTGCTGGGCCCAGCCTCGGACTCGAGCAGAGCTGGCTGAGAAATCCTGAGCTACTTGCAAAGCTTTTCAGGGCTTTTCAGAAGGGCTGAGCTTTCCTGTGGGGAGCAAGGAGAGCTGTGCCTTTTGGACAGTGTCAGCTGGAAGCAGACTGGCTCCTGAGGCTGACATAACAGAGTCTCTAAAACAGGCAGATACAGACGCTAGTGGAGGATGCCATGGCTTAGAAACTGCCTTACCCAACAAGCCAGTGGACAAGCAGCGGTGAAGACCCATAGGCCGTGACAGGAAGTCTGGAAATGCTTCGATGAGGGGCTGGTGAGAGAATTGGTTCAGCTCAGACAGCATGGAGCAGCAGGGCAGAGGCGTGGGGATGTGCCCTTGCCCTGTACGCAGCGCAGGCTTGCGATCTAAGGTCCTGTGGGTTCACCGGTATGCTGAGGAATCCAGGAAGCAGGGAGCAGTAACAGGCAGCAGCAGAAGCAAGGTCAGGCTGAGCAGATAGAGGTGTAGCAGACCCGGGAGTGGATCCACTGTGTGCGTGTCGGTGACCGCCTAGCCAGGCTGTGTGAGGCTACAGGAAACCCCCAAAACCTGCCCAGGTTCTTTACCTTTCAAGATTTTCGTCAGTGTGGTGGAGACGCATAAGGTTTTGGGCAGAGGAAAAGGCTTTCTCTGACTCAAGGCCGCTCAGCTGTGGCTCGGGGTAGAGTTCGGTGCTTTGCCAAGGATGTGCCTGGCCTGATCTTTCTGCCCACAGCCTGCTTTCCCATGGATGTGTAGTTAACAGGTCGCCCAGAGCTCAGCCACAGATGATTTCCCTGCGAACTCAGTGAGTGAGTTTCCAGCAGCGAGATTCTGACGTGTGCTCACTGAGTGTGAAAGAGTTGCATGTGGGATGGAGAGTTAGTTTATGGAGGCAGAAAGTAAAATGTATTGCAGGAGGTGCTGGGAAGAACCCTCAGACAGCTAATGTGTGGACGCGAAGTGTGGGTGTGTCAGGCCGGGGTCAGGGTTCTGCCGTCGCTCCCCTAACAGTGCTGTGCTCACTGCGTTCTCCCTGCCTCCCCGCCTGCCTGGCACTTAGCGCCAGAGGGCACAGATCCCCTGTAGCTGAGACTCCCAGACCGAGCCAGGCTGTCCAGGCCTTCCCCGGGCAGTGTGCAGGAGCAGCCCAGCGCAGGCACGGCTCCCAGCAGCAGCACGTGGCCCCTGAGCTCCTGTCAAGGCTGCGTACTGCTGAGCTTGGGGAAGCAAACCGAATTTCTGCGTCCCTCTTAGGCTTCTCACCTCCACCACCACCTCAGTTACGCACACAAGCCAACATCCGATCTACACCTTAGAATCGTGCAGTCGGCCTCATGGCAGAACCAGCCTCGTGGCCACCTCCGCTACCCACCCAGAGCTCTGCCTGGGCAGCAGTACCCACATGAGCCATGCCAAGCTGCCAGGACCTTAATGCCCTCACAGGGTGGGGGCAGGACGGGCTCCAAGGGCTGCCCAGCAGCTCTTTCAGAGGCACCAGCTGGCGAGTGGGTGGATGAGCAGGCACCCCAGGCACCCTTTTCTCCTGCTAGAGTTCAGTCTGCTGCCTGGGCCCAGCTCCTGGGCTTCCCGACTGGCACTGACTCTTCCTGCTGAGGGTGGCTTTGTCAAGCTGCCCAAAGTGGAGACTGAAGCCTGGGACTGGCCCGACCACGTGGGGAACAGAGGAATGTTGGGAAACACAAGCGTCGGCAATGGGTTCTCCCACGACAGAGGTCTTGAAGAGCGTCATGCCTTGTGTGGTGCTAAAGTATCTGAGTGCTAGTGAGGACTCCTCACCTTTGGAAGCTGCAAGGGATTCTTTTAAGCCAACAATCCAAATGTACAAAAAACCAGAACTGCCAAATTGCAGAGAAAACGTTGCCCGTGCTGTCTATTACAAAAGTGTTTGAGTGTTGGACTGAAGCTAGACCTAGTTAAGGCCAGCTGAATGCACAGAGGAAGGAATAAGTTTGGGCCAATGTATGAGGCATGGGGCCCCACAGCAACAGAAAAACCCTCACCTGAGTTGCTGGACTTAAACCAGAAGCTGTGTCCCATGAGATCCCAGCGATGCCCTGTGACCTGACCACCTCTGATGCAGAGCATCCATTCTGCCGCCAAAGCCCCAGCTCTGAACCATGCTGCCTTGCCGCCTGCAGTCCCCATCAGAGTCCTTGTGTAACATCCCCCCACTGGCATAGCAGTGCCCCTCAGGGCAGCCTGCAAGGTTACCAGACACATAGCCACTGTCCTGGCTGACCAGCAAGTCCGGGTACCCAGAACCCAACAGCAGCTTGCTGAGTCAAACACTGGACAGTTACTAGAACATCTCTCCATCAAGCCTTCCTGACACTGGAACTTTCAAAGTGTGAGCCAGATGAACCTCAGCTTCAAGCCAAAATCGTGGCCCACTTAGAAATCAGGCTGGTGGAAGAAGGCACAGAGAGCTCAGCACACTGGGATTATGTGCAGAATGGCAGATCAGAGCCTGGGCTCAGTCGTTGAGGGGCCAGGAGCAGTATCTTTTTCTGAGAACTTAAGATTGGACCAAATGGAGCTGCTTTAGCGCTGCAGGAGTGAGCTCTTCATCCTCAATAGCATTTACTGGCAAGTGGTACGTGGGAAGGAAGGGTTGCCCTTGGTTACAGGACGAGGAGTGGATTATTGTGGAACAGCATCCAGGCTGGCGCCACCCTCAGCAACCTCATGCATCTGGCATGGGAGCTAGTGATGAAATTTTGGTCCTTAGAGTTGATCAGCGAGAGTGTGTGTGTCTAAAGTTCTTGGTGCTCTGTAGTTTAGATGTCAGGGACCTTGAGAACTCCCAGCTAGTCAGAGGTGATCAGGAGCAAGTCAGTGCAGCCTTGCTGGCCTACACACTTTGCAGCTGCCTGCAGCAAATGGCAAGATTTGGGCAGTTACTACTTTGACCACCTGAAACCTCGAATCCACCCAGGTGGTTAGGGTACAGGCTGAGAAATACCTCTACTCCAAGCACTTGAGTGGAGGTGCCCCCTAGTGACCTTCTCATGTGCTAACAGAGGGTAAATTGCAGCTCTAGGAGCTCTGCTTTCAGAACGGAGAGACTGGGGTAGGGAAAAGGAAGGACAGGAGGGGACAGAAAGTACTCTGAGCTGCTCCAAGGAGCACGCGTTAGACCTGTGCAGGTATGGGGCTGGCCTCTCCTCTCGCTGACCAGGTTAGTCAGGCTGGCTTCTCACCTATGGGATGAAAGTTACTCTTACCAGCAGCAGCACAGAGCTTTGCAGAGTAGAAAGATGATGTTTCTGAAAGTGCCTGGTGTACAGGTTTGCTCGGTAGTATTTGTTTCTCCCTCCCGTGTATGAAGCAGTGAACCAGTCCAGTGAAGCGCTGAGGGAATAGCCTCGCTGGGGACGGGGGACGGGAGCGCCACGCTGCTGTGTCCTGTGGTGGCCTCCTGTTGGGTGCCCATGCCACGTGCTCACCAGCACACACTGGTGGTGGTGAGCTGAGTGTGTCGTCCTGGAGGAAGCGAGGGCCACAGGCACGGGAGTCACCCACGGAAAGGACTCCGAGAGGTTCAGCCTCACCTCTACTGCTGCACGTGTCTCACAGGGAAAGTCTGAATGAAAATTCTGGTCATTTATCCCTCCCCACAGTGCAAGACTTTGCCTCTCGAGAGCAGATCCACACATCTGATCTGGAAACAGACCAGAAACAGTGCAAGGAGATCAGAGGGACAGGGCCTTGGTAAGGGGCTGGAGCCTGTTTCTGGGACCCCATAACCTCACTCCAGAGAGAATTCCTGGTGACCAAGGAGGAGAAAAGACCTCAGCATTATTTAATTTCTTTAGGAAGACACAGGGTACAGACTTGTAGGTGGCATCGCTACATTAATTATAGAACACAAGCCAGGTGTGGTGTCACACGCCTGTAATCCCAGCACTCAGGAGGCTGAGGCAGGAGGATCACTGTGAGTTCAAGACCAGCCTGGGCTACAGCCTGAACTGCACAGTAAGACCTTGTCTCACTACAGAGCACAATGAGGTGTCTCTAGTGAAGGCAGTCAAATTTGTCAGCCCCTTGAGTTAGTCTGTTGAAAATACCACTGAACACCAAAGTCTTGTACAATATTTCTTAAAAGTCTGGAAAAGAAGTAGTAGCATCGGGCCTTTGTGAAGGTTTTGGTGTTTTTCAATGTCAGTTAAATTTTGATTGCCTTAGGAAAAGCATACCTTCTCATTTACTACTGACATTCCTTTGTGCAGTGTAAGGTCTGAAATCAGTCCACAATGTTGCAGCAAGAGAATTTAAATTCTTGTTGGCTACTTTTTGCAGTGCAAAGTTGTCTTAGTTACTTTTTACTTGTCACTGAGACAAAATACCTGAAGCTCAAAGTTGGGAAAGGAAAGGTTTATTTCTTACAGTTTTTTCAGGTTTCTGTCCACACTCAGTTGGCTCCAAGACAGGCAGGCATGGCTGGGCTGCCTTTCATAGCGGCTGCAAACAGCAGGCTCGAACCAGCAAAGAGAAAGACACACCTTCTTCCTGCCATTACATCACATCCTGATTCCACCCCTAGGTGGGTGGAGCACTGACACCATCAATCCAAGCGCTAGACAATGAACGAGTAACAATTGCAAAATTCAAACTCATGAGGCCTGGGGGACACAGACATTAACCATGACAAATGTACAAAAGAGTACAAAAGTGAGAGCTAACTTGACTTTTGGTTCAGATTTACCACGATTCTAGTTGTAGCTTAATGATTTTGAGCAAACTTTTTATTTCTGAGAGCCTCCTTCCCTGTCAGTGAACTAAGAGTGACATATCTATCTCGGAGGACCAGTATGAAATCACACATAGACATTTTTCCTTCATTCCACTTTTCATAAACTTAGAAATTGTTTAACTTTTCCAAGTAAGTAATTCATGTCCATGGCTGAAAATGAGAATAGGAACACAGGTCAGGCAGTGGGCGGTGTTCCCCACCCTGGCCCTCGTCCCTGCCCGTGCTCTGTGCACACTCTAGATACTCTGCAGACAAACAAGCCTGTCCTTTCATACAAGCATTAGGACAGCGCTTAGTAAAACATACACGGCATCTTTACCTAATAAATCCTCTCCTGTACAGTTTTAAAACAAGTTACTACTGAAAAACAAGTTATTCTTGGCCGCAGATCCACTAATTTTCCTTTGGTGTGTAGGGGAGAATAGACATTTATGCAGCTCCTCCAAAAATAAAAACAAAAACAAAAAACCTATCTTGATGATAGTGGAAATGTGGTACCCAGAGCAACAAATTATAGGTGCTTTAGTAAGGCAGGGAACAGGGAGACAGCTCAGCAGCACAGCACCTGCCTGGCAAGCACAAGGTCTTGAGTTCAGTTCCAAGTACCCAAAAAAACAAAAAAAAATAATTTTTTGAGACGGGGTCTCACTGTGTAGTTCAAGCTGGCCTTGAGCTTCCCGTGTAGCCCAGGCTGGCCACTGATTCACAGCGACCTCTCCTCAGCCTCCCAAGTGCTGGCGTTGCAGGCGTGCACCGCCGTGCCTGGCAGTGTTTTAAGAATTAACCTAATATACCTTTTAAAAAAAGGCCCTTGAAGTCTAGAAGTCTCAGGAAGGAATGGCACAAATATTGTTAGCAGGCATGCTCATGATAACACATAAGCAATTAAGATTTAAACTTTCATGACTGTTTTCAGCCTTCATTTTAACTGTACAGTTTTCTTCTAATTGGCTCCACTGTTCAGAATTGTTTTCTTTTGGATCTGCCTCAGTTCCTTTACCTGTTCAAAATACCTTGTGATTTTAGGGCATAGATGGCCTCCCATTTGCTATTTTGCTAGAACTATATCCAAAAACAGGTACATAATGAAATGTGAGGCTAAAAATATAGAATATAATAGGTTTCCCAAAGCAGAACCTGCAGGCTATGTAGTTCTTCATAGTATTTGGAGAATTTTGTATTTCAGTGCATACAGATCTATCTACCTCATTCTCTTCAGTGTTTACAGAACAGTGTATACTGAATCAGCTCGCAACTTATGGACATTTCAGTTACTTAAAATCTTTAGAATCAGGGCTGGGGTGAGTGCTTTATGAAATTGAGTTCCCTTTTTGTGTTGAACATTCATGGTTTCCATTTCTTTCCTAAACTCTATTTTTTATCTATTTCTATTCTAGAGTCACTAATCATTTCCTTCATGGTGGGTTTATGTCACATGGTTTTGTTTATGTCAACAGACTTATTGGTCTGTTTAGTTATTTCTGCTGCTACCATTTCATAAAATTCAACTGGGTAACTTTTGATTTCTTCTACCTTGGTGCCCCTTGATTTGCCTTGGATGAGTTGGGGGTTCTGAGTTGCATCTTGTTGCTGTGTTTTCTCAGCTTCTGTTTGTTGGTTTTCTGTGTTAAGGCTTGTAAATTGCTTATGGTGGTAGCTTTATTACTAGTATGAAGGAAATGACTACTTTTCAGCAGTGTCTTCAAGGCATAGCTGGCTTTTAGCTTTTGAGTCTGTCCCAGAATCCTGCCTCTTCAGTTCATTAGGGATGACAGGTTACTGCCTGTTTGACCTGGCATCCAGTTCCTTGGTGCTGGACTACAGAATTATTTATGACCCCCAGCCAATCTCCATATTGGCACACAAGGAAGATCAATTGATCATAACAACTATGTCACCTCGGCTAAAGTAGCACAATCAGTAATAACAATAGCATCAAGGGCAAAAATGACAAACTGTGTATCAGTCAGTGCTTACCACAGAAACAGATTTAACGCAAGATACACAAATACATAAGAATTCACAAGATCAGGGGCTGGGGATTTAACTCAGTGGCATAAGTACCTGCCTTGCAAGCAGGTGGTCGTGAGTTCAATCCCCAGTACCAGAAAAAAGAAAAAGGAAAAAAAAAAAAAAGAATTCACAAGATCACCTGATCCTGTAGTGGCCGCCCACACAGCCAGGAGTGGAAGAGGTCCAGAGGTCTGTCTGCATGCTGGAGATCTGAAGGATCCAGTCAAAGGCCTGGAGCTGACCACAGTGACCCACGCAAGTCTGCTTCAGGAGGCCAGAGGGTCTGCCATGGAAAGCTGAAGTGCCTGTGCTGGAAGCCAGGAGATGTCCAAGGTGAAGGGGAAGCCTGAGCTCCCAAGAAACACACGCGAGCCTCCTTGGTTCCCCATTTTTACCGATCTGGTGATAATCCTCTCGGGTAGGTCTTCCACACCCAGAACTGCACTGATCCAATTTAGTTGGGTGTTTCTTAACTGAAGTTGACCCAACCAATTGACTGTCACTGTGATAACTATTAATTTGTCACCTTTGACCATAGGTATAAGATTTACAGCTATCTAACAAATCTTAGACAAATCAGAAAATTATATATAGTGCATAGCCACTCTGCAGAGTGATTTTACCCTGAGGTAAGAACATTTTAAAGGAAGAAAAATTAGAGAAATTTAAAAAAGAAAAAGATGAGAAGCAAGACTGAAGAATAGATTACCTAGACCCAGGAGATGGTGAAAAAGACAAGAAGGAAAGAAAGAAGGAAAAAACAAGAACAAAATTGAAAACAATGTTCACACCCACAATCAGACAATCAAAAAGAGGCCTATGGAGTGATGAGAATTTAAAGTTTTCTGTGACTTCAGACCTGTGGTTATCTTCTGGGATCTGCAGTTTTGTGGTGCTGTCCAGTCCAGCATGACTGGCTGTAGACTTCGGAGGCAGATCATGCTGAATAAACCCAGCCACCCCACAGCAGGATTGAGGAAGGATGCCAATTTTGGTACTTTAAAAGCTACAAGATTAAAAAAAAAAAAAAAACTACAGGATTGCCGGGCGTGGTGGCTCACACCTGTAATCCCAGCACTCGGGAGGCTGAGGCAGGAGGATCGTTGTGAGTTCGAGACCAGCCTGGGCTACAAAGTGAGCTTAAGGCCAGCCTGAACTGCATAGTGAGACCCTGTCTCAAAAAGACAAAAAAACAAAAACAAAAAAAGTACAGGGTTTCAAGCCAATCCTGGCCTCTGGTTGTGTAGGGTTGGTGCCTGAATTATTTAGCTTATGACACTGAGTGTCTCCTGACCCTGGACATCTCCTTCACCTTCACCCGGTCTCCAATAGGGTAACACTGGGAGTCCTGAGATGAAGCTGCCCTGCAGCTGCCCTGCTCCTCCCTAAAACAGCATCTGCCCGGCACTCTCTTCCAGGGACATGGAAATGGCTTGGACTGGAGTCACTCACCACTGCGCACAGCATTCACTGCCCTATTCCACCCTTTTTTCTTTTTTTTTTTTTTTTTTTTTTTTTTTTTGAGACAGGGTCTCACCATATAGTTCAGGCTGGCCTCAAACCCTCCGTGATCCTCCTGTCTTAGCCTCCTGAGTGCTGGGATTATAGGTATGTGCCACCAAGCCCACCTGCAATCCCATTTACTCAGGAAACTGAGGCAGGAGGAGAGTGAGATCAAAGCATGCTGGGGTAACATAGCAAGACCATCTCGAAAAACAAAAAAAGAAAAAAAAACCTAAGAGAGGCATATATTTCTTAAACAACTAAAAAAAAAAAAGCACCATAATGAAATAAATTAGGCCACACTAAAAGTAAGACTTTCATTCATCAGAATATACTATTTTGGAAGAAAAATCCTGTAATACTTATGAATCACAAAGAACTTGTTTAGAATAAAAGAAAAAAAAAAACAGACTAACAACCCAGTTTAAAAAATGAGCAAAAGAAACATACTGACATTTCGGAATGGCCAGATATACAAGTAGCCTAAAAACCTATGAAAGGCGTCTTTCTACGTGGTTATCAAGTGAATACGAATTACAATCATAATGTGGCCCCATCAGGAACAGGAGTGCTGCACTGAAGGAAACAGTACTGAGCACTGACATAGATACGCAGCGTTTGAATTCTCACTGGAGGGAGGAAAAATCAGAACAGTGGCTCTGGAAGGCTGCCAACCTTATTCAGGCCAGGTACCAGGCCACTCAAAAATATGCACGGGAACAAAAGATACACCCAAGAATACTCCCCCGGCAGTAATCACAACAGCCGCCACAGAGACGTGTGGCTGTGCGTCGGCAAAAGTTAGAGAAGCAAATCGTGTAGTAGTTACCCAGGAAATACCAGAGGCAGGGAAAATTTGTACCATCATTAATCAGTGACACTGAATGAATGTGACAATATTGTGTATAAGAATTTGGATATAAAAGACCACGCATCGTGTTTCTAAGTAGTAAAATTCAAAACAGACACAGCCGTGCCGTGTGTGGCAAGTCCAGGGCTGGCTTCCCGGGGATGAGGAAGGCAGGGGTGGACACCCACGGAGGGCTGTGGTGCCAGGGCAGTGTCCTCTGCCCAGCGGCGCCCTCTCGGAGTGCTGTGTGCCCTCGCTGAGGTAAACACGATTGACGGCACAGTCTGTCCGCATCTGGGTCACACCTCCACTAAGTGCTTGCCCAGTGGTGTTAAGTAGCCAGTGACAACCATGACAGAATCATTTGATGAAGAAACAGTGTGTTTACAGATTAACCAAGACGTACACTTCCTTGGCAAATCCAGCCTCCCGCTTTTCTCCGGAATTCAGTGTGTCCTTCCCCTCCCCACACACCCCGTGTTCCGTTTTTCATAAGGAAACTGGGCAACTACTGTAGATCACTGAGTTCAGCCCTGGCTTTATATTTATGTCTTATTTTTTGGAGCTGGAGCTCGGCCCCAGGGCCGCATGAACATGAACGTCTGTCTGCTGCTGAGCTGTGTCTGCATCCCCAGCTCTGTTCTGATGGGCTTGTTTGGGGCACAGAGGAACTGCCAGAGATTCGGTGTCAGCTGATCACTACTCTAACTGAGAAAGTTAAGTTGTTTCCATTTCTGATGGTTCAGTTCTGCCTGTAGAATAGAAAATCTCATCTTTAGCAAGTTTTAAAATCTTTCACTCCAGTACAATTGAATTATATGGATTTATCCGTCAGATTAAACTTCTCATATTTTACTTGTGACTTTATCTCCGAGCTTCTGCAAATAACAAGCAGCTTTAAATGTATCTTAATGTTTTAACTGTGGTAGATTTTAAATACACAAACGTTAAAAAGAAAATAGGCCGGGAATGGTGGCACACCTGTAATCCTAGCCTCAGGGAGGCTGAACCAAGAGGATTGCCCCGAGTTCAATACCAGGCTGCACTACATAGTGAGACTCTGTCTCAAAAAAGAAAGGAAGGAAGAATACAAATGTTTTTAGTGCTTATTTACTAGCATATGAAATGGTTTCATTTAAAAGTTGTCTATCCTCTAGAACAGGCTTCTTTTCCCCTCTGCCCATCACAACATTTGAAAAATAGCAGAGTTGCAAAACCTGAAATACCTAATTTCAAGACTGATAAAGCTCCAGTAGCTGAGACTGCCTGCCAGGAACATGAGGGTGGTGGCTCGCAGAGACAGTAATCCTCGGGAACTGCCCAGAACATGTCATCGTAGTTTTTCAGCACCATTGCCAAGACCCTGGAAAAGAAGCATGTTTTATGCAAATGAGGATTGAATAAGTAAATATCTATCTGCGGAGACTGAACTTCAAAGGATGGGGGTGCGAGCACTTGCCCAGAATGCCTGAGGCCCAGACTCAGGGTCCCCAGCACTGCAGGCCAATGGAAGGTTGCAGCCTTTCATCAGTACAGCTGTGGTCCTGGGCTCCCACCGGCCACAGCCAGCTGGACAGCATGATGAGACCCTGTCTCAAAAGAGAAAACAATGAGCTTCTGCCTTATTTCTTGCCATATTAAAAAAATTATAAATCCTAATAATCTTGGGGTCTGCAAAGATTTCTTAAATTCAATACAAAAAGCACAAACTATAAAAGGAAAACTCCATAAATAGAATTTTATCTAAATCTGAACCTTTTTTCTTCAAAAGACATTGCTAAGAAAAGACAAACCTCAGATTGTGAGACACTATTTGCAAATGTATATCTGACAAAGGACTTATAACTAGACTCTAAAACTGAAGAGGAAACGTTTACCCTTGAAAATATGAACAGAACTCAGCCGTGATAAAAGGTGGAAGACATGAACAAAACCCTTTACAAAAAGAGTCATATGCTTAGCTAAAAATAGGTACTGAATGAGATTTGTCCTGTTTCAAACACAAATTAAAACCATACTGAGATACCTACTACCATGGCTAAAAATCCTAAAGACCAATCAGATCTTGTGCTAGTGAGATCCAGTGGCTTTGAAATTTTCATGTACTGCTGGTAGTAATGTAAAATGTGCCGTCACTTTAGAAAAACTGACTCCAGCCCACTACCCAGTTCTGGGGATTGAGCCCAGAGCCTTTGAACTGAGCTACATCCCTAGCTCTTTTTTTTTTTTTTTAAGACTAGATCCTGTCAAATCTCTAAGTTGCCCAGGCTGGGCTCAAATTTGCAGTCCTCCTGCCTCGGCCTCCCAGTGTTTTGTGATCACAGGGGAACAGTTTCTTAAAAAGTGAAACAGAGACCAACCCAGGTCATATCTTTCACACACGGTTGCACACAGCGTTCAGAGCCACTTTACTGGAAGACCACTTGTCTTATGTGATTGCATTTATATAAAATCCTAGAAGGATGCAAACTAACCTGTTTCCCTGATAGTAGATGAAGGGTGGGGAAAGTGGACGGGATACCCAAGGGGCATTGGGAGGGCGAGGTGGAGGTGGTGGTGACGCTCGTTATCTCAGTTCTGGTGATGGTTTGACAGGTACCCAAACCTACCCTTTGGATATGAACCTTTTATTGCATGTTTATTACACATCAGTAAAGCTATAAAAATCCATGGTACAGAAAAGGAACTGTAAGTATGGCTTAGTTATGAGCAGCACAAATAGTGAAATAATGTAAGCACAATTCTTTACAGTTACCAAAGTGTGCTTCTATTGAGGCAGTGGAAAGTGTGTTGGATGGAGGGTCGGGACATGAGAAAGTCCTGGTCTTGCATAGTAGGAACTGAACAAAGTCTGAGGCAGAAAGGACCAGGAGGGATGAAGGCCAGCGTGTCCCCGAGGCGAGGGTCAGTGGGAAGTGGCTCTTTATCTTGGACACTTTATTACGTGGGCTTCATTTGTTAAACCATATGAAGCTGTAACGCTACTCCTCTAGCTGTCTCCAGTGTTTATTTTAACAGGCTTATTAGTAGAAGTCTCGATTCATAACACACACATGCACCCCACACCCCTCAGGTCAGCCTAGAACAGGGGCTCAGCAGTGGGCTGGGTCAGCTGTGGTGGGAAACTCTCAAGAGCCATCTCCAGATTGTAGGAAGAGTCAGTGAAGGGTGATATGGGATGGTGGTAACCTCCCTGAGATTGAGACGGGCTATTGCTGTGTAAACTGGGCTTGCAGGGCTAGCGAGCCCTGCTTAGGCTGTGAGACTCCAGCTTCCATCCCAAACACACAGAAACCTAAACTGAGGGCCAGGGGTGTGTAGCTCAGTGGTCAGATGTAGCATGTCCACTTACCAACCCTGCAATGTTAGTTAGTTTAATTAAAAGAAAGTGTGCTTACCCTGAGGCCTAGATTCCCTTTTTCTTTCTGGAATAAGGGGCTGGACTGAAGAAGACACTTGAAGAGATGCAGTATTTCAAAGCATGTAAAGCGCGTGCAAGCTGCAGGCTTGGTGACTAAGTCTGTCTCTGTGTTCCTTTTTCAGGTGGTCACTTCTTTCACCGAAACTCCTTGTCCCCGCGGAGCCTGGTGTACGAAAGTGAATTCTCTACCATCGAACCTTCTTTGGACATGTATGATGAGAACAAAACCTGATTCCTAAAAAAGGGGCTGTGGGGTCCACGTCCTTTGTGATTTGATTTATGATAGCCTTTCTTACTTTGTACTCTCCGTCGGCATCCCTTTTGGAAGCATGGCAGGTTGGGGTTCAGGGTTACACTGCAGAGTCCCCAGGGCGAGGCTTTGAGGACGGTGTAATTGCCCAGCTGAGCCTCACGGTACTGAACACCTGCCAAGATGGCCATGAACGTGGGCTCCCAGCAAGCCTGGCCATTCCCAGGGACAAGGGGGCCAGGAGTTGATGCTGCACCACGCATATGTCCCTGAATAATCACGCACTGTTCTGCGTCAGGGCGGCGCTGGGGCTTTCAAACACAGCTTCCGCCACCCTCTCCTGCCACGTACCTAGAGCCTGTGGGCGGCGCTCCCCGCCCTGCACGGAGTGAGTCTCAGCGCCCGGCTGGGTCTACGTTGTCATCTGGCTCTTGTTGTTCCTGTGAGAAGCCCTTTCCATAGGAAGCTGAGAGAAAGCCTTGCCCTTCACACCCCCTTGAGACTGACCCCCTTCCCTCGGCAGACGGAGGGCGCGACCCGGCTCCGTGCTGAGGCATAGAGGTGTCCACCTCGTCATTTTCCAGTGTCTTGTGTTGAGCATGACGTAAGGTGACAAGTACTTTTGTAGCCACTAAGTACTGAAGGTCCCCGTTCCCACAGTCTGTGGGCTCGTCTCCATGGGTGCACGTGTGGGGGTGGCTCAGGGTGCCAGCCCACAGGGTTCAGCCTGCAGAGGTCAGCATCAGAGCGGTTTGTGACACTGGGAAGAGCTGACCGCTCTCCCGCTGCTGGATCCCACTGGAGGGCCCACTTCTGTCTTCATGGGTCTGACCCGGTCCCTGCCCACCCCGACCTCAGCGGGTGCTGGAGCCCTGGTCTCCAGGCTCACAGGAGAGACATAGTGGACACTGGAGGACAGGAGCGAAGCCCGTGTTCTGTGAGTCCTGGAACCAAGACGAGCAAACCAGGCTGTGTGTCCTTTGCCACAATTCAGCCTGCTCCTCCCCAGCGTGAGCCACGTGTCTGGCGGTGAAACTGGCCCTTTGGTCTCCACCCTGTTACTGTGCTGGCTCTGTAGGGTGGGAGTCTGAAACAAGCGCTTGCCATCTTTCTGTTTGTGGCATCTTGTCTTGTACCTTGCTGTTAAGGTGCCTCAGATACAGATGCGGCCAAAACCAAGCCCACGAGAGACCTGGGACGGTGACAGCACTAGAGCCAGCAGCATTTCGTCCTGATAGTTTAAGGCTGGGACAAGCAGATCTTTAAGGTTTTAACTGCTTTTGCTTTCTACTCTCTACCAAGGGCTTTTGTTTATTCATTTTCCTTTTTATAGTCTTTGTAATGTAAAAAATATTTTTGATAAGCAGTTTCAGTTACAGTGTCATTGAGAAAGATGGTGGTCTGCCCGACTCAGTTCTCAGCCGGAAAGTGAGTTTGACAGGGCTCGGAGCTTGCTGTGCCCGCGCTCCCGCCTCGCGCCTGACTTGTGTTTGCACTGGCTCCCCAGGCTGGCAGGAAGACTGGGCTTGGAGGATTGCAGAGCTCTCTGCTCGCTGACTGTGTTTTCCATGACCCTAAATTGAAATCCTCTGCAGCACTGCCTTCTGATCTGTGCACCTGTATGAAGGCGTGCACACTAGATGTCACCCCAGACTTTTGCTTTGCTAAGACAGAGAAGCTAGAGAAGAAATACTTTTAAATTGAATCTTTACAATCTACTGATATAATAATGAGTTTCTGGCGAATCTGTGACAGCTTCACTGCAGAACGGCCAAGGAAGCCTTGCTCCTGAGAGACCATCCTTGGAGTGGCACCCCAGATCCCAGCTCAGTGACAGAATGTCCTGTCTTCATTGAGGACACTCGTTCCCTCCCAAGGACACAGCTTTGAAAGAGGGCAGAGCTCAGCCCAGACCATAGCCTCCCTGCTGGCAGCCACTTGGAAGGGAGTCAGGGCGGAAAGCTCAGGGCTGGCTGCCGTGCGCCCTGTGAGGCCATCCTTGTCAGCCCACACCCCGTGTGAGCGGCCCCACCGAGCCCAGCTGTGGCGGGCAGGACTGGAGTGCAGGCAGCAGCCCTTACTTAACAGATGAGTGCCCACTGCTCCAGGCCTCACACCATGGTGCTTATCAGGAAGTAACCCTACCCATGTCCCAGAGGGCACTGTTTGAAGAAAAGAAAAGCTAAAGAGTGGCCATTAGCACCACAAACCTTGCGTCCTCCAATGGCCTGCCCGGAGCTGGGCCTGCCCCCGGCCTCTCCTTCTGTCCCCTCTGCTGGCTATGGAGCTGGGTGCTGGGACCTAAGTGGAGAAGGGTTGGAGTGACAGTCAGAACACAAGGCTTACTCATCCCCGAGGAGAAGCCACTCCAGGCCCTCCTCCCGCTTCAGAGAGTGCAAGAGGTACCTGCACGGGGCACTGGTGCTGTCTGTCCAGGCCCTGCCTCTGCCCTCAGAGCAAGACGGACTCCGCCAGCCAATCCCCAGCTGCTGCTGAGGCCCAGAGAACCAGCTGCTGTGACTTCATCTCCCAGCACCTCTCCTGTCCCAGGGCCTGGCCCCAGGGAAGAGGGACACCCGTAAGCCATTTCCTGGACCTGGCCTGGTCCAGAGCAAGGGCACTTCCAGGCCACCCAAAAGATCCTGTCAAGAAGGTATTAAAACCAAGTTGCTCAATCATACTAATCCGACTCACCCCAAGAGCTTTACAAGCCCTTTTTGTATTTGTATTGCTTCTTGCATCCAGCGACTTTGTTGATCTGCATCCTTAAGTGACATTGGTTTTAACTGAGGAAAGATCAGCACAGTCTCTTGGGCAGCAAGGTAGTGACGTGCCTGGTGAGAGTGCCCTTACCTTGACAGGCACTGCTGCTCACACATGCATGACACTAAGCTGCTGAGTTTCAGGGTGTGGCGTCCAGGAGGAGAAACTGGAAGAAGAAAGTTAAATCCACCCTGGGCCATGGTCAGGTTTTCTCACTGCAGAAGAGTGCAGGTGGGCCCAGCGACTGCAGATTTCTGTTGGGGCTGCGCCTCAGTGGCGGGATGCAGCTCCCTGAGGAAGAGTCCCTGGGCCCCACCCCTGGCGCACACCTTCTAGGTGTTGTAGGAAACGGACTGTCAGCTGCCCCGTGGGAAGTGAAATGAATGAAACAAAGCTGTCCCTGTACGGGGGCAGGAAGAGACAGCACCGGGAAGAAGGGCCGAACCGACCAGACCAGACCAGACCGGACCAAGGCCCCAGGGCAGCAGTGTCAGCCAGAGGGTTGGGGCTGCACCTGGACAGGCTGCCAGGAGCTGCCCCGAGCTGCAGAGGCGGAGGGCGATGAGGGTGGAGGAGGCTTCTCAGCTGAGCCAAATCTGCTGAAGAGGTGGGAGCCAGGAGCTGGGCGCAGAGGCTGAGAGCTCCAGGCTTGTGGCTGAAGGGGCATCCGCAGGTGCTGTAGGGTCCCCTCAGGGGTGCAGAGACACAGAGGTCTGCCACAGGCTGGGTGGTAAAGGTGGCCCCTGAGTAGTCGTGACCTCTCTGGCGCCCCGGCCCCTCACTGAGGCACTTGCAAGGGACACAGCCTGGAGAGAGGGGCCCGCACTTCTGAGGAAGGTGGAGCTGGGGAGGCAGCACTGCACTAAGACTCTAGCACCGGTGGAAGCAAGGGACCAGAGGGGCTGCTGGAGCTCGTCTGCAGACCACAAAACCCTGGAGCATAATTCACTCTTCACACACAGACTGGCTGCCTCTCATGTTGCGCAATCCAGGGCACCCAGGCCCAGGGATGTCACACAGCTGAACAGCCTCAGCCCCCATTGCTAGGGGGTACACTGTGGAGGGACCCCAGGTCTGGTAGGGGCGGTTGTCCGATGAGCTATGTATACCAACCTTTCACTTTGGATTTGTTTGTGGGTGCAGCCCTCCAGAGCTCACGTGAGGAAGGGACGAGTGCATAGTGTTCTTGAATGCAGTTCTGTAACATCTGAGGAAAGATGGGGGGCTTCGCAGGAGTAAGGCAGTGGCGTTTGCTGTGTGGATTGCAGACAAGGAAGGGCCAAGCATGCCGGAGCCCGGCCGTGCTGGGAAGCCTCTCCCTGGCCACAGCCCTGGCTGGTCCTGGGCTCTCTGCAGATCACACACACCTGGCGCAGGAGCAAGGGGGCAGGGAGCCCCAGAATCCCTGCAGGGCAGCAGGTGCAGGTGCCCCAGTTGGCCCAGGAGACTGAACTTGGAGGAGGAGAAGCCAGCTGGGCCTCCAGCAGGCCTGGCATGAACACGCTGCCTACATTTTCCAGAGTGAACCGGGCCAGCCCGCAGCAGAGAGTGGGAGGGAGCCATCGGCTCAAAGCTAGCATCCGTGCCTCCAGATGTGGTTCTGGTGTCCCAGTGTGTGCCGGAGGATTTCCCCTGGTGACTCTTTATCGTGATTGGGGAAGAAGGAAGAGACTTCCTGCAGCTCAAGTATCACACTTCCAGAAGGGTTCGGGCTGCCAAGTAACTCGGGCCTCTGGCCCAGGCTCCCCGAGCTCTTTCTGTTGACCCCTCCACACATGTATCCCACAAATAGGGGCTCCAGGTGGTGTGGACCCCACTCACCAGCTTGAAAGAATGGGTTTCTCACAAAGACAAGCGCTGGAGGAGCATCGCTCTGGCCCAAAGTCCAGGGCAGAGTCAGGGCAGAGGCGCCCTGAGCACCTCTGTAAACTGCCTGCATCTTTGGGTGGAAAGTCACAAACTGGAGGCTGTCATCAGCGCCTCTCTCTGCTGCAGCAGACCCCAACCCCTGGGACACAGCTCCCGGGGCCCAGATGGTGCAGACGCTCAGCTCTCACCAGTACGCTTGGCTCCCCGAGTGCAACAAGCTGGCCTGACCTCATGCGCCCTTCCATCAGGGGAGCATCACCTTTCTACTCACCTCTCTTCACAGCCACTGGCAACTGCTGAGAGCTACAGAAGACTGCACTGAGCTGTTATTTATAAATTTAACCCAATATAACATGGATTCTAACTTTCTTTAGAAATTATCCTTTATCCACAATTAAATCCAAGTGTTTTCACACTGCGTGATAGTAAAGGACTTTTCTATTGACTAAGAGATATTGAACCAAGATATTTGTTTAAAACGGAGGGAGGACAGGTAGTGTATCACATCCTAAGATGTTTCCTTTCCTTCAGATGCAGACTCCTCCAGCAGGCGGGGGGCTGCTGAGTGGTGAGCATGCTCCATGGGCCTGGCCACTAGTGCGCCCCAGTACTGAGTGCCAGCACCCTGTGCTGGGGTGACCCCTGCCAGCCTGCAGAGAGGTACACGGGAGACCGTCGCTAGTCATCAGCCCGGCACCTGGGCCTCTAGGGCTTCTTGGCTGGTTCTTGGCCAAAATGTATTATCTTGAGCCAAAAATGGGGATCAGGATGAACTCTAGGGGCAATCTCTGTCCAAGAAAACTGGACCAGTGTGCTTACAGAGAGAGGAAGGCCCTCACCTGGGAGACAACGATGGGGTAGGAGAACAGCACCACCTCACGAAGACACCCTGTTCCCGTATGAGAGGAGGACTGGGCTCTGTCAGTGGCTACTATGTGTGACTGGTTTTGATGCTCAGTAGCTTTTATACTAGTAAAAAGTTTAGTTATCCCTTTCACATTTGGATCATGCAAAGAGCCCCTCCCGTTCCAGGTTCCTGCTAACTATGCACAGCATCTCAGAGGATGGCACACAGAACTATTTTTCTAACTGTAGCACAGGTACTGTAGGGTGGGTAGCTTAGGGTGTAATGAAATGCAGCGGATGCTTTACCTTCCACCCAGAGGGATAAAAGGGAAACTATGCACTTGATTTTAATTCACCACTGGATAACTTGTTGCCAGAAAGAACACACATCAAATACTCATGAAGCAAACATGATCATTAGCTTGATTCTGGGGGCTCACTGTAGGCGGACACCTTGTCTAGAATACACTTGCCAGTACAGTGTGAGCTGATTTCTTAACACTCAGATCTCAACCCTCGGGACTGTTCTGGGCAGCACAATTCCTAGGTCCACATGGTTGCTGTAAGTATATTACCTTGTGAAACTGTATGGTATATACCCATATGTCAATAGTGTATATCTGTATGTGCAGAATTTGCTAATATAACCATTTCAATAAAAACCCACTAAAAACACGATTCTGGTCTCATGGAGTCCTGTGGGTTGTAACATGTGTAAGTGACACCTGTTGTGGTTGAAGGTGACACAAAACCTAACCCCAAACTGGCTAAAGTAAAAGAGAGATTCAGGGGCTCCCAAAGGCTCAGGTACCAGGGGTATAATGGTCAGGTCAGTGACCCAGCCCCTCATGGGACACCAGGACACATCTGCCCCTGGTGCTTCCTTTCGAGGATCTCTACTCTCAGCCTCAAGAGCTGGTCTGCTCCCCAGGAGGTGGTCCAGCCCAGAATGGCCTAAGCCAGTGGTGGCAAACCCCTGGCACAGGTGCCACAGCAAGCGGCTCATATCGCTGAGTGCTCTGAAAGGTAAGGTCTGCCATCACAGCCACAACCAAGCCAGGTACGGTGACCCCACAAACAGACTTTGCAGATAGTCTCGGCCAACATGAGCTTCACGCTGTGGCCCAGGCCTGGTTCCCTTGGTAACCAGCTAGGTGCTCATGAAGGGGAAGTGCAGGAAAGGCAGCAAGCAAATGTCCAGTGTGTGAGGACATGAACTGGAGCCTGAAAGGCCTAAACATCAGTGCTACTGGCTCCCAAATGCTTGTGTGAACTCACCTGCCTGGATGTTTATCATCTCAAAATCATAAATACCAGCTGGGCGTGGTGGTGTACACCTGTAATTCCAGTGCTTGGGAGGCAGAAGCAGAAGGATTGCTGTGAGAGTGAGTTCAAAGCCAGCCTAAACTACTTAGCAAGAGCCTGTCTCAAACAAACAAAAAATAAGGTTGATGGCGGCCAGGGTTCAACTTAAAATAATACAGAACTCCTACAACTTAAAACTAAAAAGAGCCCAGTTTTAAAATATATGAATATGCATTTTCCAAAGAAAATGTGACTAATGGGCTGGGGGTTTAGCTCAGAGGCTTAAGTGCCTGCTAGGCAAGTGCAAGGTCGTGAGTTCAATTCCCAGTACCAAAAAAAAAAAAAAAAAAAGAAAGAAAGAAAGAAAGAAAGAAAGACAATGTGACTAAGTACATGAAAAAATATTCAGTATCATTATTCATTAGTGAAATGCAAATCTAAACCATAACAAGATATCTCTTCAACCCTCTAGAGACACTGTAACTATAATAAAAAAGACAGGTATGGCAAGACATGGAAAAACTGGACCTCGCATAGGTTGGGTAGGAATGTGAGATGTTTCCACTGCTTTGGGAAAGTTAGGTGGCTGCTCAGAGAGTCATATCTCCACACAGCGACACCACCAGTCTTCGGTGGAGGGCACATCCACAAGGATTAAAAACGGGTTCATGCAACATTGCATATTCATGGTGGCACTGTTCATAGACAGAAATGGCTCAAGTGGTCCTCAGCTTGGGTCTGAATAAAAAATACGGCAAATTGAGCCTGGTGTGGCATGCCTGTAATCTCAGCATTCTGGAGACTGAGGCAGGATGATTGCTGCAAGTTGGAGACCAGCCTGGGTTGCACAGTGAGCTCAGGCAGCCTGAACTGTATAATGAGACCCTGCCTTAAACACACACACACACACACACACACACACACACACACACACACTAAATCTTCGCGGGGGTTAGGGTTAGAGTTAGGGTTAGTCCATTGAGCTAAATCCCAGGACCTCAAAACAGTAAATCTATACCATGAAATATTATCCAGCCATTAAAAAGGAATGCCACACTGATACATTCTCCGATATGGATGAATCTCAAACACATCGTGGTGAGGGAAGCCAGGCACCAAAGGCCACTAGTTGTATCATTCCATTTATACTATACACCCAGAACTGGCACAACCACAGAGACAAAAGCAGTGATCCTCAGAGATTGGGTGCAGGAGAGATTTGGAGTGACTGACAGTGCAACCAGCAACCAGATTCTCAGTTGGAGTAATTAAAAATTGTGGAAATAGTGGCACAAGCTGCACAACCTTGTCATTAAAACTTTGCACTCTTATTAAAGGGGTGAACTTTATGACATGTGAATTATATTTCTGAAAATAAAGAGAAAAAATCAGGCTTTGCACATCCTAAGTGTTAACAGATGTTCTTTACTTGGTACAAAGAACAGTTCTCAAGGGTTGGGCTGGGGGACCACCACCACCCACGACCTCCTCAGACACGCACGTCCTAAGTCGGCCGCCAGTCTGGGTCTCGAAGAACCCCGTGGGAATCCGAATACAGGACCAAAGCTGAGGAGCCCTGGAAGGAAGCAGCGACACAATAGTCCACCTCCTCTCTCGAGGGGGCGGCAAGTATTTCCAAGCTCTGGCTGGCAGAATGACACTATCAGTTTACGCGTGCAAAGTCTTAACTCATCTCGAGCGACACCGCGGAAGACGCGGCGGGCCGGTGTGCGTCGTTAGCGCACACACCCGCACCTCCGAGGCGCGGAGGCCTGGAAGCAGCGCGCCCCCAGCGCGCCCCAGGTCAGCGTCCGCGGCCCGCTGCGCTCCACTCCACTCGAACCCGCACCCGGCGCAGCCTGAAGATCCCCGTTCCCGGAGCCAGGTGCGCCCTGGGCCGGGCGGGAACCCGGGAGGGCAGCAGGCCGGGTCAGCCACGTCCGGAGGCGGCCGAACGCGGACCAGTAACCTCCAGGCCTCACTCCGGCCAGGCCCGGCCAGGCCCGGCCCGGCCCGGCCCGGCCCGGCCCGAGAGCGGCCCCGGAGCTGCCCACTGCTCTGCGACGCGTCCCGAGGCGCGCGCGCCCCCTGCGGGCCGCGCTGGGAGCGGCGCCCTGGCCCGGAAGACGCCTCGGCCCGGAGGGCGCCTGGGCCTCGGCCTCGGGCAGGGCCGCAGAGCGAGCGCGCGTCGCATCCTCCCCGGCGCACCCGCCGCCGCCCCGGCGTGCCCCGGAGCCCCGGCTCCCCGCCGCCCGGTGCCCCGCCCGGCCCCGCCTCGCCCGGCGCGGCCGCCAGGGGGCGCGGCCTCGTCTCCTCCCGCGCGCTACGGCGCTTCCGCCCGCCGCCAGCCCGGCCCGGCGCGGCGATGTGGCTCGGGCCGGAGGAGGTGCTGGTGGCCCACGCGCTGTGGGTGACGGAGCGCGCCAACCCCTTCTTCGTGCTGCAGCGGCGCCGGGGCCACGGCAAGGGCGGCGGCCTCACGGGTGAGCCGAGCGCGCGGGGCGGCCCGGGCCGGGGGGCGGGGGCGCCGGGGCGGAGCGGGGTCGGGGGCCGCAGCGCCGCGCCCTGCCTCGGTGCTCGCGGTTCGGAGCCGGGCCTAGAGCGGGCCGGCCGGGCCGGGGGTTCACGAGCCGGTGCCGCTGCGCGGGGTCTGGGCCGGGCCGGGCCGGGCCGGGCGGACAGCGAGGCCCGCCTGGAACGCGCTCGGGCCGTGGCCCTGCGAGAAACCCAACGGGAACCATGGGAAGGGCTTGGAAAACACGCGTGGGGCCGCCGGGCAGCCGCCCGGGCCTTCACGCGGAGCTGCGCCCCCGGCCCTTTGTTGCTGCTGGTTTTGTTTTTATTTTGAGGCAGTGTGTCACGAGTGACGAACTCGCCCCAGCCGGGCTTAAACATGCGACCCTCCTGCCTCAGCCTCTCAGTGCAGGAACCACCGCCACACCTGGCCTGCGTGGCAGTTTAACCAACCAAGGGGAAATCAGGCCGACAGTGGCAGGAGAAAATGCTCCTTGCCGGTGTGTCAGAAAGAGAGACATCGACGAAGACAGCGCTGTCACAGCCGTGGTGCGCGCCCACAGGGTGCGCTGGAAACGCTCCAGCGCCTCCACGGAGAGCCTTGTTCTCAAACTTGATAGCTCTGAACATTTGTGTGTCCTTCTCCGCCCCTGACTTTTGAAGCTGGGAGAGACCTCATTGAACTTATAAAAATAAAAGTTTGCTATCCATGGCTGAAGAAAGACCGCGTCGTCTTCCTCTGTTTGATAGGGAAGGCGATGCCACAAAGTCATTGTGCGGTGAAGAACCAGAGTTGCTGGCGGAGGCGGCGGGAGCGCGCAGTGCACGTGCCCGGAGAGCCTTCCCCAGGCCTCAGCCCGAGGATTCGATTCACGAGGACGCAAAGTGCTCACCCTTGTGGACGTTCGCAGCCTGAATGCCTGAGTCAGGGACTTATTTCCTTGTGCTGAACAGACCCTTGAGCAGGGGTGACGCACACTTGGAATCCCTGCACTGAGGGAGGCTGAGGCAGGAAGATTGCAAGTTTAAGTCCCATCCGGGCAACTTAGTGTGGCCCTGCAATAGAAAAGAAAACTCTGGTGTAGCTCCGCAATAAAGCACCTGGGTTCAGACCCCTGCACTGCAAGAAAAGAAGTACAAAAAGAAAAAGAAAGAAAAGAAAAGAATACTTGTCGGGGAGGGTGAGCAGGGGTGGAGCTGAGTGCCGGGTGTAACTGCGCGCACACGTGCATGGCTCAGGTTCAATTCCCAGGGCCCTCAAAGGAGGAATTACAGAAACATTTGTTTTCAAATCTGAGCCTGTGTTTTTCTGAAGGAAGTTTCCCAGCATTGTTTGAACTTCGGGGCCCCTGAATTCACATGCGCCCCTGCCTGCAGGAGCCAATAAGCAGCGCTTCCAGGCAGAGGTGCAGAGCCTGTCCCAGGGCCTGGAAGCCAGGGTGCGGCCGCCCTGCTCGAGTACCCACCCCCCCTGCCCCGTGGCCTCACCCGCACACCCCTCTGCCCTCCCAGGTCTCCTCGTGGGCACCCTGGACGTGGTGCTGGACTCCAGCGCTCGCGTGGCCCCCTACCGAATCCTGCACCAGACCCAGGACGCGCAGGTCTACTGGACAGTGGCCAGTGGTAGGTGATGAGCGGGCCACCGGGGAGGGCAGGGGCCTGGCGCCCGCATTGGGCAGCACAGGGGGCCCCACACTGCGAGGGTTATTTTCAGAGGTGTCCACTGTCTAAGGTTGCCTTGTGACTCACCTCCGTATACCAGCCCTGGTGGTGGTGTCCTGAATGGCCGAAGTTTAGTCCCCAGGCTGAGCTGAGCCTCTGTGTTTCTGCAAGAGCAGGCAACCTCTCACAGCCCGTTTAGTGCTGGATAGTTTGGTTTTTTTTTTTTTTTTTTGTCTTTTTCGTTTTTATTGGTACCAGGGATCAACTCATGACTGCCTGCTTGCAAGGCAGGCGCTTATGCCGCTGAGCTAAATCTCCAGCCCCAGCTGGATAGTTTTTTGATCGGTGATGGCTTCTCTAATTAACATAGTCCCCCAGCGGAGCCCGGAACCCAAAGCAGTCTGCCTGGTGCCATGGAGACCACGGAGCCTTGCAGTGGAGTGCACTGCTGGCTAAGCTCAGCGCTGGCTGGTGTAGCCGCAGCAGACAAGCCATCTTTAGACAGGGCACAAGCCCTTGGAGAAGCTGAGACAAAAAGGTCGTAAATTTGAGCCCAGTTTTTGGCGATCTAGCCAGCCCTCATCTCCTGGGCGTGGTGGCACACACCTGCAATCCCAGCATTTGGGTGGCTGAGGCAGGAGGCCAGCCTGTACTATATCCTGAGTATGAGGTCAGCCTAAGTTATAAAGTGAGGCCCTATCTCAAAAAACAAGCCAAAAAACTCCAGTGATCACCCCTCAGAATAAAATATTTTAAGACAAGATAGGGAGATAGCCTGGGTTTAGTGCTCAGCACCATGAAAAGGAACACAGAGTACTCAGCAGGGTTCCGTGCTGACCATCTGAGGAACTTCGAGATCCAGGCCGGGGAGCCTGACCCTGCATTCCTGCTGCGGCAGTGCCTCTGCCTTCTCTGATGCAGCGTCAGGGGACTGAACTGCCCTGAAAAAGGGGAACCCACAGATTCTCAGGAAGCAGAGCCACACCCCTCCCATGTGGGAAGTGCCCCCCGCAAAGGCCCAGCACAGCACCCTGTGTGCCAGGGGCTTCCCCAGCCTCCACAGGGGTTCTGTGGGCCCCTCGCCTTGCTTCGAGGGTGAAGAGACTGTGGCCCCTAGAGACTCAGTGACCCAGGGAGTCACACACAGCTGCAGCTCAGGGCTGCTGACTGCCATGCAGCCTCCTGCCAGGCTGGGGTGGGGATGTGACAACCAAGCGAAGGAAGGTGGGGGGTCAGGGGCTGCCTCGGTGTGAGCATGGGCACCGCCTGCTGCTTCCAGTGGTGATCTCTGTGAGTAAATGGGTTTAGTTAGCTTTGGAATGAAGGTGAGGTCCAATGCAGAAGTCCAGTAGGACCGGCTCGCAGGTCAGAGCCACAGTTGGGAGGGTGGGCCTGTAGGCCCGAGGCTTTGAGGGTTGGAGTCAGAAGATTGGTACGCCTTTTTCTTTTCTCTCTCCGTCTTTCTCTGTCTCTCTGTCTCTCTCTGTCTCTGTCTCTCTCAAACCCAATACCTTTGCATTGAGCTGCTTCCCATCCCTGGCCCTTTTTATTTTCTGAGTCTCATTAAATCTTTAATTACCTGCGTGAGGCTGGAATGTACAGTCCTCCTGCCTCAGCCTCCCACCTACTAGGATCACAGGTGTGCGCTGCCATACCCAGCCAAGACAGGTTATTCTGATGTGAGCCCTGCGGAAAGTTCTGTCCTTTCTCTGGGAACCGAGGGCAGGGCAGCAGAAGCAGACTCAAGGAGATGAGAGTGTGTACTGCAGCCTGGAGTCTTTCTGGTGGCCTGTGCTAGGGACCCCATCCAGGCCCTCCCCCAGACTGCAGCCTGTCTTGGTCTCTACCCATGCTGCTTACATCCTGGCGCAGTCAGGCCAGGCCCTGCAGGCCCATGTCCCCGTCCCCCCCACCCCCGCCAGCCTCCTGACCTCCCTTGTTACACTTTTTTTTTTTTTTTTTTTTTTTTTTTTTGGTACCAGGAATCAAACTCATGACCTCACACTTGCCACGCGGGTGCTGTGCCACTGAGCTACATCCCACCCTCTGACCTTCCTCCCCTAGAGGGCTTCCTGGTACCCCCAGGCCTCTCTTCCTGCCTTCTCAGCACAGACACACAGAGGTCTTCTAGACCGGAAGCTACAAGGCCAAGGCCAGGCTGTGTGGCCAAGCGACTGGGCAGGGGTCCAGGACAGCGACTCAGACTCTGTCTCAGCCTCATCCTGCAGAGTGAAAATAACGAGGCTGTCTCCAAAGACAAAAATCCAGGGAAGCCTCTGAGAGCAAAGTGGCTGCTCGTAACCCAATCATCTCTTTATTTCCACTGCCTCACGGATGGCATAGGTTACTGTGGAATGGAAATGAACTTGCTCTTAATAGCAGTTTCTGTAGATGCATGTACATAAGCATGTTTGTGATATAAGCATTTATAATTAAAATGCAACAGATGCATTTATGAAGCAGAAGTAGGATAAAGAAAGTTTCTTCTGTTTTGGATTGGTGGGAAGGTGTGTGTAAAGAACATGATGTGGGAGAGCTGCGTTAGGGGTGCATTTAACTTCTGGATTCAGTTTGTAATTTCTTGGCAAAAAGAGAAATTCATCCCTTATCAACTAGACCCTGGCCTCTAAGTAGCAGGCTAGAAAGGCTGTTAAAACAAATGGAAAATAGAAATAAATTGGTCAATGAAGAGACTTCCAGGGAAATTTTTTTCATTACTGGATGTGACACTCAAGGCTTCTCGGCCACTGAGCTGGCTCCCCAGGACTTTGTAGGTTTTAGCTTGAGACACGGCTCAGTTGCCCAGGTGGGACTTTGCCTTAGCCTCCAGAGTGCTGAGTTCTGGCGTGTGTCACTTTGCCTGGTTTCCAGGGAGATTCCGATCACTTGCTGTGACTCACTGCTAGTTGTGTAATTGTGGGGCAGTTGTTTTCATGTGGCCACCCTCCCGCAGGCCCTTGGGGGGGGGGGGTCTTCCCATGAGATTGCTCCTTGAGCAGATAATGACACACAAACACTGTAACTAAGACCGCCCAGGCTGTGACCAAGGAACCAGCAGGCCTCGGGTTAGAGAAGTATCAGGGCCAAGCCTAGCCATGAGGGGCCAGTGTGGACACTCAGCCAGTACAGGAGCATTGCCAGGCCCATCGGTCGGCCGGTGGTTAGGTACTTGTTGGAAATGCCTGCTTTGAGATTGTAGACAGAGCTAGGTGGTGGAGCAGCTTCTGCCTCACACATATGAGGCCTGGGTTCCAGTTCCACGCTGCAAAAGAAGTCTGGTCCCAGCTATGTTCCCAGGGTTTGCAGCAGGCCCCCTGGGAGCCTGTGCCACCAGTGACGTGGCCACCAGGACAGCTACAAAGGGTATGAGGTATCCCCATCTGTCTCACAGCTTTTGATTGTGAAGTCTATGGCATATACAAGTGAATTCCCAAGAAGTGTGGTATTGGGAGGGCCTTGGCGTCCCTCCCAGCCCCATGGGGGTGAGCGGGCCTCCCCCATCTGCTGCCTTCTTGAAATTCCTTTTTCCCCTGGGCCTGGCAGACCCTCAAGGGCCTCTCTGCAGAGGACAGGGACTTCCTCCGAAGCAGGGCAGAGAAAGGGGAAGAGCTCAGCAGGGAAGCTGAGAGGGTGGTGGCTTCTGCCTGCCCAGCAGAGTCCAGCGGCCCAGGAGACCGGTGTCCTACAGGAGGCTCAGTGGCCCCTGTGGGCACCTGGCCACTCAGGAGAGAGCTGGCGTCACTGCTGTGGAGATAGTGCAGGTCAGCCACCTCCATGGTGGAGAGGACTCATGTAAGTTAGGCTTGCAGACGCCCAGGCTGTCCAGATCGAGGACACTTACGGCTGGTGACAAGTGTCACTCTTGGCATCAGGGAGAGATGGAGGCTTTGTCTCCCTCACAACACTGACATTCTACTCTACTTTTCAGTGTTTGTTGTTTTACCAGGACCGTTTATGTTGCTTTTGTTATGTACATAGAAAGTTTAAGAAGAAAAGATTAGCCAGGGCTGATGGCACACACCTGTGATCCCAGTGTGGGAGGAGGATTGTGAGTCTCAGGCCGTCCTGAGCAACTCAGAGCGTGTCTCAGGTCTAGGAGGAGAAGGAAGAGCAGGAGAGGCTGAGCAGCACAGAGGGCGGTTTCTCGAACTCTGTGAGACAGGTCACCATCCTACTCCTGTCTTAGGTCATGCCTAAGGCTCCTTGGTCTCATGAGTTTCCTTTGTGTCCCCAAATCCCTCATAGGTTCTTCTCGTAAGGAGATCACAAAGCACTGGGAATGGCTGGAAAGCAACTTGCTGCAGACCCTGTCCATCTTCGATAGCCAGGAAGACATCACCACCTTTGTCAAGGGCAAGATCCATGTAAGCCCCCACCCCCACCCCTGCCCCCGCCAGCACTGTCGCTCCTCGGCTGCATGTTGCATCCCTAGCCGTGCTTGGAGGGAGGACCTGTGTGGACGCTGCGCAGCACTGCCTGCTTCTTCGGTGTGACCCCCTGGACCTGATAGTGGACGACTGTTCCCATGGCTGTTTGTGTGCCAGTGTCATGAACACAGATCACAGCACATCATTCATGTAAAGGACTTGCGATCTGGGGTTCCAGGATCTGCGGGGACCTTAGAACCCGTTCCCGTAGGCAGCGGCAGATGCCTGGAGAGTCTCATTTCCTCTTCAGAATGACATGTAGATTTCACTCCCATTTTATAAGGATGGAGGCCGCGGTGTCCACTTGCTGTCACAGAATTGGAGCAACCTGCTGAGCTCCTTCCTGTGGCTTCGGTTGGACCTAGAGTCCCCAGATCTCTGTGTTCAGTTGTTGGTCCCAGCCCTTGCACTGTGGGAGCGGGGGGAGCTTTTCAGGGGGCCACTGGGAGGGAATGAGGTGGTGTTAGCTCCCTCACGGAGGTCCCGAGCCCTGGCCTCTTCTGCTCTGCTTTCCAAGTGCCATGTGAAGAGCCTCTCCCACACCACACTCCCTGCCACAGAGACCTGGGCCCCAAAACCATGGCTAGAGTCAGTCCTGCTTCCCTGTGGGCTGCACGCCCAGCACAACAGAGCGGCTGTGGGACAGGGGGGCTGCCTGCCTCCCCTGGCCGGCGCTGAGGCTACAGTGTGACTTGGCAGCTCTGCCCTTGGGAAGTGGCTCGGCTGCAGGTGTGTTTGCCAGCGCCATTGCTGACCGAGGAAGAGGCTGAAAGCCCAGGGAAAGCAAGCATTATTTTAAAATACAGGCTCCCTATCACCGACAGTTCTGTTCCTCAGAGTCTACCCTGCAGAGCTTTCCTCTGCGCTGTGTCAGAAGGTCTGTGTCGGGGTACTCCCTGTGGCACCAAGTCAGCAAAAGCCCTGTAGACAGTAGCTCCTGATTGCTACGCCCCATGAGGTCTTTAAGGTTCTTGGGGTGAAGCACCTCAGGAGGATGAGAAATAAGGAAGAGAGGAAGCTGGGGTCAGGTGGAGCCCTTACTCTCCTGATGGGAGGAAAGGAACTGCCCCCTCACTGCAGAGACATTTATTTGTACCTTTTAACAACTTACTGTCACATGACACCTTTTGTCCTAGCAACCCACTGTTCAGTTGTCAATTTCCAGCTTCAGTGGCTCCCAACACCCAGTCCCATAATAAGTGGAGAACCCAGCCATTCTCAGCACCGCAGTCAGAGTATGTAGTGGCTGGCGTTCTTTCTTGTGCTTGATCTGCACATGCTTTATTTCCAGGGGACTTGTTAAGCTGTGTGATGTGTGCTTCAGGGACATTTTGTGGACTTCAAAATAATAACGAAAATGGTGGTGTCTATAAGAACCAGCCTTCAAGTTTTTCCCCAACATGGGGTGGGAGGTGGATGAGGATGAAAGACAAAAGGCACAGAATTCACCTGGAATTCAGGGGTCAGGGGTTCCACCTCTAGTGGGCAGAAGAGTCCTGAGCCTTCGGTGTACCTCGCTTTTATTCACTTGGACATGGAAGCAAGCAGTCGGGGTGGGGAAGCTTTGGCCCCCTCCTGGGGTCTACAGAACGCACGGAGTCTCAGCCACATCGATGTCCTCAGGACTTGCACACCTGCCTGTTGCCAGAGGGGTGCGGCTTGCAGCTTCTCCCCTTCATGCTCACAGGAAAGGTCGCGTAGGCCTGTTTCCCCACTGTCTGGGCCCCCATGTGCCCTCTCTCTGTCTGTGTAACAGCAGCAGCAGAAGCAGGGTGAGGTGCAGCAGCGCCTGTCTCCCAGATGTTGGGTTCCCGTCCCAGACAGTCTGCAGACCACAAGCAAAGCAGTGAGACAGATAGGCAAGAATCCCGCCTGTCCTGCCCTGCCATGATGTGGCCGTGCAGTTCACCAAGCCTCTGGGCAGGCCTGGACAGCTGATCAGGCTTTCTGCCTCGGGTGGCTTCCTCAGTGGAGATCTGGGAGAATACTCGTGCTGGTGAGGAGAGTAGAGTCACGTTCTCCCGCCCCGGCGACTGTCACGGAGGCCTCCCCTGTGGTCATGTGCTCCCAGAGGGCGCCCACGCTGTCCATTTCTGGCAGTGACACAAGCAAACTCTGCGCCCACGCCAGCAAGGTGTCTAGTCCCCCTGTCTTCCCATGTCCTGCCTGCCTTGGTTCTCACCTCCCCATGACTCAGTTCCCCTCTAGTGGGAGACATTGTTCGGCCTGCTACGTCTCCCCGTTTCCTAGCACCCCTGGAACACTGCGCTTTCTGCTTTCTCCCATGCTCTTGTTCTTGTGACCAGTGTAATTGCACCAGGCCGCTGTCTGTGCCAGCAACGAGATTCAAAACCGAAGTGTGAATGTTGCAAGATAGATTTGAGATAGTGGCTTCTTCCGGCCTGGTCCCCTTTCTGTTTTTGTCATTGTCCGTTTCACATCATGTGCATGCTCAGATACTGTTTGTCCTTGAGGACTTTTTTTTTGTATTATCCTTGAGGATTATAAGGAATTCCAGTAGAATGAATAACATTCCACTATTGCAAAACTTTCTAAAAGCTTTTGCTTATGTCGGCAGAACCATTGTCTGTTTGTGTTCTCTTGGGGAGTCCCACTTTTGCAAACACTGAGAGACAGTGTTGCTATATGTGCCCTGTAGTCTCTCCTGTGTGGCAGACGGCTGACTTGCACATGCTGGAGTCTACCGAATTGGGATGTATGTGTTACATCCATTCACCATGACTCGTTGCCCACCGATGAAACTGGTGTAGGTAGGATTGGCGTGTTGAACTTTAAGATGGCATAGTACAGCATGGTGTGATCTGGGAGGTGGACCCAGAGCCTTCACACTTAATTAAATTCCTAGCCCTTTTTTCTAAGACAGGGTTTGCCTAAGTCACTAAGCCACTCAGGCTGGACTTGACCCTGCACTTCTCCTGCCTCGGCCTCCCGGAGTGCTGGACTACAGGCATGTGGTACTGCATCCAGCCCCAAGTCTGCCATCACTGCTGACAGTGCAGCTTCCTCAGGTCACCAGTGGCTCCCATCCCTGTCCTGCTTTGGCTCTCACCTCCCCACGACTCAGTCCCCCTCTAATGGGAGACATTGTTCAGCCTGCTATGTAATCAAACATTTAAGGTCAGCAAAGAAACAGAAAACCTGAAGGCTTACAACTTTGGGGTTTTTCTGTTTAGGGTTTTTTGAGACAGGGTTTTGCCACATAGCCTACGCTGGCCATGAACTCAGCATCCTAAGTGCTAGGGTTAGAGATACGCACTACCACACCCGGTTTAAAAGGACTAAAGAAACCCAGTCAGCAGTTTACCATCCTGCCAGTATCATTTCTACAGATGGCTTCTGTCTTCAATAGAAAATTTTAACCCCATGATCTATACTGGTTATGAAAGGGTAAAAAATAAGGAGACTGTAGCTGGGCATGGTGGAGCATACCTGTAATCCTAGCATGCTGGGAGGCTAAGACAGGAAGGTTGCCAGTTCAGACTCAGCCTGGACAATCAAGTAACTTAGCAAGACTCTGTCTCAAAAAATAAGCATGAAGGCCCTAATACCACTCAGTAATTAGATAAATAAGTAAGTAAAATGTTTAAATTTTTTAAAAACTATAGTACGTGACAGGCACATTAATCTGTTCGGGCTCTGGGGTTTGGCGAGTCCAGTGCATGACCAATACCCTAGACAGTAAAGTGGCATGGCACTCAGGGACAGGGCAGAGCAGAAGTTGCTCAGCTGTCAGCCAGGAAGCGGGAGGGACAGAGGGAGCAGTAGGCCTAGTCCCCAGCCAGGGCAGTCCCAAGGCCCGCTGAGGCCATACCAGTCCCCAGGACACTTAGCAGGCAAAGCAGGCTGGCTCCCAGCTCTAGTGGGACAGAAGCAGGGACAGCAGGAAGACAGGAAGGAAGGCCTCCACACAGACCCGAGGAGGAGGCGCAGCACTCGGAGACTGAGGTGCCGCTCTGCAGCTGCAGCTGTGCTGGCGGAAGGGAACAGAATGTTCTTCCTCGGACTCCTAGGTTCTTGACTGGAGCTCTGTACCGAAAGACAGATCTGTCATGGGAAAAGTAATCTCATGGAGGTGGACACAGCTCATCAGTGCAGGGGGAGATGAGGAGGGACGCCCAGGTGTTTGGTTGGGACTGGGCTTTATGTGGCAGCCACACACAGCAGGACTTGAAACAGCAGCCAAGGGCGGCCAGGCCGGGCTTCCACCAGAGGACACCTGCCAGGTCCACCTGTGTCACCTCTTCCGAGGAGAGCCAGAGCCTTCCCTTGTGAAGGAGAACTTGTAACCTGCTTCTGGCAAAAGGGGCAGGCAGGCAAGCATAATTCATAGCAAGCGCGCTCACAGAGGGGGCCCGTAGTGACTGTGCTGTTCACTGTGCATATGCACACCTAGCACTCACAGCCTGAGGGTAACCACGTGTGGTGTGTGCAGTGTGCGAGACTTAATAGCACCCATCTCATGCAGTTAGATGTGGCATTTCCAGTTTGGAGAACCAGGTCAGCACTCAGAAACCTTTGCATCTGGAAGCATTTCAGTTTGTAGAGTTTTAGACCAAGTATACATGTTCTGTACTTCATTTTTTTTTTTAACCTCTGAAACTGAAGTGGGTTTACTTAAAAAGTCACTCATGGAGACAATAACCTCAGTACTGCTGGGGCCACTCAGTGCGACCTACGCCCCTCCTGCCACCTGTGTGCACCTGGACAGCAGCCGACCAGAGGGGCTGCTCCCACCCTTGCTGGTGGCCCTGCCACCAGAATCCTAGCATCTTGGCCTCCCTTTGAGGTGCCTGGGACTGTTGTCTCCCTACAGGGCATCATTGCAGAAGAGAACAAGAACCTGCAGCCCCAGGGCGATGAGGACCCTGGAAAGTTCAAGGAGGCTGAACTGAAGATGCGGAAGCAGTTCGGGATGCCAGAGGGCGAGAAGTTGGTCAACTACTACTCCTGCAGCTACTGGAAGGGCCGGGTGCCCCGGCAGGGCTGGCTCTACCTGACCGTCAACCACCTATGCTTCTACTCCTTCCTGCTGGGCAAAGAAGGTGAGCACCAGTCAGGCGAGTGGGGCAGCTGGTGCACTGTCCCTTGTCTTGCAGTTCCGACGCCATCGTTCAGCCACACAGACTCCCATGATCCTCTGTTCCCCCATGCCATGGCATTCCTGACCCCGCCTCTGCGAGGTCCACTGCCTCCCTGGGCTGCCTGCATTCTGGCGAGTCTCCCTCTTCAGGGCCCCCAGACACCCATCCACACACAACGAACTGAAGGGACTCTCTGGGAGCACCACTGCCACCATAGCAGCCCATGCTGGAAACCCCAGACTGGAGCATGCCTGCTCCTGTCCACAACTGACCATAAGACTCCACACTGTCACCTGCAGCAGTCCCTTGCGGTGAGCCACACTCCTGCCCCGAGTCAGCTCCCTGTCACCCAGAAAGCACTCCCAGGCCTTCCGCTGTTCCCAGTGGCAGAGCCTCTGCCCTTCCCTAGGCTCCCCATCCCAGCAATGCCCTGCTGTGGTGCCCTTACCACTTGCTTTCCAGGACTGTGAGGACCTCTGTTCCTGGCAAGGTCAGGTGTCCTGCTCTGTGTGGGTCACACCACGTGTGTTCCCCCTCTGTGGACCTTGGGGCTGGGTGCCCACTGAGTGTGGCTTGCCTGAGAGGCTATGTCCTGATACCTCCTCATGACCCTGGGTCTCACCATGGCCAGATCTCTGGTGTGGCTCCCTCCAGGGTGCGTTCTGGGTGCAGGTGGCAGCAGGACGCTTGCATGTCTGTCCCTCCCAAATTTTAGTGAGCCTCGTGGTGCAGTGGGTGGATGTCACACGGCTAGAGAAGAACGCCACATTGCTGTTCCCCGAGAGCATCCGCGTGGACACCAGGGACAAGGAGCTCTTCTTCTCCATGTTCCTCAACATCGGAGAGACCTTCAAACTCATGGAGCAGCTGGCCAACCTGGCCATGCGACAGCTGCTGGACAGCGAGGGCTTCCTGGAGGACAAGGCTCTGCCCAGGCCCATCCGACCGCACAGGAACACCTCGGCTCTGAAGCGGTATGTGACCCTCCCAGGGTGAGACAGCTCCAGGGTGGGCGAGGGCAGCCCTGCTCAGGGCCCAGCCTGTGGCCAGGGTGCAGGCCAGGAGGGCGCCTCCAGCTTCCCACTGTGGAAGGAGACAGGTGAAGTTGCTGCGGCCTCACCTGTACCAGGCGGGGCACCTGGAGAGGTTAAGGATGACCTGCAGGTCCCGATGGTGTAGGTCCAGCACCCCATGCTTTCTTCCTCACAGCTTGTGGGCTAAGAATACACTTAGCATCCTGTCTCAGACCAGGAAGGACATTGAGCGCAGAGGTCAGTGGAGTGGTGAGGCCTAGGTGAGCACCTCCGCCAGGAGACAGGAGGCTGCATCTGTAGGCTTCAGTGCCTGGGCTCACCATGGTAGACATCTGCTTGGGACCTTTGGCCGAGGGCCCTTCACAGCCAGGCGGCCATCTCAGGATTGAGGCCTCGGGACAGGCCATGTGTATGCGTAAGGTCAGTGCTACCCTGGCTGAGGGTTGATGGAGGAGTGGATTATGGTGGCCAGTGCCTCCAGATCACTTGTCTGCTCTTAAGGGTGCAAGGTCACAAGAACTCAGCCAGGACAGTCCCAGCTGGATTTGCAACCCAGCTGGGCCATTTCCTGGCTTAGCCTCACAGATTGTGCTGGCAGCCTGTGTGCACCTTCCAGACCACAGTGCTATGTGAGGGTCTCCCTGTCCTGGTTCGCCTGGTGGGGTCCTTCCAGGGCCTCCCTGGGGGTGCACAGTCAGGCCGAGGTGGAGGTGTGTGGACCTCTTAGAGACTGAGTGCCAACTGTAATGCAGAACCCACTCATTTATCGCAAAGTATTAGTGCTGCAATTAAACCTGAATACTGAGGTTCTACTTTAGCAGAAGAAGATTCTACGTTAACATTTTTGTCTTAGAAGAAAAGCACAGTAGCACACGTGGTTCACCACTCCTGCCCGAGGGAGGCATATGGACAGAGCTGTATGGGGGTGGGCGGGCACCTGCCACACCTATCACACCTGCAGACTGCCACTCCTGCCCTTCCTATCTGGAGCTCTTGTTTGGGTTCCCAGCTGGGATTGACTCCTTCAGCATGAAGCAGCAGCCTCAGAGCAGTGAGCTGCAGGGTCTGAGCCGTACTGGATACAGGACCTGGGACCACTGGGCATGCCCTGCCCTTTAGTGCCAGGTGGTCACTGTGGGCTGCCAGGTCAGCCCATGGTGCAGTTAGGACTTAAGGCACGGTGTGTGCTGCCCTTTCTCCGCTGGTCCTGTACATGTCTCACGTCGTAGTCATCTTTTGTGTATCTTTTGTTGAACTCAAATCCATGGGCACAGCTTGCTCCCTGAAGGACCGCAGGACCATGATGTCAATGTGGAAACTGAGGCCTCCTCAGGGCATGCTGACTGCAATGTGTGTCCCCTACCCTGCCCGCTTCCTCAGAGACTTGGATGCCCGAGCCAAGAATGAGTGCTACCGGGCCACGTTCCGGCTGCCCAAGGACGAGCGGCTGGATGGTCACACGAGCTGTACCCTGTGGACACCATTCAACAAGCTGCACAACCCTGGGCAGATGTTCATCTCCAACAACTACATCTGCTTCGCCAGCAAGGAGGAGGATGCATGCCACCTGATCATCCCTCTGAGGGAGGTGAGACCTGCTGCTGCTGCCCAGGCCTCGGCTCAGTCCCTCCAGGACCAGGCGGGGTTGGGGCCAGACCCAGGCCCCTAATTTCACTCTGAGTGCACTTCCCATGCCCTCCCTGGGAAGCAGTGCCCTTCCATCCCATGGTGCAGGTGGGAGCCAGAGGTGCCCTGGCTCCAGGCTCTGCCTCCCTGGGATGCTGCACAGGTGCATCCTCTCCCCTCCACGACCACCATCCAGGACACCAGTGTCCACTTAGACTGTCACCAAGACCCAGACCATGACACCTCCTCCCGTGGCACCCAGGGGGTCTGTCCAGGATCCCCCAGCAGGGCACAGCTGCCTCCTGGGCCTGAGCCCGCACTCATACACACAGTCACAGTAGGGACATGTCACGTGCATGCACCTATGCTTGTACACAGCCCACGTGGACATTCACACGCATGTGCATTCCACACCCCTGAACCCTGTGCAGTCCTACACAGGCCACGGTGTGCACATATCACGCATCCACCCGGCCCTGTCTACCCCAGCTTCTCCAACCTCTCTGTTCACGTCTCAGTGGGATCAAAGCTGAGCTCCAGGATAGGCTGTCTGGAAGCACTCCCTCAGGACAGGTGCAGTGAAGGCTGCTCACAGCTTCCAGAAGAGTAGGCAGTTACCCTTTGAGAAGCCAGCAGGGCCCTCAGCTGGCCAGGCTCCTCCGATTGCATCCTCTTAGGGCCTTCAAGGCCAGCATGCACATCCCTCGATCAGGGTTGCGCCCAGGAGGTGGCAGAGGCAGGATGTGAGTCTTAAGCTCTGCCCAGGCCACTGAGCCCCTGTGGGTGGCCCTGTCACAGTCACAAAGCTGGGTGAGCCTCCAATGCCAATGCCTGAGCCTGTTTTTGCCTTCTCAGGTGACTATTGTTGAAAAAGCTGACAGCTCCAGTGTCCTGCCGAGCCCTCTGTCCATCAGCACCAAGAGTAAAATGACCTTCCTGTTTGCCAACCTGAAAGACCGTGACTTCCTGGTGCAGAGGATCTCAGACTTCCTCCAGAAGACACCCTCCAGACAGCAGATGGGCAGCCTTGGGGAAAGGAGAGCCAGCACTGCGGACCCAGCTCCAGGGGTGAGGGCATCCTGGGAGCATCGGGATGGGGTGGTCCCAGCTAGGGCCAGAGGGGGTGTCCAGTGCCCTCACTGTTTTGCACGGGGTCTGGGCTGGAGGTTGAGTCAGTAGAGCCCCGTGTGGGACAGATAGCCGAGACCAGGCCTGCATTCTAGGGCCCAGGCTGCACACTCCTCAACCCCTGCACTCCTGGCCAACATCATCCCTCTGCGTCTCACCCACCCTTGTCTGACCAGCTCCCTCTCCCCATCCATGCAGAGCGAGGCTGGGTGGCCCACACAGCCTCTGCCTCAATGGTCTTCCAGTCTGAGCTTCTGACACAGACTTCTCCAGTGCTCCGACTAGAGCTTGGGGACCTGGGAACACCAGGCAGGCCTTCTTCCACTGAGCTGTGGTCCCAGCCAAGACTGCTTTCACACATGACCATGGTATCATTATTATGCAACAGATTTTATCATACCTCAGTATCTGTCATGCAGGCCAGGCATGGTGGTGCACGCCTGTAATCCCAGCTATTGGAAGGCTGAGGCAGGAGGATCATTGTGAGTTTGAGACCAGCCTGGATTACAAAGTGAATCAAGCCCAGTTTGAACTGCATAGCAATATGCTGTCTCAAAAAGACAAAAAGATAGATAGATAGATAGATAGATAGATAGATAGATAGATAGATATCCACAGTGCTTCAATAACTAGGAGAGATTGGATCCAGAACTCCTTGGTACTAGAATCCATGGGCACTCAAGTCCCTTTGTAAGATAGGACATCTCTTGTGTGCTGTGACTTCCCTGGGTGGCTGTAACAGCTAGCACAACAGCAGTGCTGTGTAAATAGCCGTGTTCTGTGACTTAGGGAGTGAGGACAGGGAGAAAGCCCAGTCACATCCTCTGCAGATGCAGTATTCTTCCTCTGCACGTTTCCCACATGCATTCGGGTTACTGCATGGTACAGAGAGCTACTGTATTTAAACAGCCTCAAGTCCAGTGTACTTTTCAGTTTGATCATTGATCCCAGGTACTGGGACTATGGGTGTGTGCTGCCATGCCCAGCGAGCTTTATTTCTTTTCTTTTCTTTTCTTTTCTTTTCTTTTCTTTTCTTTTCTGATACCAGGGATCAAACTCAAGACCTCGCACTTGCCAAGCAGGCACTTATGCCACTAAGCTAAATCCCCAGCCCCAGTGAGCTTTATTTATTTATTTATTTATTTATTTATTCATTTAATCGGTACCAGGGACTGAACTCATGGCCGCCTGCTTGCAAGGCAGGTGCTTATGCTGCTGAGCTAAATTCCCAGCCCCCCCAGTGAGCTTTAAATGTGTGTTTAAAAGTGTGTTTAAAAAACACACTTTTATTTAGCTAATAAAGAAATTAATGTGCTCATTCTACTTCCCATACCTTTTTTTTTGTTTGTTTGTTTGTTTGTTTGTTTGTTTGTTATGGGTTTTTGAGACAGTCTTGCTATTTAGTACAGGCTGACCTTGAACTCACTCTGTAGCCTAGGCTGGCTGTACACTTAGAGCAATCCTCCTCTCTGCCTCCCAGATGCTGAGATTATGAGCAGAGGAGGCAGGAGGATTGTTGAAAGTTCAAGGTCAACGTAAGCTACAAAGTAAGTTCAAAGCTAACCTGAACTACATAGTGAGACCTTGTCTCAAAAAAATTTTTTTAATTAAAAAAATGAAGGAGGAGGAAAGGAGACAGAACAGGACTACTAGATATTTCCATATTTTTATCATAGGGAACTAATATTATCTTAAAAGGAGGAGACTTAGGAGTCGATGGAAAAATACTAATCCAAGCCTAACTATTAAAATATATATATATATATATATGTATGTTCTGGTCATGGTGGTGCATGCCTATGATCCCAGGACTCAGGAAGCTGAGGCAGGAGGAGTCCTGTGAGTTTGAGGCCACCCTTGACTATGTAATGAGTTCAACACCAGCCCAGGCCACATAGTGAGACTCTGTCTCAAAAATGCACAAACAAGGAGCTGGGGATTTAGCTCAGTGGCACAAGCATCACCTTTCAAGCAGGCGGTCATGAGTTCGATCCCTGGTACCGATAAAAATGAAAAAAAAGACCAAAAAAATGTACAAACAAAATTTATCTGTGTGTGTGTATGCATGTGTATGTGTATCTCCACATACGTGCTTTCTGACAGGAGATAACTGAGGGGACAGAAGGATGCAGCAAGTCTAGGGAAACTCTTTGAAGAAGAGGAGGACAGGGCTCCCCTCTCCTAGGGGAATGGTAGCTCTGCGTTGCTGCTGCTGGACACCTGAGACTCTATGCTTGCAGGGAGGAAGCATCTTTCAGTGGCCTTGGTCTGTGGCCACCTGGCCTGAAGGCATGGCTCTGTGGCTGGGCTGCATGGTGGAGCCCCACCCTGCACCTCCTGTGGCCAAGGATGGGGCAGGGGACTGGGTCCCAGGGCCCGTTGAGGGCAACCCATGGCCTGCCCCTGCCCCATACCCCACTCTCTCGGGCCTCACCTCCTCCCACAGTGCCAGGCTGAGGCCAGGCCTTGAGCACAAGCCCCTGAGGGTGCTCAGCCCCTGGCTGGGTTATCTTCTTCACCAGAGCGTCTGATGTGAGGCAGAGAGGAGGGAAGCCCGTGGAGAGGGTCAGCCTGCAGAAGAAAGGCCCAGAGGAGACAGGCACAGCCAGGGCAGGACGGCGGGCTCAGGCTGACAGTGACTACACGGTGGGGAAGCCTCAGGTCACTTCTGCTCTGCTTGCCTAATGAAGAAGGCAACAGTGGCTTTTGAAGTTTGTTCTGGGTGAATGTATGAAGTGGTTGGGAGGAAAGAGTACTGACGAGGAAACAGAGGGTCCTGGTCATCACCATGTTCACCTAAGGCCAGTGAACCCCAGTGAGGTGTAACCAGGTTGAGCTTCAGCCTGGGCCCTGGAGCTTGATCTGGAGCACAGATCTGGAGCACAGGCCCCTGGGAGTATCTCTTGCAGAGGGGCTTTCCTGGAGCCTGGCTGCTTCACCGGCACCGAGACTGCTGACCCTGTAAAATAGTGTCCATTTTTTGAGAGCCCATTTGTGTCCTGGGCCTTGTTTTGGGGGTGAAGGGGCGCTGGGAGTGAGCCCAGGCCTTGCACACTCGAGGCAGTGCTCCACGTCAAGGTGTATCTTCCACATCCGCATTCTCAGGAAGCTCCAGCAGGAGGGAAGTGGCCTCCTCAGTCCGGCACCACTGATCTGAGCAGGGTCCTCCTTGCTAAACTCAAACAGCCTGTTACAAAGTATGTTTGGGGCCAGGCGTGGTAATGCACACCTGTAATCCCAGCATTTGGGAAGCTCAAGCAGGCGACCACTGGGAGTTGAAAGCCAGCCTGAACTATAGTGAGACCCTGTCTCAAAAAACCAAGACAGTTAAGACTGAAGAATTTAAATGGACCCAAAACCTACTTCTAAAATACCAGTCAAGGGCATTGGGGTGGATGGTGGGTGGACACCCAGCAGGGCGCTCTGTCTTTTCTTTCTTGTAGTGGTGTAGGACAGTGCAATGCCTGTCCACATGCCAAGAGCTATGTGTGTAATGTGAGGCCACCAGTCATGGTCAGAGTTCCCTATGTGTCCCATGAGCACTAGAGAAGAGAGCAGACTGCAGAAACCCTCGCTGACAGGATGCCCACAGGGGTTTCCTGGTCAGCCTGCTGTCTGGGGAGCACCTCTCTGGACTCTGCTTCCTGCTGGGCTGTGTCTTCCTCAACCCTCCACATGGCAGGGAGGTGGCCGCAGCCCAAGCCCTCCCTAGCTCTCCATGGCATTCCCTGCAGAGGCTCCTACTGCATCTCCTTGATAGCAGCTGGGTGATGCCTGAGCATTGGGCCCAGGCCCCAAGGTGTAGCAGAAAGGAGCTGCTGCCAGTGGAGCAGGATGTGATCCTGGAGCTGGGGACCAATGCTCACTTGAGAGCAGGGCATCCTGCTGGTGGAGCTCGAGGTAGACGCACAGCCCCAGCTCTGGGCAGCCTCACTACACAGGCTCCCTGCAGGCCACTCCCAGGAGCACTGGGCTCCCAGATCCAGAGGAAGACATCGGGGCTTTTTCCCTCATGCCAACATCATGTCGCCCACCTGGTGCCTTCTCACAGCCCCTTCCCCAGGGGCTGCATGCAGAACCCCAGACCAGGGAGAGTCCTGTAGCCTTGCTGGGGTGCGGGGCAACTGGGGCACAGGCCCCCCTCCCTTCTAACAGAACTTGATTAGGCCCTTGAGGGAAAGTGTTACACAGTGGAGATACCAAACACAGCAGCGGCTCTACGCTATCACTTCAGGCACCCGAGGAGAATCAGCGTCTCAGCCCACAGGGGCCGTGTGTGTTTCAGGCATGGGGCAGTAAGGCACCAAGAGACTCAAGGGTTTCAGAGGCAGCAGCCAGCGGGGAAGGTTCCAGACCCCACTCTGAGGAATGCACAAGGATGCCGAGGGTGGGCCTCAGGGTGAGCAGCAAGAGAAGCCACTTTCATCCTCAGCCAGCTGCTGATAGGGGTGGCCCTGATGAGGACCCTGAAGAGGGCAGGCTTGGGAGTGCTTCCAGTGTTACACTGTCCCCAGATGTGTGGTTCCCGGCTCCAGGTGTGGGTTGTCCTGCAGCCCCGCCTCCTGAGGCTCATCATCCACATCCACACCAGACTCTGCGGCAGGGGTCAGGTGCTGCGCAGTCCCTGGTGCCCATGGACAGGCAGCTGGTGGGTACCAGCAGCAGCCCATGCGCATGACAGGCTCTGTGGACCAGTGCAGGAGGCTTTGTCCCCAGGGAGGAGCATTGCAGCAGGGCTGTGGCCTAGGCCCCCAGCCCCAGGAGCCTGTCCTTCCCTGGGGACTTGTCTAGCTCGGCGTGAATGTGCACAGTTGGGACCCCTCAGGGCTCAGTTAACAGTTTCCCCCTTCCCCGTTTATTTTCCAGTCCTTCCCAGGAGCTTCTCAGGAGCTGCCCCAAGGACCCATCAGCCCATCATCACCCCTCTGTGGCCACCTGAGTTTCAGTGCCCAGGAGGTGCCCACCGCATCCCAAGGCCTGCTCAAGGTTTTCCAGAGACATCTGCCCATGGAGGATCTCGGACCCAAGGGGGTAAGGCCCATGCACAGTGCTCTGCCAGGGGAAGGCTACAGCCAGCCTCTGGCTTGGTGCCTGCATGGCGGCCCACAGTGGGCACTGCCCTCCTGGGCCCACTTCCCCCAGTCCTAGGTGGCCTAGGCTGTCTTGGGACAGGCACCCTGCCTGACCCAAGTAGCGAGTGCTGTTTGCCCTGGGCTCTGGGCCTCCGAGGAGAAAGAGGAAGTTTGAGGATGGTAGTGTGGGGCAGCCCTGGCAGGCTCTGCTGTTCCTCCCCCACATTCGCTGTGAAAGCTGCACTCACTGGTGGCACCTTCCAGACTGTTCACCTGCAAGCTTCCAGAGAATCTAGGACCTCGTCACCACAGCCATGCGCTTGGAGACTCTTCAGCCCCAAAGCCCTGGTTCTCTTCCCTCAGGCCAAGGAGAGGGCAAAAGAGGAGGCATGGGATATCCACTTCTTTGAGTACGGGCGCGGCATGTGTATGTACCGCACCGCCAGGACACGGCAGCTAGTCCTGAAGGGCATCCCCGAGAGTCTCCGTGGAGAGCTCTGGCTCCTCTTCTCGGGTGAGTGAGGTCTGGCCGCACTTGCCTCATCCCCAAGTTCTTCATCTCCAGTGGGCTGGGGTGGCTTCGGGAGAGTGCTTCACATGCCTACAGTCCCGGCACTCAGAGGCTAAGGCGGGCTGCACATTTGGGGCCAGCCTGAGCTACATGGAGAGACACTGTCTCCCAGTGTCAGAACAAAATGGAAAAACCTGTCTTGTGAGCTGGGCTTATCCTTGGGCTGCCTCCTAAGGCCGACCAGACAGGGGAGGGGCTGGCAGAGAAGAAAAGAGAAGGTCTCAGCTGTCTTCAGAGGACCAGATGCTGGGGGGGCGCACTTGTGCCTGCAGTAGGGGGTATTTGAGCCACCCTTCCTGGGGACATGCCCCACACTGCAGCCCGTGACCACTGGGCACATTTCAGCAGAAGGGCCCTGCAGCCATCAGGTTCTGACATGCAGTTTCAGGGAAGCTTTGCTGACATCTGTCAGGTGACTCGAGTAGTTCCCTCTTGGGAGCATTCACCCCTCCAGTCTGCCTTGTGCTTGCCCCAAAGTACCCAAAGGACCAGGAGGGCAACAGCTGCCACTTGTGTCTCCTCAGGAGCCTGGAATGAGATGGTGACTCACCCTGGCTACTACACGGAGCTGGTGGAGAAGTCCAGGGGGAGGTACAGCCTGGCCACAGAGGAGATTGAGCGCGACCTCCACCGATCCATGCCTGAGCACCCTGCCTTCCAGAATGAGCTGGGGATTGCCGCGCTGAGGCGAGTGCTCACCGCCTATGCCTTCCGGAACCCCACCATCGGCTACTGCCAGGTAGTGGGGCTTTCTGGGGCCCAGAGGCTCCCAAGGCAGGTCTCAGTGACCCTAGCCTTTGAGGCAGTATCATGAACCTGTGACACCCCCCCCCCACTCCTCAGGAATGAGCTAAGAACAGAAAATCAAAACTTAAAACAGCATCGTTCATCTCCTCCCTTGCTGTTCATTTCTTGTCCTCTGCATGCTTCTGTTGGAAGTGTTTGCTCTTCTGTGTGTTTGATTTTCCGTTCTGATGGGGACTAAGAGTGCTGTTCACTGTGCAGTGCATTCACTGCTGGGCAGCCCTGACCACCAGCCCCTGCAGGGCCCTGGCTGCACAGCCCGAATGCGTCACCATGGCCCTGAGTCATCCCAGCAAATATGCCTGCTTCTGACCTGCTCTGAAGGAGCCAATTTGGCTGTTTTCACCAAATTGATTTCCTGCAAATTACTATTGGCAAATTTCCCAGAGTTGGACTGGAACAAGTTTCTTGGAGAGAGAGACAGAGACCAACATAGGGGGTCAGCTTTACTCAGTGGCCATGGTGTGAGCCTCCCTTGCTGTCCCTGCCTTCCAGGCAATGAACATCGTGACGTCCGTGCTCCTACTCTACGGCAGCGAGGAGGAGGCCTTCTGGCTCCTGGTGGCCCTTTGTGAGCGCATGCTGCCCGACTACTACAACACCAGGGTGGTGGGTGAGTGTTCTGGGGCCCCTGGGTGGCTGGGCACAGCCCTTCTCACCCAGAAGCTTCTGTGGGGCTCACAGGGGACCTGGAAAATGATCACACAGCCAGCCAAATGCGCACACCTGTCATCCCAGCACTCGGGAGGCCAAGGCGAGAAGATCACTAAGTCTGAGGCCAACCTGGGCTACATGGTGGAACCTTGTCTCAAGAATACAAAAGATCACACAGCTAGAAAATAAACAGCCCAACATAGGAGCCCCCTACCTGCATCCACGCCCAGGCCCCAGCCTGCACATGACTTTCTTATCATTGCTAAAGTGAGAATTAGAGGAGATTATACTTCATTGGAGACTAAATTACCACCCATCGAACCTTTCCTCCTCATTTTTATATAGAAAATGTAAAACATCAAAACCTTTAGTTTACCCCATGTACCTGTTGCCAGCTTCAGCTGTTGTGATCTGAATCCAGTGAAGTCTGGCATCAGATGGGACTGGGCTTTCCAGGATCTCCCATTATGTGTCCACTTAAGCCAGTTACTTGGCATCTGCTGTTCTCCCTCCACACTGGTGTTTGGAGTCTCCCGAGGTTCTTTAGATTTGCACAGTTCACAAGCAGTGCGACAGAAGCCACTGAGGCCACCATTCAATTCTGATGCTATTAGAGAAGAAACTCGTAGTTCCTCAAAAGATCTGCACAGAGGGGCTGGGGATTTAGCTCAGTGGCACAAGCACCTGCCTTGCAAGCAGGCAGTCATGAGTTAGATCCCCGGTACCGATAAAAAGAAAAAAGAAAAAAAAAAGTGTAAAAAAAAAGATCTGCACAGTCAGCCCTGGGACCCCTGGGATTCAGCCAACCCCGAATCAGAAACATCCTATCTGTGCCAAGGGGGCCAGACTCCTCTTTGTCACCATTCCCTCAACAGTGCAGCAGAGAACAACCATTAATGTGGCATTCACATGCTGTCACTACAAGGCATCTCAGAATGATCCAAGTATTCCGGAGGCTCTGAGTACAGGGTCTGCACAAAGGCTTTGCCATCTTCTATGAAGAACTTGGGTTTCTGGGGGTCCTGCAACACCAAGGGATGCCTGGTGGCCTTAGTGGTCTACTTACAACAAGTGCAGAATGCTGCAGAGGGGTGCTGCTGGGGTCTTTGTGATTTCTCCCTGCCTCTGCTATGAGTGGAGCTGGTGGGACCAGGGGTGGACAGGAACCAGAGGCCTTCTGCTTCCCAGCCCCTGGGGTTCTTCTCGGAGGCCTGCTTGAGGCCCTGGGCCTGGCTGCCCTTCAGCCTTCTGTCTCTTCTGCAGGAGCCCTGGTGGACCAAGGCATCTTTGAAGAGCTTACGAGGGATTTCCTTCCCCGGCTCTCAGAGAAGATGCAGGACCTGGGGGTGATCTCCAGCATCTCGCTGTCCTGGTTCCTGACCCTCTTCCTCAGCGTCATGCCCTTTGAAAGTGCTGTGGTCATTGTTGACTGCTTCTTCTACGAGGGCATCAAGGTGATCTTGCAGGTGGCCTTGGCCGTCCTGGATGCCAACATGGAGCAGCTGCTGAACTGCAGCGACGAGGGCGAGGCCATGACTGTGCTGGGCAGGTGAACACACTGAGTCCTGCTTCCTGAAAGCCGGCAGCACAACTGCAGTCCTCCCCAGCCCAGGGCACATCTGTCAGCACCCAGTGCCTGTGTCCACCAATGCCAGGCCACACCCGGGCCCACATGGCTCCTCCAGCAGGTTTTCTTCCCTAGTGGGACCCAAACATTGCTTGGCGAGTGATCCCTGCTGGGAGGATGGGCCTGAGCCAGGCTGATGCCAGAGGTGTGCGCTCAGGGGCTTTCTAGGGGGAGACCCAGTAATCCACCTGATGCCTCTCGGTGGCAGCCAGGATATGGCTATCCAGAGTCCAGCAGAGTTTCCTCTGGTTTCCCTAGAGCAGTCCTCGTTGTGCTTCCCTAAGCTCCCCACACTGCTGCTTCTCCTGCCTGGGTCCAGTGGCCCACTCGTGCCTCACAGAGCAGCTGAGCAGCCACAGCACAGCGGGTCACCCTGCTGGCGCCCTTCTCCCCTCAGCCCCATGCACCACCACCTGTAGCTTCCTCTGAGACCTGGGCTGGTCCCTGTAGCCCCAGCCCTTGGACAGGCCCAGGCTGCCCTTACCTAGACCCATACCCACTCCTCTATGGTTTTCTCAGCTGCCTTCCCTCACCTGCTTCCCACAGGCTGGTTTCCAATCACATGTGACCCTGTATTTCCCTGGTTCATGGGATGCACACCATGTCACACTTGGTCCCCTGATAAAGATGTCTCAGTCCCCCAGCCTGGCCTTCAAGCCTGCTGCTTCCCACTTGCTTCTGGCCTCACTCTGGCCATGCTCAGAGCTCCCAGGCCTGCTGGCCCCAGCTCAAGGCCTGGACTTCTCCCAGCCACTACGGGATAGGGCTTCTTCCTACTGAGCCAGCAGCCCAGGCACTGGCAGGCCTGTCAGGGTGGCTTCTCCCTGCTGTGGGTGGAGGCAGCTCCAAGCTACCACTAGAGCCAGGTTTTCATGCCTGCCTCTTGCAGGAGCCAGGGGATGTCAGAATGCAGCTAGGAGCCAGCTGTATCCTCCCTCCTGAAGACAGGCTCATCCCAGAGAGCCCCGGAGGGTGTGAAGCCCTGTCCCCAGGATTGTTTTTTGAGAAGCCAGGTCCCTAGACCTTGCCCTCCCCCACCTTCCTCGTGGCAGGCAGTGCTTTGGTCTCTACGTCTTGCTGGCCAGGGTGGGGAATCCCCACATGTACTCATCTTTCCAGCTAGAAAAGTGTGGGCACACAAGGCCAGCTGAAGTTAGGCTCCAAGTTAGCACTCAGGCCTCCTGTGGGCAGTGTGCCAGGCTGTGAGGCTGGGCACACACCTTAGCTGGGCATCTGCATGTGCATCGCTGTGCTGAAGGAGGAGTCCTGGGGCCAGTGGGTGACTTGGCTGTGTCCTCCACCCTTCACAGGTACCTGGATAACGTGGTCAACAAACAAAGCATCTCCCCGCCTATTCCACACCTCCACGCCCTGCTGACCAGTGGAGATGACCCTCCTGCAGAGGTGGACATCTTTGACCTCCTGAAAGTGTCCTATGAGGTCAGCACTCACTGGCTGCAACTTGGCCACTTCCAACAGTGGTGGGGTGGGGGTGGGGCTTCTACCTGTGCTGGACTTGGTCTCACTGATTCACCTTCGCCTGTAGAAGTTCAGCAACCTGAGGGCTGAAGACATCGAACAGATGCGGTTTAAGCAGAGACTGAAAGTGATCCAGTCCTTGGAGGACACAGCCAAGAGAAGTGTGGTATGGTCACTGCAGAGGCCACTTATCTAGTTGGAGGCGTCCCTTTTACCCACATCTTGGAGGCTGGCATCTTTGGGGAGGGTGCCCCCAGCCTGGCCTTGCCATGTGCACGCTGTGCCTATGCCACCATGCTGACCCCCTCTGGAGGACCAGGCTCCCTGCTGCCCGTGCTGGAGCCTCAGAGCCTGGCACTTTGGCTTCGCCTCCATGTCTCAGACCACTTCAGCCCACCGAGCACACTAGTCACAAGCAACAGAAACTGACAGACTGGTGAACTGCTGTGAAGGACTTGACGGGGCAGTTGTAGAAGCCTTTCTGAAGAGCCAGTACCAGGGTCCTTGCAGGGGTCCAGTCGGAGGAGCTAAATGGCTGTCCCCTATAGCCTGGGGGGAGACCCTCTGGTGCCACCCAAGGAAGGAGTGGATGGTGGGAAATGACGGGCGGGTGGGGTGGGGTGAGCGTGTGTGCTGCCTCCCCCATGCACCACCTTCCAGCTTTGGTCATCTTGCCCTGTCCACATGGGAGTCCCTCAGAACAAGCAGCTCATATCCGCTGCAGCAGGAATTTGACCCATCAGGGCAGCCCTTTTCTCTTGTTTTAGGTCCGTGCCATCCCAGTGGACATTGGTTTCTCAGTTGAGGAGCTGGAGGACCTTTACGTGGTGTTCAAGGTGACAGCCAAGGGCAAAGGCAATGCCAGCGTCCCATCATCAGCCCCAGAGTACACCTCGGCACAGCAGCTTTCTGCCAGCAGGGAAGGGTCTGTGAGGCAGTTTCCTGCACCTCCCATGGCAGGACTGAGCACTTGGGTTTAGACAGAGCACTGCTAAAGGGCAGGAAATGCGTTCACACCCTCACCTGACTGAAAAGTGTGGGACTCACAGGTCCCAGCCAGCTGGCAGGCCAGCAGGCCCACAGCTCCCTGATGCTTAGGGCCTTCAGTGTGACTTCCACAGAACAGCAGTCCTGTCACCAGATCAGCAACCCCAGCAAAAACAATTTTTCTTTCCAAGTAGTTCTGGCAGAAGACCCAGGGATGATCGGTGGAGTGACTTGGTACAAGTCACCACCTTGTGACCCCGTGGCTGGGGCTGGCCCTGGCCCAGGAAGGTTTCTACACACACCTCAGAGGCTGCTGATGAAAAAGGGGGGCAGAGCTCAAGTGCACACTGCCTTCCTTGCCACTGAGCCCTCTTGGCCCCTCCACCCCAGGATGGAGTTCCCAGGGTGGCCCTGGAGCTCTCCCTGGAGAACCATGCATGCACTGTGAGGGTCCCAAAGACTCAGGGAGGTGGAGGGTGGGGGGAGGACAGCCACCTTCATGGCTGTGTCCCTCGCAGGCCAAGCACCTGGCGAGCCAGTACTGGGGCAGCAGCCGAACAGCTGCCAACCGCCGAGACCCCAGCCTGCCCTCCCTGGAGCAGTACCGGATTGGCGCCACTGAGTTCCGGGAGCTCTTTGCCAGCCTCACACCCTGGGCCTGTGGCTCGCACACGCCTGTGCTGGCAGGCCGCATGTTCCGGCTTCTGGATCAGAACAAGGACTTGCTGATCAACTTCAAGGAGTTCGTGACAGGGATGAGTGAGTGCTTCGGAAGCTAGCCCCCAGCCTGGACACTTGCCACCGTACCCGAGGATAACCTGGAGCCTCAGCCCTGACAAGCCAGAGCAGCTCAACCACTGGAGGGGACTAGTCAATGGGCCCCTGCCTAGGCTGCTGACCCCAGAGGGTGGAGCATGCCTGGCAGGGACCCCCAGGAGGGCGCCACTCTGCCGGGCTGGAACCCCAGAGGGGAGGGTGGGCCTGGACCTGTGTGCAGCTTGGGAACCTCCTGCCAGTGCCCTCCTCTCTGCCTGGCCCCACAGGTGCCATGTACCACGGAGACCTCACAGACAAGCTCAAGGCGCTCTACAAGCTGCACCTGCCCCCAGGTGAGCACCTGCAGCAGCCTCTCCACACCGCTCACCTTGGAGTGCAGGACAGAGTCAGGCAAAGGCATCCCACCCTGGGCCCGCAGCAGGGAAGGAGGAGGGAGTCAGAGTGTGAGCTTAGGCCCAGCCTGGCTGCTGTCCCACAGGGCTGTGATGGGAGGATCTGAAGGGGATCCCTGCAGTGCAGGCCAGGAACAGGGCTCCACTCTAATCTGGGAGGGTAGAAGTGCCTCACTGAATGGAGACCTGGTGCATTGATTAGTTCCAGAGGTCAACCTGGGGCTCATCGAGGGGGAACCCTGTCCCAGGTCCATGAGGAAAGGTGTCCTCTGTTCATGGAGGTGCTGCTGCAGCCTAATGGGGCTGCATTGGGGTTTAGGTGGAACAGCTCTTGGGGGCGGCTGATGGGAACCAAAGCGAAACCTCAGAGAGCCGGGCTGGAACTGCACCCACAGGTTCCATTGGTGTGGGTGTGGGTGTGTTAATTAGTGTGGATGGTGGGGTGATAGCAGGCACTTACTGAGCTCTGAGGAGGAGTTCTGCCCATTTTCTCAGGAGGAAGCTGACCCAGGCCAGTGAAATTGAGGCCCCAGAACACTGCTCCAGCAGGGACTGCCCTGTCCCCAGTACTGTCCTCAGCCTGTCCCGGCCCTCAGTGCTCTTTGGAGCCCTGGGGTTGGCTGTGTCCCCAGAGCCTCTCATCTGGCGGTAGGGTGGGGAGAAGCTCCTCAGGGTGTTGCTCTGCACCAAGCAGAAAAGGCTTTTGGCACTGCTGGCACCACCACCACCCCCAGAGGCCTGGGCTGGATGCTTGGCAAAGCCACCTTGGCCCAACTCCTGTGTCCCCCCAGTCACGTGCCATGTGGGCTCTGGTGGACAATGGCCATGCCCTTCCACCTCCCCGTGTGTTTCCCTTCACATAACAGGAAGGAATACACACGTGTGTGCAGGCATGCGCATGTGCATGCGCGCGCCCCCTCCATCTGCACCCACAGCCCCAGGAGGCACTGTCACTGAGAACTCAGGAGAATGAGGCAGGCCCTGTGTGGCAATGCGGAACCCTCTGAGAGGTGCAGAGTGAAGAGAGCAGGTGCCTTGTGTGTGGGCATGTGTGACACGTGCCAGAAATGCTGCAGAGCCCTGCCGAGCAGCATCCTCAGGGTAGAAGACAGCCCAGCCTTACCAGCCACTGACTGTCTGACTGTGCTTCTGCCCGGCAGGCATTCTATGTTTCCTGTTTGTCTCACCTCTGTCCCCCTGGACTTGGCTCCTGGGTCTGTTGGTCTGCAGTATCAGAGCTGGGGTGTGGCTCAGTGGTACAGCTTTTGGCCTACATGCACGAGGCCCTGGGTTCAACCCCGGAGCACCTCCCAAAAGTCCCACAGAGTCAAAGTTCAAGCAATAATCAGAGCTAACCCCAAAGCACCCCCAAAAGTTCCACAGAGTCAAACTCAAAGCAATAATCAGAGCTAATCTTTGTCCTTAAAACTAGTTACCAGGTATAAGATCAGACATGGTGGTGCACACCCATGATTTCAGCTCTCTGGAGGCTAAGGCAGGAGGATCACTGCAAGTTTGAGGCCAGCCTGGGTCATATAGTGAGTTCAAAGCCAGTCTGAATTACATAGCCTCAAAAACACAAAACTAAGAAATCTATATTAAAAGATAGATTAAAAGTAAAAAAAAATTTTTTTTAAACCTTACTTATTAGGCATTAGATTTTAGGAGCAGTGGGTGTGGGGACTGGTTTGAGCACTGAGTGGGCGCCGGGAGGCCTCTGTCCAGTCTTGCGGGAGGTGGGAGCCCGGGGGCGGGCGGGGGGGAATCATGGTGTCTTCCATCTTTCTTCACATGCAGCTCTGACCCCGGAGGAGGCAGAGTCAGCCCTGGAGGCCACCAGTTACTTCACAGAAGACAGCTCCTCAGAAGGTGAGCTGCCCAGGGCACTGAAGCCACCAGCCACGGCTCTGAAGCCACCATGGCTCTCCTGGGGGCCCCTGTGGTGGCCAGCAGCCCCACCATGCAGGATGGGCAAGGCGGGTCTGTTGGTCTGCAGTATCCTCAACTCCTGTTTGTCTCACCTCTGTCCCCCTGGACTTGGCTCCTCCTCCCTCTGCCCTCCATGCCTCCTCTGCTGTCTCCAGCATCTCCTCTGACTTCAGATCTGGATCTCTTCCTGCCCTGGGAAGCTCAAGGTCAGTCCCTGGAGGTTAGGGTGCCCCCTCGGCCTCTGGGCCCCATCTTCTGACACCTGGATGCCTACATACTGCTCCCAGTCCCTCCTGGGACTGTGTCCTATGGGGCGGGTGCCAGGTAGCACCCAGAACCCAGGAGAGGGGCAGCCTCTAGGCCTGCCGTGGGCCAGTCAGCAGACACAGACGCACAGCACACAGGGCTGAGTCTTGCGACCACAGGAGTGTGTCTGTCCATAGCAGAAAGACCTGCCACATGCTGTCACTGCAGCCTTGTGGAAGAGGGGCAGCGGGTGAGCAGAGGTTGATGCCCACTCCGAAAATGTCCAGGTCCTACCTTAGTTTTTCGTCACAGATGTGTGTGGAGCACTTGTCTAACAGCCTTGCGCTACATTCAAGCTGTGGGAACCCCTGATGCAGAGCAAGGAAGGCTTTTAGGCCGTAGACTTGCAGTCCAGCTGGCCCTGTATGGGACCTTTGTAAGGCCAGCACAGGCACTGAGGTGCAGCTCAGCTGTACAGCACTCGCCTGGCAGGCACAGGGCCCAGGTTCAGTCCCCAGCACCACAAAGCACAACTGACCATAGCACTGCCCTGTAGCCTCACATGCCAAGGAACTGACCCAAAAAAGAAAATGAAAACATAACATACCCTGCCACATGTGTGGCATATGCCTGTAATCCCACAGGGAGGCTGAGGCAGGAGAGTTACAGGTGAAAGCCATCCTGTACAACTTAGTTCCAGGCCAGCCTATACTATGAGACCATATCAGGAAAAGGGTTGGGGGGCCTGAGGCTGGGCAATTTAGCAAGTTAGTGAGACCCCATCTCTAAAAAGGGCTGAGCAAGGATCCTGAGTTCAATCCCCAGTGTCACACACACTGAGGGTGGAGGAGACACAGAATCAGACACTTGTAACCCTGCTGACAGCATGAGATGCTTGCCTGAGTGGAATATGACCTTGCTTTCCGATGGCCCACACTACAGAGCCTCACATACCTTTGTTTTGCTGGAGCCTGGGCACTTGGCAGGTGCCCTGCATGTATCCTACACACCCCGGGATGGTCCTCAGGCTTCCCGCAATCCCTGGCAGCAGCGTCTGCCTTCCTTGGGGAGATGCCTGGGCCCCCTTCTCCACCCAGCTGAGGGCTCCCCGCTGGCCCAGGCCCTCCACAGTCACACTGCTCATGCTCACTGGGACACTAAGCACACTGGTGCATAAACGTCCTCATCAGGTGGTGTGGCAGTCACAGGCAGAATGGATCACGTCCCCCTAAGAGTGGCCCATTTTCAGCAGAAACCACAGCAGGGAATAGTTCTGACCTGCTGCCTTATGGTGCATATTATTTGCGTTGAGGAAAAGCGTGCCAAGACTTGTATTCTTTTGAAGGACAGGAGTATTTGCGGGCCCTTCATTTGCTGTGCTGAGGGTCAGACCCAGGGCCCCCAGCACTCAGGCATCCACTGTGCTGCAGCACTGCGGCTGTCAGCTTTGTGAGCATGTCATGACCAAGACTCAGTGGCTCTCCCTCGCTGTGCTGGGGCTGGGCTGGAGGAGCAGTGCAGAGCCTCGGACCAGGCCTTGCACATGGCTTAGGGTTGGGATTCCCTTCATGTTCTTTTCTTTTTCTGGTTGCCCAGAAGCACTACTGCAGGAAGAGAGAGAAGGAAGTGGAAATGAGGATGTTCAAGAAAAAAAAGGTACAGCCCATTCTCTACCACTATAGACAGGCTATAGGGTTCCTGTGTGCCCCATCTGTCCCCAGCCCCCATAGGAGAGACCCTCCAGCTTGGGGAGATCACAAACGTCCTGACAAAGACCCGGGGCTCTCCCACTCCACTAGGAGCTGCAGCCCTGTCTGCCCACCTCTAGTGTCTCAATAGCTCCCTGCCTCCTGCCAGTCCCTCTCCAGCCACTGCCTTAGGGAGGTGGCAGGTTTGGGGCCTTACAGTCAGCCCCCTGCAGCTGGTTTGGGGGAGCCCTCCTGCTCTCAGCAGACAGGTGGAAGTCAATCTCCTTTCCCCCGACTCAGAGGAGAAGGGGACCAGCCCTCCAGACTACCAACACTACCTCTGCATGTGGGCCAAGGAGAAGGAGGCGCAGAAGGAGACAATTAAGGATCTGCCTAAGATGAACCAGGTAGGCTCATGTGCTACCCTCACTGTACTGGGGCTGGACTGGAGGAGCCTGCGGCGTAATGGGGCCTGGTGCTCCTCACCGCAGCTATCTCCTGGATGGGAGTTCTCTTTCCTGCGTGTACTTAGTGATTATTCTACAAGGTGGGGCTTGTCAGATGTGCTGACAAACTGCAGAGGCTGCATCAACTCTGGGGAAGCCAGTTTCCACAAGCAGAGGCCATACTCCACCTTTGGCAGAAGGCACTTAGGGAACACCAAGTCACCCCACTCAGGCCACTGAACTCACAGACCCAAAGGGCTCGACACTTGTCATAACCCTACAGCCTTCCCCAAGGACAGAGGAACATAAAGCACAGTGAAGAAGTCTCATAATGATGGGGCTTAGGAGGTCCTGATGGGGGCTGAGGGTACCTCTTGTGGTGAGTGCTGGCCTAGCATGCATGAGCCCCAGGATTCCATCCTCAGAACTGCAAAAATAAAAAGCTGATACAAATGAGTCTCTCTGGCCAGGCATGGTGGTACATGCCTATAACCCAGCACTTGGGAGACATAGGCAGGAGTATCATGAGTTCAAGGCCAGCCTAAACTGCATAGTAAGACTGTCTCAAAAAACAAAACAAATCAAAAGAAAAGAAAAACTAAGTCTCTCTTCCCCAGCTCCAATGTGGGGTGGGACCTCGGTCTTGTGCAGGGTCAGCGGGTCCTCTACACTGAGCTGAACCCATGGCCCTAATTATACCTTGAAATCCCTCCCTATATTGTCTAACCTCGAACTTGATATCCTTGTGTCTCAGCCTCCCAAATTACTGAGATTATAAGAGTACCACCCTGGCTACCAAGAAAGGCTTTTTAAACTAAGCTGCATGCCTATGATGCCAGCACTCAGGATACTGAGGCAGGATGATCACTGCAACTTTGAGGCCAGCCTGGGCTACAAGTGAGTTCAAGACCAGCATGAGACCCTTTTGAGGTGCTGTGTAGAACTGGTCAAGTCACTTGCCCTGTCTGAGCCTCATTGTTCTAACCTGTGAAACAGGGTCGGTCAAGCCCAGGTTGCAGGAGGTCAGAGCAGCCTGCTTCCTTGCTATGGCTGGCGGGAGCACACTGACCAGCTGTTGCCATCCCCTCTCATTTCCTCCAAAGGAGCAGTTCATTGAACTGTGCAAGACTCTTTACAACATGTTCAGTGAGGACAGCCGGGAGCAGGACCTGTACCACGCCATTGCCACGGTGGCCAGCCTCCTCCTGCGCATCGGCGAGGTGGGGAAGAAGTTCTCAGCCCCAACAGGCAGGAAGGCCAGGGGCAAGGCCCACACTGCTGAGGAAGCCCAGCCACTGACGCCTGAACCCCAGCGGGACTCTACGGGGACCCCACAGCCCCCTGCCGCAGGGGATGCGCAGGGCAGAGCAGGCGGAGACATCCACTTGGGGAAAGCAACCCAGGAAAGCCAGGCAGTGGTGGAGGGGGGCGGCGGCGAGGGCCGGGGCTCGCCCTGCCAGCTCCTGTCCGACGACGATGAAGCCAAAGACGACGTGTCCGTGTCCTCCTACTCGGTGGTCAGCACCGGCTCCCTGCAATGCGAGGACCTCACAGACGACACGGTGCTGGTGGGCGGGGAGGCCCGCAGCCCCATGGCTTCCTCTCGTACTGGGGGCACCGTGGACGCAGACTGGTGCATCTCCTTTGAGCAGATCCTGGCTTCCATCCTGACCGAGTCTGTGCTGGTGAACTTCTTTGAGAAGAAGGTGGACATCGGCCTCAAGATCAGGGACCAGAAGAAGGTGGAGAGACAGTTCAGCACTGCCAGCGACCAAGAGCAGCCGGGGGCTTCGGGCTGACCTGCGCCGGGCCACCAACAGCCCCTTCATCTCCTTGAAAACCACGTCCTCACACTCCTGGGCAGAGCCAGTGACAGAAACAAGGGCCGCATCTTCGAAAGGTCCCTGCACCTGCCCTCCCCCCAACCCCCCCCCCCACGTGGGAGCACATGCTGAGCCCAGGCATCGCCCACTTGGGGGCTGCCATCGGCCCACCTGCCTCGCCCTCTGCACCCCACGCTGTGCCAGGGCCCAGGTACCCACGGCTGCCACATGGCACCAGTAAGGGCCTGTGCCAGTCGGGCTCCTAGGTATGGAGCTCCACATACTGGCCGGAGCCCGGGAGCCTGAGCCTCTTCACGGGACATGAGCGGAAGCCGCCTTCACCGGGCTTTGGCTCCTTAGCACCACGCCCCCTGCGGGTGCATCCCACAGGCCCCTTCTGTCTCCTCGGTTCACTTCAGCTGACTGAACTGTTCGATGCCTTAATAAACCCCTGGAGGAAATAAAGTCCACCCCGCGGTGCCTCGATGTCCTTGCCCAGTGCCTAAGGGTCAGCCATCAGGGGCCTGAATGCCCAGCTCCCCAGGGGGTGGCACTGCCCAAAGTCCGCAGTGAAGCAGGCGTCACAGCCTAATGACCTAACAGGAGTGTGTCTCAAAATACAGAATAGGGCTGGCTCCACCGCATAAGTGAAGGAAAAAGCAGGGGGGCGAGAGGACAGGCCACTGCTAGGCGGAAGCATCGAGGAGCCAGGGACGCTTGCCCGCTCGCCACAGGCCGGCGCGGGCGGGGAGGGGCCTTCCTCAGAAGCAGAGGGAAGGGCACAGGTCTTGCAAAGCAGCTTCGGCAGGTCCTCCGCTGGGCCAGGACTTCGCCAGACGTCCATCAAGGAGCCTAGGCGGAAGGGTCACGACCGCACCGCCAGTGGCCCACGCCTCGTGCTGGGGCCGCTTCAGACGGCAGGGTGGGCCCGCGCCCGGCCCCTAGTTTCCGTGTGGAACAAGGCCCCAGGAGGCGGGCTATGCCCCAGGCCAGCGGGTCCTCGGCCCGCATCCCGTCGGGCGCCGGGCGCCGCGGCCCCACAGGACCAGGGATCCTCCGGGGTCCCGCTTCCCTTTCCTAAAAGTCGGGGCTGGTGAGCTGCGACGTCCCGCAAATCCCAACCACAGGGCTTAGTGGGGGGACCGGACAGCGAGCCCCGTCCCTCTCCCTCTCAGAGTCCGCCCACAGCAAAGCTGAACCCGGCTGCCGCGCAAGGGCTGAGCCCTGTGAAGCGGCCACCGAGGCGCGCAGAAGGCTAGAGGGTCCTGAGCACGCGCGGAGGGACCGGGCGGCGGGGAGCTAGGGCCCGAACGGGTGCAGCACGTGTGCATGCGAGACGGCATCTATGCCTAGAGAGGCCCGAGCGACGGGGGGGGGGGGGGGGGGCAGGGAGGATTTAAATCGGCCCGAGCCAAGAACGCGGGCATGCGAGTGCTAGCGAGGCGGCGCCCGTGCCTAGAGAGTCCTCTGAGCACGGCCGGGTTGGGACCGAAGGAAGTGGGATTAGGGCTGAAATAAGCGAGGGACGCGAGCATGCGAGGCAGTCCCAGTGCTTAGAGCGACCAGGGCGCGCGGAAGGGCCGAGCCCGGGCCGCAGTGTGAAGTGCACACGCGGGTCAGGAGGCGACAGAGGAGGGCATGGCGCCGCCTCAGCAGTCTCGGGTCCTTCGGTGCTGCAGCTGCCGCCTCTTCCAGGCGCATCAGGTGGGACCCGAAATAATGTCAGTGACATTTCTGAGGACTGGGTTTTCAGTGGTGCGGCTGGCCCACGACGTGGTTCTGGTTTTTTGCTTCCTGTAAAAACTGGACTGTTGTAGAGAGCGGAGGTAGCGGTTCCTGCCCATCTTTCCAGGTTCTTCGGGAAGTTGCGGGACTAAGGTTAAGAGTTAAAAAATAGGGGCTGGGGATTTAGCTCAGCGGCATAAGCGCCTGCCTCGCAAGCAGGCAGTCGTGAGTTCGATCCCCGGTACCAATAAAAAAGAAAAAGAAAAAAGACTTAAATATCATCCTTTAGGGAAAACCTAGTCTCCAAAGTACCCCGTTCTCGGTTTAAGAACAAGGGAGAGGAAGTTTGCGGAACTAACGCGAGAAAAGGAGCGCCGTGGAGGTGCCGTCGAAGCGCCCTGCTCTGCGCCTGGGCGCCCTCTGCTGTCGCTCCGCGCCTCTGCTTCCGCTTGTGCGTGATGCGAGGAACAGCGATCCTAGAGCATTTTAAACAAGATACATTTTGGGTTTTCTTTTCTTTTTTCGGGGCTGGGAATTGAACTCTGGGGCCTGGTGTTTGCTGGGGTAGACCATAGTTCTAAGACCTGGGAACTAGCCTGACTTGCAACATTCAAGATAGAGGATGGCGCGAATCTAGTTTTTTCTAAATTTTTGCAGTTTTTGTCACTTTTCCAACAGTCAGTGTACCCAACCACGACTGATAGTCCCGCTCCTGATTATTTGCTGTGCCTTAAGAAAAAATAGCATCAAACTTTTTAAAATGCTTGTTAAAGTTAGTAAGATGCTAAGTATGCGGCAGGGCTTGGTTGGATACCTGTAATCCCAGCACTCAAGGCTGAGGCAGAGTTCGAGGCCAACCAGAACCGCATAACGAAACCCTATCTCAAAAACACAACAACAACACAAAGATGCTGAGTGTGCATCTGTAAGCTTGCATTTAGTGCTGAGTGTTTGAAGAGACTCAGAAACTTTATTTAGTTCGTTTTGGTACTGTATTCTAAGAGTTGAGAATAACTTAAAGTCCTTTACATTTTTAAGTGATTCTACCTGCACAATGTGTGTATTCTTGGTCATTTTAAACTCTTAAGAAAAATGAGCCAGGAAGAATTTAAGGGGGAAAAAAGGTGAGCTATGATACAGCTCAGCAGCACAGTGGCTGCCTTGGCAAATGTGTGGTCTTAAGTTCGATTTCTGGTACAAAAAAGGCCTTTTGAAAGCGAGGAGGGCTTTAGCTTAAGCAAGTATGCCATATAGTTTGATACCTTTCATTTAATTTCAGCAGCTTCTCAATTAGGTATCATTCCTGTTATGATTTGTGTGTGGATGTCCCCCCAGAGTCTCATGGTGGGGGACATTTTGGAGGCGGCTAAATCTAGAGTTTGTGATTGGTTCATTGTCTAGTGCTGGGGTTGGGGGTGTAAGTGCTACAGTAAGGGAGAAAAAGAGGCTTTCTCTTCCCTTTTGCTCTTGTTGCTTTTGTTGTCTTCCCTGCTATGAACAGTGGTCCCTCTGCCTTGTGTCACCCTGCCTTGGAGCCAGCTGATTATGGACTGAAACCTCTACGAACTGAAAGCTAAATACACCTTTCCTGCCTTAACTTTGGATGTTGGGTATTTTTTCTTAGCAATGAGAGAAAAGTAACTACAACAAAATTAGTACAGGAGAGCAGGTTCATTGCTGTGATGTTGACTGGCCATGTGGCTTAGGAATTAATCTGGAAAGGTCTTGGGAGACTGGCTGAAGAGGCAGCCCCTGTGCACTGTAAACTATACTGGAGACTCTGTTCTGAGCTTGGAAAATCACAGTGCTCATGGACATGCTGCCGGTTAAGATGAGGCTTAGAAGTCTTCTACTAGGAAGCCCTGCCCTGGGTGCTGGAACCCAGGTGGCATGTGCTGTGCTCTGGCAGGGAGTTGGTCTGCATTTTGTTTGTGTTTAAAGATACTGCCTGAGTGGCAGAAAAATTTCAGTGCAGTCTACTGTTGGGGCGGTGGCAGGGATACTGTTGAGAGCTTTTGGACAGATCTGTGTTACAAATTAAAAGCAAAGAACCACAAAAAATAAAAAAAATAAACAGGAGCTGGAGATTTAGCTCAGCAGCATAAGCGCCTGCCTTGCAAGCAGGCAGTCGTGAGTTTGATCCCTGGTACTGATAAAAATGAAAAAGACAAAAAAAATAAATAAATAAATAAAAGCAAAGAGCCAGCAGAGTGTTTTGACCAAAGGGAAAACTCCAGTGGGACTATGGGTTGCAAAGATGAAACAGAGGAGAACATGCTTGTTGAGAAGAACAGGCCAATGGAAAAATGAACTGAAGCACTTCACCTGAAGGGAAGGGCATGTCTGAAATGTAGATCACTGGAGCTGTTTCTTAGCATTGAAAGTTAATAGGAAGCAAATTTTGATTGTAATATGTCTTTAATATGATTTTTTTTTTTTTTGTATTTTTACCGGTACCAGGGATCGAACTCATGACCACCCGCTTGCAAAGCAGGTGCTTATGCCGCTGAGCTAAATCCCCAGCCCCAATATGTTTTTAATATAAGTTTAAGATACATATTATAATCAGGTTAATTAGTCAAAATATCGTGATTTTCACTTTGACTTGTGATCACTCTTTGAATATTTTCCTTTTGGTATGAAAACAAATGCGGTGAGGGCCAGGGATTTAGCTCAGTGGTGTAATCACCTGCTTGTCAAGCTCAAGGGCCTGAGTTCAATCCCTAGTACAAAAAAAAAAAGGAAATTAATGCAGTGAGAATTGTATTTATGTAATTGCTATGTTAATGTAAATCTCAATAGACCAAGACATGTTAACTTTTCACAAATTTGCCATTAGAGAGTATGTCTTAAAGAAATGTGTCTAGGAGCTGGGGCTTTACCTCAGCGGCATAAGCGCCTGCCTTGTAAGCAGGTAGTTGTGAGTTCAATCCCCGGTACTGATTAAAAAAAAAGAAATGTGTCTAGTTATAAATTGACCAGTGGTAGATTGTGGTGGATTAACTAATAGTCAACTTGGAACACCCAGCTGAACTGAGCAGCGCGGTGCTGGGTGTGAAAGGCCCACTTGAGATTGTGCTGGCGGCAGAAAAGGAAAACTGGAGGGAAAGATGGTGCCGTTCATTCTCCTGGAGAAGCCTGTGGGCTGCTTTTCCTGATGTGAACTCAGCTATTCTCACTGTCACAGGAGCTCAGGACCTCGTTGTCACTGATGATGGCTGCAGTTCTCTTCGGGGGAGCTCTGGTCTTCACCTTGAGCATTGCTTTCTACCTCCAGTCGGATCCCTCAGCCTGCTGGCCCAAGTCCTTCACCCCCCTGGCATAGACTTTCTAGCCTCCACCACTGACCCTTGGGCCTTCACGGTGCCGATCCTTGACCCAGACTTGCTTAAGACATTGTGGTGGGCTCTAGGTCTTCAGCTGGACTCATACAGGACATTGCTGTGGGATCTAGGCCCTCGGCTGGATTCTTTGAGTCTCTAGTGTGTGAACAGATCTGCACTCTTCTGCATTGGACTCCTTGGGTAAATATTATAAAGTAATCCTATAAATTATGTGTCCTGTATTATATCTGTGTTGGTTACTTTTTTCTCACCCACCTATTGCCACTTGCTATTAATGAGACCACTGCCTAGGCTGGATTCAGTAACATTCTGTTAGCCAATTAGGAAAACATCCATTTCAATATAGCCAGCTCTGCATATTTTAGTGAAAAGGGCTGAAGAAGTCAGTAACAGGAGAGAGCAGCATGACGGTCTCCTACATGTCTCCGCTTTCTACTTGTGTAATGCAACGGTTGAAACAGTGTGCAGGTTAGGATGGCCATTATAGCAACAAACATATTTTAGGAGTTTGTGGGAGCCCTGTCATGTCATGTGTGCGAGCTTCCTACAGTGTCCTCTTCATTTGTCTCCACCTCATGGGTTTTGTAGCCCGTGTGGATCTCAGTACTTGTGGCACTGGCTTTCTTCAAGGTCATCCTCGAGAATGCTTGCACTGGAGGGCTGGATGTTCCTCTCTCCATAGTCATGTGTTCCAAGAAGGCAGTCATAAAGGTGTCCCGTTAGAGCTAAAATTAAGTTGGGCACCTAGATTGTTGTTCTTCTGCAGAGAAAAATTGCTCCACTTATTTTAATCCCAGCTGATTCCGTCTGCTTCAGACACCTCTTTTTGTTGTGCTTCATTCCAAAAGTCTTTGGCCACTTGTTGTGCAGCGTCCCTGTGCCACTGAACACAGCTTATGCTCCTTGGGCTTGTCTTTGGGATTCTGCCCACATTGGGCACCAGTTAACAGAACTCTTGCTCAGAGTATCAGTCTAAGCCACCCGGCAATGTGGCACATGGGTGCAAAGAAAGACAAAAGGTTGTGCAGTTGAGGAGCTCTGGAATGACCTAGCGTCTCTCTCTTTTTTAAAATTGTTTTATTTTAAAGAGGGTAACACAAAATATAACAAAGCAGATTAGTAGAAAACAATGTAAGCGACACAGGTTTCAAGACAACAGGAGATCTACAATTGTTACCATGTCTCTTGTTTTCTTCCAAATAGTTGTCTTTATCTTCACACATAATGAATTCATACAAAATAAAATAGTATAAAACTGATCAAAAAAAAAAAAAAAACTGATCAAAATAGAATAATGAAGGCATTACAGGCCTTCAAAACCAGACAGTAGGAAAGTCAACAATGGCTACCGTAATGTTTCGTTCTCTTCAAAATAACTGTCCATATCTTCATGTATGTTGAAATTAAATAGTACAAAATAGACTAAAACCACTCTAAACCAAGAATAAAAGCATTACTGGATTTCACAGCCCGAGGATAGGAAATCAGTGGATACCATAATGTCTCTTTTTTCTTCAATATAGCTGTTCATTTCATTACACATAATACAATCGATTCTAGTAAACTAGAAGTTCTAGGCATGAATAAGCCTCTACGTGTACATCTATTCTTTCTGCATTTGAGGGAAAAACAAAACAAAACAGGTTACTACTGAAACAAGAAGCAAAAAAGAAATAAATAGCAATAATAAAGAGCCCAAAACAGTGATGATATAGACCTTAAAAACAAGGTGGTAGGAACATAATTAAGGTTGTTATTTTACATAGTGCCTTGAGGTTTTTTTGTTTGTTTTTTGTCTTTTTGAGACAGGGTCTCTGCAGTTCAGGCAGGCCTTGAGCTCACTTTGTAGTGCAGGCTGGTCTCGAACTTCCAAATGATCCTCCTGCCTCAGCCTCCCGAGTGCTGAGATTACAGGCGTGAGCCACCACGCCCAGCCACATACTGATCTTTAAGAGTTCCTCAGATCACCAGACACAAACATGCAAAATTGATCCAGTCCTATGAATGTTAACTGTTTTGTTCCAAGAACTAATAGAATTTATAGCACAGTCATCTATCTTAAGTGTATTTATACAAATTTAGATATTTTTCTTTTTCCTTCCTTTTTTTTCTCCTTTTCCCTAAAGTATTATTTTTCCCCCTTTGAGCAGATTCTTACCCTTTCATAGTATTTATTGAGGATTTTGTATCTTATGTACTGTTACCATTTCTTACACTAGGCAGACAATACTGTATTTACACATGTGAGTTTGATTTATTTCACTTATGAGTATGGTCTCAAGCTGAGTCCATTTACCTATAAAAATCTCAGTGTGATCATTCTTTATAGCTGACTACTACTACATTGTATAAAGTACCACAGCTTTTTTATCCATTCCTCAGTTGATGGACACTTAGGTTGTTTCCAAGATCTGGCGATTACAAATTGTGCTGCTATAAACATGGGTGTACATATATCACTGTGGTGTGATGTTTTCAGTTCTTCTGGGGATATGCCCAGAAGTGGAATAGCTGGGTCATATGGAACTTCCAAGCCCAACTTTTTGAGAAATCTCCAGACTGACCACCACAATGGTTGCACCAGTCTACACTCCCACCAACAGTGCAGGAGAGTTCTTTTTTCCCCACAGCCTCTCCAGCATTCATTGTTGGTAGTTTTCTTTATCCTGGCCATTCTTTCTGGAGTGAGATGAAATTTCAGTGTGGTTTTAATTTGCATTTCTTTAATGACTAACAATGCTGAACATTTCTTCATGTATTTATTTGCCATTTGTATTTCTCATCTGAGAACTGTGTATTCATTTCAGATGCCCATTTTTGGATTGGATCTTTGAATTTCAGGGGTCTGTTTTTTTTAAAATTCTTTATATGTTCTTGATAGAAGTCCTTTGTCTGAGGGACAGGTGACTAAGATTTTTCAAAAGTCAAGGGATTCTTTTTACTCTGTTGGATATTTCCTTTCTTTTTTTTTTTTTTTTTTCTTTTTTTTTTTTTTGTCTTTTTGAGACAGGGTCTCACTGTGCAGTTCAGGCTGGCCTTGGGCTTACTTTGTAGTCCAGGCTGGTCTCGAATTTGCCACAATCCAACTGCCTCAGTCTCCCAAGTGCTTGGATTACAGGCATGCGCCACCACGCCCGGTTTTGGACATTTCTTTTGACATGCAAAAACTTTTTAATAAGACATGATCCCAGTTATTGATTCTGGGAAGTATTTCCCGTGCAGTTTGATTTTTGTTCGTGAATTCTCTGCCTACCCCTATATTTTCAAGATTTCTACCTACTTTGTCTTCCAGCAGATTTAGTGTTTCTGTTTTAATATTTAGATCTTTGATCCATTTTGACTTTAGTTTAGTACATGGTGATAGGCATGGGTTGTTTTAGTTTTTGGCATGAGGAGAACCAGTTTTTCCAGCACCACTTTATATATTTTTTTTCTGTCTTTTTCCTTTTTACCGGTACCAGGATTTGAACTCACGACTGCCTGCTTCCAAGGCAGGCGCTTATGCCGCTGAGCTAAATCCCCAGCCCCCACCACTTTATATTAAAGATGCTATCTTTCTTCCAGTGAACTTGTTTGGCCCCTTTGTCAAAGATAAGGTGACTGAGTGTGTTTTTAGTTGTAGTTGTATCTTCTGATCTATTCCATTGATCTTCAGGTCTGTTTTTATTCCAGTACCATGCTGATTTTATTATAGTAACTTTGTAGTATAACTTCAAGTCAGGGATTGTGATGCCCCCTGCCTTGCCTTTGTTTCCCAGAAGTGCCTTTGCTATTCTAGGTCTTTCTCTGATTCCAGATGAATTTTAGGAATGATTTCTCTAGATCTGTGAGGTATGCTAATGGTATTTTGCTTGGAATTGCATTAAATCTGTATAACAATTTTGGGAGAATGGCCATTTTCACAATATTCTTCCTATCCAAGAAAAAGGAATATCTTTCCATTTTCTGAAATCCTCTTCAATTTCCTTTTTCAGGGTATTATAGTTTTCGCTGAATAGATCTTTCATTTCTTTTGTTTGATTGATTCCTAAGTACTTCATTTTTTTTGGATGCTATTTGAAAGGTATAGTTTCTCATTTCTCTCTCAGTGATTTTGTTGTCAGTGTATAGGAATGCTATTGATTTTTGAGTGTTTTAACTTTGTATCCAGCTACATTACTTCGAGTCTTTCAATGAAGTTTGGGGGTCTTCTGTGTAGAGTATCATGTCATCTACAAATAATGATAATTTAACTTCTTCTTTTCCTATCCTTACTCCTTTTATTTCTCTCTCTTGTCTAATTGCTCTGGCTAGCATTTCCAGCACTATTTTACAGGAGTGGTGATAATGAACATCCTTCTCTTGTTCCTGGTTTTAGAGTAAAAGCTTTCAGGTTTTGGCATTTAATATGATGCTGGCTGCTTTGTCATAGATGGCCTTTATCATATTGAGGTAAAGACTATCTATTCCAATTTTCTGTAGTGTTCTTATCTTGAATGAATGTTGGACCTTATCAAAGCTTTTTCTGCATCTATAGAAATAATCATGTGATTCTTATTTTTGGCTCTATTGATATGGTGGATTACATTTATTGATTTATGTATGTTGAACCATCCCTGCATTCCTGGGATGACTCCCACTTGGTCATGATGTATAATCTTCACCTGTAAATAATCACTTTTTCCCTTTCCAATTTGTCTGTCTCTGAACACTAATCCCTTTTATGTATCTGACTGCTAATGCATCCATAGAAAATGGTAAAAAGTGGGGATCCTTGGCTTATTTGTGAGTTTCTTGGAAGTGCTAGTAGTGATTGTCCAGCCTTAGAGTTGAAGACATTTTATCATGTTAAGAGAGACCTTAGCAAGTTTATCAAGAATGAAAATTAAGGGGCTGGGGGTTTAGCTCAGTGGCATAAGCACCTGCCTTGCAAGCAGGTGGTCGTGATTTTGATACCCGGTACCAACAGAAATGAAAAAGACAAAAAAAAAAAAAAAAAAAGAATGAAAATTAAGGGGGCCCCAGAACACACAGCAGTGAGTGCTGCAACTCAGCTTCTCCAAGACGAAGGGGCCGAGCCTTAGGGTTCTTGGCCTGGAGGAGGGTTGAAGTGCGGGGAGGGTACGTGGGAGCCCTGAGCTAACAGAGAAGAGAAGAAAACGAACTGAAACCAAAGAAGTAGACCAGGAGGTGGAGAAGGAGAGTGTGCAACACTGTGCCAGCAGCCAGCTCAGAGGTGAAGTGGAACTGACAGTTTTTTGCTCCTGGAAAACGAAGAACTGCGCTGGACCAGAAGAATCACTTGCAGTTGGAACCGGCAAGGAAAACACAGGAGAGGGCTCGCAGACAGTCTTCCATGGTCAAAAGGTGGTGAGCGGCCTCAGTACAAGCATTGCGACTGCAGCCGTGTGGCAGGAGCTGGCTGGGGACACCATGTAGGAAGGCTGGTGTTCGAAGCTGGGTCCCAGAGCAGCCCCTTGGCTGCTTCACACTGCCAGGTTCCAGGTGGACGAGGGGAAGAGTCATGGGAGACCATCAGCAGTTGGACAACAGATGAGGGGAGTCCCGCTGAGAGGCCGGGACTGCAGAACACAGACCCAGGTCCTGTGGTCAGAGGTGAGGTTCAGCCTGAGTTAAACACAGGATTGGAAGCCCACATTGGTGCTGTGTTCTCACTGTGAGCGGATCTCTACACCCAGCACCATTCTAGAGGCAGAACATGACCTTTGACTCTAGCATAAACAGAAACGTCCTGCTTTGAGCTCTGTTCCTTAACCCTGTCGTGAGGAAAAGAGCCACGCAACTGGGAGTGGTGGCGCATGCCTGTGATCACAGTGCAATGGGAGGCTGAGGCAGGAGGGTCACCATGAGCTCAGGGCTAGTTTAGGCTACACAAGTGAGTTCAAGTCTAACTTGCATTACATGGTGAGACCTTGTGTTTGTTTGTTTGTTTGTTTTTTGGTACCAGGGATCAAACTCATGACCTCATGCTTCAGGCAGGGTCTTTGCCACCGAGCTAAATCCCCAGCCCAAGACCCTGTTTTTAAAAATCCAAAAACAAAAAGCAGGAGGATCACTGAGTTCGAGGCCATCCTGGGCCACAAGGTGAGTCCAAAGGCGGCCAGAACTGCATAGTGGTAGCCTATCTCAAAAGAAAAAGAGTTACTGTCAAATGCTGTCTTTTCATCACTGCATGAGACACAGCTATGGCATTTAGTGCACATTAACTGTGGGTCAAGACTTGAGCTGTTAACATGCTTACACTATAACCATGGCTCTCTTTCCCTAGTTAAAGGGAGACTCAAAACAAGTTCTTACAGTATATTACTTGTCAGCCAACCTTGACAGATACTGCCGTAGTGGATTAGCCTGTTCCTGCTATGGATGATTTGACTGCATGGGAAGAATCCTGACTCAGTGGATAATTCTGTGCCAGTGAACCTGTCTGCAAAATCCACCAGCACACCCAAGCAGAGGAACAGCAAGAGGTTTTCTTGTTGTTTTTTGTTTTGTTTTGTTTTGTTTTGTTTTGTTTTTGGAGACAGGGTTTTGCTCTATAATTCAGACTGATCTTAAACTCTCTGTGTAGCCCAAACTCTGCCTCAGCCTCCCAAGCATTCGGATTACAGCCATGTGCCACCATGCCCAGCCAAGCAAGCTTTTGTAACTCAAGAACTCGGATTGGATCAGACTCTGCAAGAATGTCTGCAGGAAGCAAGGTCAAAAACCATGTGATTGGGGCTGAGGATTTGGCTCAGCGGCATAAGCGCCTGCCTTGCAAGCAGGCAGTTGTGAGTTCGATCCCTGGTACCGATAAAAACGAAAAAGACAACACAACCATGTGATCATACAAGAGATGCAGAAAAAGCTTTCAACACAATCTAACACCCTTCTTATTCCAAAAAGAATGGCAATCATTAAATGGTCAATGGCAAATGCTGGTGGTCAATGGCAAATGTGGTTGAAAAGAAGCCTCCTTCATGGCTGGTGGGAACATAAACAAGACAGCCACTGTGGAAGCCAGTATGGAGATTCCTCAGAGAACTGAACTTAGAAATTCCACATAGCCCACCTACCCCCTGCTAGGTATCTTCCCCGAGGGGCTGAAGATATCATACTGCAGTGATACATGCATACCAGTGTTTATAGCAGCACAACTCATGGCGGCTAAATCCTGGAAACAACCTATATAGATCCCAAAGATGACTCGATAAATGCAGCATCTATATTATCATAGAATACTATGTAAAGAATGACATGTCGGGGGCTGGGGATTTAGCTCAGCGGCATAAGCACCTGCCTTGCAAGCAGGCAGTCGTGAGTTTGATCCCTGGTACCGATAAAAATGAAAAAGACAAGAATGACATGTCCATTTGAGACATTTGCAGGAAAATGAGTGCACCTGGAAGATATAGTATTAAGTAAAATAAACCAGACACACAAGCTTAAATACTGTATGGTATCTCTCATTTGAATGAGGCAGAGTACAAAGAAAGAAGATAATAAAGAAGGATACAAGAGGGCTGGGGAACAAGTGTGAGGGGCGAGGAGGAGGGGAAGGGGACGCAGCGCAAATACCTGCCACGTTCAAAAGCCTGCTGACCTCAGCTAGCGCAAACGTAGATCCTGTAGGGTGAGCAAAGACTGGTGACCTCAAAGAGTAAAATCGGATGGAGGAATGGAGGGGAAAGGAAGGAGGAGGTTAGAGGAGAAACAGACTGGTGAGGTGTCTCCTCCCTAAGGGGGCTGCAGACTTCAGGGCCTGAAAACATGTCCTCATAATTTTTTTTAATTTTTAAAAGAATGTAAATTAAATGTGGGTTTTTTCCCTCAATCCTGGAAACAAACCCAGGGCCTTGAGAATGCTAGATAAGCTTTCTACCAATAAACTACATCACAAACCAAGCCCTCAATTTTTTTTTTTTTTTGAGAGCCACAGCAGGAATCTAATTTGATTCTGTGTCATGTGCATGGCTGATTTTTCCAGCCCCACTTATTACATGCATAGTTATTCTTTCCTCTTGGAAAAGCCACCTTCCTGGCTGGGTACGTGGCACATACCTGGGATGCCAGCGTTTTGGAGGCTGAGGCAAAAGGATGACAAGTTCAGGTGTAGCCAGGATAACTTAGCAACTCAGGAGATGCTGTTTCCAAATAAAAGCTGCCAGAGGGCTAGATGTACAGCGCAATGCCAAAGTCCTGGGTTTCATCCCCTGTGCCACCCTAAAAAATTGGAAAGCCCCTTTGGGGCTGGAAGCTTAGCCGAACATGCCTGCCCCAGTTCCACCTCGTTTCGTGTCACTGAGCTTTCTCTAAAATGTCACCGCAGGTGAAGAGGAGTCTTCAGTGGACGTGCAAGGCCTGCGGGGAGAAGCAGTCACTCCTGCGGGTGAGTCTGAGTCTGGGGCCTCGCCGCCCACCTGTGGTTCGGGGCGCACTGAAGCTCTGCACCCCTGTGTCAGATGCTCCTGTGGAAGAGAAAGGGACTGCGGGGTTGGGGTGCGGGCGGGGCCATGGGGTGAGACCTGGTGCGGGTGCTGGGCTGAGCGCACCCCCCAACTCCCTTTCTAGCCTGCCCTCAGTGACCTTTCAGTGCCACAAGTGCTCTGCACCACAGAGGAGCCCACTTGTGCTCTGTCTTTGATCCCTCCCTTCCGGTAGCCAGGGCCCACTCCAGTGCTGCAGGCTCCCGGGCGCACAGGCTTCAGGCTTCCCCTCCACAGTAAGCCCCCAGGGCAGTGCTGGCAGTGACATCACGTGGAGGGGCACCACGTGGGACTTTGCTCCCACCATGCCATCCTCTCTCATGATGCCCTTGTCCTCCCCACCCACCTCTTGTTAGCTTACATCTCAGAAGTAGAATCTGGAATCAAGGCTGCTGGGACGCCTTCCCACAAGGCCCTCTGACTTGGGAATGATAGAAACACCTAAGAATGGTGAAGCAAAATGCAGTGTGCTAGGCGTCCTGGCCCCGGGAGACTCAACTGTAAGAACTGAAAAGATGCAGAAAGCATGGGGCTGGAGGTTTAGCTCAGCGGCATAAGTGCCTGCCTTGGAAGCAGGCAGTCGTGAGTTCGATCCCCGGTACCGATAAAAAAGGAAAAAGACAAAAAAAAAAAAAAGATGCAGAAAGCAAACGTCATCATGTCTGCCCCAAACTCTTCCTCGCTTTCCCTTCCCTTCCCTCCTCCTCTCCTGTGTCCATCACTGTCACATGCCTGTCAGAGTCACTGACACCCCAAGGGACCTGCAAAGCCGAGTCCCTGTCAGGAGGCTGGGAGAAGCTGGCCAAGGATTGGCACAAGGTGACTGACATCTACCCCTGGCACAGGTGCTGCCCCAGCTGGGCAGACTTTCTGCAGTGTCAGTGCGGCTCTCTGAACTCTGCTTGGAAGCCTTTGCCCTCATAGCTCCACAGCCGGGTGATGGTGTGGGCCACGCTGCCTAGGACGTAGCAGTGCACAAGCCAGAATTACAACCCTTAACAAAAGCAGCTGTTTCTCATGCTTTTGTGGTCCTGGGAGGACACTGAGTTGGGATGGGGGCTGCGCCTGGCACAGTCCCACAGGAACCCAGGCTGCCATCCTCTTGGCGTGCTTCGGTTCCCCAAGGCTGGTCTGCCTGTAGCCACCACAAGAGCACGAGCCAGGGGAGATGTCACAAGGCTGCTGGGACCTAGCCAAGAAGTGACTGCTCATCCTGGGGGGAAAGAGCAGTTCCGAGGCCAGGCCTAACCTGAGGTCAGCTGAAGAATGGAGTCATTTTGTGCCCATGTTCAGGAAAGAGGAGGACATGGCCCCACTGGCTGTGCCGGACACGGGACATCAGCTTTTCACCTCTGCCCTTCTTCTCCCGCCTGTGCTCGAACCCACTCCAGCCAGGGCCACAGGCCACACTACCAAGCTGGTGCTGTGGTAAGGGTTACAGCAGCCTCTGTGCCTACTCCGCAAGGGACTCGACTGGTCAGTGTTGTCCACCTCCTCACAACACTGACTTTGTTTAGACTGCCAGGTCACCTGATGTTTTAGTTACTTTTCTCATTCTGAGACAGAAACCCCAGACATCCAAAATTAAAAGAGGGAAGGTTTACTTGGCTTGAAGTTTGTAGTGATTTCAGCCCAGAGCTGGCTCCAAGACAGGGTGGCGAGGCGGGGTCATCACACACGATGAAGGGGTTCATGGCCCCACTGTGTCCCTTAGATCTTATGGGTTGCACACTCTGGGGGCAAATAGCACTCACACCTCAGCAGAGCAGCCCTGAGCCTACCCAGGACTCACCAGAGCAGCCACCTGTGACCACATGAGGCTTTGGAGCACCAGTTTTCCACCTCCCTTCCTATTTGCCTGTCCGCTCTGTGGGCTCCTCTAGCTCACAAGTCCTCTGTGGCATGTGTTCACCCTCCCTCCAACATGCACCTCCCCAGTGACCCAAGATGAGCCCATCCGAGGCAGAAACATATCATGGGCCAGCTCGAGAGCAGGGGCAGCTAGGCCATGCACCAGAACCCAAATGAACCTGCAGCCCAGGGAACCTCACAGGGTGCTGCGGTTTCTGTAACTTCCTGGAAGTCTGCAGTTATTTCAAATAAAAAAGCTTTTTTTTTTTAAAGTACAAAGATGGGGGTCTGGGGATTTAGCTCAGCAGCATAAGCGCCTGCCTTGCAAGCAGGCAGGCATGAGTTCCATACCTGGTACCGATAAAAAAGAAAAAGATGGGGCTGGGGATTTAGCTCAGCGGCATAAATACCTGCCTTGCAAGCAGGTGGTTGTGAGTTTGATCCCCGATACCAATAAAAAGAAGGAAAAAATTTAAAAAAAGAAAAAGACAAAAAAATAAAGTACAAAGATGAAGAAACCTTTGAAAGAACAAAGTACCCCTTGGAACCATGGCTGCCCGGGGTCTCACACCGTACCCCATAGTGCCCTGCTGGATGTCAGATGAGGGCTCCAGAGTGCTTCCTCCACCCACCCATGTCTGCGTCTCTCACACATCAGCTCCCACTTGGTGGGTGTTTGGTGTGAAACCTGGAGTCGTCTGTGACTCCTTTCACCCTTTGTCCAGTCCCTCAGTGAGCTCCTCAGCTCTACCTTCATGCACACGTGTGCCAGGGATGCTCCATGCACCCACCCGACCTTCCCCACCACTACCCCCAGAGGCTCTGTGGGAATGGGTGCCAGGTCGAGTCCAGAGCTGTCCAGATTAGAGCAAGATCCAGAACCTATTCAGTGCTGGGCTTTTTCAGCACAGTTGAGAGGGAGAAACAGGCCTTTGTTGCGCTGCACACCATCACCCAGCTGTGGAGCTATGAGGGCGAAGGCTTCCAAGCAGAATTCAGAGAGCCGCACTGACACTGCAGAAAGTCTGCAAAAGGGGAGCTGATGGGCCCGGGGATGTAGCTCAGCAGCATAAATGCCTGTCTGGCAGGGTTGTCGCCATCAAACTTTAGGGTGACATCAGCACCATTCGCTACAGAAAAAAATCTGTGTCCTTAGAGACCAGGGCTAGGCCTGGTCCAGCCTCCCAGGAGGCGATGGGAGTACTTCCCTAAGCAGAGCTCTGAGCTGCCCAGCTGAACCCCTGGGTACCCACCTTGTATTTCAACTTGCCAGAGGGCTCAGCTGGAATCTCCAGTCCCTCGATGGCTCTGCTTCACATGGGCAGAGCCACCTGAGAGAACATCTCCAGCATGTGCTCTGATGGGAGAACACTAGGAACCCGGTGGCTCTGTTGTCACCCACCCACAGTCAGTGCTGTTCTGTTCCGGCATCAGCTGTGGGTCCTGAACTTACCTGCACTTGAGCAGTGAAGCACAGAAGTCTGCAGGCCGGGGTCTCAAGTGGCTGGGCTGCTTGGCTTTCCCAGAAGCCTTGGGCATTATTAAACAAACAACATGTATGTTTGTTTTCTCCCTTGGGTTCCTGCGGGTTTATAACCAACCTGGAAATAGCCCACGCTGTGCTCAGGGTCCTCCTAGATCCCAGCCTCTAACACCCTGGACCCAACGGGCCCCTGAAGAGACAGTGCCGCCGAGACATCTGGGCTGGTGGCCTTGTTGAATACAGACCCGCTCCCCCCAGGTCAGCTCAGGTGGGCCTGCCCCCAGCGTTTCGAGATGCAGACAGTTTAGTTTGTTTTTTCCTTTTTAGACTTATGGTGAGGGCTCTGGTGCTGACTGCAGACGCCACGTTCAAAAACTAAATCTGCTACAGGGACAGGCTTCGGAGCTGTCACTCAGGTACAGGGGCTGGGGAGGGGCGTGTTGTCATGTGCTGCTTCGTCTTGACCGGGTGGTGGCCGTGGACAGCAGAGATCCTTAGATGACTGCATTGTGCAGTAACCGCCCGTAGCTGGCTGCAGCGTTGCCAGTGCACTGCAGCACTGTAAAAGGTGAAGGCTTCTCAGCAGTTAGGGAGGCCGAGGCCCGAGGGTCACAAGTGCCAGTGCTACCTGGGCAACTTAGTTGTTCTTTTTAGGGTTTTGGGGTTTTTTGTTTTTGTTTTTTGTCTTTTTGAACAGGGTCTCCCTATACAGTTCAAGCCGGCCCTGAGCTCGCTTTGTAACCCAGGCTCTTCTTAACCTTATAATGATCCTCTTGCCTCAGCCTCCCCAGAGTGCAGGAATTACAGGCATCACCACCATGCCTGTCCCTGGGCAACTTAGAAAGAACCTGTCTCAAAGTTTAAAAAAAGATAAAAAGGGCTGGGGATGTAGCTTCGTGTAGAGCGTCCCTGGGTTCAGTCTCCAGGACCGCAGAGCAGACAGCAGGCACACACTGGGCTGGGGAAGTAGCAAGTGTAAGAAAAAAGGAAACAGGAGTGGGAGTCCCAGTCCCAGAAGGGCGGCGCCTTTGGGCCTCAGGGCGGGCGTCAGCTGCTGGCTGGAGGCACCTTGCGGCCATGGGCAGGGCACATACAAGCACGTGCAGCTCGAGAGCCCCCACAAAGCCCCAGCACGGTGCCTCTGCCTTTCATCCTTCCACGCTGCCTGTCTCGGAGCCATACCTGGTGGGCCCTCCTAGGTCCCAGCCTCTAACACCCTGGACCCAACGGGCTCCTGAAGAGCCCCACCCAGGGGCTGCATGGCCAGCCTTGTGGGAGTCACATCAACCGTCCCCTCCAGATTCAGCTCGTCGCTAGGGCAGTTCGCAGAATCAGGAGGCTCTGCTTACATTGCTGAGTTAATCTGAGAGGCTTTTGTCTTTGGTCTTGGGTGGTGGTGGCGGCGGTGGTGGTGGCTTTTATGGTGGTGGTGTTTGAGACGGTCCCCCTTGTATCCCAGGCTGGCCTTGAACAGGCAGTCCTCCTGCCTTAGCCTCCCAAGTGCTAGAGCATAGGTATGTGATACCACGCCAGGCACAAAGAACACATTTATTAAAGCTGGGGGAGAAGTATGTTCTGCAGCCCAGAGGGTAGAGGAAAGGGGATGTTTGTGTCCGCCAAGACCAAGGTTATCCCTTTTTATATAAATGAGTCACTGGGAATATAGCATCTTATCAAATGCTCACTTGCCATCACGCCTTGTGTAAACTGGCATAAGATTCATTGGCTTCCTGTTATGTGTAAGAAAGATCAGCAAGTGTGTCTCACAGCTGTGTTCGGGCCACATGCCTGTAATTCCAGCCCTTGGAGACTGAGGCAGGATTCCCTGAGTTCAAGGCCAGCTTGGGCTACGTAGTGAATTCCATGCCAGCCTGAACTTCACAGTGAGACCCTGCCCCCTCCAAAAAAACTATGTGGTGATCGGTTGTGCCCACATGCAAAGAAAGGACTGGGGAAAGTGTCTTCTAATTAGTCTTGAGAGCAGCAGTAGGCTATTCCGATGGAAACAGGAAGTTTCTGACCTGTGTGAAATGCCACTCTGATGCTGCAGTGGCAACAGCCACACCAGCACCGACAGGCAGCCAGGACCGGAGGCAGGCTTGTTTACGTCAGCGGGCGCCCATCGGGATCCCTCCCAGAATGTCAGGCCTGATCTCCGGTGGTCGGGGGCTTTTATGTGATGAGCAAGCGGGAAGTGCAGAGGTGGAACGCTTGTCAGTTGGGGACAGTTTACACAACGTGCGTCACAGTGAGCAGCCTGTCTGAGACAGAAGCAGCTGAGGTGTGCTGGGGGAGGGCATTTTCAGCTGCAGGGCTGCTGTGTTGTCATGCGTTTTCCCCAGCAGTGTCCCTCGCCCTGTTTCCCTGTCTCGGAGGCCACGGTCAGGGTCTGGAAGGCTCCCAAGCACAGGGGTTTGGTCCCCTAGCAGTGGGGTCACTGTCCCCCAGCATGAGGCAGCTGTGGTTCGCCCTGTCCCGCCATGGCCGCCTTCCCAGTGGCAGCCTCTTCTTCCAGCCTCTGGGTGGGGCGGATCAGAGTCCTGGGAGGTGGGGGGGGGAGCTGGCCTCAGCTCCCCGTTCACAGCTGCTGGCCCCTGGGGAGGCCTGAGGGCACACTGAGCCCGGAGCTGAGAGCTGGGTGCTGCACTCAGCACACCTGTGCCGAGTTCCAGCCGATCAATGAGAGCAAATAGTAATAGCAGAGAATACAAGGTAGGCCAAGCAGGGCTCCAGCGGGAAAGAAGAAGGGAACAGGCGCAGACAAACCAGACGGGGCAGGTGCCCATCACTGAGAACAGTTGTGGGCCTGGGCCTTAGCTCAACAGCACAGCGCCTGCCTGGCAAGCGTGAGGTCCTGAGTTTGATCCCCAGTATCAAAAAAAAAAGTGATTCTTGCTGGGTGTGGTGGGGCACACCTGTAAATAAGCACTGGGGAGGCTGAGGCAGAAAGAGAGCTCTGAGTTCAAGGTCAGCATGGGCTACATATGGAGACCCTGTCTCAAAACACACAAAAGAATAATTGTCTAACTGTGCATCTAAATGGATGTATTCTAGCATAGGAACACTTCGGTAAGTTAATACAAAAAGTTTCTAATCTGCCTTCAGGCATGCCAACATCCTGAAATGGCACCCTGAAGTGGCAGCACAGAGAGGCAGAGCTGGAGAGAAGCTTGAAGAGAGCACCAGGCACTGGACTCATTGAGTGTGACATCAGAGACAGGCCTCGCACGTGCTGGGCACACACACTGCCTGGCACTGAGCTCGACCCCACCCTAGGGTGAGGTTTTGTGATTTTTTTTTTTTTTGTCTTTTTCGTTTTTACTGGTACCAGGGATCGAACTCACGACTGCCTGCTTTCAAGGCAGGCGCTTATACCGCTGAGCTAAACCCCCAACCCCTTATTTGTTTTTATGTAGCCCAGGTGATCCTCCTGCCTCAGCCTCCCAGGTGTGCCCCACCACACCCAGCTGGAGTTGAGTTCATAAATCATAGAAGGTAGACAGCGTCCTGGCAGGAGCTCACAGCAAAGTGCTCACCTAACTCTTCAGGATAGCCTGATCGATAGGAGACCCTGTCTCATCCTCCTGACAGCCCCAGGAGAAAGATTGGCTTCTATTGAATAAAAGGCAGCTAAGGCAGAGGGACCATTGTGTTGTTGTCGTTCATTTTTTAGTATTGTGGACTGAATCTGAAGCCTTTGCGCTAAGCTATACCGCTAGCCTGTGTGTGTGTGTGTGTGTGTGTGTGTGTGTGTGTGTGTGTTTTGTGGTAGTGTCACTGTCACTGAGTTTCCAAGGCTGGGCTCAGACTTGGGCTCCTCCTGCCTGCCTCAGCCTCCTAGAATTCTGGGATTGCAGGTACACACTCCTGACTAGGGTTTATGTTGAGTTGGGGGTTCACTGGATCCCATTTCTGCCAGGTGACACAGCAGTCAGGTCTGAGAGTGGATGTGGTCTTGGCCTCACCCTGCAGTCACCCCCTCCCATGCATGCCCCCCCATCCAGCACACACCCGGCTCTGCACGCTGTCCTGGCAGGAGCCCTCTGTTGTCACCAGACAGGGCCTTCGGGGCCCCCTAAAGAGGACCAGTTATGGGGTGAGGGCCACAGGTTGCCCGAGTGGGCCGCGTCAGAGCCGAGCAGCCGGGAGCAGCTGGTGTCATGGGCGGTAGGTGTGCTGGAGGCCAACATTCAAGCCAGTTTCTAGGTGGCTGTGAAGTTTGTCCCTACTGTATCCCCGAGCTGTTGGGACCCCAAGGTGACTGTGTGCGCAGGAGTGGCCAGACTGTGGAGGATCACCGGCTGTCCCCAGCATCTTCCCAGGGCTGAGGTGGGCTGCATCAGTTCAAAACCATGGCACTACAGAGCCGGCAGTTAGCCCCGCCTGCCTGCCTGATGCCCTTGGCAGGGAGCTGTGGGCTTCAGGTGATAAAGGAGACCAACACAAAATGAAGGTCAGGCTTTGTCCTGGTTTCAGTCACCCATTGGGTACCTGGAGCCAGACATGGTGCCACACACCTGTGATGGAGGCTGAGGCAGGAGGATTGACCAGCCTAAGCTGTATCCCCAGCCCTCTTTCATTTAGGGCCTTACTGTTTTGCAAAATAGTCCACGCTGGGCTTGAACTTGTGGTCTTCCTGCCTTAGAGGCTGGGATTGCATTATGCCACTGTGCCTGGCCAGAGTCACTCTCTGGTGCAAGCAGCTTTGCAGCCCGAGGGCTAGGAGGGTGTCTGCTTCCCTCCCCGGGTTGCCGGGCTGTCTCCTGTACAGTCTGTCCCGGCAGTGGCAGGGCAGGCTGGTGCCACTCAGCCCCACTGACATTTTTGTGTGTAGGCCCCGGCTGGTCCTGTGGCTCACACAGTGACCAGAGAAGCCAGGCTCAGCACTGTCCCCATGGCCCACCACAGGCCCACGTCAGCCTTGGTGCCACCTCCATGCACGTGCTGTCTCCCTACAGGTCTCCAGAGGATGCGGAGGGACCCACAGGTCCTGGGCCAACTGGCGGCAGTAGCAGCCTGCAGGTAGGCAGTACCCAACAGCTGGCCCATGGCCTGGCTCAGTGGGCGTGGACAAAAGCGGCCACTGTTCGCAGCCAGCGGAAACGAGTCAGAGCAGGGCCAGGCAGCAGGTGCCAGCTGGCTGCTCCAGGGTGGGATCTAAGCGGGAGCCTCATTCCCTTCCCCCTGAAACTGGGCTGTTGTCCCCCATCAGATCACCTAAGTGAGCCCAGCAGACCTAGACAGGACGGTCACCTGAGTTGCAGCCAGCCTCAGCTGCAGCTTAAGTGGTGCCACTGACACTTCCAATTTGGGATCTGCCTTTCAGTATAGTGTGGCCTCCAGTGACACTGCAGCCGCACCCTCGCACATGAGAGCTTCTCAGAAGGCAGAGGCAGGAGGGACCATGGGCATCTGGAGCAGTGTCCTGCTGAGCCAGCTCTGCTCAAGGACCACAGTTGTACCCTGGCCACTGGTCACCTCAGTCATGTTGCGCGTGAGGGAGAAGCTTGCAACCAACAAACAGCCCCTTGCTGCACCTGGGTCCTGCAATCCCCTCTGTAGCCCCAGAGCCAAATCAGTCCCTGCGACAGGGTCCTGCTGTGCAGCTCAGGCTGGCCTCGAGCCCACTGTGTAGCCCAGCTCCTCCTGCTTCAGCCTCTGAGTGCTGAGATTCAGCTCAGGGAAACTTCGGACAGTTGTCCTTCTGCTTTCCAGGGCCTCCACACCTCCTCCCCACTACACGGCGTGGCCCGGCCCTCGGAGAGCCGCTGGCTGAAGTACCTGGACAAGGGTCCCAGCGCACACAGCCCAGAGCAGCCAGGCCCACCATGTGGCCAGACCCTCCCCAGCAAAAGGTGCCAGGGCCCAGGGCTCCTGCGGGTCGTGACTGGGAGAACCCCTTCCAGGATAACCTGACTACAGTGTGGGGTGTGGACACACTGTGTAGTACCCAGTTCCTTCTCTACAACCCACACCTCGGGAGGAATCAGGGTTTTATTTTGGGGTGTTCTGGTGCTGTGCCTTTTGTTTTGAGGCACATCTCACCATGTAGTGCAGCCCAGACTGGCTTTGAGCCCAGTGGGATCCGTTCTCCTGCCTCAGCCTCCAGATAGGTGTTACCACCACACCTGGCATGGTTTTCCAGTCAGGGCCTTTGCTATATATAATCCAGGCTGGGCTCCAACTCATGGCAGTCCTGCCTCAGCCTCCCAAGGGCTGGGATTAGTGTGCACCACATCCAGCAGGAACTAGCTTTAAAGGCACCGAGTAGGTGTGGTGTGGCCAGCGTAGCTAATGGGCCTGGGGAGCTTCCAGCCTGGAGTGTGGCTGCAACTGTACAAGCTCCCCTCGGTCTCAGGGAGGCAATGTGGTTAAGAAGGGCAGTAGGGCAGAGGCTGGTGACCCACCAGGCCCACCCCAAGGTGCTGTCACTCTGAGGGGACCCTCTGCCTACAGCTGGATGGTCACGACACTTTCCCTCCCAGGAGACGAAGCACAAAACAGCCTCCATGCAGCCTCCATGTCCAGGGCTTGGGAAACACCAGGGTCACCTTGGAATCACAGGTCAGTGATGGAGCTGGTGCGATCTCTGGTCACGTGACTAGGAGCAAGCCTGGGGGTGGGGTGTGCACCGCTGCGCTGGACCCAAGTTTCTGCACATGCCACGCTCACCACAGTGCTGCAGCTGACGCACCCACGCTGGCCTCAAGCTTTCTGAGCTGCCTGGTAACCCCAGGCAGGCACATGGCCCAGACTCTGACTTGTTACACGAGTAGGGACCAACCCCAGGAGGCTGAGGCTGTATAGTCACAGGCTGCAGCCCTGACGGGCTGGGCTGAGCAAAACCCTGGATTCCTTGACCGTGCAGCTCCAGTTCGGGCACAGTGAAACAGGGCAGATCCTCTCCTCTCCCTGTACCTGGAGGATGTCTCATGGAACCCTGCTGTCTTTGTCCCTTTGTAAGCAACAAACCCATTTTCAGAGCTCCTCTGGCTCTCAAAGTGGCAGAAGCCAGCGCCCCAGCGCCAGAGCTGGTGCTGCTGGTGAAGTCTGCATCTGCACCTTCCCAGGGGCTCAGATGTCTACACAGCTGCAGGCCCACAGAGAGTATCTGCTCTCGGGGACATCTGTCAGCATGCAAGTGGGACTGGTGCACTGCCCTTGGGAGCAGAGCAGAGCAGACACTAGCAGCCTGTGCCTGTCACCCCACAGCCATACCCAAGCCACTGACTCGGTTTCCCATTTAGGACACACCCCACAGGCCCTACAGCACCAGCAAACCTGCTCCTCTCCAGGGGGAGCTGCCAAGTGTGGCCCCATCTTCTAAAGGGGCACAGTTTCTGCTGTCACCCAGAAGCAGGTCACAGATGGGCACTGAGCCACTGGCATCATTGCAGAAGGACTCAGGCCAGCATGGGCCGAGCTCCCCAGAGGAGGCCACCTCAGTGAGCCTATCACCACTGTGCCGGTTGGGGACACCCCAGAGGCAACCTGGGCCCACAGGTCTCAGCAGGTGCCACGCAAGCAACTGTGCAGCCTCTTCTCCACCGGGGAGGACTTCGATGACACCCTGTGAGGTGCAACTGCTGGGCCGCACTCCCGTTGAACAACAGCGTCCCCCACACAGTAAGAACCCTAGGCCTCAGGCAGCAGAGGAGGGGCTGGGCTAAAGTGCGTGCGCTTTAATCAGAGGTGACTGCTGGTCTGCAGACAGGGCGCAGCAGGGCAGGGCTCTCCTCGGGCACCATGCTGCACTTGAGCAAAGGCCCCCTCACCAGTCCCTCCCCAGGCCTCAGGGGCAGTGACAGCACCCCAACAGCAGCCAGGCATCTGTGTAATTACTCACTGTAAGCAAGCTCAGGGTTGTGGGTGAGACATGGGTGGGGACAGGGACCTGGCTCTGTTGCCTATGGCCGCATCACCTGCCCCATGGCTCTACACGTCCTCACCTAAGATTCTGGAAGGACACAGAAAGTGGCCCCAGAGGGTCTGCTGCCCTACACTACACGGGCGCAACTAGGGGACGGGGCCCAGGCAGTCACAAGGGTGGCGGCTGCTTGGAGTACTGGATGGTGTCCAACGCTGCCCCAATGTCATAATTCTTGGTCTGCAGGAGCCGGGTGAGCCAGCCGCCTTCATCTGAGAACCCCATGGACAGCATCTGCGACAGTGATTCGATCAGCCGAGGGTCAGCCTCTGCTGAGACAGGAGGACTACTTCAGCTGGGCAATGCTGAGCCCAGTCTGGGCCACACAACACCGAACCAGGAAAGACAACACCACCCAGCCACATGGCTTTCACTGGTCTCCAGTCATTGGGACAGCCACTCCCACAGAGCTCAGACTCCAAGATGGGCGCAGAGGACCAGCTTGGCCTTGTGGGGGTGCTCCCGACAGCTTTCACCCTGAGCTGCACCCCTAGCCACTCCTTCCAACTTGGAGACAAAGTCCCTACATCACTAATTTGTCTAGGCCAGGCTTAAATCCACCCTCTTCCAGCTTTAGCCTCCCTGGTGCATCATGTTTCAGGCAACCTGATGCCATGCCTGCTGATCACCTTCATTCCTGGTCTACCTATTAAATTTGGCAGATGACTAAAACTGACTGAGCTCACAGCACAAGGACTCAAAGGACCTAAGCCCGGACCCGCTGCCCCCATTGGCTCAGGGACTGACAAGGCTGGCACACTTGCCTGGGGGGAGATGGGGGTACAAGGCGGCTTCCTTCAGCCCTGTGGGCCCCTCCTGGGTGGTGTCCAGAGAGCTCGGCCCTGCTGACTCCGGCATCTGCAAGGACTGCAGCTCTCCAGTGGACGGGTCCACTTCTTTTGAAGACAAGTGAGTCCAGTCATCGTCCCCTCCAGAACCGTTGTTGTCAGATTCCATCTGTTACAAGAAAACACGCTGTGAGCACACAAAGGCAGAGGCGCTGGTGTCACCCTGTCCCCTGGCCCTGAGGAGGTATGAGGGGGCAGGCCTACCTCGCTCTGCCCTGGGGACTCCAGGGCAATCTTCTTCATCTGCTCTGCCAGAGCCTGCGCTGTGCCTGCACCTGTGCCTGTGCCACTGCTGCCCGGAGGGCTGGGCTCAGAGGAGCAGCTGCTGGGCTGGGAGCTGCCTTTGTCCTTGGTGCCCGAGCTCTCGGGGGAGCCAGGTGTCAGGCGGCTCCTCTTCCCTCCATGCTCCACATCTATGTCAACTTCGATGCCTGGAAGCCAAGCAGCAGGCACTGGGGTCAGGGCTGGCCTGTGCAGGGAGGAGCCCCGTGCAGGAACCACAGGTTTAGAAGGCTCAGCATCACCAGTGTGAGCGGAGCGGTGACAGGGCACTCGGCCTTGCCCTGCCCTCTGTCCCAGTATACCCCAAGGCTAGGCTGCCTTATGGATCATATGACAGTGTCTTTGTTGGTGCTGGGATCAGACAAGTGCTCACCTCTAAGGGGTGGCCATTACGTTGTCACTGTGGCCAGGGAAGCAGCACTTCAGGTCAGAGGCGGCCACTGTGGGGCAGACTCCCCCAAGTCCCCAGCACCCATTGTCTGCATCTCTCGCCACGCACAAGCTCCCAGCATTCTAGTAATCATGTGCGTTGTAGCAACCATGTTTGGGGCCCCTGAATCCAACAGTACTCCAGCAGCCAGAGGCTGGGGTGATCAGTTCTGGTCCCCAGCTCCAACGGCTGCTTTTCCCTGAAGTCAACATCCTCACCAAGAAACACTCCGGTTCCTATGGTAACTCCCTCTGTATAGTCTTATTCTGGAATTCCTGCTCATCCTCCCCTTAGGATGCCAATTATTCATCTTTCCATTCTTGGAATACATGATCTTTTGGCAGGGCAGGAAACTGACTGCAGGCCTGCCGGGTAACCCCCTAAAAAGGTGTCTGAGCTGGGTGTGGTGGCTCATGCCTGTAATCCTAGCACTCTGTAATCCTAGCACCTGGGAGGCTGAGGTGGGAGGATCCTTGCAAGTTCGAGACCAGCCTGGGCTACAAAGTGAGCTCAAGGCCAGTCTGAACTGCATAGTGAGACCCTGTCTCAAAAAAAAGACAAAGGGTGGGGGGGTCTGGAATTTACTGGAGACCCACCCACTCTCTCCTGGAGTGAAATCACCTCTGGGTGACTTGGGACACCTAAGGCAGCACAAGCGCTGTGTCTCCATAGTCCGGCACCCAGGGCTCTCTATAGCTGGACCTAGGCACATGGAAGCTCCTGTATCTATGCACAGAGGTCAAGCTCTGAGGCAACCTTAAAACCTAAGCCTGTCAAAGAAATAAGTCTTGCTTAAAAGTTTTTTTTTCTCTGCTAACGTTAATTTTCAAGACCTTTCTGACACTGCTTCCTTGTTACTCATCCTGTCCCTGTCCGAGGTGTGGGCTGCAGGCCAGGGGTGTGGGCACTGCTGTGCTGCACTGCCCATGGCCAAGGGCAAGGCATTGAGACGCCTGCACTGAGGGTGGCCCCAGACCCTGCTGCATCCTCCCTGGTTGACAAGACAGGGGCCTCTCACATTATCCGCTGCTCCTTGGCCTGTGTCACTCACTGGTACCTAAAAGGTGGCCCTACATCTCTCCAGTGTCCGCTGCACAGCCACCCTCCTGTTGGCTCTCACCCCCTTCTATTCCAAAGCCCAGTGACCTCATCTCACTGCTGCCCCCTTTCTCTTGGTCCTGGCCACCTGTTACTTTAGCAGTTTGCCAAAAGATGGGGTATAGCACAAGACCCCCCCTGCATCTAGTCCCCAGCACTGCATACACATCACAAAAAGGCTCAAGCAAAGTTGGGCCTGTGGCACATGCCCTTCCCAGTATACAGAGGCTGAGTCAGGAAGATCCCCAGGTCAGGCAGCCTGGGCTACCTGGCAAAAGCTTGCCTCGGAAGAAAAACAGCAAATAGTGTACACCTTCTTAAAAACCCTGCAAAAGCTGTGGTTTTTTTTTTTTTTTTTTTTTTAAAGTCTTTTTCCTTTTTATAGGTACCGGGGATCGAACTCACGACTGCCTGCTTGCAAGGCAGGCGCTTATGCCGCTGAGCTAAATCTCCAGCCCCTAAAAGCTGTGACCTTTTTCCTAGGAGCCCTCTGAGTGTTTCCAAAATGCCTCCCAGCATCCCGAGTGGGGAATCCAGATCAGTCCATAGGCTCTGAGCAGCAGACAGCTCGGGGACAGTGGGACACACAGGGACCCCAGAGCCCACCACTACCCACTTAGCAGCCTCAGGTTGGTTTCAAGGTCTGCCCCTGGGATCAGCCTGGGGTTGACTTGCTCCACTGCAGGGCGCTTTCCTGGGTGACTGCACAGAGCCAGCATGGCCCACAGTGGAGGAGCCCTCGGCATCTACCCTGGCCTCCATCCCCTAAACTGCCAAAAATCAACCATCTTAGTGAAGTTTCCACACCAGTGTGGACCCCAAAAAGCCTGTCAGTTGGCCTGGTGCTCAGCCAGGCCAGAAAGGTGCTGTCCACTCTCTTATGGTCCAGAGACGTGGCCCTCAGGGTCCAGCCTATGTCCCAAACAGCCCTCCCCATCAGCCTGGAAATGCACTGGAGCCTCGAGCATAGGCCTGTGTCCAGCTCAGCAGCACAGCCTAGCTCAGGACACCTCAGAGCCTTTCCCTGCAGAAACCACATGTGGCCCCTCCAAGCATACCCCAGGCAGAGTGAGCCCCTGTGGAACAACCTCTGGGTGTCATTCCTGGAGAAAGACACTGCAAGGGTAGCTTGGGCCCCCTCCTGTCTGTGACTAGACATGTCCAGGAGGGGGGCACTTCCTGCCACCACAGGACAAGTACACTCCTCAGCACAATGCCACAGCCATTAGCATCCTGACCCAAGACTTCTATCATGCAGCCTGGCACCACCCCCCAACCTCAGCAGAATGTGTATAGCACAGGTCAGGGCCCAGCACACTAGGCTACCACCCCAGGGTCCTGCTGTGCCAGAGCCAGCTGTCAGCTGGAGCAATACCCCGTCACTCCTCCCTGACACTGCATGGGGCCAACACCCAGGCACCACTAACTACCAAGTCCCGAGTCCCATCCCTAAGGCTCAGCTTAGGGACAATGCAGACAGAAGGGAACCAGCCAGTCCTTACCCTCACTACTAGGGTGACTCCATGAGACTGGCTCACCAGCCAATCTACAAAGACAACTGGGAGCTTGTCCTAGAATCTGGGCTTGAGGTGACTGTGGCCTGCGGCACATGGCAGAGGGGACTCTGAGGAGGTCACAGCATCTCTCCAAACCAAGAGTATGCTGCTTTCCTGTCCCTCAGCCTCATGCCAGATGAAAGTTGCAAAGAGGCCGTGTGCCTACCACATCACCCAACCACTTGGATGACTCAAAGGGTCCCGGACAAAGAAGTCACTTACCCAGAGGGCTGAGTGCAGCTGCCACGCTCTCCCCTACGTTCTTCAGGAAACTAACTCCGGGATCCTCGGGTGGGCCAGAAGCTTTGATTTTTATAAACAAAAACGATAGCCTTAACGCCTTGGACACCCATGGCAGTCCCAGCACCTGCACACCACAGCCCGATAATCCCAGCAGCCGTCACTCTAGCCCGAATATCCCAGGCTCCCTCTACCTCAGCCTACACCCCCAGAGCTCAGTGTCCATAATATGCAAATTCTATGTCCTAGACCTGCTATTCATTCAAAATCAAGTATCCCCAACTTTGTCCCACAAAGCGGTGTTTAAGTTTTTAACTTCACCATGTTTTTAAAAGACTTGATCATCGCTGGCTGACCTTCCTGACAGTAACACAAGGGAAGCAGAGGACATCAGAGATGTAGAGGCCAGAGAGCCTCCCGGACAGCTCAGACGGGCAGACTGGTGGGCAGGAAGGAAAGCCTGTGCACTGAGGCACCCCGATTTGTGCCCTCGATGAAATGGAACAATGCTGTGTTCTATAGAGTCTGTGAGAACTGAATGGCGCGAGGCAGCTGGGAAGCCCCAGGGTCTACTGAGGGACAGCGGTGCAGGACCCAGGGAGGTTCAGCGAGGAGCCGCCCAGGCACAGGCCTTACCCGACTCTGAGGCAGGGCTGGTGCGGATGTCCCCTGCCCGAGGAGGCCGAGGGCTCCAGTTGCCTGGGGGGCCCATCTCCCAGCCATGCCACCCTCTGTGGCCGTGTTTCAGCTTCCGGAGCAGGCGGTTGAGAACCAGGCCCTGAGCGGAGGAAGCAGAGCGGCAGGCAGGTGAGCACCAAGGTCCCAGGCCTCAGCCAGGCTACACTGGCTTCAAGCCACAGGGGCCTACCTCGGCCAAGTGTCCTGGGGGCCTGGTGAACACAAGCTTGCTGTGCTCCTTGTGGATGCCTTTGCCCTCGCAGGTGGCACACAGATCGTAGTCCGGACACACGCTGCACTTGTAGCGGGTCCCCACCACAGGCCCATTGCAGCCATCGCAAATCACGTTGGGGTGCACCATGGGGCCAGGCGCTTCCTGTGCGCAGTGGGGTCGGTGCTCCCTCCGGTACTCCTTCTTCTCTGCGGGGAGACAAGAGGGACAGGGTGAGGGTGAAGCCCTGAACCCTCCCCCGCTACCTCCTGCACCTGCACTGGGCTATCCAGAGCGACAATACACTCCAAAGTGAGATGTCCAGATGATAGTCTGCGCCAGCAGGAGGGTCCCACGTCCTGGTCACTCACTGGGGACATGGGGCGTGGGTAGCAAGAAGCCACAGGGAGGGAACCCTGTCTGTGCGTGGTGCCTCGGTGCTCCCCAAAATCACCGTGGTTTCCCCCACTCCTAGCACCAGACCCGTCCCCTGGCAGGCACATGAACTCCCCTCCTCAGGCCAGAGGCAGCACTTAACAACAGCTCTGTCCTCACTGGACAATGCCATGTGGCAGCCCTTACCTTTAATATAGATGCGGAAGATGTCATCCTTCACATAGGACATGGCCATCATCAGCTCCTCATCACTAGAAAAGGCCACCAAGTCCCCATCCTCATCTAGAGAGTTTACAAGACAGCAAGCACATCAGGGCCGGGGAGTCAATCAGGCACAATATAAGCCCAGCTCACATGAAGCCCTACTCATTCCCCAGTTCTCCCCGCAAAAAAAGAGCAAGACAGCACATGAGCACACAGGGTTCTCCCCCAGACACAGCTGCTAAGACATGCTGAGGCCAACAAGCACTTGTTGCAGGGCTCTAAACTCTGCGCCAGACAAGTAGGGACAAGAAGCAAGACTGCCCATTCACGCTGAAATGGCTTGGATGGTTAAGTTGAGAGCCTGTCTAAAAAAGAAAGAAAAAGAAAAAAGACATTTGAAGGAGAACTGCAGCTTCATTACTTAAATGCAGTACAGAATCATATGCCTGTAGTCCTAGCTGCTCCGAAGGCTGAGGCAAGAATGTCACTCAAGCCCAGATGGAACAGCATAGTGAAACCCCATCTAAACACAAAAACGGGCTGGGGAGTTAGCTCAGTGGCATAAGCACCTGCCTGGCAAGTGCAAGGTCATGAGTTCGATCCCTGGTACCCAAAAAAAAAAAAAAAAAAAACAACTGGATTTCTACCTGTAGGCTGAACCACCAGACAACAAAATTTACAAGAAAGGGAGCAGCCCTCAAAGATGGAAAAAAACCTTGCAAGGAGCTGAAATTATCCCATGCATATCAGACCACAGTGCAATGAAATTGGAAATCAACAAAGAAACCACAAGAACTTCATCATAAACAGATGGAAACTAAATAACATCCTCCAAAACAACCAACGGGTCACAGATATAATTAACATAACATACCAGAACTTATGGGACACAAAGTGGTCCCTACAAGGAAACTGTATAGCAAGGAATACCCATATCACAAAAACAGAACAAGCTCAAACAACTTAATGTTGAACCTCAACCTTCTAGAAAAAGAGCAGGCCAAACCTTCTTCGAGGGAGAACACTATAAAGATCAGAGCAGATGCTGGGACTTGGGAGACCAACCAAGAAACCAACTAGCCAGCCTTCCTGGTGAGCTGTGCCAGCTTCACAAGCCAGGCAGAGGTAGTCAGCACCCATATGAGCTGAGAATCAAACACTGTCCATTGTCATGCAGCAACGTCTGGCCCTGCCCATCCCATCCCCACCACCACATGTTTTACCAAGGTTGCCAGAATTTGGCTGAGGCCAGCGATCTGAGGCTGAGGCTAGTCTGGAGCCAGTGGTCTGAGCATGTCTCGAGAGGATGACAGTATGCAATATAGCAAATATGAGTGATTTCCTTCTATCTTGTCTTTGAAGTACAATATTGTTTTCACCATTTTGCTTTATTCTGATTGTTTTGCTTTTACTCAATATTCTGCTTTGATTGGTTTTATGGTGTTTTGCTACATCTAATGGAATGGACAACTATTGTGAAGATAACAAGATATACTCTGGTAGTTATTGTTTTCCCGGTAATACTGCTTTGAAGTTCTGTACCAATTCTGCTGCATTGTTTTGATCGGCTTTGTTCTGTCGTGTTCTGTTGGATTTTACTATCTTTAAAATAAATCTTCTGAAATTGTGATTTGAAATAAATAAAAGAAAAAAATTAAAAGATCAGAGCAGAAAATAATGCAATGCAGACTAAGAAAATACAAAGAATTAAAGAGTTGGTTCTTTGAAAGATTAAGTAAAAATCGACAAATGCTTAGCCAATCGTATATTAAAAGAAGGAAAGACAAAACTCAAATCCATGCAATTAGGAATGAAAAGACTGAAATCACAACAGAACCTGCAGAAATTCAGATCATCCATACCTACTTTCAGAACTTACATGCTTTTTATTTTTTTAAATCGGTACCAGGGATCGAACTCACAACTGCCTGCTTGCAAGGCAGGTTTTTATGCCGCTGAGCTAAATCTCCAACGCCAGAACTTACATTCTAATAAGAAGGAAAATACAGAAGAAATGGACAGATCCCTAGATATGTATCACCGAAGCAAATCTAAAAATCCTAACTAAACCAGTACCAATCAATGAGTTCTACAAGGTGCAGCAACTAAAGTAACCCCGCTCTCTGGAAGCTGAGGTGGGAGGGTCATCAAAAGTTTGAGACCATCCTGGGCAAGCAACTTGGTAACTGAAATAGTCTTTTAAAAATGTTTACATACATTAAGGTTGGGGATTTAGCTCAGTGATGTATGCGCCTGCCTGGCAAGCATGAGGTCATGAGTTCAAACCCCCCCTTACTAAAAAAAAAAAAAAAAAGTACATTAAAGAAAAGTACTGGGAATGTACCTTAGTGTGAAGATCTTGCGTTTTAGTCCTGCTTCTTGGGGGGGAAAGTATGATTCTATGAAAAATATTTTTGTGTAATTTTTTTTTGGTACTGGGGATCGCACTGTCGACCTCGCACTTGACAGGCAGGTGCTTACACCTGGTAGGCTAAATCCTAGGCCTTGTTATGATGCTTAGCATTTGGCTTTTTTTCCAGGCTTTTGGAATTTTCACTAACAATTTGAGAAGCTTTTCAGCACTTTTTGAACTCCTTTTTAATCACGCGCCACCCCCACCCAGCCTCAGGCTCCCAGAGTGCTGGCTTACAGGCACATTCCCAGGAAATCATGCACTATGCACTTTAAATGGGTGAACTGCCGGGTGTGAGGACACCTCTGTAATCTCAGCACTCAGGAGGCTGCTGGCCTGGGCTACAGAGTGAGTTCAAAGCTAGCTTATACTACATAGTGAGACTCTGCTTCAAAACACCAAACCAAACAAACAAGACACATAAACGGGTAACCAAAAAAAAGATGAACTACAGCTCAGTAAAGTTACACACAGAAAAGCCTTTTTAAAGAACAGCCGCGGCCTAGTAGGAGGGCGGTCCCCGGGGGCGGCCCCAGCCCTACCCCTTCCTCGGGGCGGGCCTTGGCCACAGGCGGTGCACAGCCAAAACAAACTCGGCCCCGCCCTGCAGGCCGCGCGCGGCCAGCGCCGTGCCGAACCAGTGCCGAGCCGAGCCGGGCCGAGCCGAGCCGAGCCGGGCCGAGCCGAGCCGGGCCGAGCCGAACTAAGCCGAGCCGGGCCGGGCAAGCCCGGCTTCCAAAGGCGGCATCGACCGCTCGCCCTGGAACGCTCAGCCAGGTCCGGTCCCGGTCCCGGTCCCGGTCCCCGTCCCCGTCCCCGTCCCCGTCCCCGCCGCCCGGCCGTCCGCGCAGCCTGCTCCCCGCCGCCAGCCGGCCCGGACTCAGAGGCACCGGAGCAGCAGCGGAACAGCACAGGACGCTCGGCGCGCCACCTGGGCAACGCAGACCCCGCGACCCGCTCCGCGCCGCCCTCACCGCGGTAGTGCGCCTGGAAGCCGCCAGGATGCAGCGCCGGGAACAGGGCTGCCACGCGGCACAGCAGCTGTTCGCAGGCCCCAGGGCCCGCCGCCGCCGCCTCAGCCTCCACCTGAGAGTCCAGGCTAAAGCGGAAGCTGAAGCGTCGGATCTCGCGCGCCGCGCCCTCCTTGCCCAGCAGATAGGCCTTCACAGTAAGCGACGCCATGACGAGCTCGGAGCACAGCGGGACGGCGACTGTGCCGCGCGCGCCGCTTTTATGGAAACGCGAAACTCCGCCCCTCTGTTTGGGGGCGTGGCCTCCTGCTGCCTTGCCCCGCCTCCCGGACCGCGCCGCGTGACCCGCGCTGACTGGGCTCCTTGCACTACGCCCCCTCCTCAGCGCCGCCCCCAAGGTCGCCGGGGGCCCCTTGGTGCCAGCCCGGACCTGCGCTAGCCCCCAGACCCATACACCCCTAGCCCGGCTCAGCCCCGCCCTCGGGCGCGGGGACCCTCGCAGGCTTCGGCCTGGCCGTGACTCAGCAGTCAGTCCTCAGGCCCAGCATGGGGGGGGGGGGGACTGCGAACGACAACTGGGGTTCCGGCTCTGCGGCAGCGCCCGTGGGCTTCCTGCGCAGGCCGGGGTCACCGGGAGCTCGGTGGGCAGGTGCGGGCTCCCAAGCTGCTGGCTTCGCTGCCAGCCAGGGCCTCAAACCACCAGCGCCGCAGAACCACCCGTCTGCCGGGCTGGAGGAAGGGGTGCGGGCCGCGTGGAAGGCTGCGGGTGACACCAGGGGGCCGCCCGGGTCGCTCCCGCGACTGCGGCGGTGGGGTTTGTGGGGGCCGAGAAAGCGCTGGAGCTGGGGAAGCCGAGATGAAGGGAAGGGTGGCTGGGCTCCCTCCCCGAAGGCTCCAGAGCAGCCAGAGCACATGGCAGAGCCCAGATAAGACCTCATCCAGCTGGGAAGCCAGAAAAACATCCCCTTCCTGCACACAGGGTCGGGACGGTAGGCCAAGCAGAGATGCCTGCAGAGCACAGCTCAGGAGCCTGAGCCCCCAAACCCCTCCAGCTGTCAGCCCCGGACCCCAGCTGGAGGCCCGTTGAGTGGGTGGGGGCCCCAGGAAAGCCCTGGCTCTGGGAACCTGGCTTTCAGGGTGGCTCAAGGGCTCCCCCCCCTGTTGCAGCTACCAGTGACTCTTGATTTACTCACAGCTTGGAGCCTGTCATGGATTTAGGGGAAAAGGTGGAGAGGCTAAGAGAGGCCTGGGGCCTGGAACCAGGGTCCCACAGCTCTAACCCTGGAACAGCTCTCACCCGGCCCCCCAGGCGCCCAACCCTGGGGAACTCCCTGGCAGGGCCCTCTCTGTGGCCTGTGGTCAGGTGGCCCGGCCTTGCCTGCATGAGTCATTGTCCCATGACCACCACCACCACCTAACAGGGGAATCCCCAACTGCCACCATCTCAGCGACAGCTGGCAGGGGTGGGGAGGGGCTGCAGGGGCTCGGAGGTATCTTTGGGGACCCCAGAGCAAAATGAGCTCTCAGAGGACAAGGCTGCCCTAACCAGTTCCCCTGTCCTGCCAGGGTCAGGCCAGCCCCCCAGCTCACTTGTCCTCTGCGCCCCTCTCCAGAGCATGTCTTGGGCACCTCAGGAAGGAGAGGGGGCAGCTTGGCGCCAGAGCAGGGTCAAAGGCTGCATGTGAGGAGACACCTAAGCCAAGCTGGGGCAGGGAGGAGGCTGCACTGACTCCGTCCAGGTGCAGGCAGGCTGAGATCAGAGTGATACCAAAGCTGGTCTGGATGCAGGGATCAGTTCATGCAGAGTTTGGGGACAGATTTATAATTCCAAGGAGTCTGGATGGTTAGTGCAGGTGTGTGGACAGTGCTGGACACTGGCACCAGGGAGGTCATGTGGCCCATCCTAAATCTTTATGGCCATCAGTTCTGCTTGCCCCTGTGTTCCTATTGTTTGTAGGGGGCAGCTCGTGGTTTGGTCTGACACGACATTAAGACCGAGCAGCCTTACCACCTTCCAGCAAGTAACCACCTCCTCTCACCTTTTTTCTTTTCCTTCTAGGATAGTGGGAAATGAACCCGAGGCCTTCACACTGAACTTGCACCTTCAGGCCTTATTTTATCCCACTGGGTGGCTCAGGCTGGCCTCCAACTCACAGGGGTCAGTGGTGTAGCTAGAGTTTGTGCTTTGGGGGATCCTTCAGTTTTTCTACCTCCAGCATACCTGAAAATGTTAACCAGTTTAAAAACAAAGTTAAAATGATGAATATAGAAGAAAGTGTGCCACAGCAGGAAGGTCACTCTTCCTACCGACCCCCCCCCCATGGACATGATCCTCCTGCCTCAGCCTCCCAAATAGCAGAATCACAGGCATGTGTCACCACACCCAACTTTTTTTTTTTTTTTTTTTTTGTACCAAAGATCAAACTCACAACTTTGCATTAGCCAAGCAGGCACTTACACCACTGAGCCAAACACCCAACCCTTGTTTTGGTCTTTTTTGAGATAGTGTCTCATAAATCCCAAAGTTGCCCAGGTTGGCCTGGAACTTTCAATCCCCCTCCCTTATTCTCCCAGAGTACAGGGATTACTGGCAGCCTTGCCCAGGGCTCTTCCCTTGTCCTTCAAATGCCTCAAAAAGCAGGGATTTGGTAGCACACACCTTCGGTTCCACCACTGGGGAGGCTGGGGCAGGAAGTTCCTCTTTGAGTTCAAGGCCAACCTGAACTGCATGGTGAGACCCTGCCTCAAAAGACCACACAAAGAAAATGAAACGGTAGGGGCTGTGGATTTAGCTCAGCAGCATAAGCGCCGGCCTTGCAAGCAGACAGTCATGAGTTCGATCCCCGGTACCGATAAAAAGGAAAAAGACAAAAAAAAAAAAAAAAAAAAAAAAAGAAAAATGAAACGGTCAAGAGTGGGAGGACTTGTAGTACAGCTAGACTTTAGGGGGCTGTGAAATTCACTTTCCTCAGCCCAGCTGAGTCTGGGTAGCACCCTGGAACCAGCCCTACCTAAACTCTCTCCACCCACTTGAGCTCAAGTCATCCTGGGGTTAGAGACTGGGAAATTGTTTACAAAGATCACAGGCAGGCAGATGGGAAGGTCAGGCCCCAGGACAGAGAAAGGACCACACCCGTAAAACCCTGCAAGAGGCAGGAAGCAGGCAGCACAGGGTTCCTGGTCCTCCACACAGGCACCAATCACCTTGGGTGGGGACCAACCTGCCCCACCCTTCAGGAAAAGTCCCTGTCTCCATGCATGCATGCTATGTGACTGGCTTTCTGTCTGATCCCCACTTACTGGGTGTTACCTCAGCCACCGAACTCATCTTACCTGCTGACCACAGTTTAGTCCCTCAGGCCATGCCCACTACCAGGCTCCATTCAGATGGGACTCACCCAGTGCCCAGCCCAATCTGTTTGGCAGCAGCAGCACTGTTCTCAGAGAAAGCCCAACTCAGCACCAGGAAATAGCGGTGTCATAAAGGAGCAGTGCACATCTAAAGACACCCAGAGGTTTACACCAGACGCCCCAGGCCACTGCCTGCCCAGCGCCCAGCTGCCAGGGGGAGCTCTCAGCTCCATGATGTTTGCAAAGAGCTTCTTACCTGCTGCCCCTTGCCTTCTTTCAAGCCCCACCAGGAAGCCAGGCTTCTCTTCCCTCCAGAGGGCCTCCTAACACTGCCTGCCTGCACCCTGGGGCCTCTCTGCCTCCAGTGGTCTCTGCTCACACCTCACAATTCCCACCGGACGCCTGTTACCAAAGCACTTGCAGTCCTATTACAGTCCTGCCCCACCCTGGTACCTGCCTTGCCTCCTGGCTTGCCACCTGGCTCCTCCTTGCCTCTGTAAAACTGCCTCAAGAAGCAGGGCCCCCCAGACCCACTCTGGTTGGGTGGAAACTCTACTCAGTCTAGAGTAGCCCAGAACATTAAGAGAGAGGAGGTAAGAAAAGGTAAGAAAAAGACAAGGTAAGAAAAGAGTTTAATGAGGGGATGGAGGGAGTCACCACAAAGAAGGCTGTGGGGGCTCTCTGTGCATGCACAAAGGGCAGGCTCTGCCTGCTATAGGCTCTGATGGGGGAAGGGCTCTGGGTACTGATGTGAGCTGATTTATTTTGTGAGAGTGAGGGGATTGGGTAAACCTTTACATGCCTGAACTTTGGCACAGACTTTTGGGAGAGAGAAGCCATAGGGGCTTCTGGGAAGAAGGAGGTGTACATTATTAGGGCACAGCTTTGAACCGTGCTGTCCAACAGGGGTGGGGTGGGGAATCCAGGATCTCCTTCTGTCTCTCTGACACAGTTCTCTTCCTCTCAATAAATTCTTCCTGCTCTTAACCTCCATTGCTCCTAAAATTCATTCTTTGACTTTAGAGAACACAACCTTGGCGTAGCAGGCACCCAGCAGGTTGCAAGTTTATTTCTCTCACACTTCGGAGCCAGTGGAGGCCTGTATCACACTCCCTGCATCACTGGGCTCATTCTGTGTAAACTTGGACCAAAGAAATTCGCTCCTTCCTTTTCTGTCTTGCTCTTGAGCTCAAAAGCCTGATTTGCATAGCTCACAGTGTCACCCCGGCACTATTTCTTTTCTTTTTCTATTTTTTTTCACGTCAGACAGGAAACCTGCCGGCATGGTAGCAAGGTCTGAGGGAGGCACAGCTCACGCATGTAGCATAAACACACAGTCATTACGCTCATGAGCCGAAGGATCGTCAGCACCGACTGTGTTTGTGACTTTCAGTAAAGGTACTTTGAAGGGAGGTAGCACCTGCCTGGCAAGTGCAAGGTCCTGAGTTCAATTCCTGGTACAAAAAAAAGAAAAATTGAAGGGCGGCTGAGACAGGAGGTTCACTATGAGTTCAAGGTCAACCTGAATTACAGCGTGAGACCCTGCCTCAAAAAAAAAAAAAAAAAAAAGCTGGGATTTAGCTCAGCAGCACAGGCACCTGCCTGGACAGCACAAGGTGGTGAGTTGGATCCCTGCTACCTAAGTGAATAAATAAAAATGTAAAGCGCACATAGCTGCTTTTCCGTCCTCATCAAGTGTGCCCTGTGCCATTCTTTGCTTGCTGTCCACAAGAGCGTGGAGTCTGCGTGTCCCATCGGGTCCACCACGCTCAGGCTGCGTGGCCTGGCTGCCCCGCCTGGGCCTGGAGCCGACCTGGGTCCTGGAGGAGACACGGCGGACAGAAGACCTGAATGTGGAGCTTGGAGCCGCGGGGTGGCCGTGACCTCCGATTCTTCAGCCTTTGCTGTGTTGTCACCATCTCCCATCCGCGCCCCAAATGGTTTTCCAAGGTCTAGCTGCTGTCCCTGGATGTGAGTGTTGAGTGCTGGGGCAGCCAGGGAGAGGTCGCCGTGAGGAGTCGAAGCTCGCGGGGCACAGCAGCCAACCCCCACCCCAGCCCCGGGCGTCGCCTAGTCCCTGGGGAGAGCGGGCAGGGCTGGGGCAGCGGGGCAACGCGGTCTCGGGGGTGCGAGAAGCCGGCCGCGGGGGGACGCGGGGCGGAGCGGGGACCCAGCCGGCCAGCAGGTGGCGCCGGCGGGAGGCGGCGGGCACGGCCTGAGGGGTCTCCTGCAGGTCCCGCGCGGTGGGGTCCCCCAGGGAGACGGCGCCCCTCCCCCGCTTCTTGGAGGCATACGCCCCGCTTGACCTCAAGCACCCAGATCTCCCGCCCAGGCCCCTGCTCACCCCATCGCTAGGGCCGCCCGCCCCCTCTCGCGTGGGCTGCTTGGGGCTTGGCTCCCCCAAGGGGTGGGGGTGGGGTGGGGGGGGTTGTGCAAGTGTTGGACAACTGCCCACAAAGGCCTGCGGTCGTCCCTGCAACTGCGACAGAAACAGGAGAAATTACAGAAGGCCAAAGCTCGCCACAAGGCCCCAACAGCCAAATGGAGTCGTCCTGCTAGACTCAGAAAACTGAACTAAGTTCTAACCCAGAAAGCAGGAGAGTGGGGTTTCCTGTCAGCTGGGGATGGAAGCTGGGGGCCTGGAGAGCCTCCACTGCTCCAAAGCGGCCAAATGCACCCCGCGCTCTGGCGCTCAGATCAACAGGTTTCAGGCCGGCAGATTCCTGCATTCGTGTAACCCTCAGCAGCAGATCGTTTTAACGTCCGGGGCTCCGCCCTAAGCTGCCGGCCTCGCGGTTCCTATCTGCTGCCTCAGCCGCTAGTAGGTCACCTACTCCTGGTTTCAGAAGGCCGATTCTTTCCACTTACTACACACACACACACACACACACACACACATACACACACGTGTGTGTGTGTGTGTGTGTGTGCACTAACCTCAGGTAACCCAGTGCTAACTAGTTATTTTCCTATTGTTCTGTCTCCCGCCCCGCCTTGTGAGGAAAGTCACTGAGGTGTCCAGTTTGCCCCTTGTCCTGCTTCTGCTTTCTCTAGCTCTCCTCCCTCACGCCTACCCCTCTGCCCCATCACCCAAATACCTACTGGCCTCCTGGAATGGCTTGCATATTGCCTGATTTTGGAACCACAAATAATGCCAAATGTCATCTTTACCTGGGCTGCAATTTCCTTCTGTGATGGTCATAGTTGGTGGCCCCACTCCAAAGCAGGCTGGCACCTGTCACCCTCGGCTCTGTGCCACAGGAGCTGGGCTCTGGGGCTCAGGCACACAGGTCCCCAGGAAGCAGGAGCATGCCAAGGAGCTGGCCCCACTGGTCATCAACCAAAGCATGGGGATCCCTGTGGGCCTGAGCTATGGCAACTGCATTTTGAGTTGTTAATTATCTAACAGCTCTGACCACCCTCTCCTGAGCCCCATGCCACCTCTGAGGTTCTGGACTGCAGTGCAGCTACAGGAGGAGAGAAACCCAGCACCTGGTGGTCCAGACATAGCTGCCCCTGGGAACAGCAGCTCTGAATACTCACTCTGAATGCTCGCTGGTACCTCTGTGGGGAAGCATTCTGAGTGCTGTACATATACTCACTCACCTGCTCCTTTGGGGACACCTCGGCTTCATTCTGACCAAGAATCTGGGACAAAAAAGCCAGGGACTGCAAAGCCAGAACGTGTTGTTATTCACCAGTGCTAGTTTGAAGAGTTCTCCTTCCCTTGCCAAGGAACCCTGCAATGTTCAGGTGGTCATTCCTGTGAAGCACACAGCTGGCCATGTGTGTGGCCCACGCCTGTAGTACCGGCCCTCTGGTAGCTGAGGCAGGAGGATGGTAAATTTGAGCCCAACCCAAGCAACTTAGCAACTTAGTGAGACCTGTCTCAAAATATATGAACAGGCCTGGGAATGCAGCACCACTGAAGACCCTGGATTCACTCCCCAGTACAGAAAGGGGTGCAGCTCAGGGGCACAGTATTAGCCCAGGACATGTGGCCGGAGTTCAATCCCAACACCATGCACACAGTTACTGCAGCACAGCCAAGCTTGGTCAGACTACCATCCCCACCCCCTGCTCCTCAGTGGAGGAGGCAGTACTGTGAACTCAGAAGCGCAGGTCTCCTTCCCGCCCCATTTCTGGAAGCCTTGCTAGGTGGCCTTGTCAGAAAAGCAACTGTTTGTTTGCTTTGGTCTTTTTGGACAGGGTTTTGCTACACAGTTCAGGCTGGCCTGGATGGAACTCAGTGATCCTCCTGCCTCAGCCTCCCCAGTGCTAGGATTACAGGTGTGGGCCACATTCAGCCTAAAAAGCAGTTTTTTCCCTCTGCTTTCTTAGGTTGAGTACTGGAGGTTGGTGGTTTAAACAGGTAAAATAGATTAGCAGGGCTGGGGATTTAGCTCAGCGGCATAAGCACCTGCCTTGCAAGCAGGCGGTCGTGAGTTCGATCCCCGGTACTGATAAAAAACGAAAAAGACAACAACAAAAAAAAAACAGATTAGCAAGAGAACAGAGAAACATTTTATTCTTATACAAAGCAGTTAGGAATTGAAAGCTCATGTACCAAGTTAATACAAGAAGGAAGCCAAGAGTGGTGGAACAAACCTGTAATCCCAATGGTGGGGAGGCTGAGGCAGGAAGGTCACTGCAAATGCGATGCCAGCCCTGAGCTCTACAGTGAGTTCAAGGCCAGCATGAGCTATACAAGGAGACTCTGTCTCAAAAAACAAACATACAGGAAAGAGAAGAGGAAAGGGGAAATTACAAAAAAAAACTAATGACTTTTAGGAAAGATGATGTGATTTGTGACATTTCATTTTGTGAGGATGTCTGGGAGGTGACACCAGTAATTCTAGCACTTCCAGAGGCTGAGGCAGAAGGATCACCATAAGTTCAAGTGAAGTTCACTTTGGGCTACACGGTGAGACCCTGTCTCAAAAAAAGAAAAAGCAAAGAAAGAGTCGGTCTTTTCTGGCTGCTGCCATGGAATGTATTTATGACAATGGAGTTCTTTTGCAAGACTGATTTTAGGCCCCTAAAAGAGTTCTTGTAAAAAGCACCTCTCAAATCCCTTGAGCTCACCATAATGCTTACCATAGTGTTATGAGGTGACAGCACAAACCCTAAAAATGCTATAAGGGAAATATTATAACTCTCAACCTGTCAGAGGTCTGCTACACCAAGTTCATGTCCTCTAAAAGTTGAATGGATTCTAGGAGGGACAGAGAGGTTAAGAGCAAGGAATATTTACCGAGGGTTGCCGGGGGACCCCACTTTACAGGGAAATTTTATTCTTTTTATCGGTACCAGGGATCAAACTCACAACTGCCTGCTTGCAAGGCGGTGCTTATGCTGCTGAGCTAAATCCCCAGCCCTTTACAGGGAAATTGTATAGAGCAGTATCCACATGGTTAGAGCTCTCATTGACCAGTAAGGGTATGAGGGGCCTCACTCAGGTAACAGAGATCCAACCAGGAAACGAGAAGCAACGGTGCACGAAAGAACACAGACTTCATCCAGGAAAGGAGGGCTTGGTCACCCACTGGGTGACTGACTGCTGTCCATGGAGGCCTCATTCGGCCTGGCATCTGTCCTTCCAGTAAATACACAGGCCTGGTCCTCTTTCCTTATGTGTCACCTCTGTCCTGCTCTCTCGAGGGCCTTGCCCTCTCCGATGCCCACAGTATTTCTGCCTGTCTTCGCTGTCTGTAAGAACAGAATGCGGCCTTTGTCCACGGCAGCCCCTCCTCCTCCAGCCTGCTGCCTGCCCAGGAGCCGGTTTACAGTGCAAACACAGGGCTGGTCCTCATGGTCTTCTGGCTCTCACGCTGGTCTGACCAGAGGGGAAAGCTGGACCCTGGGGCAAGATTCAAGGCTACACGTCCTCATGTCGCCCTCAGCGCCCGACCATGGGCATCTGCACATGTGCATGTCCCTTGCCTGGCCTCAGCGGCCTCCTCGTCCGGGGGTCCTGCCACTGCACATGTCCCCAGGAAAGCCCTGGAGCTTTCCAGGCCCGGGGACCTTGGCTTTCCTGCACCAAGGCTGGGTGGGTTCGGACAGGGCGGGGACCCGGTCAGGGTCACAGCCAGAGCTGCAGGTCCCAGTGACTGGAGTGTGTCTGTGACATGGATCTACAGAACACTGATGACCCAAAGGCAGCGGGCTTGGGGCACCCTTAGGGCAGGGCTTCCGGGTTTCACCCTGAGGCTTGGAGGAAAAGGCGGGTCTTTGCTGAGATGCACTAGATTAGAAAAAAATATTGAAACACAGATGTCACAACACACAAGTGCAGTGGAAATATGGAAGTACCTGAGCCTTTATTAACTTACTAAACCAGCAGGCCTGATAAGCACCAGAAATACGAAGTTACTAACGTGAGTTTAACAGCTATTCTAAAGCACCTGCCATGGTAGGATCCCTGTGACTTCTGCTGGGATACAGGCAGAGACTGGAAACTATAGACTTTGCTGCTTCCCTGCCTAATCGAAGAGTGTGTCGGGTTTCAGTAAGACGTCAGTGAGAACACAGATGGATTTCCCTCAGCTCAGCCCTCGCTCCTTTCCAGGACCAGGCCCCTCGACCACATTTAAGGTCACCTCCAAGGGCTGCCCCAGCACATGAGCAGGAGCAAAGTGGGCAGAGGCCCGGGCAGTGATGGCAATTCGAAAGGGCACCTACCCTGTGTGGGAAGCAGGAAGAAGGGCAGCACCCCAGGCGCCAGGTTCAGGGACAGAGCCATTGTTTCCCCTCGGGGGAGGCCGGATTTGGTCCTCAGGCAGCAGGACCTGAACATGGGTGCAGGAGTAACAGAAAGACCTGGGAGAGCCGGAGGGAGCCTGTCTAGGCACAGAGGCGGGGATTAATTAATTACTACAGGGGCACAGAGCAGTGGAAAGTGGGGAAGGAGCCAGGTACCATGGCCAGCTTCTTGGGGAAGAGGCTGGGCCACAGCCTTGGCCTGGTTTTTATTTTTTGGTACCAGGGATCAAACTCATGACCTCATGCTCACCAGGCAGGCCCTTATGCCACTGAGCTAAATCCCCAGGCGACCCCCCCCCTCCCGGTTTTGACATGGCTGCAGGGCCTGCACCACCAGACCTGGGGCAGGAATTAGGTGGAACTGGCTCTTCCTCTGCTCCAAGGTACCCTGCAGGGGAACAGGACTCAGACACAGACAACCCGGTCCCCTTCATTTTCGATGGCTTAATAGTAGTTTTCTTTACATCCGCTCACATTTAAACTTAACTTGCTTTTGGGGTGTGGGGTGTTTGGGGTTTGCGTCTGGGGCTTCAACATGGGCCTCGTGCATTAGAAGTGCTGTAGCTGAACTACATCTCCTACCAGTACATTTACTCTTATTATTTATTTATTTACTTACTTATTTTTTTACTTTTTGAGACAGGGTTTCACCTGCAGTTCAGGATGGCCTCAAACTCCCAGCAATCCTCTTGCCTCAGCCTCCCCAGTGCTAGGATTACCAACATGGGCCATCATGACCGGCTTACTCTTATTTTTAAAATTAAGAGTCTATAGTAGCCAAAACAAAAAGCCATTATCCTGACATAAATAGAAGCAGTCTGAGAAAACACATGGACACAGGAACACAATGGTTGCCTGCAGCAAATCCCACAGAGAACAGCGAGAGGGAGCCCAGCCGCCTGTGCCTTCCAGGGCGGGATGAGCCTTGAGGCTGTGTCCCCGCACGGAGCCCACCGGGCAGCAGGCGCCCAGCCGGGCCCGCGTGGCCTGGGCGGGATGGGAAGGCAGAGGTCTGCAGACCTCGCCACGCGCGGGAGGGTAGTAAGGGCGCGGGCGGGAACCCGGCTCAGAACCGTGGCACGGCCACGCGGGGTCGTGAGCAGGGCCCGGCCCGGCTGCCTGCAGAGGCCAGAAAGCACGCGGCGAGGCCAGGCACGAAGGACGAGTGCGGCCCGTGGGCCCCGCACCACCGGCCCCGCGCGCCTCGCCCACGCCGGCGCCGACCCTCTAGACCCGCTCGGGCCGGGTGTCCAGGGTCCGCGGGAAAACCTGGGCGGCCCGGTTCTGGGGTTGCAGCGTGCGATGCTACGGGAAGAAGCCTCGGGGCGCCTCCAGGTCCACCAGGGCCTCGGGCGCCGCCCCGCCCCTCGCGGCCGCGGATGTGCGGCCCCTTTAAATCCGCGTGCCCCGCCCCGCCCCGCCCCGCGCCGCGACTCCGCCGCGTCCGGTCGGCCCCGCACCCGGCCCGCGCGACCCCGCAACGTCCGGTGCCCGCCCGCGCCCCCAGCACCGCCCGGCCCCGGGCCGCGCCCGCGCTTCCCGCCCCGGGGCCGGGCCCCGGCGCCCCTCTGCCCCCGCCGCCCGGGCCATGCGGCCTCGGGGAGATGAGGCTCCGCCACGGCACCTTCCTGTCGCTGCTGCTCTGCTGCCTGTGCGCCTTCCTCTCGCTGTCCTGGTACGCGGCGCTCGGCGGCCAGAAAGGTGAGCCCGGCGGGAGATCGCATCGCTGCGGAGGACCGGGCGCGCCCGTGGAGGCCTCGGAGCCCCGCCCGCCGGCCAGGAGGCACCGGAGCGGCGGCGCCTGCCTTCCTTCCTGCCGCCGCCTCCGGCCCCAGCGCCCGGCGAGGGGCGCGCCTTGCGTGTGTCCGGGTCGGGAGGAGGCCCGGCCGGCCGTGGGGTCCTCGAGCCAGGTCCCCCGAGCACAGACCCGGGCCTGCGCGCAGGGAGAGCGGCCTGAGGCGAGCTGGCTGGGAGGCCGAGGCTGAGCGGGGCGCCGCCTTCCGCACCCTCCCGGGCCGAGCGCGGGTTTCCAGTGCTTTGCGAACGCAGTCCAGACCGACGCGACCGGACCGACGCTGGGACAGCGGCTTCCCTAGGAGGAGGCACGCTGAGGCCTGGGTACCCAGGTACCCGTGGTTGGCGATTTGGGCCGGCTTCATATTCGAGGGGGCCCAGGGGAGCCGGGTCTTCGGAGGCAAACAAGGCCAGCGGCGTGCGCTGGACCGGGAGCCCTTTTCTTACTGCATGCCGAGAATCCGACTGATCCTGCAGCCAGGCCAGGCTCTCCCGGTTTGAAGCCAGATTAGATATGGCCTTCCAGTTTCCAGCGGATGTGGGGCACGGAAAAGGGACCTGCCCTGAGAGGAAGGCACAGAAACAGGAATCTGCAGGGAAGGAAGAAGAGGGTCAAGGGAACCGGAGAGGAAGGGGACCCCGAGCAGGGCTTCCTGGAAGGCTGAGGTCAGGTCCAGGATGGAGCCAAAGCAAGTTTGGGCCCGGCTTCCCTTGGAACCTTGACTGCGACTATGCAGAGCTCTTGGGGCCCACCAGGCAACTGCTGGAGACCCATTCCTCAGGGAGTGGGGAGCCTGGCCTCGCCCCCACCCTGCCCAGCACCCGACAATCCCTCCTGGGAAATTGCAGCCAGCAAGCAAGCAAGCACACAGCTGCCAGCGTCTGTGCCCTCACTGCACTTTGGCCTGACCTGGCATTGAGCCTGTTTTCTCCTCCCTAAGAGCTGGGCACAAGAGTTGTGCCCCACTTTGGCTCTGGAATCTGTTTTGTCAACCAAGAGCCAACCAGGTGGAATGCTGTGGTTTGAGGGCCTCAGGGTTTCCTGACTTCTCTGCCTCCAGGGAGAGTGAGAAACCTCCAGAGTCTACTGCTGCTAGCTGTGTGCCAGCTGCAGGCCTCCGGGGCCAGTCCCTGCGGTGTCCAGGGGAGGAAAAGCAGAGTACCCAGCTTCAGCTGAGGGTACCTCTGGCCCACCTTGCTCGGCCCACCCAAGAGCAAGTGAAGGTGGTGGTACCCAGTGAATAAGGCAGGCACAGAGCTCAGGGTTCTGGCACTAGTGGTCCCACCCACAGTCAGAGAAGTCGGGGATGAAGGTGAGCTTGGATCTTATAGGTGGCAGCAGGTCAGGCAGGGCTGGAGCAGAGGCAAGCTGCTAAGGGACAAGGGACAGAAGGCTTGGAGTGGGCAGGACCCAAGTCCAGAAGCCCATTGCCTGCTGGTAAGCAAATGTTCAAGACCTGGCAGAGGACTTAAGTCCCGGAGGAAGGGAGGCCATGATAGGAACCTGAGCCCAGGGAGATGCAGGATGTCCTACTGGACAGTCCGGCAGGACACAGAGCTTCTTCGCCTACTGGAGGAGCAGGAGTGGTCAGGATGGAGCCCTGCCCGCCTCTCCCTTCTGTGGTTACTCCTGGAGGGGCTGCTGTAGTGGAGCAAGTGGCACAAGGCTGCCCATAGGTCCACTGCCCAGGATGACTGTGTCTAGGTGGGGAAGCACCTGCCTCACTCCCTGTCAGCAGCTGCCAAGAAGGAGGCTCCCTGTACTTCAGCACTGCCCCACCGATATGTGCTGGGGTGCTGGGCCGCCAGCCCTGCAGTGGCCAGCTCTTCCTTCCAGGGGTCAGGTTTCTGGGCCCAGGCAGCTTCAGGGATCTAATAGCTGGAACCCACCACCACCCCCAGCTCCTTGTGGTCTGGGGCTTTAGCCCTGGTGCAATGGGTGTAGGGCATCTGGGCCACAAAGCTGTTCATACAGGAGGTGTCTGGGGAAGGGTCCACTTGGTTCTGCACTCTCCCCCCAGTGCCTCCTCCCTCCAGGTGACTTAGTGCTTAGACTTCTAGGTGCTGCAGGAGTCCTGTTGGAAATGGCCAAACTTGGCCTAGATCCTCACCTTCAGGGAAGTGGGATGTATGCCCACAGGGGGTCCAGGGACCAAGAGCTGACAAGTGGGAAGGAGGTGCTGCAAACCCCTGCACTGCAGGCTTGAAGGCTGTATCTGCTTTAATTAGGCCCTGAAGACAGAAGGGGAATCTGGGCAAGGCAGGGGCAGACACTGCCTGGGGCAGAGGAAGGGCCAGGAGCCAGCTAATAGGCCTGGCATGTCCCAGGGGGAGTTATCCAAAGGGCTGTGCAGGCAGGTGCCTGGCTCCCCAGGGAGCCCTCCCCACCCTGATACCCTGGCTTAGCTTGGGTGCAGCTGTTCTGAAGGGAGCCAGGGCAGGGGTATGCCAGGGAAGCCCTGTGATGGGCAGGCAGAGCCAGGCTTGCTGGTGCACTCTTACAGTCCCAGCACTCTGAGACAGGCAGGAGGACCACTGTTAAGAGCTCCAGGCCAGCCTGAACATCATATCGAGATACTGTAAAAAAAACAAAACAAAACCAGAAGGCCCAGGCCTGACAGTCTCCAGGGTTTTCCTTTAGGGGCTTGCTGTTCCTGGGTTGAGCAAACTCTGGGCTAGATTCTCAGCTGTCTGCTAATCCCAGCGTCTGATCAAGGAAATAGGACAGGTGGGGACAGGAGCCCAGACCACAGGGGACAGGCAGGCATCTGGGGACGGCGTCACTGACTGCACCTGGTGCAATGGGACTTGGAGGGTAGGGCTCGGGGCAGCCCTTGGAAGTGAGGCCAAGCTCTTGTTTTCTGGCTGGAACCTCAGCAGCATGATCCGGGAAAACCATGTTTCAGGAGCCAGGGCGGGTGGGGCTGGGGGTACCCCGCCTGGGATAAAGTAATTCTGTAGCCACCTGCAAGGACGAAATGTTAGGCTGGGAGGAGAGGGCCAGAGCACGGAGGGCTGATCCCCTGCCGGGCTCTTCCTGCCACGCCTCTGTCAGGGCGGTTTCCTCCTGACCCTGACATAGCCCAGGTGGCGCCCTGGGTGTAGGGCGGCAGCGGGTCTGCTCGCTGGCGCCCTCTGCTGACGGCGGTGTGCGGCCCGCAGGGGACACGGTGGACATTTACCAGCGTGAGTTCCTGGCGCTGCGTGATCGCCTGCACGCGGCGGAGCAGGAGAGCCTTAAGCGCTCCAAGGAGCTCAACCTGGTGCTGGACGAAATCAAGAGGGCTGTGTCAGAGAGGCAGGCGCTGCGGGACGGCGAGGGCAACCGTACCTGGGGCCGCCTGGCAGGTGAGCGGTGGGCGGGTGAGCCCCTCTGCGGCCACCCAGCCGCCCTGACCCCGGCCTGACCCCTGTGCTCCACCCCAGAAGACCCCCGGCTGAAGCCCTGGAACGGCTCCCACCGCCACGTGCTGCACCTGCCCACTGTCTTCCACCACCTGCCGCACCTGCTGGCCAAGGAAAGCAGCCTGCAGCCGGCCATCCGCGTGGGCCAGGGCCGCACCGGAGGTAGGGGAGGTGGGCAGCGGGTGGCGAGGCGACCCCCGGGATTCCACGCACCTCTTAGCACCCTGCATCCCCACAGTGTCAGTAGTGATGGGCATCCCCAGCGTGCGGCGGGAGGTGCACTCCTACCTGACAGACACACTGCACTCCCTCATCTCCGAGCTGAGCCCACAGGAGAAGGAGGACTCGGTCATCGTGGTGCTGATCGCTGAGGCGAGTGCGAGCGGGGAGGATATGGGGGTGCAGGGCAGCCAGGAGAAAGGAAAGGCGTTTCAGATATGCTAGCGGAAGCATGGTTGGGGTGTCCTCCACAAGCTTAGGAGCCCCTCGTGGAGTAACTGGTACTGGGTCCATTCACCAATTCTGCACTGCTGCCGGCTGCAGGCCTCCAAGGCCTGAGTGCCCAGCCTTCCTCGACCCTTACAGCGGAGGAGCAGTCCCTCCACACTGGGGATCCCAGTGCCTGCAGCCTCCACTCCCCTCCTTCCCCTGGGCCATGACGGGTGCGGCTCACAGGGTGCCTGGTCTTCCCGCAGACTGACCCTCAGTACACGGCTGCAGTATCAGAGAACATCAAGGCCTTGTGAGTCCTGCACCCAGAGCTAGAGGAAGGGCTGTGGGCGGGACCCCGCCTGAGCCTGAGAGAAAAGCAGAGTGACCTCCTTTCTGCCTGGGGGTGGCCCTTGGGACCTGGTTACTGGGGGCTCCCTTTACCCCTGGAGGCTGCCACCCACCGAGCCTTCCTGCTACCTCCCAGGTTCCCCACAGAGATCCATTCCGGGCTCCTGGAGGTCATCTCCCCTTCCCCCCACTTCTACCCAGACTTCTCCCGACTGCGAGAGTCCTTCGGGGACCCCAAGGAGAGAGTCAGGTATTTACCCTTGTCATGCCTAGCAGCTGGCCACCTGTGCTGAGCAGCCAGCGGGGGGTGCCTGGCCCCGGCTGCCTACCAGTCTCCAGCCCCAGTGCTGAGGCCCTTGTGCCCTCCACAGGTGGAGGACCAAACAGAACCTCGACTACTGCTTCCTCATGATGTATGCGCAGTCCAAAGGCATCTACTATGTTCAGGTCAGCCCCAGGCTTGTTCAGGGCCTGCTGCCTTCGCTCTGCTCAGCCCTGCCCAGTGTGCGTCCTGACCCTGACCCTTTGCAGCTGGAAGATGACATTGTAGCCAAGCCCAACTACCTGAGCACCATGAAAAACTTCGCCCTGCAGCAGCCCTCGGAGGACTGGATGATCCTGGAGTTCTCACAGCTGGGCTTCATCGGTGCGCGCTCACCCCCCATAGCCTGGCCAACCTCTCCACTGACAGGCTGCCCCAGTACCGGGCCATCTGCGAGCCTAGAGCCCCTGCATGGCATCTGGGCCATCTCTGCCTGCCCCCTGTGGCTCCCCCTGCCAAAAGCCCACCAGCGGCTTGGCTGAGGGAGGAAGAGGGACATGGCAGGCTTCCCACTAGCACCCTTCCACTCCCCTGCCCAGGGAAGATGTTCAAGTCCCTGGACCTGAGCCTCATCGTGGAGTTCATCCTCATGTTCTACCGGGACAAACCCATCGACTGGCTCCTCGACCACATTCTGTGGGTGAAGGTCTGCAACCCCGAGAAGGACGCGGTGAGTGGGGCCGAAAAGGTCTGGGGAAGGTGGTCCAGCACAGCCATGGCCTTGCCCACACCTGCACATCTGAGCGTGAGGAGTGGGCTGCAGGAAGCCCTGACTGTCGCCAGGTGTCCCCGCCTCCCTTCACAGAAGCACTGTGACCGGCAGAAGGCCAATCTACGGATCCGCTTCAAGCCCTCGCTCTTCCAGCACGTGGGCACCCACTCCTCCCTGGCTGGCAAAATCCAGAAGCTGAAGGTGGGCCGCCTCCTGCTTCCTGCTGGGCCAGGCAGGGACGAGAGGGGGAGGCCAGGGGCTGACCTCCTTTGACCTGCGGTGCAGGACAAGGACTTCGGGAAGCAGGCGCTGCGGAAGGAGCACGTGAACCCACCTGCCGAGGTGAGCACCAGCCTCAAGACATACCAGCACTTCACCCTGGAGAAGGCCTACCTGCGAGAGGACTTCTTCTGGGCCTTCACGCCGGCTGCCGGGGACTTCATCCGCTTCCGCTTCTTTCAGCCCCTACGCCTTGAGCGGTCAGTGCCCTACGCAGCAGCAGGGCGCCTGGGGAAGGGCAGCGTGGCCAGGGGCACGGGCTCAGCACTGGCATCTGGACCTGGGGTTCTTCCCTGAGACCCCAAGTTCCTTACTGAAAAGTGGGGCTCACAGTGAAACACTGTGAGCATCGCATCAGGCAGGCCCCTGGGTGCCCTGCGATGTCTGTTGCCATTGTCCCAGGAAGAGGCCCATCCTCGGCCAAGCCTCTGGGGGCCCACCTGGCGCTCCCATAGGCCTTGTGCAGAGCTGCAGGCCTGGCAGCAGCTCACCGCCTGCCGGCCGTGTGCAGCTTCTTCTTCCGCAGTGGGAACATCGAGCACCCAGAGGACAAGCTCTTCAACACGTCGGTCGAGGTGCTGCCCTTCGATGTGAGTGTGGCAGGGCATGGGCGAGGGCATGGGCATGCCCCAGCTCTCGTGCCACCGGCTGCAGTCTTTGGTTTGGCCCCCAGAACCCTCAGTCGGAGAAAGAGGCCCTCCAGGAGGGGCACTCGGCCACTCTGCGGTACCCACGAAGCCCAGACGGCTACTTGCAGATAGGTGAGCGTTGCAGGGCCCAGTGGGTGCATTGTGCAGGGTCAGGTGGGAGCCCAGGCCGCCTGGCCTCTCTGAGCTCCTTGCAACCTCCCTGCAGGCTCTTTCTACAAGGGTGTGGCGGAAGGTGAGGTGGACCCGGCCTTCGGCCCCCTGGAGGCGCTGCGCCTCTCCATCCAAACCGACTCCCCAGTTTGGGTCATTCTGAGCGAGGTGAGCTGGGCACATGCAGGGGAGCCCTGGGGGACCACCATGGCACTCCTGGCCTGCTGACCCAAGCCTGTTCTCCCAGATCTTCCTGAAAAAGGCCGACTGAGGGAGGCTTCCCAGATGTCTGCGCTGCCCCCGGAGGGCCCAGCGCATCCCCGAGGAGGTTCTGCCTGCTGCCGTCCAGCCGGCTGGCCTGGGGTCCACCGCTGGCCCGGTGGCCCCAGGAGCTGGTGCTGCCCCGGCCTGGGCCGCAAGGAGTCTGGCCGCCCCACACTGTGCCTGAGGGCAGGCCCGCGCTGCCCGAACCGAACAGGAACCGATCCCACTCGGATGCCGACCCGGCCAGCCTGGCCAGGCTATTTTAGAGGAGCTTTTCCTTGGGCGCTGCTGTTTCAGGCGCGAACACTGGAATGCATATACTACTTTACGTGCTGTGTTTTTTATTCTTGGATACGTTTGATTTTTCACCTAAGTCCACATATACTTCTATAAGAGTGTGACTTGTAATAAAGGGTTAACGGAAGTGTGTGCCTCTGACCTGCAGCCTGTGAGGGGGACCGGGCGGTGGCCCCCCATCTCCAGCCCCCGCACGTGTGCCTCAGCCCTCAGTCCCTTCGCACGCACGGGCGGCAGCCTTTCCCCCACTGCAGCTGGGCGTCCCGACCGTGGGCGGCGGGGGGAGGCTTTCCGCCTAGGGCCGAGGGTCGGGCGAGCGCGCAGTCCCCAGGCCCCCGCCACGCCCCTGCATTTTTCCCTTGTGCACGTTTGGCCGCCGCCCCCGGGAAGAACGCAGCCAGGGTCAGCTCAGGTAACTTTATTAGAACACAGGCGGAGACGCGGCAGCGGAAACCCTGCCGTGCTCCCCGACGCTCCGGCTCGCCGACCCGCTGTCCTTCGCCTCACGCCGTCCGCAGCAGCGCCCGCAGCAGTCTGAGGAGCGCGGCGCGCGCCGCGGCCGGGAGGAAGTGGGCGAGCAGGCCGAGCGTCGCCAGCGCCAGCAACAGCCAGAGCGCACGCGCGCTCGCGTACAGCGGGGCCAACCTGCAGGCGGCGCCCAGCCTTGGTGCGGCCGCGGGGCGGAGGACGGGGCCCCGCCCACCCGGCCAGGACACGCCCGCCCGCTGTCCCGGTCCCGCCCACGAGGCCCGCGCCCGCCCGCCCGCCCGCGGTTCCGCGAGCCAAGCTGGCCCTCACCTGAGTTGCGCGGAGCGCGCGTAACCCCAAAAGTAGCGGAGGCGCGTGAACAGGTAGACCAGGCCGCACAGGGCCGCGGCGCCTGCGAGGGGCGCAGGGTGAGCGCGCGGGCACGGAGCCCGGCCAGGGCGCGTGCCCTTCCCACCACAAACCTTCGTGGAAGTAGACGCCGGCCACCCACAGCGTGGCGAGAAACAGCGGGAAGTACTCGCTGCAGTTCACCCTGCGGCGGCGGCGAGGGCTGCGGTTGAGATTCCGGGGAGGGAGAGAGAGAGGGCCCGCTCCGGCCCATCCCGCTCCCCGGCCTCGCTCCCCCGAGCCTCGGCCTCCCCACCCCCACCCCGGGCGGCCACCGCCTCACTGGGCTCGGTAGACGCGCTCGAACTCGGGCGGGCCGGTCGTGAGCGGCGGCGACACGCGGTGGGCCCTGCGCGCCCTGATCACCTGCAGGGAGAAGTAGGCTGGGGGGGGGGGAAGCCGGGAGTCAGGGGCCGCCTGTCCGCCCTGTGCCTCCCCACGCAGCACGCTGGCCCATGTCACCCTGGAAAGGCAGGGTGAGGCCACCTGACTGTTGGGACCTTACTCCCGGGCCATTTGACTTGCAAAACACGGCAGCTGCCTGGCCTTTCTGGTGCCCTTCGGACCGATTGCCAGGGCCAGGCAGAGAAGCCGGGGAGGCATTGGCTGTGTCCAGGCTGTGTGGGATCCTGTCCGGCTCCCCCAGCCCCGAAAAGTACCCTGTCCCCCCAGCCCACAAGGTGGCAGTTCGATGCTTCCAACTGAGCCCAGGGCAGGTGCAGAGGTAGCCTGGTCTGCGGGCCCACACCCAGCCCTGGCCCTGTCTCCCAGGCACCCGGTGCCAGGTGCCCTGTAAACCCGCCTGCGCCCATGTACCCGGTGGGAGCCCTGCAAGAGCAGGGTCCAGCCAGCCTCTGGCGAGTTGGAGGTCCTGAGGTCAGGCCTCTGCCGGCCACACACTCAGGAACTGTTGCGCCCCATGTCCTGGGGCCAGACTGAGAAAAGAATGGAGCAGATACCATCCCTGGCCCCCGTGTGGGAGGCCGGCAGGCAGTCGGGTATCCTGCGGGGAGGCTGGCAAGGATGGCCCCTCTACAGCTGCATCTAGAGCCCCAGCTGCTGCAGGCTTCTCTGCTGGCCTCAAGGCCACCGCCCTCAGGGCCACACCAGACACCTGGCACACCAAGGCAGTGCTGTGTCCAAACTCCTCCCGGGCGGGACATCCTCTTAGCCTTGCTTCCTACCCAGAGTGCCACTGTGTGCCTGCAGCCAGACATCCAGGGTCTCCCTACCTCCACCCCTCCATGCCCAGGTCCCAGCCCTCAGGGGGTCCCCTCAGGCCCTGGAGAGCCAGGGCTCGCCCACCTGGCTCTGCCCACCAATGTCTGTCGCCAGACCTAGAAAGCAGCATGCAGGTACAGGCATCCAGGAGCCAGCCCACCTTGCAGCAGGACTCCCAGCAGAGTGACTGTAGCCAGGAGAGCCACCTCATCCTTCATGGTGGTGGGCAGCAGGACTGCTACAGTGCTTATCAGCTCGTCTGCTGCTTCGTGCCAGCCCGGAGAGGAACAGTGGCCTCAGTGCCTTCCCCACCCCTTCCCAGTGGAGGGGCGTGACCACTGGGGAGCCCACATAGGCAGGGAGCCTGGCCAGGTCAGGCAGGCGGAAACCAGGGCCGGGACAGCCTGGCCACTTCCACCGAGTCCTTCCTGCTCCATCCATGCCTAGGCCTGTGCCAGCCCACTCCAGCCTCGGAGATGTTGACTACTGTGCTCCCCTCACCTGAGTCTTTAGGCCCTGGTCCCCAGCAGGGCCCTGCTGGCCCTGCAGCTCTGCCTCCATGCTGGGGCTGCTCACAGGCCGTGGGTACCCAGCCCGCTCTGTTTCCTGCCCCAATCTGGATGTTCTGCTCCAGCTGCACTCTCCTGGCTCCCTTAAGCCTCTGGAGGCCACAAGGCCCTGGTCACATTGGGCCTCGCTGCCACAGGCCATGCAGGGAGCTCCTGCCCCTAGGCTTTCTGGCTGATGGGCAGTTCAGCCTGCTGGATGGCTGTGTGAGGCCATCTCTGCTTGCCCACAATGCCACAATTTTGTGTCATTTGAGATGGGCGTCTCACTACGTAGTTCCAGCTGTTCTGGCACTATGTAGCCCAAGCTAGCCCTGAACTTGTAGCAATCCTCCTGCCTCAGCCTCCTGAGAGCTGGGATTGCAGGTGTGTGCTGCCTCTCCCAGGCACCACACCGCTTGGTTCAGAAGAACAGTCATGCCTTTCCAGAGGCTGGGCCCACCTTGTACACAGGCACAGCAGCCTGGACAGACCTGACTCCCACTGCTTCCCGCCCACTGGGAGACTGGTGAACCCGGCAGCCCAGATGGTAAGGACCTAGAGAGCAGGAGACTATACAGGGCTCAGAGGCCACCAATGTGATGTGAACCCCTGCCTGCCCTTTCACTGAAGCTAGGCTGAGGCAGGTTCGGGAAGCAGTGGCCACGTCCAGATTCTGGCCATACTGTGGCTGGAAAGGCCAGGCAACATCACTGCCCCTGGGGGCCACAAGCGCCCAATTTGCCTGATCACAGTGGGGCTCAGCCTGTCAGGTGAGGTGACCTCGGCACTCGGCTCCAGAGGCTTGAAGTCAAGCTGGAGATGGGCGAAGGGCATAGTGAAGGGGCAGTGGCCCACAGGGAGAAGTGAGGCCAGGAGGCAGCGCCGTGGGCTTTCCCTCGGCTCCTTCCCAGAGCTATGCACAAGTGTGTCCATGTCCCAACTGCACAGCCACGGTCTCTGTGCTGTCTGAGCTCACAGTGGGCCCGGGCGTGTCTGGGTGACTGTGGGACTTCAGCCTTCCTTGTGGCCAAACTCACATTTCCGCCGAGGCCTGCACAGCCTCCCGGCCAGCCTCACCCTTCTGCCAGGCAGCAGGAAACAGGCTTGACATGAGCAGCTCCGAGGAAGTCCCTGGCAGATGTCCCGGTCCCTCAGTCCTGCCAGGCTTGGGCGCTCAGGCTGTCAGGAGGGGCCCAAGGCCACCGACACTGGCCACCCCCCTGCATGCTCCTGTTCAGCAAGACACATCAAAAACAGGATGTGTCCTCAGTGCCCTCGGCCTCTGCATGGCCCCAAAGAAGCTTTTGGATACTAAGCTTATCATAAGGACATCTGCAATACAGAAAGGCCAGCAAAAGCAGCAGCAGCAGGACACCTCTTTGGCCCTCAGCGTGAAAATACAAATATATAGTAATGCTTCAGAAGAATTTGCTGTTTGTCACTTTGCTCGAAACTTGAGTTGAAAATCCAATTTAGATCACCTGGGCTGAGAGCAAGTCCCATGTCTCGTCTGGCTGTGGACACCAGGGGGACATAGGGGTGGCTCTGGTGCCTGGGTGCCCTGGCACAGGGCACTGCACTGTCCTGTGTTCAGACTGTCGCACACTACACTTTTTCTGCACTTGAGATTTTTTCTTTGTTTTGGTACTGGCAATTGAATTCAGGACTTCACACTTGCCAGGCAGACACTTGTGCTGCTAAGCTAAACCCCCAGCCCTCTGCACTTTATTGGCAAAAAAATCTCATAACTGTAGCTCCAAAGAAAGTCAGGGATGCCAGCAGTGCAGCTAAAAGGAAAACTGAGACCCACGATAGCTGAAGAAAGAAATTGCAAAATCTGTTAACAGTCCTGGAAAAATGAATTTATCAGTGTAATTTTCGGACCTCAGAACCAGTTGTGCGGCTTCCCATTGATTCTAACGGTCAGTGGTAGAGAGCGAGTGTAAGCACGAGACAGTCAGAGGCTGAACTAAACTGGGTCAGCAGTTGTACACCAAGGGTGGCTCATTGCCTGGACGGTTCAGCAGGGAAGGAGGACCAGAGAGCTCTGGCTTCGCCTTCGCCTTGGACATCATCTCCTGGCTCCAGCACAGACTCTTCGGCTTTTGCCTCAGACCCTTCAGACCTCCTCACAGACCCGGGTGGGACTGTGCAGACTCGGCCTCCGGGTGCAGACTTGCACAGGACACTGGGATGAGCTCCAGACCTCGGATTGAACCCTTCAGCCTCCGGCATGCAGATGCCCTCAGCACACCCCCTCATCTGATGCTGTGGTGACATCCTAAGCTGAGCTTGTAATTCCTCATCCATTTGTACATCTTGTGTTTTATCTGTTTTTTCCAGTAAAACCCTGATACATATGGGAAAAACATGTTCGCTTTTCCGGCTTTTTGGCATTTGAACATGAATTTGGAATGAATTGAATTGGACAAACAAGGTGTCACTGCACATGTATTTATTTTGCAATTACTAGACTTAAAAAAAGAAGTTGAGGGGGCTGGGGATTTAGCTCAGCAGTACAAGCACCTGTCTTGCAAGCAAGGCGGTTGTGAGTTCAATCCCCAGTACCCATTAAAAAAAAAAAAAAGTTGAAAAATGGAGCCGGGACTGGTGGCACATGCCTGTAATCCCAGTGAGATAGGACTTCCCTGTTAGATGTCTGATACTCAGAGTTCATGTTCCCCAAGCCAAAGAATGAATTCTGAGGAACAGCAGAGATTGAGAGTAGGAAATGCCAGGACTGGGGATTTAGCTCAACAGTGTAAAGCACCTGCCTGGCAAGCATGAGGTTGTGAGTTCAATCCAAAGTACAAAAAAAAAAAAAAAAAAAAGAGTAAGAAATACTTATTGAGGGGAGAGATACAGCTCCTGAGAGACAGGAGGGGTCCTGAGTGGGTTGCCAAAGAGCTCACTTCACCAGTGGCAAAATCACAAAGTGGTTACAACATAGGTTAAATCTGGGATCAATAAGATTGTAAGTACAGCCACTAAGGTAAGATCAACCCACTGGGGAAGCAGGTCATGCAACAAGTATGTATAGCAAGAACAAAGAACTTTGGAGGAGTTTTAGGAGGGGATGGGTCCAGGGGTCTGGGTCACCAGGGACTGATGTCTATCTAAACTCCACTGAATCCAGGTGTTAGCACTAATCTTATCCCTTGGGGACACATGGAGGCCTGTTCAATTCTGCTTTTATCTGGAGGCCTGCTCTCCAACAGCTGTGCTTCTGGCCACGGGTATATGTGGGGCATTTTTTTCTACCAGGAATCAAACTCAGGACCTTGCACTTGGCATGCAGGTGCCTGTGTCACTGAGCTATACCCCCAGCCCAAGTATGATATGATTTCACTTTTTTTTTTTTTTTTGGTACGGGTGATCGAACTCACAACCTCGTACTTGCCAGGTATTTATGCCACTGAGCTAAAACCCTGGCCCAATAAGTTTTCATCTTTTGTATTGATTCTCTTGAAGGCCTAGCTCTGTCGGATTGCCTATAATTTAGCTGTATATAATCCTAGTACTTGGGAGGCTGAGGCAGGAGGATTGTTGTGAGATCAGCCTGGGCTACACAGTGAGACCCTGTCTCAAAAAAAAAAAAAAAAAAAAAAATTGAAAAATATGCAGTTCCCATATACTCTTCATGCAGCTTCCTCTGTTAAAGTATTAAATAATACAACCATAGCGCAACTGTCAACTGAGAGATTAACACTGATCTCATATCACCATGCTCTTTTACAATTTTTTTTCTTTCGGTTTCTTGAGTCAGGGTCTCACTGTGTTGCCCAAGTTGGCCTCTAACTCCAGGTGACCCTCCTACCTTAGCCTCCCGAATGCTGGGATGACAGGCATGTGACACCAGTCCTTCCTTCCTCTTTTTGTTCCTTTTTTTTCTCTTTCTCTACCCCATTCCTGTGATTGAACCCCAGGGCCTCTCTCTCTTTTTCTGGGACTGGGGACCCCAGGGCCATCCCCCTTTGAGACAGGGTCTCAGCTTGAGAGACAGCACAATCATCATGGAAACAGCTCAAAACTGGCATGCTAAACCATAATGCCTTCCCCTCCCCTATGGCTTCTTCCTTTCAAAATTCATTGCCAAAGCTCATATGTGTAAAGATTAACCCAATCCCCTGCACTCTCACAAAATAAATCAGCTCCCATCAGTACCCAGAGCCCTTCCCCAGTCAGTGGACAGAACCTGTCCTTTGTGTGCAGAGAGCCCCCACAGCCTTCTTTGTGGTGAATCCCTCCAGGTCCTCGTTAAACTCTTTCTTACCTATTGCCTCCTCTGTTTAATACTCTGTGCTGCAGGGGCTAGGGATTTAGCTCAGTGGCATAAGTGCCTACTTTGTAAGCACATTGTTGTGAGTTCAATCCCTGGTACTGACAAAAAAAATTCTGCGCTGCTCTAGATTAAGTACAAACTTTACACTCAATCAACTGGTGCCATGACTCCAGCAATGGAGGCTGTGCAGCTCCTGGGGGGTCTTCCTCCCCCTTAACACCCCCCCCCCCAGGCTGCAGACCTTTCTCTCTGCTACTCTCTCTGTCTTTCTCTGGGACTGGGGACTCCACCACCTTGCGGTCTCTAGCCAGCATCCATCACCTAACCCCTTGCCCCCTTTCTACTTCAGGATCCCTGGTTGTGCCTCACTGCAGGGTGACGGTTCTCTGCTGATTGACGCCTTCCCTTTCCATGGCTCACCTATCGGACTGGATCATGACTGATAATGTTCAATCCTTACCCCACAAAACCAATCCTCTGGGTTGCCTTCTACAGCACCTAGATACTTTGGGGTTAAAACAGACCTCAGGCCAAAGGTCTATTTTTCTTTGTCAAAAGGCATGGCCTACCTATCCCCTTGACAGCCAGAACAATGGCCTGCAGAGAGCACACTTGATGTTATCATGCTGAGACACTCAGACCCCTGCTGCTACGGGAAGGCAAGTGGGGTGAGGTGCCCTACACAGTGACCTAACCCAGGTATACAAGGCCCCCCAAATTCTTTTGGCTCACTCAACAGGTCCTCCTCCTTTATCAGCTCACCACAGTGACTCTCCCCGTTCTGGTTTCTGGCACCCAAAAGCTGAGATACTTCCACCCAGTCAGTCACTACAAGCCATGTGCCACCCCGCTGCTTCTCGTCTTCCTTATCTCAAGGTCACACTCGGAGGACTGCACCTCCTGCCTCATCTGCTTCCTCTCCCAGCACTGTGAGCTCCTCCTCCCTGGACCCAACTCTGCCCTCTCCTCTCTCTCCCCCTGCCCATCATACCTGATCCCCAGATCCTCCTAAACTCTCGTTTTATTTCCCAGGCAGCACCAAACATTCAGACTAAATGCAAAACATCAGACCTCTCTTACCTATGGCTTTCCATGTCTTCAACAATAGTAAAAACAACAAAAACAAGATGACAATAAAAAGGTTACATTCCACGATGACCTTAAAAGGGCTGCATTCCAGGCTAATACTCCAAGGCCAGTTTATGGCCTCAGCAGCTGCAGCTGCAGCGAGCGGCACCCAGGGCTCCAGATGAAACAAGAGGCTGGAGGAAAAACATCCAATACCCGCCATGCTTCAAGCGGGACCGAAAAACAACACTAGACACAAGCCTGCTCAGCCCTGTGGCCACAACCAGCTGCAGCCAAGAGGACCACTGGAAATGCTACTGCCCTGACCCCCAGGGAGCAAGTAAGTCATCACCTTCCCCCACCCTCACAGGATAGGACACTGCCACCTGGGACTTGTCACCAGCTGATCTGCTCGACACCACCACCGCTGAAGGGGATCGATGGGGCTTGGGGCCCAAGACCTCTCCAAGGATTCTCTCTCAGCACGCTGAGTCTCGCTGGACGTCTCAGGTAAAACCTTCTTTCCTTGCTGACATGGAAGCCACCCATAGTGCTCTTCCTGAGTTGTAAGGCCGATGTTCCTGGTCTGCAATCTCCATTGTGGAGGTTGATGGCCAACGAAGACGACCTCCACAGCCAAAACCTACTCCCTGCAGATTCCAAACCCTTTCCTTACACACAGCTGTCTTATTGTCCCAGCCTGTCCTATACCTCTTGTTGATAGAAATTCTACTCCAAAAACTCAGTGCCTCTCACACTCTCTCCCTCTCCCCCCCGTCTCACACTCCGACCCCACCGTCATAGCCCCCGACTCAGCCCTCGCCTGCCTGCTCCCTCATGGACCCTGCAGTCTGAGACACCTGCAGTCCCACTCGTGCCACCCCCATTACCCCGCTGCTAATTCACCTCAGACACCCCTCAGCCTTCCCCTCTGTTCCCAGTACCCAGTGGCCCTAAACATCAACAGGGACTCAAACCTATTACCCGCCCCTTGTTAACTAATGGGTCTCTAAAAGTCACTCACTCGCCTTATGACACCCTATTCTCCCTGTCCTCAAACCCAGCAGCTCCTATCACCTAATCCAAGATCCCAGAGCCATCATCAGTACAGGAACCCAGTTCACCCGGGGGCCAAACCCTCACACTGCGCTGTCTCGTGTTCCTCCACGGACCTCTCACTTTCCTGTGTTAGACTTAAACATACACTTCTCACTATTCCCTTACACCCACAATGCCAGACCTTCCCGCGTTTACATGGACGGATTCGGATGCTCCTCAGTCCACTCGACTAACACAGACAGTGCTGCCCCAGGAATTCACAGACAGCCCTCACTTCTTTAGCCACGCCTCAGCCAGTGATCTAGCACCTATAAATCTACAACCCAGTACCCCCATTCGAGGCACAGATGAGTTCACAAAGCTTAAGGAGGCCCTGCTTAGAGCCCCTCCACTCACACTCCCTAACCCTCTTCAGCCTTTATTCTGTGCACTACGGCAGGTAAGGACAATGCAGCGGGAGTGCTGGGACACAGGGAGGGACCTTCCTTCCAGGCGGCAGCGGACCTCTCAAAACAGCCAGACACTACAGTGAGGGGATGGCCTCCCCGCCTTCAGGCTATCGCAGCGACAGCCCTCCTCCAAAAAGTCCACTTTAGGACAGACATCACAGCCTACTCACCACACCGTCTAGGCCGTCTAATTGCTCACAAGACACTCCCAGCTCTGATGGCCCCGCACAGCTACAACAAGCACATCTGACTCTAATACAAGGCCCCACTGTCACAGTCTCAGCCAGCAACACCCTCGATCCACCACCCTGCTGCCCGTTCCCACAGCAGACACAGAGACAGGTCCTCCGCACGACTGCACAGATGCTCTCCAGGTAACTCACGCTTCCCCCTCTGCTCCTGCCTGCAGCCCCTGCAGAACCTCCAGCCCTCCCCATCGCCTGCTCAGTGGACTCCTCTGAGCTTATGTGCGGTAGACGTTTGTCTTACAAAGCTCGCCTCGCCTTCTGATCTTCCTCCCTTAGTGACCACATTCCGGTTCTCTCGGTCCTCTGACACCTTCTTCCACGATACACAGATCTCTGCCTCCCTCAGCCCTCTGAGGGACACACACCAGGCCCTCCTTTATCTCCAGGAGACTTAATCTGTATTAAAATTCCTCTTCAACCTAAGAAAAACGGACCTCACCTCGTATACCTTGGGACTCCAACTGCAGTGAAGGTAGAGAGACTCCCATGCTGGTTTCACATCACCCAAATGAAGAAATGTCATCTGCGGCCCGATAATCTCAACCCCAAACACATTAAAGGGACTTTATGGGCCTCATGTCCAGTAGCTCCCACCCATCTCAGATTAGCACAACACAAACGCTAATGCTCTGCTACCTGCCTGGCTTGGGCCTATATATGGCTCTATGCTTCTCCTCTTCCTCACAGGCGCTCTAACACTCTCCCCAAAACACACCATTCTCCAAAGGCTTACAGTTATCACACTCTGCATATTAATAATCTTACTGCTTACATTCCTCAGCTGCTTTAGTGAGCATAATAAGTTCCTCCTCTAACTCAATCTATTCCTATACCTAACCCTGCAACACTCAGTCACCCCAAAATACCAATTCTACCTGACTAAACATGGGAGGGGGCAGTGGGTCCTTCCCATACAAATATTACTCAAGCCAATTAGACTTCAGGACCTCTACTATTTGATTTCCTTTGGTATGTGCTCACTATTAAACGTTACCACAATGGATAACCCATGTATGCAACCTATGCTCCTCACTTTTACCTCTGTCCTAAAAATCCAAACTACGCACCATCTTTTGACCATTCTAGTTTCATTGTCCCCACTGGAGATGTGAGTCTGTAGGGTGAGTCCATAGACAAGTCATGATGACTACACCAACACAAACATAACTACCACATGTATTCTGGACAGAGGCCTTACATGTTCACTTAAAATATCCAAAGACATTTCCACTACTTCCTAACAGTCAAACACGGGGCTTTCACCTGCATGTCACATCTGCCCCAAGCCTGTATTTATAACTCTTCACAAACAACTGCTCCTCAAACTTTTACATCTTTAAATATCTCAGACCCTAGCTATGACTACCCTATCAACAAAATCTCCGTATGGCACTCTAATAAAACTAAACCAATCTCTATTCCAACAAAAACCTCAAACTAAAATTCTGGGGCCCCTTACAATTGCCCCATCACAACTATGGCCTATAGACATAACTTACATATTCAACCCTAACAATTCACAAAATGTTCCTTAGCTAAAAAACCCAACTGCCTACAAAACGTATATACTAATGACACAAAAAGGCCAATCAGCCTGTCCCTCAACAGGATAATTTTTGTCTGTAGACATGGGGCCTACACACATGTTCCTTTCCTATGCAGGGATCATCTACAATGGCTAATAACACCACAGGTCACTTTGCACACTCATTCACAAATCCAACACCTACATGGCCTACCTTGTCACACTATCATACGTAGAGTGGCCATAGCACCTACTGTGACTGGGATAAGTATATTTTCTGCCATCGGTCTGGGCACAGGGAGATTAAAAACCAGCCTCACATACTACTATCAGGTATTACATGACTTAAAAACAGCGATAAAATCAGGCTCACAAAGTGTTTTTTTTTTAATCAGTACCGGGAATTGAACTCATGACCACACGCTTGCAAGGCAGGTGCTTATGCCGCTAAGCTAAATCCCCAGCCCCTGGTTTTGTTTTTTGACACAGGGTCTCCTTAAGTATCTAGGCTGGCCATGAACTCCCGGAGATCTTCCTGCCTCAGCCTTTGACACACACCTCCAGGCCAGCTTTTGGCATGTGATGACTTGCCTGTGGCAGCATATAACAACCCATGTTCTGTAACACAGCTGCCCTGCCCTTTCGACAGCATTTGGGGACAGCAGGGATTCTGTGCTGGTGGCCCCAAGCTCCACTTTGGGCACAGCCTGAAGCTCTTCCCCAGCTTCCATTCTGTGGGCCCGAAGCACTGAGCAGGAGATGCAGACAGATGACTACAGTCAGTCAGTGAGCAGATGTCATGGTTTATGTCAGTGGCTTCCAAGCCTCATGCAATTATGGACGTGACCAAATCTAACATTTGTGATTGGTTCGTTGTCTATCACTTGGATTGGTGGTGCCAGCATAAGATGTAATGGTGGGAAGAAGGTGTGTGTCTCTCTCTTGCCGGTTTCAGCTTGCCCATGAATGGCTGCCCCGCCACACTATGCTGCCTTGGAGCCAACTAACTATGGTAATGAGTAAAAAGTAACTAAGACAGCAGACGTTCCCACAGCACTAGTGCAACTGATCTGTGTAGGGAAGGTCAAGACCAAAGCTCCGGGGCCTCTGGGGGCCGCGTGTTAGGGGTACTTGGAACTGAGCTCAGGGTTTCACATGTTGAGCTCAGGGTTTCACATGTTCTGGACAGGTACTCTGGCACTGAACTGCATCTCAGTCCTTTATTTTGTCTTACTTGATCCCTGCCTGGAATCACCCAAATCTTTGAGACACTTCCTGACAAATAGTAAAAGTACAGAAAATCAAAAGACAGGGGCTGGGGATTTAGCTCAGCAGCATAAGCACCTGCCTGGCAAGCACGAGGTCATGAGTTTGATCCCCAATACCAAAAAAAAAAAAAAAAAAAAATCAAAAGACAGGAACAAGCACCTACGTAAGAGCGATTTGGGGCTGAGAAATAAGTTGTCTAGGAACAGTGTACATTTAAGTTCCAAAGTCTTAAAAGTGGAAATAATTCCTAAAATCCCCCCCCCTCTTTTTTTTGTCTGTTTCGTTTTTATCGGTACCAGGGATCGAACTCACGACTGCCTGCTTGTAAGGCAGGCACTTACGCCGCTGAGCTAAATCCCCAGCCCCAAAATTCCCTTTTTAAAAGCACACTGATAATAATCTTTTTTTCTTTTTCTGGTACCAGGAATTGAACCTAAGGTCTTGAAAATCCCCAGCCCTATAATTTTTTTCTTTTTTCTCCTTGAAATAAAATGGATTGGGGAAAAATATTTTTTTAATGTAGTGCTAGGGGCTGGGCATGGTGGTGCTCACCTGTACTCCCAGCACTTGGGAGGCTTAGACAAGAGAATTGCTCTGAGGTCAAGGCCAGCCTGGGTTACATAGTGAGTTTGAGACTGCCCTGAACTACGTGGCAAGATCCTGCCTCAAAGAAAGAAAAGAAAAAGAAGAGTGGGTTAGGGGTGAGCCCTAGCCTTGTGGGAATGCTCCACATATCCAGACCTGGCTGGACTTTAAATACTGTTTTTTGTGGTATTAGTGGCTAAAGTCAGGATCTGCAGTGGCAAGCAGAAACGTGAAACAATAGCCAGGACCTGGAGGCAGGTTTGTTACAGCAATGAGCGCCGATCAGGGTCACTCCCAGAATGTCGGGCCTGATCTCGGGTGGTCGGGGGCTTTTATAAGATGAGCAAGCAGGAAGTGCAGAGGCGGAATGCTTGTTAGCTGGGGACAGTTTACACAATGTGCGTCACAGTGAGCAGCTATGTGTCACAGTGACAAGTCGTTTTAAGAGACAGAAGCACTAGAACTGGAACCCAAGCTGTTACTTGGGTATACGGAGAAACTGTTCACTGGCTGAGGGGGCCATTTTCTGTTACAGACTTTTGCACTGAGCTACATCTCCCCGCCTTTGTTTTGAGACAGGCTAAAGTGCCCAGGTTGGACAACTTGTAATGCTTCTGACTCAGCCTCCCAGAACGATATAATTATGGCCATGCACCCCCACGCTGAGAATATTTTAAAAACCTAAAGCAGAAGCTGGGAGAGGTGAATGTCAGTTGTAGAGTATCTGTCTTGTATGTGAGAGGCCCTGCATTAAAGGCAAATGCTAAAGCAAGTATTTCTCTTAATTCCCTTCTCCCCACCAAAAACTCCTATTATTATCATTATTATTTTTACCAGGAATCAAACTCATGACCTCAAGCTTGCTAGGCAGGCATTGTGCTGCTGAACTATATCCCCAGCCCCTAAAAATCCCTATTAAAATGGATAGCAGACATATGGTGGCCACTGGCTGTATTAGTGGAAATGTTTAGCTCTACACAATCTGAGCCTCTGTGGAGGTTTTATGTGTGCAGGTGCTTGTCTCAGAAGGTTTGAGGATCTTTCCTGGCCCAAAAGAATCGGTCACACTCACTAGAGAACAAGGGGAAACACAGAAAAGTGTGCCAAACAAAAACCCCCATAATCCTATCATATAGACATACAAACCTACCAGCAATATTCTAGTTGTTTATTTTTGGTCTTTCTTCCCCTAATGATAGAAAAAAAAATATATATGGTATAAATAATTACAGAATTATTTAACCATATATATATATGGTTAACCATATATATATGGTTAAATAATTACAGAATTTGTGATTTTTTTATTGAATTAAATAGCATTCAGTTCTTTCCCTTACCTTCATATGTTTTGTGTTTATTATTTATTTCTGAAACGAGGTCTTACTCTGCTACCTAGGCTGGCCTTGAACCCTGGGGCCACCAGGTTTTCTTGTATCAGCCTCCCCAGGAGCTGGGACTGTGGCATCTCCCACAGTCTGGCTTCTCTTTATACATTTTAATTGGCAGAGAGACCTTAGTAATGCAATTCATAATTCAGTGACTTTCAAAGTTTTCTTTTATATATTTATATTCAGTTATTTTGTATAACCCTATAAAAGTGATCACATTTTAAGCGATCATATCCCAGTTTTGATAACCGTGACTCTCAGCTTGCAATTCAGGTTTCCGGACTGCTCCATGGCTGTGCGGAGGGTCCTGCCCTGCACTGGCCACAGGTCATGGCCATCTGGCTCCATGAGCAAGGGACAGGGTCTATCACGGGGGCCATCAAAGGTCTGTGTGAGGGTCACTGGGGGAAGGCCTCTGCATACTTCATGGCTCCCTGACCCAACCTGTTCCTGTGGTCGTATAATGAAATGGATGTTGGTACCTGTGTTACAGGCAGCTGAGTTAGTTAGAAATATTAGAGGCGGTCAGACAGGGCTGGGCGCTCAAAAGGAGCCAGAGCAGAAGTCCACATACCTCACAGCCTTGGAAGAGACAATTACCTCGTGCTGTGGGCCAGATCTCAAGACAAAAGGTAAAGCAAATACAGCCACATGCCAAGGATCCACAGTCCGGATAGGTCTCTGTCACCCTGAGGAAGCCAGGGTCAGCGTCCCACCCCCACAGGAAGGGTCACTGCTGCTAAGCATGGCAGCTCTCTACGTGACTTGCTCCCCCATTTGTTCCTAATTTAATCAATTTTACCTGAGCAAGTAATCTTACTGGTCGATCACAGTTCTGTCCTGCCTATCCCCACCTCAAGCATTCCCATTTTCCCCATCTTTGACTCATCTAACCTCATGATTTTACTCTATAAAAGTCCCTAAAAAGACAGTCTTTGGCAACTCACCAGGACCCCTTCTCACACTTTCTTTCTCTCAATAAATATATTCTACCCTTAACCTCTGTTGTTCCTAAAATTCATTCTTTCATTTTAGAGAACATGAACTCGTACTGGATGTACAGTTTCATTCTGCTATATCACCTGGACCTGGAAAGAGGGTGCTGCCTTCCAGCCTTTGCAGCTGGGTCTCTTTGGAAACCAAAACCAGGGCCAGCCCCTCCCAAAGGCTCTGCAGGCTTCCTGTGCAGAGCCAGGTTCCACTTCACTTGGCTTCTCTGCCCCAAAGCACCAATTTCTTTCTTTCTCCTTTCTTTTTTTCCTGTTCCTTGGAGGCGAGGTCTTGCTATGTAGCCCAAGCTGGTCTCGAACTCACATTGATCCTCCTGTCTCAGCTTCCTGAGTGTTGGAATTACAGGCGTGCGGCACCCACGCCTGCCCTCTTCACCTCTTTTCTTTCTGTCTTTTGTAAATGTCTCTCTCAGCATTGACATAGATTTCATGAGAATATCTTGGCAGTTTGGATGGTAGGTGACTGTCCAATCTTATAAGGGAGCCGCTCAGGCCAAGACCAGGTCTTCTGCGTGGACCCTGCAGACGCAGCCGAGAAGACGGCGAGCGCCCCTTTGTGGCTGCGGAGAAGCGCCCAGCCGCACCGCAGCCCGGCCGCCGCCAGGGGCAACCGCCTGCCCAGCGCGGCCAGGAGTGCGGCCCTGCCCCCAAGGTGGCTTCTGGAAACTGCAACCTTGGGACGAAAACGCGAGCATTTAAGGTGCTGGATGACTTATGTTCGGGCCTGGGGTGGGGCAAGGTCGTTTAGGCTGGGCTGGCCTTCACAGAGGCCAGGTGCTGCGCCCGCGGATGGCAGCGCCACGGCGGGAGCTGGACTCTATGCTACACTCCCAGGCTCCCCAGGCCGCCTGCGCCCTGCGACCCCTGCTGCGACCCTGTGCAATGCATCTTCAGCCGGCCTGCGCGGCAGTCCGAGTTCTTCCCTTCAGGGCCTTATATGGTAAGGCTGTGAACGGAACATTCCTTCCTATTTGTCACAAATGTTTTCCACTCTTAGTGGAATCCAGCTTTTTTTTTTCTTTCAGGACTAGGGATTGAACCTAGCGCCTTCATGAGCAGTGCTATTACATTCCCATGTTTTTTTAAATTGTCCTATCTGTATCTTGAAACAGAGTCTTGCTAAGTCAGTTGCCTGGCGTGGGTTCGAGCTTGTGATCCTTTTGCCTCCTCCTGCTGGAGTTCTGGGAGGTAGGTGCAAGCTCCATGCCCAGCGTACTCTAACATTTCTTGAGCTCTTTTTTTGGCAGTTCTGGGGATAAGTTGCTGAAGTGCCCAGCATGGGCTCGAACCCATGACTGCCTGCTTCAGCTGCCCACCGTGCTGGGTCAGTCAGGGAGGTGCTCCTCCTGCCCTCCCCGCCGGCTGCATCCCCTCGGAACACAGACTGCTTCGAAGGGCTCAGGCACAGAGGCCAAGGCTCCTGATGGACCAGCCCGGCCCAGCGGCCCCCTCTCTGGCAGTTTGGGTCCACTGGAGTACACTGCGTTCGGGACCGCGGCCCAAAGGGGAACTAAGTACTCAGAAGCGCGCCAAGGCACAGCAGTTTGAAAACATCAAACTTAGAGTACCCTGGCGCAAGAGAGAAGCAAAGTACAAAACGAACAGCTTCCGTGAGTTGAGGACGTGGACAGGAGCACACAGCCCACGGCGCTGCGCTGTCTCCTTCTCCTGGACAGAGAGGCAGAGGGTGATGTGACCTCGGACTGCAGTGGATATTCATGCTGTCTGAGGAGCCGGTTGGGATTCTGTGTGCAGACAGGAAGGGGAGTTGCAGTTAGGGCCGAGGGAGCAGCAGGAAGCAGGCGTCCCGCTTTGGCCTCCTCCACGTCAGCCCACCGCCATCACGGTGCAGGAATTTATTCTAGGGCAAGAGCCTTTCACAGACCACTCAGGACCCCCAAGTGCAGCACCCGTGGGGGCAGGCACTGACCCCCCGGCCCGGGTCTGGGGATGCTAGCTCCGGTTTGGTCTCAGTCATTGCACACAGAAGGCAAAGTCTTAACCAACCCAGCCCGGAACCATGCACAGCGAGACATTAGAATTCAGTCCCCAGGAAACCAAGACGACAAACTCCCTGGCCGGCCAGCCCTACCACAATGCAAACACACAGGCAGTTTCCGTACTAGCAAAATACTTTTATTATTTTTATAATGATGAAACAAGGAAAGTAAAAGGCTTCTTTTTGGTGTATACCAGAGTTAAGGGAAGTGGAATAAAGGGATTAATAGGACTTTTATGCACTTCTGATGACCATAAAAACTTAACAATACTAATTGTTTGCCATAAAACTTATAGCTCCCCAAAAACAGATATATAAAGGATCATAGTTTTAAAATCTATAAAAGTAAAAAATATACAGTTGGCAGCTCTAACGTTTATTCCATCTTCAATATAAAACTGTAAACATTTATTTACACAAAGCACGTGTGTGTAAGGAAAGTCCAAGCACCCTTTTCTTCTGAGGCGAGGCTCCAGGAAGATGGGGATGTGCAGGCAGCAGTCACCTCCCGACACCCTGAAGCCAGGTTCATAAATAAAGCGGCAGCGGCAGCTCCCGGGGGGACAGGACGGAGAATCACATTTTATTGCTATGACACTGCAGCGAGGGAGAAGCCTGCTGTCTGCCTCCCTGGGCAGCCTGGACTTGGGTGGTGAGTGCCCTGCACAGAGGCGGGATGGTGGTCTGGGACATGGGAGAGGATGAAGGTCCAGAGCTGGCCTGGGCCTGGCTTCTGGAAGAAACCTGCAGAAGTCACCCTCTGCCCGAGCCAGGGCACCTACTCTGATGGGGAAGTCTCCTCTGCCTTTGAGAGCTGGGCTGAGGATAAGGGGAGGTGGCCATGCGTCACTGGTGGTGGCAAATGGCTCTGAAACAAGAATCTGAGGGTCCAAGGAGCCTTGGCAAAAAAAGGCACTGCTGGTGCAAACTAATGGCCAAAGTGACCCAGGCCGTCGCGAGCTCCAGAATGATCCACTAGGTGGCTCAGGGAGGTGGACAGGCTCTCTCCAGGGGGCTCCTCCCCTGCACTGTCCCCACTGCCCACCTCGCTTCCATGTGGCGCAGGCTGTCATCCCACAGACAGCCCCCACCACGGAGCGAAGCTCATTGAGAGACCTTCAAGGAGGCCTGCGGGATCTTCAGAGAGGATGTGTTAGTGTTATAAAGCAATCTTTAAAAGTGCAAGTCCTCTACAGTGGGAGGAGAAGTTGGCAAACAAGTAGAATCCCCTCCCCTGGGCTGCCTGCAGCCTCCCCCCAAACCCTGACCATGAGACGGTTCCAGGGAATTTTACCACCTGCCCTTCCTCCCTTGGATGCACTACATGGCTGCTTCCCACTGGGGCGGGAGGGAGGAACCCAGGATGGGCTGAGGACAGAGTGTGTGCACAACTTCCTTCCACTCCGGCCTATCAACACAAGCCAGCGGAGAAGCTGCAGAAGGCAGGAGCCCCAACAGAGGACAACACCGGACCCCAAATCTCCACCTGCAGCCTGGGTTTTGGCGTGTTCCAGAGGGACACTGGGGAAGAGCATCCTCCGGGAGCAGGAAGGCCTGCCAGAATGACCCTGTCCGGGTCACAGACCCGCAGCCTCCCAGCTTCCTGTCCTTTTGGCATCTGTACTAACAGGAACAACTTTCCGGCCATCCTCCTCCCCTGAGTGCCCCCAGAACAGGAAGACAAAGGCTCTTCACTGGGAGGAAACTTGAGGTTCCAATGCCACTTAGTCACTTTAAACCATCACCTATGCTAATCTGTGTAAAATTTAAAAAAAAACTTTTTTCTATGCTACAAATTACAAATAATTCCACTATTTAAAGTTTCAACAAAAACCTGGGGAGTCTGCTGGTGGCACAGGTGTCCACAGCCTGACACCATGGGCCTTCCCACTGCTCCTGCTGGGTGTTTGGTCAGCTGGGTGAGGGACCAGGTCAGAATCCTGTTCTGCAGTCCCAATACCAGATGGTGACACCAGCACACGGTCCAGGGCCTGGGCCAGCCCAATGGACTGAACCTGCTGGCCCAGGAGTCCCCCAGACCCGGACCAGCCGGGCTAGAGTGGCAGCCTGGGTTCTGCTTGCCCAGCTGCCTGGGCCACAGGCTTTTGGTCCAAAGTAGTTATTCTTTCTTGAATCTGAGAACAGGAAAGGACAGTTGAGTAGGGAGGCTGCCACAAACCCTCCACTACTGAGAACCTAAAAAGTCATCCAACTCATTTATCCACTCCTCAGAAGTCCTGTTCTTCAGCAGGGAGTCGATCAGGTCATTGTGTCCGGCTACGTTGGCCAGCCCGCTGCCACCTGGCTGTCCACTGTAGGCGAAGGGCAGCTCCTGGCCTGCGGTCCGCACAGGGTAGCCCTGGGCACAATGTAGCCCTGCACGGTTGCCCATCTGTGAGGTGGGGCATTGGCTGAAGGCCCCCAGCTCCGGCCCCGAGGGGCTCAAGCCAGACAAGGCCGGCTGCGGGGCTGGCGAGGGAGGCACAGGGGCAGGGGCACTGGTCCTCTGTTGTGTGCTCCCCGGGGGCAGCATGGCCCCTGCTGTAGCAGCTGTGCTCAGGGGAGCCATGGGCCGGCTGGGCATCACTGGGGAGAACTGCGGGCTGGACATCTTCAGGTGCGCCTGTTGCATGTGGAAGGAGGAGGCAGCTGTGAAGGGACTTGCGCTGCCGCTGCTTGGTGCCTGGCTGTTCAGGCTGGGCATTCCCTGATGTTGCCATGAGGCGCTCTGGGCTCCAACGGCTGCAGACACCCTGGGGACAGGTGGCTTGCTCAGGCCAGAGGTCAGAGTTCCCTTGTGCTGCTGGGACAGGGAGTTCTGTCCATAGGCAGTTGGCGCTGTGGCGCCCTGGCCCCCACCCAGCGGCCTGGGCATGTGCGCATGTCCATTGGTGGCCTGCGGCGGGGGCGGCGCAGCCATCTGGGTCAGGCCCGAGGCCAGGCCATAGAGGCTGCTCTGAGGCAGGCCCTGGGGACTGGGGAACTGGGCCACGCCCCGGTCTTGTGGGCCTGAATTTGAGGGGAGCGAGGAAACTGAGGTGTGTCCAGGGCCCATTGACATCAGGTTCCCAGCCTGAGGGAACACTCGAGGACAGCTGGTGCTGGATGGACCCAGGTTGTTCATGCCAGACATAGTGGCTGCAGGTCCTGGAAGACAGGAGAGCCGTCAGTCCCAGCCCCCGCGGACAGCGGGGCAAGGGAGGAGTGCCTGGGTGGGGAAAGTGCAGAGAGGAGCCCAGGGCTGCTGGCTGCAGTCTCCCCAGGGCAGCGGTCAGGTCTAGGCTATGGTGGACCCGGGAGAGAGCTGACGGGCTATCCATCTGCTATCCACCCTAGATCCTGAGCACTTCGTGATAAGCCATCTCAGCCTCTGTCCTGGGGAAGTGTGATTCAGCCTGAGGGCTCGGTGCCCAGAAAGTGTGGGGAAGACTTTAGAGAGGAGGCGACATACACTGGGTGTAAAAGCGTAAGGGCCGAGCAACACAGCAGCTTAGAGAAGAAGCCAGACACAGTGAAGAGGGCAGTCAGACCCAGAGCTGTGGAGGCAGCCTGCGGGCTGGGAGGCCAGCAGGGCCTGCACATGGCCGGGGCAGGCAAGATGGCCAAGTCAAGGCCACAGTGCTGTGCAGAGGGGTGCGGAGGGAGGAGCCCTCAGGGGTAAAGAACACAAACAGTTCTCTAGCATCACTGCTTATGCCATGAAAAAATGGTGAGGGAGGGTGCAGGCTGGGATGAACTGGGCAGGTACCCAAGAAACACCGCACTGGGGAGATGGCAGGCGAGGCCCTTGTTCTCAGGGAACGTGCTAGCCAGGGCTTCTGGCCTAGGCCAAGGCAATAGGGTGACACCATTAACCGAGATGGCTCTTCTGGATAGGACAGTCATTATTCGGGTCACCCAAGACTCAGTACTTGGTCTTTCCTCTTCTCCTCCATTAGCACTCAAGGCAGAATGGGCTGAGAGCTGGGTGTGGTTGCACACATCCGTCACCCCAGCACTTGAGAGGCTGAGGCAGGAGGAGTTCTCTGAGTTCAAGGCCAGCCTGGGCTACATAGTGAGTTTGTCAGCCTGAACTATATAGTGAGACCCTAATAACACTAAACAACCCTGATCCTCCCCAGCAAAAAAATAAAGGTTCTTTTACTGATTGAGACAAGGTCTCTTTATGTAGTTCAGGCTGGCCTCAAACTTGGGATACTTCTCCTGCCTCAGCCTCCCAAGTATTGGAATTACAGGTGTTCAACTGCCATGCCTGGCTTAAGGGGGTTTTTTTTGGTATCAGGGATCGAACTCATGACTGTGAGTTTGCAAGGCAGCCACTTATGCCGCTGAGCTAAATCCGTGACCTTGGCTTTAGTTTTTGAGAAAGGTCTTGCTATGTTTCCCAAACTGGTCTCAAATTCCTAGCCTCAAGCAATCCTGCCTCAGCCCCCAGTAGCTGAGATTACTGGTGTGCACCACAGTACCAGGCTAGTGGGTTTGTTTTTGATTATTTTGGTACTGGGGATTTAACCCACAGCCTTCAGACTGGGTAACATCCTCAGACTTTTTTTTTTTTTTAACTGTTTAAAGGTACCGGGGATCAAACTCACAACCGCCTGCTTGCAAGGCAGGTGCTTATGCCGCTGAGCTAAATCCCCAGCCCCCCTCAGACCTTTTTGATCTTGAGATCTGGTCTCACTAACTTGTCTAGGCTGGCTTCAAATTTAAAATCTTCCTGCCTCAGTCTTGGAGTGCTGGTATCACAGGTGTGCACGACACTCAGTTGAGAGATTTTTTTTGGAAAAGTCACAAAAGACCAACCAAGAAACTTTAAGAATTAGAGAAACTATTTCCTATTAGTAAAATATCCTTCAACCAGAAATTATAAATTACTTTGCCTCAAAGGACTGCACAGCCAAGCACTGGTAGCAGTGTGCCGGGACAGTATTCGCCCGGCTCTATAGGAAGCCCAGGTTCCTCCAGCAGACTTGGGCTTTTCCCAGCACCTAAATCCCCGCCGTACCCAGTGGAGCAACAGGGAGCAGAACTTCACCACCACTGACTGGGTGGGGAACCACCCAGGGACCCTTCTCGACTCTCCCTGACAAGAAGAGCAACTCTCTCCGTTGTGGATAAACTTGGCCCTGTCTCCATGTATTGATCTGTACAGAGGTGGCTAGACCCTGTCTTTGTCCCTTCCATTGGCTTTAAGCAATGCAAACTGGGCTGGTTGAGAATTGGATGTGTAATCTCTGAAGCAAAGAGATAAGTTAGTGTTACCCAGCCCAGTGACTCTCCAAATACATGGTTGAGCCGGGCAGGATGGAAAGCTGTGTTCCATGCTGTCAGCTGGACTGAGCCTTGGGAAAGAGGCTATCACTTCCCAGGGCAGACAGGCTTGTACATCAGTTGCTTACACCTCTAATTTTATTTATTTAATTTTTGGTACTGGGTTGAATTCATGACCTTGCACTCGCCAGGTAGGCCCTTACACTGCTGAGCTCAATCCCTGGCCCAGGATTGTACATCAGAGCTAAAGCACCAACCCTAAATCACTAAATGCTACCTCAGCTATGTCATGCAGATTGCGCTGTTTCTGGCCCTCCGCTTATTGCAGAGGTGATCTCAAACCTCCCACCTAGCCCAGCTCATGGCAGTCACACAGCAGTCACGCATTTCCTGACACTCTCACTGTCACTCATCCCCAAGCCACTCCCCTTATGGAGGATTAATAAAAGGCAGGCTGGGCTCTGGGTCATGGCCTTTGTTCTGGTGAACACCATCTTGGCTGGACTTAGGACTCCCTGGCTCCCCACAACTGTATATATGTCTTAGTGTCTTTCTTCTCGCTGTGGGTTACACTGGAAGTGGTAGATTGGAATTAACTCACTAGAATTCCAGTAACTTCTCCATGGGATTATAAATATAAATCTTCTTGGACTGAGATGAGGATGGAAAAGGACTCTCTATACACTGGAAGCGACTAGTGCCCAACCCATCCTCCCTGCTCCCCTTACCTGTGAACTGTCCGACCTGCGGTGGGAAGGAGCTTTGCGTTGGGTCCTGGTACTGGGGGGGTGGGCGGGTCAGATGGCGCTGATACTGCTGCTTCTCCTAGAGGATGCCAAGAACAGAGGAAACCAGTAGTGTCAGGCTGGAGAAAAGCAATGTCCCCACTTACTGCTCACACAGAACTCCTATGGGAATAATGCTGGTGATCTCATTTTGGCTTTTTAAATAAACAGTATGAAACAAGGATAGGGCAAATCTAAGAAGCATTGAATTAAAAAAAAAAAAAAGAGGTGTATTAGTTTTTCAAATATGGGAAGGTAGCCAGACTTGGTAGCGCATGCTTGTATTTGCTGCACCAAGGAGGCTTCGGTAGGAAGACCACAAGTTATAGTCCAGCCTGGGCAAACCAGCAACTTAGTGAGAAACACTGTTTTTTTTTATCAGTACCAGGGATTGACCTCATGACCGCTTGCTTGCAAGGCAGGTGCTTATGCCGCTGAGCTAAATCCCCAGCCCCCTCAAGTGAGCAACCCTGTTTAAGGGCTGGGGATTTAGCCCAGTTGTGAGTTCAATCCCTGGTACCAAAAAAAAAAAAAAGCAACAGCAACCGTGTCTCAAAATGAAGAAGATGATGAGGAAGAAGAGGAAAAGGAGGGAGAGGAAGAAGAAGAAGAAAAGGAGGAGGAAGAGGAAGGGTTGGGTCTTAAAGACCTCTGTCAAATGCCCAAATGCCGGAACAGGCAAACTGACAGAAACCGAGTAAATCAGAGGCTGTGTCACTGAGGAGCTGGAGATGGACAGTGACTGCTCATGGGTCAGGGTTCTCAGGTGATGATGCTCTAACATGATTGTGGTGATGGCTGCACAACTCTGCAAATACATGAAACACCAATGAATTCCACAATTGATTTTAATTTAATTATTTAACTTAGTTTATTTTTTGGAGACAGGGCCTTGCTATGTAGTCCAGGCTGGTCTTGAACTCAGGGATCCTCCTGCCTCAGTCTCCTGAGTGCTAGGATTACAGAGGTGTGCCACCATGCCTGGCTTGAATTCTCCAGTTTAAATGCACAAACTCTACATTCTAATAAGGTAGTTATTTTTAAAAAACAGGTGCAAGCAGAGTGGGACACACATGTAACCTCAGCTACTTAGTAGTGTTAAGTAAGGCAGGAGGATCACAAGTTCAAGGTCAGCCTGGGCAATTCAGTGAACCTGTCTTCAAATAAGATCAAGGATGTAACTCAGTACAAGGCCCTGGGTTCGGTCTTCCATTTCTTGTAGCACTGTGGACAGAGCCCAGGGCCTTCTCACTGAACCCATCTCCGCTACTGGGGTTGGGTTGTGAGGGGAGAGGGTCAAAGCATCCCCTCTGCACTCGCGGACACAGCCTTGCACAGCCACAGGCAGAGCCTGCATGGCCCCTCCCGCCTCCCTTCTTCACCTGCTCTGCCAGGAGCTGCTGCTGCTGCTGCCTCTGCAGGAACTGTTGCTGGTGCTGCTGCTGCTGCTGCTGGTGCTGCTGCTGCTGCAAATGCTTCTGCTGCTGCTCCCTCTGCTTCTGCTGATCTAAAAGCAGCTGATGCTGCTTCATGACAGCTGCTTGCTGCTGGCTGCTGAGATATGAGGCGCTGTTGTGCGTGGTGGCTATGGACACAGCAGGTGGCTGGGTCCCGACACCAGTGGCCTGAGCTGGCACAGAGACACTGGCAGGATTCTGCTCCTGTCAACACAGAGGAAGGGAGCTGGAGTGGGTGGGATGGGAAGCATCAGAGCTCACAGAGGCCACGAGAGCGCCACGTGGAGAGTGTTGGCTCGAGGCTCCCTCTGAGCTGGGCCTCTGTGTCCCTGCCAACGCCAGCAGGCTGGGTAAACACCAAATGCCAGGCTGCCTTCCAGCGCCCAAACAAGCAAACACTCGACCAGCACCAACTCTGCTCTCTCAAGGGTGGCTAGTGGCTGCCGTATCATTTCAACATCACTACTTATACTCAGAAGAAAAAGGCCAGTAACAATTATTAAACAAGTTTAACTTTTTGAGGTCCTTTTCAGTTCTTACTAATTTGTATATGTAATCCTCATGAGAATGTTTTTTGAGGGCTAGGGTCTCACTCTGCAGTTCAGGCTGGCTTAGAACTCACTTTGTAGGCCATGATGGCTTCAACCTCAGTGACCCTCCTGCCTCAGCCTTATAGAGTGCTTGGATTACAGGTGTGCATCACCACACGCAGATCCTCATGAGTCTAGCAGTGTAATGTCTTTTTCTTTTCTTTTGTTTTTGAGACAGAGTCTCACATGTAGTTCAGGCTGGTCTTGAACTCATGGCGATACTCTTGCCTCAGCCTTCTGAGTGCTGGGATTAAGGAATGTGCTCATGTTAGATTCCCTGTCTGAGAGACAGAACAATCATGACAGTGGTTCAAAGCTGTGCCCTGATAATGCACACCTCCTTCTTCCCAGAAGCCCCTATGGCTTCTCCTTTCCAAAAGTCTGCCAAAGCTCAGGAATGTAAAGGTTTATCCAATCCCCTGCACTCTCATGAAATACATCAGCTCACACCAGCCATCAGAGCCCTTCCTCCATCAAAGGCTGTATCATGCAGAGCCTGCCCTTTGTCTGTAGAGAGTCACCACAGCCTTCCTTGTGGTGACTCCCTCTATGCGCTCCCTGCTCATTAAACTCTTTTCTTATCTACTTGCCTCCTCTCTTTAATATTTTGTGCTGCTCTAGACTGAGTACAAATCACTCAATCATTACCACACCCAGATTTTTCTGATTTTTCAGATGGAGCCTCACTATATGTCCCAGGCTGATCTTGAATCCAAGATCTTCCTGCTTCAGCCTCCCAATAGGTGTGACTACAGCCATGTGCCACTGCACCCAGCTCAAAAGATTCTGAACAATATGAAAGGTAGCAAAAAAGCAAAACTTCTAAAAAAAAAATACATGAAATGTGATCCTTTAAAAAAGCACAGGCATGGGCTGGGGATCTAGCTCAGTAGTATAAGTGCCTGCCTGGCAAGTGTGAGGTTGAGTTTGGTCCCTGGTACAAACAAAACAAAACAACCCCAAAAACAAAAAAAGCTGCAGGCACAGAATAATGCAAAGTGAACCGCATGCTTACCTGGCCAGGTGGAACCAGTGACCGGAAGGGTATATTTCCTGGCTTTGGTTTCATTAGAAATAAGGGGTTTTGCTCATTATTCAGATGAGGCAGCTGCTGGGGAAGATAAGCCATCAGGGCTGGCTTGCTCTGGCTAGACCCGGGGCCACTTTGCCCACAGTCTGCTTTGTAATGAGACAGGGGTTTGGTATTGCCATAGTCCAGCACCGATCCTTGGCTATTCACGGAGTTCTGACCCAAGTTAGTTGGCGGCTGGTGACTCAGCAGGTTCGAGTGGCCAGGCTGGAGGAAGGGGACTCCGGGCCGAGGGGAGCTCTTGCTTACTCCAGGCATCATGAGCAGCTGGGAGCTGGGGAAGTCCTGCTTGTAGCCAGCAGGGCTGGCAGGCTTCTCCACGGGATAAGGGACATCCAAAGGGCTGTGGGAGGGCCCTGTCTGCTGCCATGCAGGCATCTGGCCTGGGGCTGGGGCAGCCTGTGCTGGGTTTTGGAGCACCTGCTCACGCTTCTGCTTGGCAGCAATCTGTTGGAGCTGGTGGGTGGAGGACAGCTCAGGTGCCCCTCCTGGGCCCTGGCCAGACAGCACCCCCCCTGCGAGGGCTCTCGGCGCACTCTGGGCCTGGGCTGACGCCGGCATCAGGTTCGGACTGGGGGTGCCCGCCGCAGGCTGACCAGAGTTGTGAAACAAGGTCTGAGAGCCCCCAATGCTGGGGGGCTCTGTGCTCACAGATGCAGATGAAGGCCCCAGGAAGGTCTGTCCTGAAGACCCGGCCCTCACCTGGGGAGAGCCTACTTGTTCCTGCTCAAAGGCTGCCGGAGAGAATTCTGTCTTAATGTTAATGTCTTGGGACAAGGGGGTTTGTGTGGAAGCACTAGACGGCTCCGGGTCCTTTTTCTCTTCGAAGTCCTCAGTAAACAGGTCCTTCATGTCTTCGTCAGGCACGGACCTGTTCAGCTCCTCGATGAGCTCCTTCCACTCCTGTTCGTTGAGGTTGAGGTCTGGCATGAGATTGCTCTGTGAGATGGAGCCTCCAGCCCCAGCGATCATGCAAGGCAGGTCGTCCACAGGCTCCTGCTTCAGCTCCTTGCTCAGGCTCAGAGCAAAGGCCTCACCAGCGTTACCACATCCATTCAGGTGGAGGCCAGGGTCAGCCAGACACTTTTTGTGGATGGCATCAAGCCCCAGGGAGTGCTTCCCAGTGGACTGTAAGGCCTCTCCAGCAGAGGGCTTGTCAGGGGGTGGACCGAGGGGCGAGGCAGGAGGCAGTCCGTTAGCAGACAGGGTCACCCCCAGAGGGGCCTCACGCCGTGTCTTCTTATGTCCAGGAAAGAGGTCTCCATAGCCGTTCTGTTGCTCGCCATTCTGAGGGGAGGTGGTATTGTCAAGATTCCTTTTCACTGTATCATGAAGAAGCTGAAAAGCATTGAAAAGGGAGACATGAGTACATAACCTAACCTCTGAGGCTCCCGCTGCTTCCAACTGTCACTTAAACTGGGGCCTGCATTCTTACATGCTTTCTGGGGCGCCACCTCACCCTAGGACTGGCCCACCACCAGGTCTGGGTCTGGGTGGTCCCAATCGAATGTCAAGCTCAGCTGGGGAAAAATGTGTCAAACCCTGGACTTCTGCAGCTCTCTGTTTTGCACGATACAAGCCGGATGCTCCCTGACATCTAGTTGCAGAGTTTGTTCAAAAACAGAGCTAAGCAAAGAGCCAGAGGAAAGCAGAAGCTAAGCAAAGAGCCACTGAAATTCGTGGGACATTGCTGGAATCCTGGGCTATACCTGAGATCAGCCACTACCTTGACTTTCCACTCACAGGAACCAGTAAATACCTGTATGAAGCCAGCTTGATATGGATTCCCTTCCCTTCCGCTGAAGAAGCCCTGCCTAGAGCAGGCTCTGGAACTGGAATAATTCTTCACAGATCACATGGGCCTCTGCCTTTCAGCTGTTATCCCAGCCTCCTCCCCATCACCAAAACACCTTCTAAACCCCTGCCCTGAATACTGCCCCTGGGAGCCTTGCTACGGCCCGTACTGGGAGGTAATCGAGTCTACCCTGGCGCTGCTGTGCTCTGCTATGCCAACTCTAACAACCTCCTCGTGAGTCTGCTTGTGCCAGGGACAGGACTGAAGAACACAGACCAATAAGGCAAAGCCTTCTCTTCACGGCCTCTAACTGCCTAGATGGGGCATATCTGGACATGAGGGCACAGAACAAGCTAAATGTCCTACACAGGCACTACGGCAGCAAGCAGCTTGAGTGCTCCAGGGGCAGGTGTTTCGTGATGAGAACACAAATGGGGTGGACAGGAGATGAGGTGGCATCTTCCCATGTCCCCATCCTACCTTCAACTGTTGGGGTGTGACTGACCCCTGCCAGAGGGGGCGCCTGTACCAGGCCCCAGCATCCCAATCACAACCCTGTGACCCCAACTGCAGAAGGTTCCTTGGGCTGTTCCCGCAGGCACTCAGTCTGTCTGCAGGAAGCTGTCTGCAGACATCAATTTCCTCCACATCTAGGCCTCTAGGCTGCATTCTACTGTTAGCATATTCCCCCCCCTCCCCAGGATATCAAGATTTTCCTTTTTTCTTTTGGTAATACGGGGATTGAACCCGAGGCCTTCATACTGAAAGAGTTGCCGGCCCAGATGGAACACTGTAACCAGAAAAGGCTGCAGCTAAACTCCCCCCCCCCCCGCCCCCTATGGACTTGATTGTAACCCTATATCCCCATCCTTAAGAATCTGTGCGCCAATGAGATACCTGTGCATCTCTAATGGCATTAGGGTGCTGCCCTAAGCTTAGGCTATTTAGATTCCCCCACGCCACGTGTCCGAGAGAGTTCGCCAGAGAGAGAGACCCAGATTTCAGCGGCCAGCGCTGGCCAGTGCGCCAGTCTCCACTCCCCGTGTTCCCGGAGAGACCACCCGCCCCGGGTGCAGAGATGCTGCGCCTGGGGCCAGCGGCGGGGGGCCCCCTCCCCGCAGTCCCGGAATAAAGCCACCGCTGACCACTACTTTCACGGCCGTCTGCTCCATTCCTCCCACGGACTTCTCTCCTCTCCCTTCTCTCAGACCTAACAATACCAGGCACGCATTTCACTACTGAGCTGCATCTCTAGATCATTTCAAAATGTTCTGAGACATTCTTGCTGAGCTGCCAAGGCAGTCCTGGAACTTCAGCTCCCTTGAGGTGCGGGATCTCAGGTGTGCATCAGCAGTCCCGGTTCAGGCTTCTCTCTCTTAGCTGTGAACCCCAGCTGAGGTAGTCTTTCAATCCAGATAAAGATAAGTTGGTGTGGAAAAAAAATTAAAGCAATGCTGAACAATAGAACTGTAGGGCAGAGGTAGTCACAGAATTTTTGGACCCAATTTAAGCAAGCACAGGGTCTCTGTACAGACACAACTGCTTTGCTTCCAGACACGGATTCCTGTTTCCTACTGCCACCTAGAGGGTGCAGGGAGAGGAGAGCCACACCCCTAAAATGGATCCTCTATTAAACATAACCTTCAGGAAATAAAATTCATCCCCATTTAACTGGTCAGAGAAAATAAAAATGAGTTGCTAATATTTATGCCTTTTCCATTTTTCTTCTGTTCCACAGAGCCAGGTCCCAGCTGCTCTGGAAACCCAGGAACTTGGTTTTCCATTTTCCTAAAGGGGACGATGGAAACCTAGAGGGTCAGGCATTGGGTGAGTCAGCTGGCTGTCCCAGATTAGAAACAGGCTCCCTCTCTGCCCCAACAATTATAAAAGCCACCACACCCTTTCAACAGCCACACGCGAACAGCTGCAGACAAGTTCCAAAGAGCGATTCCATTTTGCAACAGCACTGCTTTGCAAACACTGAGCCACTTTTGTGAACTTTTCACAAAACTCACTGGGAATGGTGTAGGTGGGCTGAGGAGTGTGGATGGTGGAGGCTCAGGCACTGTAGGGCAGCAAAGGTGAATTACCTTGAAGGCTGAGCCCCAGGCATTTACAGTGGGGCGAGAAAGCAGCCTGAATAGGTTAGAAGTGATGTCAGAGCAAATAGCAGGTGTAGCAAGTCACACAGGACCAACTGCCACCTGTAAACACACTGGCCTCCTGTGGGTGTCCACCCAGAGGTTCTTGTTCTGAGAACCAAACCATCTCAGTCAGGGGTCCATGAGGAGCCAGTTCTGGGGAAATGACTTGACCCACACTCTGGTCTGCTGCAGAACAGCTCCCTGATGGGGCTGGCAAGTCAGCAAAGCAGCCCTGCAGGCTGGGCTCCTTCCCACATCCGGGCTGGCTCACATGGGAAGGCCTTGGTCCTTTGCCGCAGAGCCAGGCATCCAGCAGAAGGGGGCTGCAGGCCACCGATGCTGCACTGAATGGAGCTGACCCACTGTAAATCAGCACCTGCCTCCACTTCCTGCCCCCACTAACCTGAAGGAGGGTCCCTTGCCTGTCGAACCTCCTCCTCTCACCACTCACTGCTGTGATCCCAGGGTGCTGACAGCGCCTGCAACTCCCCCAAGGAGCAGCCTGCTGTGGAAGGTAGGAGTGGTTCTGCATCGTGCGCCCCAGCTTTCTGCCTCTCCCGTGGGTACTGGGGATTCACCCTTCCTGAGCCTCCCTCTGCTTCCACCCTTCTATCAGCCACCACCACCCACCGCCTTGGTGCTCCACCATACAGGTGCAATCCTCACACCCTGGGAAGGGACAGAACGCGGGGAAAGGAAGGCTGGAGTGAGGGAGAGTTTCTGGAAGGTCGGCACAGTGTACAGGCTGTCAACCGCAGGCCACACTGGCAGCCCACTCCTGAGCCTGTCTCTCTCTCCCTCCTCCTCCCTCCACCACCTAAGAAGCCCAATGAACTGCCTCCGCAGTGGCCGTTCCCTCCCCACACTGTCTATCTTCTTTTCTACTCTGCTTTCTCTCCATTTCCCTTGCCCTGCCGTCGGTGGAGTGGCGAGCGCTCTCCCAGTTCCCTTGCCCTGCACCCTTCTCCCTGGAATCCTACTGGGTGACACATCCTTCACACAGGTCTGTCATCACCAGGTTCTTCCCAGCTCATCTGCCCTTCCCCAAGTCAGGCTGGCTTCTCCTGCTCTAAGGGGTGCCCCTGTTCCTGCACACCTCTCCCCCGCGCACAGACAGCTCAGAAGAAGCTTGTCCAGGTCTGAAGCCAGGTCCTCCAGTCCCCTGCTCCCACCTCAGACAAGGTCCCTGGTGCGGCAGCCGCGGCCAGAGACCACAGGCCCTTTCCTGCCTCCCTGGCACTCTGCCCAGCACCAGGCCACTGAGCCTCCCCCTGTGGGGCTCTTCAGCTTTTGCGTCTCCTTCCTACCCCTCCTTCCCTTTCTTCCTCAGGGCTGATGATGGAGCCCAGGGCCTCAGGCGCAAGCAGGGGTGTGGGAAGGTGCCCCACCCCAGCTGTGCCCCAGCCCATTTCCCCACTACCTCCAATTTCCCTTGTGTGAATCACTGCAACTGCATCAAAAGCCAGTCTCATCCCAACCTGACCCCACGTGCATTCCACACCACAGCTGCGTGCTGCTCCAGAGCAGATCTAATCACCTCCTTCTTCTCTTCTTTTTGGAGACAGTGTCTTGCTATGTAGCTCAGCCTGGCCTTGAACTCATGGCAATCCTCATGCTTCAGCTTCCCGAGTGCTGGGATTACAGGCCTGCACCACCACACCAGGTAAAATCATAATTTTTTAAGGTGATAATTTAATTACTGACAACTTCAGCCTAGCAGTAGACTTGCTCTTTTCTTGAGCCTGGCCGGCACCCTGCTGTTTCTGAAGGGCAGTCACCATTGACCTAGTGTGCCTAGTGGTCCTGGCTGACTACTCCTCCTGGTTTGCACCAGGACTTATTCCTACTAACCCTTCAAAACCACCCTGGAAGACAAGGACCACTGTTCCTGTTTTACAACTGATCTGAAATTTAGAAAATTACATAAAGCTGGCATGGTGGTACATGCTGGTAGTCAGTACCCAAGAGGCTGAGGCAGAACAATTGCCTTAAGTCTGAGCCTAGCCTGAACCATGTAGTGAGATCCTGTCCCCAAAAAAAGAAGAAAAAAAGTTGGCTGTCTCAGGAAGGAGTCTTTGCAGGTGTGGAGTCTGCTGTAGATGCCAGCCAGTCTCCTGTGTCAGAAGCACAGCTAGGTCCAGGGAAACCCGTTTCCATGTGTGACCCTCCAGAAAGAGGCTGTGCACAAACACCAAAGCCAAAGCCACGCAGCGTGAGTCCAAGCCAGGGGCACTACTGCATGCCTGTAAGCCCAGCATTCTGGAGGCTGAGGCAGGAGGCTCACTGTGAGTTTGAGGCCAGCCTGGGCTACACTGTGAGTTCAAGACCAGCCTGAACTACATAGTGAGACCCTGTCTCAAACAATAAGAATAAAATTTTTTACTCTGAAATAATTGTACATTAGTAGGAAATTACAAAGATAGTAAAAAGAGGTTCTATGTACCCTTTATACATCCTCCTCACCACATTTGTATTTTACAGAATTAGAGCACAATATCACAACACTGAAGGAAGGAATCTGATAATGGGTAGACATGACAAAAGCAACTCTCCATCTCTTTCCCCACTGAGGACCAAACCTAGCACCTCCTGCATGCTAGGCAAATTTTCCACATCTCCAGCCTAATAGAACCTCTTTAAAAAGGTCTATTGTTTGAGGTCAGCTCATACTACAAAGTGAGACCCTGGGACAGAACAAAAGGAAACCAAACCCAACCCAACTCAAAATCTATTTAAAACTGTTGCGGGGGTGCACGACTGTAATCCCAGCACTTTTCTTTCCCTCTCATTATTACCATCCTGGTGCTTACGAAGTAGGGCATTCACCAAGCATGGTGGCAGATGCACTGAAGCAGGAAGGTTGCAAGTTCAAAACCAGCGTGAGTTTAGCGATTTATTTTGAGACAGGGTCCCCTGAAATCGCTAAACTCACGCCTGGTAATAATGAGAGGGAAAGAAAAGATGAAGCTGAGTGGGGGAGAAGAAAGGAGTGAGGGAGGGCACACAATCCCAGAAAACTAGCAAGGATATAGAAGAACTGCAACCTCTGTGCACTACTCTCTTTTTTCTTTTGAGACAGGGTTTTACTATGCAGTTCAGGCTGGCCTTAAGCTCTCGGTAATTTTTTTTTTTTTAATTGGCGCCGGGATCGAACTTATGACCGTTTGCTTGGAAGGCAGGTGCTTACGCTGCTAAGCTAAATCCCCAGCCCCAAATTCTCGGTAGTTTTCCGGCCTCAGTCTCCCAAGTGCTGGGATTACAGGCATGTGCCACCACAAGAGGCAGTGCACTACCAAGGGGAATACAGAATGGTGCGGCCACAGCTGCACATGCTGGCACACACTTGAATCTCAGCACTGGGAGGCTGACGTACGAAGAGTGCAAGTTCAAAGCTCAGCCTGGGAAACATAGCAAGATCCCGTCTCAAAAAAATTAACCAGGCTGAGAAATGCAGCACAAGTGCAAAAGTCCTTGGTTCAAACTCCCGTACTGGAAAAAAAAAAAGGGGGGGGGGGAGGGAAAGTAAAGGAAAGCCAGACATGGTGGTGCTTGCCTGCAATGCCAGCACTCAGAAGGCTGAAGCAGGAGGATTGCCACAAGTCCAAGGCCAATATAGGCTATTTAGAGACCCTGTCTCAAAAAAAAAAAAAAAAAAAAAAAACACGAAAATTAAAGGAAGGAAAAGAAAGGAAGAGAAGGGAAGGGAGAGGAAAGGAAAAGGAAAAAGTGCAGCTGCTCTGGAATACGGTATGATGGTTCTTTTGTATTAGAGACAAGGACTCCGCTATGTAATTCAGGATGGCTTTACACTAGTGATAAACCTCCCTTCCTCGGCCTCTAAGGATGGGAATTCCAGGTGTGTGCTTCCATACCAAAACCAAACCCTGGGGTCCGGCTACTTCGAGGTGCATACTCCCAAGAACTAGAGACTCCTCACGAAGACATCTTACCTCCAAGTTCCAAGGAGCAGAGTGCACAGGGCCAACAGGTGAAAGCCAACCCACAAGCGCCCCAGCAGCTAAGCTACGGCCACACCCCGCGCGCAAACGCAGTACAGTACCATCAGGCCTACTCGGGCAGTGCATTCACACTCAGCGAACCCAGCCAGTAGAATGCGGACTCCCTCATAGGTGGTACCTAGAGAGTAGGCGGAGACTGTCAGGGCAAGGGGAGGAGCCTACTTGTCACCAATAGCCTTTCGCTCTTCAAGAGCTAGGAGCTCCGAGGGCCCCTGCCTCGGGATTCCCGGGATCCCCGTGCGGTGGAGGGCGGGGCCAGCGCGCAGCACTCCCCAGGCTTCCAAACTCAGCCCTGTCTGCCTGCCAAGGAAAGAGAAAAAGACCGGCCAGATGGTATCGTGTGTCTCTGACTACAGCACAGACTTTGATTTTTCTTTTTTCTTTTCGGTACCAGGGTTCAAACCCAGGGACGTTTTATGACTGGGCTCTGTCCCAGCCCTTTTCATTTTTTATGCAGAGTCAACCGCCTCGGCCTCCTGAATAGGTAGGATTATGATTCTTAAAATAACTATCATCTTCCACCCTCCGTTCAAATTTCTTTATGTCATAACTTAAAACAATTAAAACTATTTCTTATGGAATATTTCAAACCCATCAAAAGTCCAGAGACCTGCACAATGAGCCCTTAGATGACAAGGCCTTGGTAAACAGCACACGGCCGGCCTTGCCTCCCACAGCCCTACCGGCTGCCTTGGCGAACCTGGGCATCACATGACTTCTCCTTCACCACTTCACCAGGTGTTTTTAAAACAATCATACTGGAGGAAAGGAGAGGCGACAGAAGGAGACATTAAGATGTGCTTTGTACCTTACCAGCTGCACACAATGAAGGTACTCAGTATGTAATGCCAACATGTATGAGTAAAAAGTAAAAAATTAAAAATCAAAGACAAAATCCCTGCATCATTACAGAATGTTAAAAAACATCAAATTTTTACAGTTGTTTTATTAAAATCAGTATCCAACACACTGCATGTCTTGTGCTCTTTAGCCTTTCTCTATATACCTAAGTTTTTTCTTACTCTTTTCTTTCTTTTTTTTTTTTTTTTTTTTTTTTTTGAGACAAGGTCTCACCACATAGGCCGGGATGGCATGGAATTCATAGCAATCCTCTTGCCTCAGCTTCTCCAGTGCTGGGGTTACAGCTGTGTGCCACCACACCTGGCATCCCCATATTGTTTACTGATTAAAGGAGCTCAGTCATTTGACCTGTAGAATTTGTTACTTCCATGGTTGGTTGATTTTATCTTCATGGTGACCTGCACAACTTTTATCCTCTGTGTTTTCTGTAAACTGGTATTTGAGGCTTGATCACATTCTGATTGGAGGGCATACATGTTTATAGGTGATGCGGTTCTAAACGTCACATCCCCCAAATACTGGGAACTGCACCTGGAGTGAGGTATACTCTCAGCCCTTTTTATTTATTGAGGCAGGCTCTCATTAAATTAATAAAAGTAAACTGGGCTCTAACCTGTGATCCTTCTAAGCGCTGGGATTACAATGTAAACCACCATACTCAGCTCAGACTTGCATTTTTATAAAAATTCTCAGCAATCACTTAGTGGGCAAAGGATTTCAGCAGGATTTACAGCCAGATTAAGTAGAATACTATAAAAATTGTTTTTGAATGAGATGAGAACCTGACTGTGGGTATGGGAAAGTGATGATTTTAGAGTTAGGTAGAAGAAACTTCACCAGGTGTTAGTGTTAGTGTATCTTAGGAGCAAAGGAGAAAGGCCCTAATTATGTAGTTTGGATACACAGAGAGGAAAAAAAAAATAAAGAAAAAGTGATTTTCTTGGTGGGGTGGAGGTTGAATTCCATTTCAATTTAAAAAGGAGTTAAGGAAACAAAACAAATTAGTGGCTTCCCAAGTCTGAAGGAAAATGAGAGAACTGATGGGTGGTGGCTAAGGAATATGGGATTATTTCTGGGGTGATGAAAATGCTTGGCCTATAATTGTAGCACTCAGGTGACTGAGGCAGGAGGATTGTTGTAAGTTCAGCCTGAACTATAAGTGAGACCTTGTCTCAAAAAACAAAAGAAGTTCTATAATTGACTGTATAGACTGTTGCACAACTCTGATACTGAAACCCACTGAACTATACCCTTTAAATGAGTGAGTTTTAAGGTATGTGAATGATATCTCAATAAAGTTCTTACTTAAGAAAAGGGGAAGACTGGCTGGAAGAGGTCAGAGGAGTTTTACTGACAGTAACAGACTAATGCTGCCTTAAGGAACAGCAGACAATGATTTGTTGATTCCACCAGACCTCTTGAAACTCTCACCCTCTAAATGCAGTCACGCCTTCCACAGGAGAAAGATGTACTATGAGGCCAATGAAGGTGGACACCATTGCCTTCCTGTGTCTGGGAACCGCTCCCCGGACTCCCCACATAGTCTCTTACTCTTATTCACCCCATTGCCATCCTGTCCTGTCTCTACTCATCTCCCTAGTCACCAAGCCCCTCCTCCCCTAGGATTCATCCTATTCCATGTGCCATTTAGCTTGCCACTAGGAGCACATGGAGAACTTGCCTGGAGTGCCACCTACTCAGAAGGCTGAAGCAGGGGGTCACTTGAGCCCAGAAGTTGGAAATCAGGAGGGCGACACAGCAAAACTCTGTATCCAAGGAAAGGATATCATGTAGGGGACTGCTAGAGCTTGCCCGGGGCCCAGTCCAGGTGTATAACCGTTGGGTGCTCACGGCAAATTACTTAACATCTCAGGAAGCTCTGGCTCCTCCTCTGAAAAGAGGGCAGGGTGGCTGTGCACCACTTTACTGCTTCCCCGATGCCACTTCCTGAGCACCTGGTTCCCTAGTCCTCCAGTCCCCTGGTCCCATTAGTACTGTCAGCTATTGTTGCTCCCTTTCAGCTCTGCTTTGTCAGCTCACCATGTGAGCCTCTGGGTCTTCAGTCCAAGGCTCCAAGTCTGAAAGGTCTTACCTCTCTGAGCATTCTGAGACAATGGGGCTTGTGATCACTCCCTCTGATGACCTGTGGCTGCTCTCTGGACCTGTCCCTGCTTCTGTAGGCTGCCCCTTAAATGTGGCTGCCTGCAGGGGCTTCTACCTTATTGTAGATGGCCTTTCCCCCAGTCTCATCCACCCTGAGGGTCTCACAGTGGCAGCCTTGCAAACAGACACAACTCGGGCACACTGTTCTTGGTGGCAGCAGTGGTGGGGTGGTGGGGCCTGAATCAGAGCCTCGAACATGTGGTATGCACACACTGCACCCTGGAGCTACATCCCGGGCCAGTGCACATTTCTTGCATCTTCCTCTCTAATGCCCCAGCCTCTTTCCTCCACTCTGGACTTCTGTCTGAGTATAAACTCAGAATGTCCCCAGAGAGGATTCACTCCCTGCAGGGTTGGCTGGGTTCTCAGCCTCCCTGCCCAGCCACCCCTCATTCTTATGGTCCCGGACTGAAGGCACAACCCAGTCTTTGTCCTCTTGGCTGACTGGGCACTGGTTCTGTCTTCTGTCTTCGGATTCCTCATTATTTTTTTTTTAAACCTACATTACTGAAACAATTCCGTGCCACTTTTTTAGTGGGAGTGTGGGGTAGTCATGGTAATAGGGACTGAGCTAGGCTTGGACTCGTGATCCTGCCTCAGCTTCTCAGAGGCCAGGAGCTCAGGCATGCTGCACCACATCTGGCTTCATGCAGGTTTTCATTTCTCTTCCCTCTCTGATGGTTCTGACCATTTGTATTACCAGCATGATCTCTATAAAACACAGCTCAGAACCACTTAAAGTTCCCTCTTATTTCTCCATCACTGACAGATAAGGTTCAAATTCCTTCACCTGCCATAAGGACCTGTTCGATCGGATCCCAATTAACTTCTCTGTGCAGTCCCAGATATTCCCTTGAGGCTCCACCTTAAACCAAGCTGCTTTCAGAGCTGAGAATCTACCCCAGCCTAGCCACCTCTATTAATCTTTTAAGGTTTAGGTCAAACATCAAGCCAGTCATACTTTTACTCTGACCACTTATCCCACAACTGATCAAATTTCTTGCACTACCCCAAATATTCTAACACTCTGAACACAATACCCGCACTCCACAGGATGGGAAAGACTCATGTCACGCTGCAAACACTCACTGCCATTTCTCTGCGTCCCTCCCCATCCCTGCAGGACAGTGCACTGCCAAGTACAGCACTCAACAAGCGGCACACAGGAGCCAGCCGGCCCGGCTTTCCCTCCTCCACCTTCTCCGAGGCTTGTCTTCCTAGCTCACTCAACCTCACGGGCCTCCCTCCCAGCCCTCACCAGAGGCAGGGCTAGCTCACTTAACCTTCACAACCTAAAGCTGGTACTGTGCTACCAGAGCCAGTTCTGTCCTTATCAGGATGTCAACACTGACTGAGCTGTTTCCCGAAGTCCAGCGAAGTCCGGCGGATGGAGCCTCTCCCCCCTCAGCCTCTCTCACTACTCTTTTAAGACCCTTCAGCTACACCCTTTAATTCCTTCTGGACCTAGCGCACCTGGGACTTTTCCCTTCAAATGCTTCCCCTCTCCATTCAACACCCACTTCACTTGTTTTGTTCTAGGGCAGTGGTTCTCAAACTGTGGCCCACCTGGGAATGCTTTCAGGCATCTCCGACCCACTGAGTCAGCAACTGTGTGGGGTCCGGGAAGGTTTTCTAAGCTCCCCACACGACTGCTGACGGCAGAGCCATGGCTGCTGTGGCGGCCTCTTTTGAGCTTATGTCTGATTTCAGTCTACTTTTTTTTCGTTTTGTGATGCTGGGGTTAGAACCTAGGACCTTGCACATACTAGGAAGTAAGTGATCTACCATTTCACAGATTTCACATTTATACACACACACACACACACTTCCCCAGGACCCTTGCTACCAGCTCCCCTAACCGTTTATCACCCACTCTACAGGTGAGAGCCTGGACCATTTGCTGACTTCTCTCCTGATGACCTGTTTCCCTCTCAGAGAAGACAACTGAAACTCAAGAGTATAAAGGACTCATCCCAGGGCACCTGAGAGTTAAGTTCAGCAATTCTATCACAAATTGAAAAAAAAAATCTTCAAATACTGTCAAATACAGAGGGTAATAAAAATGTACTAAAGAGCTGGGGATATAGCTCAGTGGCACAGTACCTGCCTGGCAAGCACAAGGTCATGAGTTCAATCCCCAGTACAAAGAAAGAAAAAGGTGGGGCTAGGGATTTAGCTCAGCGGCATAAGCGCCTTCCTTGCAAATGTGTGGTCCTGAGTTCGATCCCTGGTACCGATAAAAATGAAAAAGACAAACAAAAAAAAAAAAGAAAGAAAAAGGAAAAAACAATACTACTAAAGACATCAAAGTAGACTGAATTAACTGAGTAGTGAACAAAGAAAGCAGACAACCGGGGCTGGGAATTTAGCTCAGTGGCACAAGCACCTGCCTTGCAAGCAGGCGGTCGTGAGTTCGATCCCCAGTACCGATTAAAAAAAAAAAATTTTTTTTTTAAAAAGAAAGCAGACAACCAGAGGTCAGACAGAAAGTGTTGGCAGGGTCTCCCACCCCCTTCCCTCTGTAAGAAAAAGAGCATCTAAGGGTCAGGTGTATGACTACAGCTGCTGCAAGGTCAGCTTCTGGTCTCAAGACTGGGATGACTCGAGACAAGAGTTCCATCAATGAAACATGACATTAACAAGTGTCTACTAAGGCAATATATAGTACAAATCTGCCAGCACTGTATAGCACTGTGTAGCAGAAATATGTCAGCCACAAATCTGAGCCAAATGCATATGTAATATGGTTGAAAAACACAGTGAATATTTAAATTTTTAAAAACCGTTACAGGAAAAAGCATATTATCGTCCCCTCCCCTTGATGTGAACATACTCACCCCACCATTCTCTTACTTTCTGAAGCAGTTCTGGAAGTGCTCCTTTGTCCGTGTCTTTTGTCCGTGTCTTTAGCTGCACTGCCATGGCTACCTTTAAGTCCTGAGTTGATTCAAAATATTCACCTTTCAGGGTCATTTGAATTAGGTAAAAAAGCCAGAAATTGCAAGGGCTGGATATGTTGAATATGGTGGATGAGACAAACCATGTTTTAGGAGCCTGCCTTTTAGCTGGACGGTACGTGGCAGCAGCACTGACTGTCGTTTGTTTTAAACATATCTCCTAAACATACTCACAGAAGAGGACTCCCAGAACTACTTTAGAAAGTGGCAAGAGAGATGGGACAAGCAAATTTGAAGCAAGGGAGAATATTCTGAGGGGGGCTAAATAGCAGTATGTCTTTTAATGTAATTATTTTTTAAAAAAAATTTAAATACCATGTATTTCAATCATACCTTATTACTTTAAATTTTCTAGCAGTCACCTTAAAAATACATAACTGAAGCTGACTTTATTAATATATCTGATTTAATCCAGTGTTTTATATTTTAGCATGTAATCAATATTGAAAAGCAGAGTTTTCCTGGCACTAAGTTTTTAGAATCAGTATGTATCTTTTTTTTTTTTTTTTTTTTGAGTCTTTTTCCTTTTTTTTATCAGTACCGGGGATCGAACTCACGACTACCTGCTTGCAAGGCAGGTGCTTATGCCGCTGAGCTAAATCCCCAGCCCCAGAATCAGTATGTTATCTTTACACACTTAGAATCACTCACTGTGGACTACACATACTTCAAGTGCTTAAGATTCCCACCTACCTGGCTCCTGTTAAGCAGTGTTAACTTTTTAGGGGGAGGGGGATACTGGGAATTGAACTCATGATCTTGAGCTTAACAGATAAGCACTTGAGCCAGTGAGCTAAATCCCTGGCCCCTAAGCAGTGTAACTTTAGAAGCCAGCCCACGGGTGGGCATGGTGGTCCACCATTGGAATCCCAGTACTCGGGAGGCTGAGGCAAGAGGACTGCAATGGATTCAGAGCCAGCCTAGGCTACATAGTGAATTCGAGGCCAGGTTGTATACATAGCAAGACCTTGTCTTAAAAAACAAATCAAAACAACTCAACAAACACACAAGCCTTAGACTCAAGTTTTCAGGACAGCATTGAAGGCACAAAGAGAACACTCCAAAACCTTGTTGTATGTTTCAGGCTCCTTACTGTGCAAGGTAGCAGGCACCCTTGCATCCCACACAAACTGTTTCCTTGCCAGAAACACCCAACCTGTGCCTCCTTTCTCATGCTAGCAAACTCCTCCTGCAGCAGGAGTCTGTGGAGAGCTAGCTGAATCAGTCAGTATTTAGACCTGAGGGTACCCCAAGGAACAAAACAGACACAACCCATGGCTCTCAGGAGACCTATACCCAGTTGAGAGCACTCCTGAGAAAACAAAGCTCAGCACCAGGCAGTGTGTTCAATGCATGATCTCAGACAGGGAGCTCGGAAAGGCCTCCCTGGGAGTGGGATCTGAGCAGGGGTCTGCAGACGATCGAGTGGCCAGTGCCAACACCTTCAGGAGATTGGGTGCGAGCAGCTGCAGGCTAAGAGGCTGCTGTGTGCTCACTGGTAGGGAGGCAGTGTGTCGGAATGGAGAGAATGGGAGCAGGGAGCATGGAGAGATGGAGCTGGACTGTAGTGTGCTGTGTAAGCCTTGGGTAAGGGCTGGCTTTCCCCTTACTGAGATGGGAACTCTGTTCAAGGGTCTGAGCAGAGGAAGACCATTTCACACCATGGGAGGGCCAGGGTTGCCTGGGAGATAAGGAGGAGCCAGCAATCTAGGCTAAAGAGCTGATGGTGCGGCCAGGGTGGTGGTAAGAAGTGGCCAGACACTGGCTGTGCACTGAAGCCAGAATTATCGAAGTGTATTGATGGAGGGGCTGTGGGGCTGGCCTAAAGATTCCAGTAGGCTCACAAGTGGACAGAGTAGAGTAAGACAGCAGGCAGCAGCAGACAGTGACAGAGAGGTCAGACGGCTGCATCATCCCAAAGAGGCTGTGGGTGTGTGGGGGTAAGGATGGAGGCAGGAAAGAGCTGGGCGCATTGCATGCACCTGTAATCCCAGCATGAGAGGCTGAGGCAGGAGGATCTCTATGAGTTAGGGCCAGCCTGGGTTACACAGTGAGTTCAAGGCCAGCCTGAAAGACATAAGCCCCTGTCTCAACAAAAATAAAAGGAAGGAGGCAGGCAGAGACGTGGTTTGGCGAGGAACAGAGGGAATTTTGCGGCCAGCCCTGGGCATTCAACAGTGGAGAGCATGCAGTACGCATACTGGTCTTCCTCAGATTCCACAGGGACTACGCAGTGTGCCAAGGCTCTCCCCCAGTACCCACGGCTTTTTAAGCCACCCTCCAGCATGAGACACTGAAACACTGCTCCCCGGGGCCTAGTCCGACTTTCCTAGCCCTCACTCGACTCTCCTTCCAGGACCAGCGTGGAACCTGACTTGTCCTCACTGTCCAGCAAACAGACCCATGTCTGCTTTTTGGCTAAAACTGTGCAGTCTGTCACCCAGAAAAAAACTCTCAGTTGGTTGGGTCTCCTTGCAAAGCTTATACCCTGATTTTTTTTTTTTTTTTTTGTCTTTTTCCTTTTTACTGGTACCAGGGATCGAACTCACGACTGCCTGCTTGCAAGGCAGGTGCTTATGCCGCTGAGCTAAATCCCCAGCCAGCTTATACCCTGATTACAGCGGTAATCAGAGGGTTAGAAATGGAGAAAATAGACAAACATTAAAAAAAGAAATCTCCTAAACCAACGAAAATTTTTCTTTTTTTGGTACTGGGGACTGAATCCAGGGGCTTTGCACAGTGCAATATCCCTAGACCTTTTAAAATTTTGAGACAGGATCTTGTAGGTTGCTAAGCTGCCCTGACTGGGCTCAAACTTTCAACTTTCCTGCCTCAGTCTTTCAGAGAGCTGAGATTGCAGGCATCCGCCACCACGCCTAGCCAAAAATCACCATCCATGGAGCACTTCTATGCTAGGGAAAACTCTGCAAAACAGGTATTGCCATCACTTGACAGGGACAGAAACTAAAGCTTGGCGAACATAAGCAGAGTCAAGAGTGGGAAAATCAGCAATCCCTGGAGCTCAGAAGCAATGAGGGATGGGTGTGTATGTGCATGGTGAAGTGACAGCTGCTCAAACCTTGCAGAGAGAGACCACGTGCTGGGTATGAGTTGGGACACCCACCTGCAGCCTCACAGCTGCTAGGGATGCTCCATGTCTGCTGCAGGGAAAACCAGGAGAGTTGGAAGAACACACAGCAGTTCTGTTCTCCACATAATAACTTACGAAAGCTGTGTACATGGGCTCAGGTTGCATCAGCGCCTAATCTGAGGAATGGATACACTGCCTGATAAAAAGTAGTCAGGAAAATGTATCCTTTCTTCAGCTGAAACGGGACTACAGGTAGATCAGTGTATTAACCACGCGTCCAGGACAGGTATTCAACAGGCTACAAGCCACGCCTTGCAGATTTGGAGCTGTGGGTTACTTCTGGTCTCACGTCACCCTCACTGCTCTTCTGCAGCTGCCCTAGTAAACGTCACTAGAGTATCCGATACCCACAGGGCCCAAACAAATGTCTTAGCAGCCCCTAGTGTGGCAAAGACTCCCCAGAAGAGACTCAGCAACTGGAATCTCAAAACTCTGAAATATTTTGTGTGTGGTACTAGGAACTGAACCGCCTAGAAAGACAGAAACACTCTCTCAGCCTTCCCTGCCTTTGCTTAGAATCTACATGTTAACAAGATCTCCTGGCTCCTCTGTATTTATGTATGAGGTGCACTTAGAATTCCCTGAGCCCTCTCTCTTCATCTTCTCTCTTATAATCAACATCCTGGTGATGAGCTAACTGCTTTTCTTATTTCTACCCATCCCCAAACAGTCCCCTGCCTAGTTTTGAAAATGTAGGACAAGCACACTCTAGGCACGTGGAGAGGCGTGAACCTACTGGGGCAGGGACCAGTGGAGGTGGGGGGAGGGGTCTCCAGGTCACTTCCCCTTCTTGAGGAGTATCGAAAGGGGGTCTTGGGAGACCCAGGGCTCAGCACAGCCGGACACCAGGCAGGCCTGGGCTATGGAGCAGGTACTGGGCTGGCAGCAGAAGAGTGGCAGAGGGAGGGAGGGCGGGGGGCTCTGGCCCTTCTATTTCTGAGCACACTGCACCAGGGCCTCCTCCTCCTCTACTCCAGGAGAAGCTGAGGGCTGCTGAGTGGTGTGCGCCCGTCCTTGGCACAGCAGCAGAGGGCAGCCCTCCTGGGCACATCGTCAGCACCGGCTAGGGAGGGTCGAGGACCTTGTCCCTGCTCTCCTGGGTGCCCTGCCCTTGGGGTAGAACAGTGGGCCCAAGTCATGGAGTCCTGGACATGAAGGTCCCCTCCTGGGTCACGTGCGGTGTGGCTCAGCAGCCCTCCCACCTGGGGCAGAGCCATCCTGCATCCCCCGTGGGGTTCCTGGTCCTTTCTTCTGTGTAGGTTTCCTGCATTCATGTCTCATTTTTTTCTTGATTGTAATCTTTCAATTTGGTGGAGTGTCTTTTAGCACCATCAGTCTCTCTCCCCACCTCCTTTATTCTCCCCTTTTCTGTATTTTTGGGATTTTTGAGCCAAGGCCTTGCTAAGTACTCTAGGATGGCCTTGAACTTGTTACATAGCCCAGGCTTGCCTCAAATTCACAATCTTCCTGCCTCAGTCTTCCCAGTGGTGGTTTAGCTGTCACATATGAGAAGACATATGTAACAGCTAAAGTTTTTAAACATTTAATCTTTGAAAAGGACAATCAGTATTCATTCTTGTTCCATACTTTGGCTAAGTAGAGAACTGTGAGTTGCTAATCATGTTTCCTTTAGAATATCCTTCTCTGCCATATACAGGAGATGGAACCCAGAGTCTCATGCATTCTAAGCAAGCACTCGACCACGAAGCCACATTCCCGCCCTTTAAACATTTTGAGACCTCCACTGCCTAGGGTCTCAAATCTGTGATCCTTCCACCTCCCAAGCAGACGGGGTTACAGCCATGTGCCCCATATTCAGCTTCTTTCAGCTTTTCTTTTCTTTTCTTGCTTTCTTTCTCTTTCTTTTTGAGACAAGATCTCACTATGCAGTTCAGGCTGGCACTGAGCCTGAACCCAGACTGGTCTTGAACCCACAATGATACACCTGCCTCAGATTCCCAGGTATGCACCACAACACCTAGCTTTCTTTCAGAATTTTGAAGACACAGTTTCAACTGTCTTCTTGTTTCCTATGTTGCCACTGCAAATCCAATGACACTCTGAGTTTTTCTCATTTTATTATTTTTTTGAGACAAGACTATACAGTTCAGGCTAGCCTCCCACCCAATGATCCTCCTGCCTCAGCTTCTCTAGTGTTGGCTCAGGTGTGTGCCACCACACCTGGCTGACACTCTGACTCTTAATCTTCAGTCTAGCTAAGCACCCCAGGCCTGCAAAGCTTCTGTTTAACTTGGTGTTCCAAATCTCCACGGCTGCCTGGCCTGAACATATTCACACCCTTCTGATCTGGAAACACATGCCATTCTGTTCTCAAACCATCATTTTTACCTACATATCTTATTATTCAGAAATAATAGAACTCCTGTACTGATTCTCCAATTTTCTTTTCTTTTGCTTCTGTTGTCTTTTTTCCTCCAACCTTTTTATAAAAAAACAAAAAACCCAGAGCCAGACGTGGTATGATATGCCTGTCATCCCAGCTACTCAGGAGGCTGAGGCAAGAGGATTGGGAATTTGAGGCCAGGTTGGGCAACTTAGTAAAATAAATGGCAAAAACACAGAGCGCCTGAAATGCAGCTCCAGAGGGGGAGCCGGTGGCAAGAAGCCCCGAGCCTCCCTCCTCAGGTGCAGCTGGCCTCTCCCGCAGCATTTGCATGCCACCTCCTCGCGCCAGCCCAGGCTTCTTCAGCTCTGTCACTCAGATTTGCTCCACAGGGTATAGTGGGAAGGTGCTGACACCACTCTCCTGGTTTGCTGGCAGCCTCCTCTGTGGTCCTAATGTAACAAGTCGACCAATCCTCTTTGCTTCTTGCTTCATAGCTGAATTATTACTGTTTTCTGCAGTCCTGGGATTGAACTGAGGGCCTGCCCAGAGCTACAACCTCAGCCTAGCCTCTCTTCTTTTCATTTTGAGACATGGTCTCACTAAATTTCCCAGATTAAGTTTGACTTTGAGATCTTCTTGCCTCAGTCTTCCAGAGTACTGAGATTAGAGGCATTCATCATCATCCCCAGCTAATGGAAGAACTCTGTAAATTCTGTTTTTCATCAGTGGCTTCATCTTTCAGGTCCTGGTAAAATCCTCCCTCACAACAAACACAAACTTAGCAGGCCTCAGAGGCAGGCTGCCTGGTAGGATGCTCAGAGCCAGCACCACTGCCAGTCCTCATGGCCCATACCCTCCTGTGCCAACTGTTCTGCTTTACTTTTTGGTGAATTTTATATTTTACTTCCATACATGTACTCATATTTTTAAAAACTTTCAAAAACTGCCTTCTCTGAACCCTATAAATTGTTGCTCTAGAGATAAAACGTACTATATGCTCCTAATTTTCAAGTTAGCATTTTATTGGCCAAAGCACGTCACATGGTCATGTCCCAAGTCAAGGGATGAGATGCACATTCTGTCCTAGGAGCCACGACACGGATGCTGTCGCACAACATGGGCAGGAAGAAAGATCTGAGACCACCATCTAAGCAGTGAAGAGTGATGACACTCGACTCAGTTGTGACTCACTGAGCAGCAACAAAAAGAGTTAATGCAGAGTGGGGTTGCATGCCTGGAATCTCAGCTACTTGGGAGGCTGAAACAAGGCCTGAAGCTGAGGCCTGAGGGGCAACTTAGTGACACCACAAGTTTCCACTTAAAATAAAAGCCATAGTGAGGTGATGCACATGTAAAGCACTTGCACAGATGCACGAAGCCCTGGGTTTGAGCCCCATTACTACCCCCCTCAAAAAAAAAAAAAAGAACAGGCAAGCCACAAGGGTGACTTTGCTTCGCATGTACATATATCCCTCTGCCAGGGACTAACTGCGAATCAAAGGTCTGTGCTAAATAGAAGCTTAACCAGCAACTTTTTTCTTTAAATAAAAACTGTAATGTATGAGTTCTTTCCCATATATGATCTCATCTGCAGAAGATAAATGGCCAGTGGAAAGATAATGAGCTTTGGTGTCAAGATTTCAGTTTGAATTCTGGCTCTACCACCTACTTAGCTGCCAACCTTGGCAAGTTAACCTATGGATCCTAGGTTAGCTACATGTAAAACTGGGCCAGTAATAGCCATAGTTATGAGAATGCTGTAACAATTAAATGATGACAGAGACACACACATACCACAATTTTTCCTTGTTTCATATTAGGTAGAAAATAAAATACGCCTTTCTTTGATTTTACTTTAAAATAATTCTAATCTAATTTCAAAGGTATACTCTATTAAGAAGTCTTTATAATATTGTTAGAAAATTCAAACCATGTGGTTTGTAAAACACTTTCTGTGCTCCAGTTTTTAAAAAAATCTGTGGTCAATAACAGGTTGGAGTGTGGTAGCTCAGTGGTAGAACACATGTCTAGCATATACAAGGCCCTCGGTTTGATTCCCAGCTCTGGGGGGGAAAACATGAACAAAAACACGTAAGATGCACCGTTTTAACCTTCTAAAGCCTTGGTGTCCAATCTTTTAACTTGTCTGGGCTGCACTGAATGGATTATCTCATGCTGCAAATAAAGCATATAATTTAGTTTATGTAAATAACAAATCTATTTTAACATTAAATTATTTTTAAAAACAAGACAAGTCCAAGTTTAAACATTAAATAAGAGAATGTGGAGCTGGGGATTTAGCTTGGTGACATAAGCGCCTGCCTGGGCAAGTACAAGGTCATGAGTTTGATCCCTGGTACCAAAAAAAAAAAAAAAAAAAAAAGAGAGAGAGAGAGAATGTATTTGTCTGTTCAACAGCAAACGTCTGCTTTCACAGGCACCCACGTGGGTAGGAAGGCAGCAGTGCTATCTATCATGATCACTGCAAGGGTGCTATACCCAGTCCCATGAGTGTGTGCAGCTCAACACACACAGATTCCACACACTTTCCCCACAAAGAGTCCTGCTGCCACCCCCACATCCCATGTTGAAGCACCACACTACTGAGTCATAACAAATATGGCTAAAAAAATTACACAATTTTTTTTTTTTTTTTTTTGAGATAGAGTATCATTGTGTAGCCCAGGCTGGCTTCAAAGTCCCACAATTCTCCTGCCTCAGCTTTCCAGGTGCTGTGACTATTACAGGAGAAGTGTGTGATCTTGTGGGGTAGCATTACTAGCTGTCCAGAGCTGCACGTAGGCCTCATGCTGGATACCAGACATGTTTGCTGTAAAACGTACAATATAGTAGTATCAACTCATGCACATTGTTGTGCAACTGATCACTAGAACTTTTTCATTGTAGACTGAAATTCTGTCCTGTCCAACAGACAGCTCCCTGGCTCCTCTCCTCTTGACCTAGTGTTACCAGCAGGACAAAACAGATCTTTTTTTTTTTTTTTTTCTTTTCTTTTTTGGTACTGGGGATCAAACTCACAACTGCGGGCTTGCAAGGCAGGCGCTTATGTCGCTGAGCTAAATCCCTGGCCCCCCAAAACAGATCTTCAAAAGTTACAACTCTTGTTCCTTTAGAGTCAACACCAACAAATGGACAGAGTATACAGATGCTGGCCCTTGAATTCCATGCAGAAAGGAGGGAGGGAAGAAGTAAGCTTGGAGCTATCTCCTGTCAGATGGCATCCTACTTTTTACTACAAAAGGCCCTTTCACCACTGCACAATCAGATGGTAACCTGCAGCAATATGAGGCCCCTCCATCTCTTAAGTACCAGCTCTGAATTAAGGCTTTCTCTAAACTGCCAGGCAAGGCATGGTACCACATGCCTGTCACCTCAGCACTACAGAGGCTGAGGTAGGAGGACTGCTGAGTTTGAGGCCAGCCTTAACGACAAAGCAAGATCCTGACTCAAAAACGAAGAACAAAAAAAATAAATAAATAAGAAATCAACAGCCTCCCCTGGCTTGTTTGGGAGTGGCAAGCAAAGATCCGCAAGGCTGGTGACACTGGAGCCCACTAGGCTGTGTTGCTAAGAGTTTGCATGTTCTAGGTAAGAAGCAGAAGGACTGGGTAGTGGTGCTTCTGGGTTTGGTTTATATCATGAGCCGCTCTTCCAAGTTCACTCATGCTGTTCAAAGGGCGGGTTTCTCTTCTTAAGACTGAGCCCTACTTCTCTACCCTTCGTCTGGGGCTGGACACTTAAGTCACCAAATCTGGTCTGTGGGTTAGGTTGGAGAGAAGTAATCTTGAAGTAACAGATAGCTTTTCAAGCAAGTGCTCTACCAAAGAACAGAGAGTAACAGTAAAACAACATGCATGCATCCCATTTGATGCAGGTAACAAATAAGGCAGGCTTGGTATCCTGCTTGGAGTCCCAAAGTGAGACAGAGGGCTGGGGATGTAGCTCAGGAGGAGAGTGCTTATACACAGTGGAGTGTGGCACTATTCTGCTATAAAAAGAATAAACCTGAGTCAGCTGTAGGCAAACAGATGCACCTTGAGATCATAATGTTAAGTGAAATAAATCAGACACACAAGTTGACTTATTACTTTATTTCTCTTATATGAGAACCCAAAGTATAAATACTCAAGGAGGAAAATAAAAGACAGGCAGTAGGAGATAGTAAGACAGATCTTTTGCAAATGGGAAGTGAATCAAGAAATGGGGGAAGAGGAAGCAAAAAGAATTAAGATGTCTTATGTACTTGGACCAACTCTCCAAGACGAACGTAATCACATGCACTGCAACATGTACTAACAAAACTAAAAATAAAAAAGAAATCAAACTTTATCTGTTGAGAATGACTAATCTGACAAAAAAGAGTGGTTTTACTAGGTTATGCAAGACATTTTACATGAACTAATTAAGCGATAGTCACAGTTCTAAGGTATTAACGAAAATATATCTAAAGCAAAAGAAGTATTTAATACAGAAATTATTTGAAAGGATGGAGATGTGCAGCTCAGTAGTAAGAGTTTGTGCTTAAGCATGCACAGTACCCCGAACAACCAAAAGCAAAAACTGTATTGGCAAATGCATACTGAAATTAGCAAAATGCTTTTTTGGGGAGAGGTTGTTATGGCTTGTGTCTAGATGTCCCCCTAAAGCCTCATGCAGTCATGAGTAGGGCTTTTCAGAGGTGGCTAGATCTAGGGTGATGCTGAGGTTAAGGGAGCCTCACCCTGAGGGGAGTGTCAGCCTCTCTTTCCAGGTAGCCTGGATGGAACATAAGGGACAGGAAGAGGGCTTGCTGCTGCTGTGCTGCTGCTTGCTGTTTCTGCCTGCCCTGCCTGCCATGGGCAGTTTCTCCTCTGCAATGCCCCTCTACCATGCAGCTTTGCCTTGAAGCCAACTGACTATGGACTGAAACCTCTACAAACTGTGAGCTACAATACATATTTCTTCCTTTAACTTTGAGTACCGGGTATTTTGTCTCCGTAACAAGAAACATAACTAACACAGGAGTGTTACTAGAGATTAAACCCATAGACATCACACTGAGCTACATCCCGTCTCTTTATAAGTGGATGTTTTTGCTTGCAGAGGTATGAAGTTAAAGCCATTAGAAAATCAGGTTTTGGCTGGGGATTTAGCTCAGCAGCATAAGCACCTGCCTTGCAAGTACATGAACGTGAGTTCAATCCCCAGTACCAAAAAATAAAAAATCAAAATTAAAAATTAAAAAAAAATTAGTTTTTGATGATACATCACTGTGATTTTTCTGACAACTTCAAATTTGAAAAACACCATTTTTTCCTTTTTCCTTTCCTTTATATGAACAACGATGTATGGGACTGAAATTTATAAAAACAAAAAATAACTGGATTGAGAACTGATTTTGACAAGAAAAATTTACCCACAGTTTCACGAACAAATCAAGGGGAAGGATGGTTCATCCAACTCATTAATAAGGGCACTCTTATAAATTTGTACTTTAGTTTAATAACTTCTTATACAAATTTATCATGCATGTTTTTGCTGAGTACTTAGTTACTGTTACTATGGAAATAAGAAACAGATGTAACATTCAGAAGAATGCAATTACTGCATGTATTCTTTTGTGTGAATCAACTTCAAAGTAAAGTTTTATGATCAAAGTAAATTTGAAAGTTTTTTTTTTTTTTTTTGGAACCAGAAATTGGACTCACAATCTCTTTCTAGGCAGGCACTATGAGGCTGAGCTAGATCCTCAGCCCTAAAAGTTTTAATTTAAAATTTTAAACCGTTTTTGCTGCAGAGAAATATACTAATCAATAAAAAGATTTTCACACATATTTGTTAAAATAAAGCATATGTTTTGGGGTAAGCTTAGAAGAAATATATTCACACCAAAAAGGAAAGATTTTAAAATTTCTATTAAAGAAAAGCATTCCTTAGGTGAAGAAAACATATGGTTAAGATATTCACAGGCTGTATTTTTGAATGTGATGTGGCCATTTCATTATTCTTCTCATCACTGGTTCTTCTGAGACAAGGTCTGTGTAGTTCAGGTTGCCCTTGAACTCACTATGTAACCCAAGCTAGCTTCAAACTTGCAATGACCCTCTTGCTTCAATCCCCCAAGTGCTGGGATTACAGGCATGTGCATTTTACAGGCATTTTATTTCTGCCTGCCCTGCCTGCCATGGGCAGTTTCTCCTCTGCAATGCCCCTCTACCATGCAGCTTTGCCTTGAAGCCAACTGACTATGGACTGAAACCTCTACAAACTGTGAGCTACAATACATATTTCCTCCTTTAACTTTGAGTACCATTACAGGCATTTTATTTTTAAATGTTTATTCACAGTTCTCTGGAAGTCACATCACCTGCAACTATAAATAACTTTTTATCCTTTTCTCCTTTTAAAATAGTTGATTTTCTATTAAGTATATGTAGCAGGCTGTGTAATTATTTCATTTCATATATTTCACTTAACATATGAATCACGAGCCAGGCATGTTGGTACACACCTGTAATCCTAGCACTATGGGAGGCAGGAGGATTGCCAAATTCAAGTCCTGCCTGGATAGGAAGACCTCATCTCAGGGGGAAAAAAAAAACTTTAAAAAATTTTTTATTAGTACGTGTATACACTACCTAATGATTATATTCACTATAGGTTGAAAACATTTTTCAGTGCTGGGAATATAGTTCAGTAGTGGAGCATCTCTGGTTTCATCCCAGTGCCACAAAAACAAATATCTCAACCAGCCTAAACTAATTAGTGAGACCTAAGATACATGGAGAGGTTATAAAAAAATAGAATCAAATTATAGTAACTTAGTATAGTTAATTAACAATAAAATTTATTAGTTTTGAAAAGTGTAAAAACTCAGGATGAAGACTTTTATATGCTAACTAAGAACGGTAAGTGTAACCAGCACAGAAAAATGGAACTTTAAAAGTTAGAATTTTTTGCCAGGCGTGGTGGTGCGTGCCTAAAATCCCAGCATTTGGGAGGCTGAAACAGGAAGATCACTCAGAGTTCCAGGCCAGCCTGGGTGACACAGAAAGTTCAAGACCTGCCTGATTCACTATGTAGCGCAGATGGCCCTTAAACTCCTGTCAGCCTTTCTGCCTCAGCCTTTCAAGTGTTGGGATTACAGGCGATTTACAGGTATACACCACCATGCCCAGTTAGAATATTTTTTCATTAGGGACAAGAAGTTTCTACAAACTTCCTCAGCTCTAAGGTCATAAAACTACCCCCGCTACCCTTCAGTTCAGATCAACACACAGAATATGCTGATGGTGGTACCAGAGGTCAAACTCAAGTCTCCTTTCCACAGGGAAGGGAGGGAGCCTCAGATGGCTGGGGGGGAGGGGGCAACAAAGCACGCCTGGAGCTGTTGCCTCACACCTGTGCCTACACAGAAAGCTCCATCTCCTCTACTTCTTTCCATCAAAATTGAATGGTCTCCCCAGGTTTGTCTGAAGGCAGCACGTAATATGCCACAGTACCATGAAGAAGTCTTGGGCTCCACATCATTTGCCTGGCCATCAGTTCCAAGTGTGTCTCGCTCCCCAGCTTCAGCTTCCAGCTGTGGCCCTGTAAGCATCAGGTGTAGAGAACTATGCACGATCACAATTTTGTGCTTTTGTTTGTTTTCCAAAAGGGACCAAATTCCTATTAGATGCCTTGACAAGAGCTCAAATCTCCTTATCGGTATGTTACAGATTTGGAAATGTTTTGAATAACTGTTTAAACTTACTTGTCTTAGTACCTCCCACATTTGATTTGTCTCCCTTTAAAATCGTGTGTGTGGGGCTGGGGATTTAGCTCAGTGGCATAAGCGCCTGCATTGTAAGCAGGCAGTCGGGAGTTCGATCCCTGGTACCGATAAAAACGAAAAAGACAAAAAAAAAATAAAAATAAAAATAAATAAAACCGTGTGTGTGTGTGTGTGTGTGCACCTACATGGTGAAGTAACTCTGGGCCTCCTGTACAACTGAGAAGCCCCAGTGAGGCGATGCCGGGGGGGGGGGGGGGGGGACCCCAGTCCAAGAACTTTCTCAACAGCCCATGAATTTGTCCCATCACACTCTGGAAAAAGCATCTAGATAAACCTTAGCAGCCATTTCAAGAGTCATTTAATCAAAGTCTTCCAAACTTCACCCAAGAGACGTCCACACAAGGCATTATACCCCGTCGAGATGCGAGAGGGTGAGCAAGAGCACGGGCCTTCCCACCAAGCTGCATCCCCCAGCCCTTTTTGATTATGAGACAGGGTCTCACAAAGTCTCCAGTTGCTCAGGTTGGGCTTGAGCCTGTGACCCAACTGCCACCTCCCAGAGAGCTTCGACTATCACTGTGAACCACGAGGCCAGCTCCCATCACTAAACTTCTATTTAGCAGTCTCTATAACATCAAATTAACTTAAAATGATTGATGTCTTTCTCTATGAGAGCCAACCTTTAATCTGTCTTGCCCACTGCTGTATCCATAGTGCCCTGCATGCTCTCTGACTAAAGAAGGTGCCTAAATATTTGTTGCATGAATAAGGGAAAACATGAAGAAGACTGAGGGGGGGGGGGAAGCAAACTGGAAAAACAATCCAGAACAGGAACTGGGCGTGGTGGTGCAAACCTGTAATCCTAGCACTTGGAAGCAAGAGGATCCTCGAGAGTTCGACACCAACCTGAGCTACAAACTGAGCTCAAGACCAGCCGGAACTGCAGAGCGAGACCCTGTCTCAAAAAGACCAAAACAAAACAAAACAAAAAGTCGGAAATGAGCAGCCACTAACAGGAGTCCAAGGTCAGGAAGAATGATGGCTGAGGTGCAATTCCACGCTGGGTGTGCTGTGAGGGCTCACATTCAGAAGCACAGCAGAGGTAGGAGGCAGATTACAATAAGCTAATGAGGAAAAGGGAAGTTCAAGTGGAAAGGGCAAAGGGAAGGAAGAATACAGAGCACTATTTTGAGAGTAAGAAAACAAAAAGAAGGGACTTGTCAGTACAGAGGATATTTGCTCATGTTTTTGAACTGAAGGGTGAACTGTGTGAAAGGAGTGAAATCAAAAAAGAAAAAGGCTTCTAGGACAAGATCCTAGATGTTACAGGAGGAAATGGGATCCTAAAGTCCTATCTGTTTTTAAAAATCTCATGTGGGGCTAGGGATTTAACTCAGTGCCATAAGCTTCTGCCTGGCAAGCGCAAGGTCATGAGTTCGATCCCCAGTACCAAAAAGATTATTTTTACATAAAAATTAAAGTCCCATGTGATTACAATGTAATATCTGTTTTATGACTGGAAATATCTACCTCCTGGAAATAATTCATGGGCATAATTCTTATGAAAGAAACTGGTCTGTAAAAATCATTAATCTGTACATACCTTTCTGGGGTATCTTAAGGCAGAGCACACATTTTCAGGGAGTTCAGAGAACAAAGTGCAGAGAAAAGGAAGGAGACAGACAGGAAATGTTCTAATGAAGAAGCAAATGGAGCCCCAAAATGACTGAAGCGTATGCAGATGTTCTCTGTCCCATCTGTGTAGCTGTTCCCTAAGTTTGAAACTTTTTACAAATGTAAGAGAAATCGTATACAAGTACAGAAAGCAGCCTCCAGGATGACATTATGTCATACAGTCAAATTTCTCTGACAACTATCACACCATTTGTGAGGAGGTTCCTCGCTGTCCATCCACAGCTGACAGAGGGACTGGATACCCTGTGTAGCATCTTACCACAGAAGAGAAAACCACTCAGTGTGGTACCAGTAGTCACAAAAACAAGTATTTGGAAGAAGCAGGTGGAAGAAGTAACTCTGTCATTAGAATACCACTATATTTTGAAGTGCACAGATTACAAAGAAAACCTAACAAGTTCATTTCTTGAAAATTAGGATTAAAAAAAAAAGCTGAAAAGCCGGCCATGGTAGCTCATGCCTGGAATCCCAGCAGGAGGCTGAGGCAGGAGGATTGTTGTGAGTTTGAGACCAGGCTAGGCTATAAAGTGAGCTCAAGGCCAGCCTAAACTGTACAGCGAGACCCTGCCTCAAAAAGATAAAAACAAAACAAAACAAAACAAAACAAAAAAACCTCATCTCTAACAGAGCAAAGGAATGGAACTTAAAGCCTTGGCTTGTGGCGAGAGAGTTGGCTAAAATCCTAAGAACAATAACCCGAACTGAAAATACACTATTATTAATTATATTTGATTCAAAATGTCTGCTGAGCCGGGTATGGTGGTTATGCCTATAATCCCAGCACTTGGGAACCTGAGGCAGGAGGATCTCTTTGAGAGGACAGCCTAGGACACACACTGAGTTAAAGGCCTGCCTGGACTACATCATGAGACCCTATTTCAAAAAAGCAAACAAATATACATACACAAAAAAGATTGCTGATTAGGTAACTCTGACTAGGAAATAACTGCTTACCAAAGAGTTCCATAGCACACTTGCAACAAAAAAAAACTACAAACTAACAATATTTGGTCTGGAAGGGATATTAAGGAGATCAAATACACATATGGAGCTCACAAAAATAACACTGAATAAGGAGGGCTCCTCCTTTCCATCTCTCTCTCTCTGCAAACTGTGCTCTCCAATCAAAATACTCCAGTCCAGAGCTTCCCACTTTCAAGGACCTACTAAAATGAAAACCACCACTGCTGCCTTAACAATGCTTATCTTCTGGACACGATTCCAAGGCCAAACGGCTCAGCTAGAGTCACTCAAAACCTGAAGTAAAAGCGTCCCTCCTCTTTCAAGAGACCAAACCCTGCTCACCTTAACTCATGAACTTATGGCTCAAGGTTTAACATGGCAAAGAGCAACCGGACAAGGCACATCAGATCAGGCTCTGACACCCAGAGGACTCACTTACAAGACAAATTTAAATCCGCCAGGCATGGTGATTCATGCTGTAATTCCAGCATTTGGGAGGCTGAGGCTAGAGGACTGCAGTGAGTTTCAGACCAGCCTATACTGCATACTGATGCCCCATCTCAAACAAACAAACAAACAAACCCAAAACAAAAAGAAACTCAAATCCTAACATGCTTCTCTTAAAAACTTCTCTTCAAAAATTAGGTATACAAAAAAAATTGGGTATACACCCAATTTCTCTCCAATGATACAGCTTTAAAAAAAAATCAAACAGGTTCCAAATTCTTATAATTTTAAAGATAAATTGAATCATCACTAGTATACTTTCTAGAGGATGTTCAGGACAACTTTGTGGATAAAACCATGATTTACGAATTTTCATTATTTATTTTAATTGGAATGATCCATTACGCTTAGAAGTTTTTTCTTAGGACTATAGGTGTAGCTCAGTGGCACAGCACTTGCTTAGCATTCTGTTTGAGGTTCTCCACTTGAACCCAGAACCTTAAAAAAGTCTTTCCTTAAAAAAAATTAAACAAAACACAAAATAAAAATGTTAAGAGATATAGCTCGGTGTGAAGCCCCTAAGTCCAATCTCAGTATAACCAAAGCAGTCTTACAAAAGTAGCTCATGTAGTTAAGCCATTTTGCTTTCTGAGGTGAGGTATAGGACAGGTTACTGAGTAAAGCACCACCAAGTTTAGTAGTGAGCATTCAGCAAACACACACCAAGGGACTACCATGTGTACAAGACTCTGAGCCCAAACCCTCTATGCCTACAGGAGCTTACAGTCTCTTCGGCAAACTGTGACTGATGTAATGTGTGACTATGCACTAAAATAAACAGCACAGGCACTACATCGATACACACTTTGACACAGAAGACTGCAACTGTTGTGGGTTAGGGTGGTGAGAAACTAGTTGTAAAGCAGAGGAAGGAGATGAAAGGGGACTGGCAGGATTCTAAAAGGTATTGGGAAAGGTCCTGCAGGCGGCTTTCTAGTTTATAAAATACTTTAAACATCTATACTCATTCTTTTGAATCTTATAAGAATCCTCATAAAGTCCTACATACTGTAGTTCACAGACAAGAAAATAAGGATAAGAAATCCAAACCAGCAGATACAGTAAAAACGAAATCTGGGTTTGAACCCAAGTAATCAGTCTTCCAAGTCCAGCATTCTTGCAAAGAATAATTCACAAAGAGCAGAAGATCTATGGGAACCAACAAAAGAGGGCTGAGGTCATACTGGTCTTGGAGAGTGGGGAAGAGACTGAACTTCAGCACCACCAACAACAGAAGGATTCTTAGCATTTAGAGAGGCAAGAAGAAAGGGACTAAAAGCCCAAGGTCTACTTAGGTTAGTTACTATAATATCCAGATGAGCGATAATAAAAGATATGAATCAAAATTACATGGAAGAGCCTGGCATGGTGGCACACACCTGTAATCCCAGCACTTGGGAGGCTGAGGCAGGAAGACTGCCATGAATTGGAGGCTTGCATAGGCTACATAGTAAATTCAAGACCACTGTGGTCTACATAGCAAGATTCTGCCTCAATTTAAAAAAACAACAAAAAGCCAAAATCACACACACACAAATGGAAAAAATCACAGCAGTAACATAGTAACATCTGTTCTAAACTTTAAACTACCAAGAAATGCCACACTACAGTAACAAAATAAAACCAAAAAATACAGACAGGTAAACCATATGGTGGTGCACGCCTGCAATCCCAGCACTGGGGAGGAGGCAGGAGGATTGTCAGAAGTTCCAGGCCAGCCTAAACTATACAGTGAGTCCAAGGCCAGACTGAACTACAGAGTGATGCCCTGTCTCAAAAACAAACAAAACAGAACAACAAAACACACACGTACACAACTTCTTCTCTCTTTTTTCGTCAATTTCAGGGACGAAAAAAATTTAACCAACAAACTTCAGTAATAACTTCCGAAGCGCACAAGGTGTAGCCATTTTCTAACAATGACATGATTTTAAACAGGCTTCCGAGGCGAATCCGGAACTGTCAACAATCTCACAGGACCCGCGAACTGACGCGTTGCAGGGCTGCGTACACCGGGCGCCGGCCCGCGACGGCGCCGGGGATCCGATTCTCCCATCGGGAAGCGGCCGCGCAAGGCCGGTTGAGTTCCGCTTCCAGCACCGAGCCCGACGGAGAGCAGAGACCCGACTGGCATCCGCAGGCGCACGAGGCCAGGCCCGGGGTGGCTCAGAGTCGGGGCTGGGAGGAATCCCTCCCCGCAGGTGACAGCCCTGCGCGCTGGCCCGGGACCCCGCGGGCAGACCCGATCGGCGGCGGCTCCCGGGGAGGGCGTCCGCTTACCGTGGCCGGGCGGCCGTGCTCCGGGCCGTCGGCGGCGTCCAGGCGCGGGGCCGGGGCTGGCGCCGGCGCGGCGGCGGGTGGCTGCCGGTGCTTGCCGGCGCGCTTGGCCTTGGCCTGGATGCAGCGTTGGTGCAGGGCGAAGGTGTGCTGGCGCTCCAGCTCCAGGCGCTCGGGTGACACGGCTTCGTAGCGGGCCTCGCAGGTGCTGTGGTGGCGCCGGCACAGCTCGATGCGCCGGCGGAGGCGCTCCATGACGGCGCTGTGCCGCGGCAGCGCGAACTCCGCCATGGGGCAGGTGGGCAGCACCATGGGCCGCGGGCAGCACGGGCCGGGCCGGAGGCCGGGCCTCTCGGGGCCGGCGGACACGGAAGGCTCCCTCTCCCCGGCGGCCCGGCCCGCCTTACGGCCGCGCCATGCTCCCGCGCGCTGCGGGGCGGGGTCGCGCGCGCCGGCCGGTCTTCTTCCTGCCCCGCTCGGCCCGAGTCGGGCCGGCGCTCGCTAACCACCTCAGGCCTCGGCCTGTCCCCTCCGCCGCAGCCCCATTGTTTTCCGCGCTGCCGCCGCCGCCATCTTAAAATTGTTTTCAGAGCTCTCGGAAGAAGGCGGGGCCATGGCCGGCGACCTCGAGTCACGGATGACTGACAGGAACCTCGACCAATCAGAGGACTAAGGAAGGCCTCTCGAGGGCGTGGGGAAGAACACGTAAGCAATGCACTGTCGTACTGTATTTAAAAGGAACTCTGAAGCGGTGGGCGAAGGGAAGCCCCTGGGCGGGGCCATCCGTGACTGACAGGAGGCCGTCCGCGAGGAACAGCGTTTCACCGCCCCAAGGGGGCAGGCCCTTCCGGGCCCCAGGGAAAGCCGGGCGGGCGGCTGACCGCCGGTAGCGGGCGAGCTTGGCCCGCCGCACGCGGCTGCCGACCGTCTTCCATCGCTACGTTCCGCTGACGAGACTTCAGGCAGCCACGCTGGTTTTGGCGTTAGCCGCTTCCTTCTACGTCGCAGCTTCTACGCAGCTCCAGCACGGGCCGGAGCGTCCCGGTGGGCAGGTTTCCGCCGACGCCGCCCTGACCCCCGGGGCCGTGCTCTCTGGTCCCTGGCGCGCGCAAGCCGGGCGACTGCCCACGAGGAAGCGCAGAAGAGGGGGCGGCGACCGCTGTTAGCGTGGGCTGGGACTGCGCGGACGTCGCTGGGTAAGGCCGGGTCACGCCACGGAGCTGACAGCAGGGCTCCGGCCGCGCGCTGTGGGGTGCAGACCGCTGTGGGGTGCAGGGTCTGCGGGAGACGGTGGCAGTGCGCGAGGCCCTGCTCGTTCCTGGCTGCGGGATTCTAGGCCTTAGAAGACGCCACTGCAGCTCGTTTTAATTTTCTAACTTACTAGGTCTTATAGAAAGCTTTTATTTTAAAATAAAAAATACACTAAGCCAAATGTGTTTATACAAACACAGTAGAAAAGCAGACATTTTATTGTTTTTAGTGGAGGAGGTGGGCTAGAAGGCCAAAGTGCCAAGAGATGATGAAAGCCAAAATCCAGCCGTTTTTTTGTCTTCAAACATAAAATTTACACCAGAATTAAAACTTTTTCCTTGGGGGGAGGAGGGGAAGAGTGCTAGTTACAGCCTCACACATGCTAGGCCAGTGCTCTACCAATGAGCTACACCCCAGCTCTGAATAAAAGTGACTATAATGTTACTATAAAAATGGTTCCTGTAAATCTTAAAGAATATCATCTACAAATTACTACACATTAGCAACATGTCCTATTTTTCTAAACTACTATCCCTATTATACAAATCACTGAACCAGAGGCAAGACCTAAATACAAGACTAAATCAAACTCACCTGAGATAAATTACTTCATCATTCATAAGTTTCTGCATGAAAGCAAACTCTCGGAGTAGCCAATGAGAGGAAGATGAACCTGCTATTCAACAGTAAAACACCTGTGGGAATGTTACTATAAAGAAGTTCAGTCAAAAGCAGACACTTAACCCAGGGCTTTAATGTAGTATCATTTAGTAAGAATCTGAAAATAGTGAAGAGGACTTGGTGGGTAAGAAAAAAAATAGAGGGACACATCTTATGGAGTGGGCATTTTACAGCCTTAGGGACAAGTAACCAGCAAGTAAAATCTGAATGTAGGTGCCCATTTGAGAACTGATAATTGCTGGTCATTAGCAAATGTGTCATACATTTAACTAGGAAGCTCGGTTTTGTTTTAAACACTGAAAAGAAAAAAGAATGAAGGTGGTGTTTGTTTTGAAGAATTCTGCTAAATTACCTACAAAGGCAATGAACACTAATGATTTTACCTTGTCATTTTATAGCTCAGCAGGAAGAAAGCAGGCAGGAAATACAATGTCAAAGGAGAAAGAGGAAGGCAGATTATTGGATATGGCAACACTCCCCACAACATTTGCTTCAAGGAGAAACCTACAGACATTTTCAGGTCTTGCTAAATAACTGTTTATTTGCACTCATACATTTGGGAAAGTCTGCTACATAGCTAAGGTCACTGTGACCACAGAACAGTTGAGAAAGCATTGAACAGCAAGAAAAATGCTTCCCCCCCCCCTAAAAAATTTAACTGAACCAGTGTTTTAAAAAAGATAAAATAAATGGGTATAGCCTTCACCTTTGACAAATCTACTTCCTCAAAATCTCCCCACTATAAACACTATAGAGTGTTTATGTAGTCAGTGCAAGGAACAGCATCATCAGTACAATTGAATCGAAACACCTCTAAACAGAGAATAAAGCTGAAACAACATCTGTTTCTGGATACATTTCAGTGTGGTGTAATAATGATCTTATTACACTAGTGATGAGGAAGAGGCTCTGATAGCACCCGTCTGCATTCCACATGAAAAAAACAAACCTAAAATCGCTTCTGAAAAACATTCAAGCCACATTAAAAAAAAATTCAACAGAACTGCTTTATTGTGTAAATTGAAGACATGACTGTTACATGAACTGCAAATAGACTTAAAATATTCTACAAAAATCAATAACTCATGCTGTATGTCACTCCTCACATAAATACTTTTAGCCTGTGTTCAATTACAGTCAGTTCTGAATTGGCCCATCTCTGGATTAGATTTCTAAAGTCTTTACACAGAATTAATGAAATGGAAAAAAGTATCAAAGTTTATATTCTGTCCTGTACTTTGACCCTGGAAAGGTATGGGTCTGCTAAAACAAAACAAAACAAAAAAAACCAGAAACATACATGTAATCACAATAAAGCTTAACACTATGCAGCGCTTTGTAATCATTTTCCGCAACAGACTGTAAGCTGCGCTGAAGAGACAATGCATAGCAGAGGAGAAAGCTGGGAACTGGGACTAGGTGAGGAACACAGTGTCAACACAGTGGACAAGTGATGGACACTCCTGCTCTGGAGCTCACATACCCTGTCAGCAATCCTCAAAAAGCCACCTGTACCCAAGGCCAAGTCCAGAGCCTCCTGTGCACGGAGTATGATCGCCCGAGTGCTGCAGTAGGCCATCTTCTCCACTAATGGCAAAGCTGTCTGGAAACCACAGTTCCAAGGGCTACAGAACACATATGGTCTAACCAACATCAAGTGAAAAGGTGTACTTTTAGGTATCTATTTCTAATACAACTTAAACAGAACTTTTATATAAATTTGGGCTTCCATCCAGTCCCTCCTCCATTTCCTTAGGAGGAACTGAGTAATGGAAGCAAGCAAAGTAACATCATAACCACAAATGTCTGCATTTTAAACATGATTATCAGTTTTAAGGGACAGAGACATCTGAATGTTTTTAATACCAAAACTTAAAAAAAAACTGTTATAAAAACTGCTATTTCCCTAGTATTTCTAAATGTTGGTGTTATTTCTGCTCAGACAGATTAATAAATTAAGCCAAAATTTTAGACTGGCAAGGTTTTATGATTCTATTTTAAAAAGGTGTTTAAAAACATAGCAAAACAAAATTACAAGTTAGTTGCTTTGTGTTACATTTCACAACCATTACATTAAATGTTTTCTCTTCTACAGAAACAGGGTCCTTTCTTTATGTCACAACTGCAATTATTTACTGCTAGATGTTTAAGGACACAGACTAGTGTTCAGCTGGAACCTGTTGATGGTGACGTCGGAGGTTTCTGAGTGTCAACCTATGGTAGGCCAGGTCCTCTCCTAGGACCACACTTGCAAGGGAAGGGGAGGGAGAAGAAATCACAGCAAGTTCTCAAGATTGTTTCACTCTCTTCGCGGCTTTCTGTTTCTTGGTGATCTGTTCAAAATTTCATCCTCCTATTAGTGGAAAAGAAGAGAAATTTACTGTGAACAGCATATTTTTTGTTTGTTCTTTGCTACAAGGAATTGAACTCACAACCTCACACTTGCCAGACAGGTGCTTTGCTGCTGAGCTATATCCCCAGCCCAATTAGCACACTTAAAAAGACAAAAGTTAACCAAATATTCAAGATCTGCCTGGTAAATAACACATTTGAGAATAAACAGAAGAAAAGTTATTAGAAAAAAATGCACCACCAAGGCACACTGCCTCAGAAGTAGTGGAATTACAAATATTCTACTGTAGGGGCTGGGGATTTAGCTCAGCAGTATAAGTGCCTGCTTTGCAAGTGCACGGTCCTGAGTTTGATCCCTGGTACCAAAAACAAAACAAATATTCTACTGTAGTTTTTGTTCCTTTTCTTTTACAAAAATACACTCTTTACCTGATTTAATCCTAAACAAACTACTTGCCTACAGGGAGTACATCTGCTACATTTTGAGGATGAGACACCTGGAATTCTAAAGCAGACTACAGACAACCCCAGTGGGCTATAAATGACTGCTGCTGCTCCATCACAGATTCCCCTTACTGAACTGTAGAGCAACTTTCTATTGTGCAGAGCTCTTGCCTGGCATGCACAAGGCAGGGGTTCCGTGCCCAGCACCATTTTAAAAATAAAGTGAGATGTTGTCCCTACATTGAAGACCTACACTCTAGTTAACACAGAACATATCCACTGAAAATATAAACAAGATAGAAGCAGTGCTGATTTTTATCAGCAGGAAGAAAGTGATTTGGCTGGAAAAGAAGAGGTTTATATGAACGACCAGACTCAACCCAGAGGTTGTGACAGTAAAAAATTCCCTACAAAAGGGACTGCAGTAAAACAAGGGTACACACTTTGCTGGCCTGTTTCTCACTGCCATATGTCCAGTCTAGTGCAGTGGCTGGACTGGGATACCATGTAGTCCTCCTAGTCCTCTCTCTGTCTATCCATCTTTCTCTCTCTCTCTCTCTCTCTTTCCCTCTAACTGGTCTCCTTGATTCTCCCAACCCTGGAGAAAACACAGCAACCACAGTAAATGTAACCTGTGGTACCACTGTGAGCTCAGAAGCTCTGCACTGCAGGACATGCTAAGTCTACAGTGGCCCCACTCTCACCTGCAGCACCTTCTACTTTTTGTTTTGTGACAGTATCTCACTAAGTTATTCAAGCTGGGCTCGAACTTGCAATCCTCCTGCCTCAGCCTCCCAGTGTTGGAATCACCTGCATGAACCAAGCTGAGCTCAAGTTCTTTAACACTGACCCATGCCACCTTTCACACTTTCACTATTCTCGTGTTCTAACCTCTATAGCTTATTTAAGATACCGGGTCACATATTTTCAATGTCTGCTTCTTATTTTGTTTCCCTGTACCACACTTCAAGTTTCTCAAAGGCAGGGTACCTTTGGTTCACTAACAATGTGTAGCACACAGTAGGCATTTGACAAATGTGGTACTATCCAATAAATAAACAGATGAATCCATGGACAGCAGGGACAACAGTGTAGGATGCAGTGATTGTGCAACAATACTTTCTGAGGGGCTGTCAAGAAACAAAGATGAGACAAGACTGGTACAAAACTGAAGTTCCAGGCTGAAGGTTTAGCATCTGCCTGGCAATATGATGTTGCCGGTTCAATCCCCAGGAAAAAACAACAAAAAAAACTTTAAGTTCCTACCTTGGAAAACTTTTATTTCTCTCTACAGTTTTTTGCTTATGCCACAAGACCATTTTCATTTCAGAAAAATATTTGAGATTCAGATGTAGTTTAAAATTATCAAATAAAATGTTGATCAATAACAAGAATGTACTTTAACAAAATTGTCTCTAAATGAATTTTTTACTGTCACAACCATTTTAAACTACTTGTGAAAATATTCCCTTTCCTTAAATGTACCTTCAAGCTTAGCTGCTTACAATAAAAGATATTACTCTCTTTATTTTACCTCTGCTTTAGGTTTTCTATCTTCCTCCTCTTGACTAATAGTGCCACCATCTTCTTCAGCATCACTTTTTTGTTTTTCTTCTGAAACAGAAGTTGAAAAGGCTAAACTGAGAAAAATCTCACACACTTGGTTTTGGTAATTAAGACAACTAACATCATCTAAAATTCTCTGTTTATCAGGGTTTGAAATTAACACTTCAACACTCATGGCTTTGTTTGAAGGCTCTGAAGGGACAACTTACCAAGCTTCTCCTCCCCTTCCTCCTCCTCGTCTCCCTTGTCCTTCTCTTCTTCCTTCTCTTCCTCTTCCTTCACATCTGGTTGAGGAGCATCAGTCTTCTTGTACTCCATAGCAGTGGACTGTTTCTGAAATATTCCCCCAGAAGCCCAGCAATTTTATTTACATTTTAATGTGTTATGTGATCATATAATTACTAAGTGCCTACAGAAAGTTCTATAGCAGGCTGTATACAAGGGTAGATACAGAAACACGAGGAAGATATTGTATCCTGAAGAGCTTTCTCTTAAGTGAAGGTGTTTGTGGTCCAAGGTAGAAGAAATAGTGAGAACAAAAGGTAGGAAAGTGCAGGTTCAGCTTATCAAGCCGATTGAGGAAGTGGAGATAAGGCTGGAAAAGGACTTTCAGACCTAGTTACAAAGCCATATAGAGCCCAGGTGAAGCATGATCCTCAGGTATGGAAGCAGACAGCTTGCAAAAGAGCTAAACAAGAAAAATTCACAATGAGGCCCACACATGTATTGTTCTGAGAAGATGGGCAGAGTTGGGGAGCAATGAATGAAAAATGCAAGATCTAATGACAGAGTGTAAGGATAGAAATAGCAATGGCAGAGGAAAAGCTGGTTTGTGCCCAGCTTTCTTTTCCCTCAAGGAAAGCTGCACCAAATTGTAAGGAAAGCAGTAGTGTGGACTAAATACTACTGGCAACTGGGTGAGGGCCTGCAGGTTCTACTCTCACTTGGAGCAGATGAATGCAATGAATGAATAAGGTTTCTGAGTCAATTCAACATGTGGCCCACTCATTACCAAGCTGCTACACAGAAACCTCAGGCAAAGTATCTGTTATTTAATGTCTAAAAGTGACTCCAAAAAAACACTCCTACCTTTCCAGAACAGCAGAAGAGGATGACAAGGAACACAGGCAAAGCTACAGTCAAAATGTAGACCACCCAGAGCCATGGGCGCTCCTCGGCTGCCTCAAGCATCTGTCCCACGACACCTGGCTGAAAAACAAGGCAGCAGTGGTGCAAAGTTGAGTCTGACCCCAAACACAGTGTACAACTTAGTCGCCCTTTGGTTATGGCCTAGCACTAACATAGGCTTCTTCTTTTCGTGCCCAAATGAAAAGAAGGTTAAAGTAAAGGCCCCATTTTCTCATTATCACAGGATTTTATTTCCACAAGTTAAAAAGCTGGCTTCTTCATCAACTACAAAGGCTCCCTTAACTCAGAAACCAGTGTAAAGAGTTTCTGGCACTGATATGCAACCGAGGCAGTCAGTGGTGGCGAACTTATAACACACATGCCATAGTGGGGCTCTTTTTATTGTTATGTGATTTTTTTTCTGTCTTTTTCATTCATTTTTATCGGTACCAGGGATCGAACTCATGACTGCCTGCTTGCAAGGCAGGCGCTTATGCCGCTGAGCTAAATCCCCAGCCCCTCACAGGGGGGCTCTTAAAGCGCTAAAAGATTTGCCATCACCAGTGTAGACACGTGCTCCACTGCAAAGCTACAGCACCAGCCTTATGAAGATGGGTCTCCCTTGAGACAGGGTCTTGTGATGCAGCTAACTGGCCTCACATTCTTGATCCTCCTGCCTTTGTCTCCTAAGTGTGTGTTACCACATCCAGTAAGAATGTCTTGATCAGGGCTGGGGATTTAGCTCAGTGGCGTAAGCACCTGCCTTGCAAGCAGGCGGTCATGAGTTCGATCCCCGGTACCGGAAAAAAGAAGAAGAAGAAGAAAAAAAAATGTCTTAATCTCAGGATCCCTAGCCTTCTAAAACTCAGTTCAGTCCCATGAATGTTTGAAAATTCTGTACAGGAGGGCTGGGGATTTAGCTCAGTAGCGTAAATGCTTGCCTGGCAAGTGTGAGGTCGGGAGTTCAATCCCCAACACCCAAAAAAAGAAAAAAAGAAAATTCTGTACAGGAAAAAAAGCCAAAACTTGACACCTGAAAACTGCATTAAAACAAACCCTAAATGGCAAATTTTGACATAACATTTAAAAACCCAAAAAACCTTGCACATAACACAAACAAATTCTAAAGTCAGTATATTATAATAAAACCACATCCAAAAACCCAATATTTTTTCTTTAACAGGCATACAGTTACTTTTTTTATGACAATACCCCCTAATAAGGGAAAAAATAAACCCCAAAAGATAGCCTTTCACAAGACAATGAATTACCGATAACAGAGGGGACCCAAGAGACAAGAACAAACCTCAGCAGCCCCATCAGCAGCTTTCTTCAGGCCCCAGCCATCATTGGCCCAGTCATCAACCACTGATCGCTCGCTGCTGATGATAAAGTTGTCAAAAAAGATGTCAGAAGTCATGGACCACAGCTCCAAACCAATGGCGCTAAATGGAGTCATCTTGAAAGGTTCTAGATCCTCAAAGAAATCTGGATTCGGTATTTTCCTGGGTTTCCAGATTCCCTTCAAAAAAAAAGTTCCAAAAAGTTATTTCAGGTAATGATAACAAAAACTATAACCAGTGCTGGTAAACACTGATTTTTTACAAGTTTTTTGAGGTAAGGTCTTGGTATATAGTCCAGACGCCTTGAACTCACAGCCATCCTCCTGCGTCAGCCTCCCAAATGCTGGTGTCTGCCACCATGCCCATAGCTATTTTTTTCAAACGTACTTTGTCTCCTAGATTTCTAGACTCCAACTACTTTCAATTTTTAATATCTGTGACCTTGTTTCAAACTTATACTTTCATTTTACCCCATCATTCCAGGAGTTGCTACTCTTCTCAATGGCTACTTGGAGTAGGAGCCTATATCAGCACAGATTTTTCTCAGTGGTGATTTAAAATAAGACACATGTGATCTTCAACCAGCAATTCTCTTCTGGATAACCACCTCAAAAGTACTGTGTATCCCCAGAAGGTAGAAGGATGATTACTGACTACTGCACTGAATCTAAAAGCAAAAGTGGCAGTGCACATAAATGGCCACCAACAGAGCAACTATTCAGCAGGATTTTTTTTTTTTTCTTTTTGAGACAATATGCACTATGTGGCTGTAGCAGGCCTTCAGCTCACTTTGTAGCCAAGGCTGATCTTGAATTTGCAATGATCTACCTGCCTCAGCCTCCCAAGAGCTGGCATTACGAGTTCACCACAACACCCGGCTTACTGCAGGATTTTTAAGTGCAATTTTTTGTTTGTTTGTTTGTTTTTGTATTTTGTTATTTTTGAGACAGGAAGGGTCTCACTATGTAGGTCAAGCTGGCCTTGAACTCATTAGGGAGCGTAGGCTGCTCTTGAACTCACCGTGATCCTCCTGCCTCAATCTCCCTACTAGGATTACAAGCATATGCTATTATACTCAGTCTGGTTTTTTTTGTTTTTTTTTTTTTTTTTCTTTTTTTGGTCTTTTTCCTTTTTATCGGTACTGGGGATCGAACTCACGACTGCCTGCTTGCAAGGCAGGCACTTACGCCGCTGAGCTAAATCCCCAGCCCTGTTTTTTGTTTCTTGCAACACGATCACATTGTGTAGCCCAGGCTGGCCTAGAATTCACAATTTTGCCTGAGCCTCCCAAATGTTTAAATGTAACTTTTATTTTATCTTTTCTGATATGAATGATATGTACAGCGTACATATCAGTACACAGAATCAGGGCCCGGTTTAGCCAACATGGAGACAAATGATCTTCTGTTGTAAAAAATACATTTTACAACGGAAAAAAACATGCATATAGACAAACTTATGCTTAGAATTTTTAAATTCTGACAGAGATGTGAATGAAGGATAATTTTCCTAGGTTAGAGATGGCAACAGACAAGGATCTGAGTGGATGCACATTCCCACAAAGACCTGGAGCTTCATATAGTCACTAAGTGTACGTGTGTCAGCTCACGTGTCCTTAGGCATTTCACTGAGACTTCGATATGAGTGAGCTAAGAGTCTAAAGTGTCGGCTCCTATCACAGTCCTTCACCCACCATGTCACACTGATTGCCACTCCTGAGATAATGGAGCCTGTGGCTGAAGGACCCTGTACCACCTGACAGCAGGTATCCACATTACAAGCTTGCCATTTCTCTTTTCGTTTTTAAACTTGCTTCCTTCTGTCTTTAAACACAAGTTTACAGAGGAATTACGAGGGCTGTCTCTCAGAATACTCTTGCTGAAGGGCACTAACATTCAATCCAGGGCTATGCACATGCTAGGTCAGTTCTACCACTGAGCTGTGGTCCCAGCCCTCTTGTATGAGACTTGTGAGACAGGTTGTCACTAAGTTGCCCAGGCCACCTTCAAACTTACAATCCTGTCTTGATCATCCAAGCAGCTGAGACAACAGACATGTAGTCATGCCCACATGCCTCCCTACTTTTACACCTCCTCACCCACTAAGCTCTCTCTTTCTTTTGGTGGGACTGAGGACTGATGCAGGAATCTTCACATTGAACTACATCTCCAGCCTTTTTGTATTTCTTTTTTTGTCTTACCACCTAGTTCAAATTGGTTTCAAACTCAAAGTCATCTGCCTCAGCCTCCTGAGTGCTGGGATTAACAAGCATGAGCCACCATGCCCACTAATTTTTCTTTTGGAGACAGTATCTCACTAAATCACTAACTTGCCCAGGCAGATCTTCTAGCCTCAGCATCCCAGAGATTTGCTGGGATCACAGGCCTGCACCACCATGCTCACTTACTTCCTGCTTAGTTCAACAGTCTGAATATAGTGATCAACCTGGCAGCCACACTGCAGACAAAACTTCTGTCCAGATACAAACAGATTAATGAAAGCAGCTCAACCATCAAGAAGCACCAACCTGGTAGTTAGGGTTGTCAATCATAGGTGGCTTCCATTTGCCCTTGTAATTGGGGTTGTCAATCATAGGTCGCTGCCAGACCCCACAGCCAGGGGCAGACTCACATTTCGGGTTGGCAATCTGAGGGGCCTCCCATTCTCCATCCATGTCCTCATCCCTTCGGGAAAGCACACAACCAATTACAAAGAGGTTCTGGGGGCAGCACTGTGAACACATACCCTGCCTGGCAGTCCCCCAGAGCCAGGTGAAATGTTTTCTCTAAGTCTTATAGAGCACCACCTTCTTGCTTCTCATTTCCAGTAACAATAGCTTGTTGAAACAGAGGCATTGCAAAAATCATGATGAAATGCAATGAAACTTGTAGAGACCTCCTTTTAAGTTTGGGCACTTGGCTGTATTTATGTATTAACTTTTATTTAAAAAAGAAAACCCACGTAATTGAAAAAGTGAGCGCTAAGCCTCTTACCAGTCCTCTGGCTTTTCTGCATCTGGATCAGGTACATACTCCGGCTCATCATCTAACCAACCTTCAGGTTTCGTGGCCTCTTCGTCCGGAATCTTAGCAGGGGCATCCTCATCCCTTAAACACAAGAGGAAATACACCAATTACAGCTGCGCCGATGGGGAGAGTCACAGTACAGTCCCACTTCAAGGAGTTAGAGTAGTTTAGATCTTACTCTCAAAATTTTAAAGAATTCCTCTTCAGCGTGGTGGTGCACACCTGTAATCTCAGTACTCGGGAAGCTGAGGCACACCATGAGCTTGAGGCCAACCTTAAGGACCCAGTATCCACAATAAAGAAGTACAACTCAATAATTAAAAGATAACTAATTTTTTAAAAAAATATGTAAACCAGGCATGATAGTGCACACTTATAAGCACAGCTGCTCAGGAGGCTGAGGGACAAGGATCCCATGATCAAGGCCAGCCCAAGGGCCAGGCAGGACAGCACAATCCTGTAATCCTAGCCCTCCAGAGGCTGAGGCATGAGGACCAACATGAGCTGAGGCCAGTCTAAACTGCATAGTAAAACCCTGTCTCAAAAAAGAAAAAAAGAGGGGCTGGGAATTTAGCTCAGTGGCTTAAGCACCTGCCTGCAAGCATGAAGTTGTGCGTGTGATCCCCAGTACCCCCCCCCCAAAAAAAGGAGATATCTCTAGGATAAGTAGAAAGAAAGAAAGAAAGAAAGAAAGAAAGAAAGAAAGAAAGAAAGAAAGAGAAAGAAAGACAGACAGACAGACAACACGGGCGGGCAGGCGGGCCAGGAATTTAGCTCAGTGGCTTAAGTGCCTGCCTGGCAAGTGCATGGTTGTGAGTTCGTCCCTGGTACCAAAAAAAAAAAAAAAAAAGAAGGAGAAGGAAAGAAAAACGAACCCTAGTCCCTAGTCAACAAAAAAAACCCTAAGTATTTAGGAATTAACCTAACTAGAAAAATGAAAGATCTCTACAAGGAAAACCATAGTACTCAGAAAAAGAAAATTAAAGAGGACACTGGAAAAAATGTAAAGAGCTAAGTGCGGTGGCACATGCCTGATTCTTTGCAATTAGAAGGCTGAGGCAGGAGAATGGATCCCTTGTAGTTCAAAACCAACCTAAAGTGCTTGGTGAGACCATAAGGAAGAAAAAAAGGAAGGGGGAGGGAGGGGGAAGGGAAAAAGGGAAGAAAAAAAGAAGGTAAGATAGGACAGGCCAAAAAAGGAAAAAGAAAAGATAGCCAGGCATGGTGGTGTATGCCTATAATCCCAGCACTCAGGGGGCAGGAGGATCACAGGGAGTTCAAAGCCAGCCTGAATTGCACAGTGAAACTGCAGTTCAAAAAGACAAAGTGTTAACATCACAAGTCATTAAAGAAATGCAAATTAAAACAACACTGAGATTCCATCTTATCCACAGGGAAGGCCACCATCAGTGAGTCAAAGAACAATGCCAGCAAGGCAAGGCTTGAGTTGGGCGGGGCCAGGGAAGAACACTGTTGGCAGCGGCATAAGCGCCTGCCTTGCAAGCACATGGTTGTGAGTTTGATCCCTGGTACCAATAAAAAAAAAAAAAAAAAAAAAAAAAAAGACTAAGACTAAAAAGCTAAAACTAGAAGTTCCACTTAACCCAGCTGTCCCCTTCTAGGCATCTTCCTCAAAGAGTTACAGACATCATATTACAGTGAGCCACACACACCCCTGAAAGCAGCACAATTCCTGACCACTGAATCTTGGAGGTAGCCTATGTGCCCATCAACAGATGGATCAAGAAAGTATGGTACTTACACACAAAGAAGGACTACTCTGCCATAAAGAAAGATAAGAAACTTGAGGGATTTGTGGGAAATGGATGTACTTGGAGGCCACAATGTTAAATGAAGCATCAGATATACAAGCTTAACTATCACTTGGCTTTTCTTATATGAGAAACCTAGATTATAGAACAAAATGTAACAGGAAGGAGGAGACAGATCTCTCTCAAATGAGAAGGGGATCAAGGGATGGAGGGAGAGACAAAGGGAACAGGAGGAAGGGAAATGAAAAACGAATCAAGATGTGGTGTGTCCATGCAAGGCAGGTTACATTATCTACTACAAATGTGGACTTAAAAATGAAACAGGAATAAGTGTCGGTGACGAGGTGCAGAAATGGAGCTCCTTTCACTGCTGGCGGGAAAATGAATGGTGCAGTTACTTTACAGGAGCACAGATCATCCAGATAGAAGTTCCTGTGTGGCCCAGGAATCTCGCAGGCAGGCACCAAGAATGAGGACACACATCTGTACGGGTGGGAACCCCACCAACTAAAGGAAAAGTAAGGAAAATGTGGTCCCATTTACACAAGGAAATATTCCCAAAGGGCTGAGACGCAGCTGCCAAGTGCCAGGTCCTGAGTTTGGTACTCCTGAGAGACAGAGAAATGAAGCGCACACAGGCTTTAACCCAGACGCACCATGAAGGCTGTGCTGACTGAGAGGGGTCAGACACAAGTGGCCACTGACTGCACTAATTCTGTTTACATGCGCTATCCTGGCAGCAAATCCAGAGGCACCCAGCAGATCTGGCTGCTAAGGGCGAGGAACAAGATGGCAATGGAAAGACTCCGGAAAGGTAGGGGTGCTGGGGACAACAGAAACACCCTGAAATCAGCGAGTGTGATGACTAGGTGGCGCTATCAAATACCAGCGATTCCAACAAGGACCTGCACTGGTGCTTCCCCTCCAGGATCACTCCCTGCTCCTATGAGGAACTGGCTCTGGGGCTCTGCTCACTTGCCCTCCTGCTACCCATGCTCCCCACTGAGCCCTGGCCACCCACAGACAGCAAAGCACGCAGTGGAGACCTGAGGGAAACCCAGTTATCAAGAGGGGGGTTCACCAAAGCTGAGGAACCAGTTTTCCAGCTGGTCAAAAAGTTGTCCCAGACAATTGAAAATCAAATGAGAGAAAAACAGGGCTTCACAACTGGAATCTGTGAACTTCAAGAGTTCCTTAGTTTAATAAATATATGCTTGATTTTAGCCTCAAATTTCCCCAAGCTATTTAAATTGAAAAGGCTTGAACTCTGTGACAGTAAACTCTTCTAAAGTTTAGATTCACTAACAGAAAAACTTCTAAACCTCACACACATAAACTTCTTGAGTGGAAATAAACTGAAAAACAACAGTATCCTGAAATCTTTGAAAAAACTAGATTGTCTGAAAAGCCTGGATCTGTCCAACTGGGAGGTTGCCAACCTGAGAACCTATGAGAGATGGACAAGATGACACAGAGGGCTGGGAAGCTCCAGACTCACACAGAGGTGGGTGGGGATGAGGAAGAGGAAGGGGAAAAAGGGAAACATGAGGACAGTGAGGAGAAAGAGTCTGATGAACACGATGGAGACAGAGATGGAGAAGGGGGAAAAAATGAAGTCGGGAAGAATACAGACAAGATAAGCTGATAAAAAGGTAGAGAACAAAGGAAGAAAATGGAAAACATATAAAGAGCATTAGAGAAATAAAGATATTAAACAATTTTAGAAAAAGATGATTAACATCCCAGATAACCTACAAAAACAGCACTATTCTTTGGCTGACCTGCTCATGAATTTGGTAGCTGTTTTTAAAAAGGGGAAAGGGTGGGAGATTTAGCTAAGCAGCATAAGCGCCTCCCTGATGAGTGCAAGGTCATTAAGTTCTATCCCTGTACCCGCCCCCCAAAAAAGCTGGGCATAGTGGAGCACACCTGTAATCCCAGCACTTGGGAGACTAGAGGATCATTTTAAGTAGCCTGGCTACAAAATGATCAAAAGGCCAACCTGAACTGTATAGCAAGATCTGTCTCAAAAAGACCAAAACAAAATCAAAGGTACCTGTGATACAAACCCCAGGACACCCACCACCCAGAGTCAAAGAATGGTTACTGTGACATCCTGCCTCTTGGGACTCCATCACCACACTTGGTGACTGTGCCCCAGCAAAGCTGTGAATGTAGCCTTGTCTGTGTACTCTGTGAGAGGCCTGTTGTGGCCAGATTAGCTGTAAATGGTGAGTCCGCAGCCTGTGGCTATCAGGTACAACACAGACTGTAATGACACTTTAGCTCTTTGTATAAGCAGCTTTGTAATAAAATCTTAACATTAAAAATGTGTATGATTTCAAACTTTTGTGTAACTGCTGTGAGACAGTGCCACTTTGGTTGCTAACCAAAGACAGCCTTCTATACTTGATCAGCTTGTAGGTTTGTTTTTTTGATGCTAGAGATTCCTCTTATGCTCTACCACTAAGCAAGATGCCCAGCCCAGACGGGACAGATTCTCATTATGGAGCCCAGACTGGCCTTGACCTGGTAGCAATCATCTTGACTCAACCTCCCCAGTGCTGGGATTACAGGTGTGTGCCACCATGCCCAGCTCTCACTTCATCCTATAAAGTACTCACTATCCTAGCTCCCAAAACAAAACAGCTAGTTAGGGCATACTATAATGAATGAGGCTGAGTCCAAATCTAATGTTCATCATATGCACATATCAACAGCACTTAAACTAGTGCATCATAAAAGTTCAGAAGTAAGATTTAACTAAAATTAGGGGCTGGAGGTTTAGCTCAGTGGCATAAGCGCCTGTCTTGCAAGCCGGTACCAATAAAAAGGAACAAGACAAAAAAAAAAAAAAAAAAAAAGATGTAACTAAATTTAACAAAGCAGAGATCTTGAAGTATTTACAGAGGAAAAAGATGGTTTTTCAAATGAAACTTTGACACTTAGAGACTGTAGTATGATAAGTGAGTTCAAGGCTGCGATGGTGGAGCACAGTTTTAGCACACACAAGCTTTTGGCTCAGTCCCTCCACCAAACAACGACTGCAAATAAAATAGCCCCGGAATGGTTGGGCTAAGCGACTCTACCACAAGCACAGTCTATGGCCAGCCTCAGCATTCTGCAGTTTATACAGCAGCGAGACAATCTAGATGATCACCATGTCCCTCTTTAGCTAGAACAATCTGTGTATCTTCTCCTGGAGAACCGACTGTACATTCTACAATGTGTGAACGTACGGTCGAGTCGCAGGCCCCAGCATTTCCTTGTCCAGGCCATGTGGGAAACACCGAGGGCCTCGTTATCTTCCAAGCTGGCTTGCCAAGACTCACCAGTCATCTGGCTTAACAGCATCAGGATCCGCTATCTTAGGCCGCTCATCCCAGTCTTCAGGCTTCCGATCTTCCGGGTCCTCAATTTCTTGTGATGGATTTACAGGAGGTGTCATGTCATTCAACAAATTCCCACTGTTCACGACAGACTGGTCAACTAGTATTTCAAAACTATTATCTGGATTCAAGACTGTAAAGAAGAGAAATGTAATTAATTCATTTAATTAACCACTCACTCCCAACCTCCAGTCACCACAAAATAAAGGAGCATGACTTCTAATGAAAAGCAAGGGCGCAGAAGCATGAAGAATGGCACCAGGCACTGGGCTCAGAACACAGCTATAGTGCTTGCCTCCTGGGGTCTTTAGTTTTTTTTGACGGGGTGGAGGTAGTCTTCAAAATAGCGCCTATGCTGTCTAAACGGGCCTCAACTTGTAATCCTCCCCACTTTGTCTACCAATACTGTGATTACAACTATTCCTTATTTAACAACCTACCTGGGTACAACCGTTCAGACTGATAACCTGCCTGGTTTTGTTTTTTCTGTTTTGGTACGGGGAATCAAACTCACAATCTTGCGATTGCCAGGCAGGTGCCGTGGTGTCTGTTTGTTTTGTACAATTCTGTACATCTTATTTATAGAGGAATCTCAGTATCTTTTTTTGTAATTATACCTTTATATGGTACTATAATTTTTACTGATTGTATGGCACAATACTACAGTTCCATGTTCTGTTATACAGTATAGTACTGTATGTAAGAGTTATGTGAGTCAAAGCAAAGTCATCAAATTGGAGTTTTCTTTGACCGTTTCTTTGTTCTGAATATTGTAATATACATACTATATACAGTTCTTCCTTTAGCAAAGATGCATTTAACAACCTGGTTGGGAGACCATGTCTCAGTCATTAAACAAAGAGATCTATAGAGGCATGTGTAAATCACGTTTCTCAAGTTTCTAAGAATTTTATAATAAATGACAGTTAAAATTCTTAGCACCAAAACAACTCATTTCTGAGCACCAAAAACATCAAGAATCTATACAAACTAATGCAGTTACTGGTCTGACATGAATTGGTATATACCAGTCAGCAGTTAAATTTTTTTCTGTTCCTTTGTTTTTGCTTGTTTTTTGAGACAGGGTTACTATACGCATGTACACTATAGTCCAGGTTAGCCGGACTCACTATGTAGCCCAGGCTGACCTTGAATTTTCAATCCTGCCTCAGTCTCCCAGTGCTAGTTTTATCAACAATAATGAAATATATACTGCCATGAGAAAGATCTTCACATTCTTGTATAGTTAAGAAAGCAAGTTAAAGCAGCACTCAGGAAGGTGAGGCAGGAGGATCACCATGGGTTCAAGGCAAGCCTGGGGTTTATAGTAAGTTCAAAGCCAGTCTAACCCTCACAGTAAGATCCCATCACAAAAAAACAAAAGCAAAAAGAAAGCAAGATAAAGCCAAGTATGTCATCTAAGTGTGCCTGTCATCTAAGCTACCTGGAAAGGGTGAAGGGGGAGGATTGCAAGGTCCAGGTTAGTCCTATCAACTTAGCACGCACATATCCCAAAACAAGAAGGGCTGGGGATGCAGCTGGATTATAGAGTGGCCCTGGGCTCAAATCCAGCCCCCTCCTCTTCCCAACACACAAAAGAAAGCAAGTTCAACATATCTAACTTTGTATACAGTGCTACATGTCTTTATTTATAAAAATAGGAAGAAACACATGTTGCTATTCCAGACAATTTTAAGTATGTCTGCTGGCTTACTTCAATCCTCTAAATTTTTGTATCTACAGTATGTGTTGCTTTGGTAATAAAAAAAAAAAAAAAAAAAGTTACTATATACAAGGGAAGTTGCAGCAGGACTGCTGTGAGAGTTCAAGGCCAGCCTCAGCTACACAGTAAAGACACAGTTTTAATCAGTAAGTGGAGGAAGAAGAGAGGGAGAGACTAAAAAACTAAAAAATGATCCAGTGTCCAGGTGATTAGTCTTAGCTGTCCAGCTGTTGGAGAAAACGAAGAGTTCAGCTGAAAGACACTGCAGAATCTGTATCCATCTCCTGTATGTCCCACTGCCTAACATTCTCCTAGCGAAAGACCAAAGGATGAAAATGGAAAACGGGACTAGTGAAGGGGCTGTGAAAGCTTTTCTGCACTAAGGCAAGTGTTCCGCCACCGATCCCACCCCCAAGAGCTTGCTCTGCACTTTCTCGACCTCGCTCCTCAGCCAGCCTACTGAAGAGGGGCACTTTTTACACTGTAAAGTAAGCTTATCCCACCCCTAAGGCAGGTAAATCAAGGCTCATTCTCACAGTACCAGGCCTTGAACCTAGGGGCCTCAGACACACTGAGTGCTGCATTCCACATGCATCCCTCCACTAAGTACATTCTCTTCCCTTTTAAAATCTGAGTGGGTCTCACTAAACTGCCCAGGACAATCTCCAACTCTTCGTTGTTTTTTTGTTTCTTTGGAGCCTGGCCTGCATTACTATGCAGTTCACTATGAACTCAATAGACAGCCCAGTCTGGCCACAAACTCAGTGTGATCTTCCTGCCTCAACCTCAGGCCTGTCTCTGACTCCGGATTCTCCTGTCAGCCTCCTCTGTGTAGCTAGGGTTATAGGCAGGTACCACACCACATTAGCAAAAATCTTGTTGGTTGCAGACTTGAGTACTGCCCAGATACACATTCCATGCACTCAGTGATAAAGTCATAGTGCTTTAAACCTCCACCAATTGGCTTTTCTTACTTAACGTATAAAGATGGGTCTTCTTATCAGTGAAATAGGTCTTCAGGTCTGCGTCTGGCCTCTTAGCATGCTTTTCTTCATATACTCCTGTCTTGGGGTTTTTATGTCGGAAGATGAAGTGTAACTTATAGTCCTCTCCACATTTATCTGGACCAAACATGATCGTATAGGGGGTCTTGTCGTGAAACTGATCCTTCAAAAACAAAGATGAATTATTCTTTAAGTAGCTCTACTCAAAGTATTCAAAAGCAGCCTTTCAAAAGTATATGACATTTCCTTTTATAATTCTGAATCAGTCACAGTTAAAGGGAAAGCTGATTATGCTGTAAGGTTTTAGATACCACTGAAAAAGAAAAACCAGTAATTATCAGAAAATTTATAATACATTTACACGCTTAAGAAAAAAGTAATAATACACACATCTAATTAACTATTTATTTTTTTCCTCCCAGTACTAAGGAGTGAACCCAGGGCCTTTCCATTGAGCCACACTCCCAGTCCTTTTTATTTTGAGACAGTCTTGCTACATCACTAAGTTGCCCAGGCTGGCCTCAAACATAGGATCCCTCCTGCCTTAGCCCCCCAGAGTGCTAGAGTTACAGGTGAGCATCACTGCACCCAGCTGTTACTGCCGCTTTCATTAATTAAAAAAAAAAAATAGGTAGAGGTGGAGATGGAAGGGGAGGAAGAAGAGGAGGAGAAGACGACAACAAAGAAATAACTTAACAACCTAGCTAAAACTAAAAATTACACAACCCAGAAATCAGGGCCAAGATCAAAACATTTGAAAATAGCTTCAAAAGTCACATTTCACATATAAGTAAATTATTATCAGAAGCAATATTGCTAAAGCGCCTAAAGGTTTAAGCAACAAGGAGTTGGCCTTTATTTTCATAGATGTTACAAATTCTTTTTCCTCTAAGATTAAAAAAATAAAATAAAAAATAAGAGTGGCCAGCCACATTAAAGAAACACCAAGTACCTACCAAGCTGAGTTCCGGAGTTTTGGAAAGCAGTTTCACATATGCACCACCACACTCTATTCCATTCTGGAAATTAACCTCATACCTAATTTCAGGAAGGAAAGCAGAAAACCATGTGGCGTTCTTGAAGCACAAATAGCCCAGTCATGTTTTCTCGCAGGTCATGGTTTAAGAATGTTTTCACCTTCTATTACTTTTAGCTAGATGAGTAGTATTTCTTTTTTAATCTTATTTTTTTATCTTTTTGAGACAGGGTCTTGCTGTGCAGTGCAGGCTGGCCTTGGGCTCACTTTATAGCCTATGTTGGTCTCAAACTTGCAACAATCCTCCTGCCTCAGCCTCTCAAGTGCTGGGATTACAGGAGTGCACCATCACACCCAGCTCTAGCTAAGTAATAATTAATTTTTGCAAAACCTAGGCATTCATTCACTATCAGGAGAATGAATGACCAGTTTCAAAATATTCTAACAAGCAGGAAAACATCTTTAGAGTGCTTGCATTCACTTTAACAACCCTACTAAAATTTATATAATCTCAAACTTTTCAAATAGAGTAATGGTATCTGTTTCTTTCAATAAAATGAAATTTTCTAAAATTACCTGTTCAGGATAGTTTTTGTCAAACAAGCGCTCACTTACTGAACAATGAGAGGCTTGGTGTCAAATCCGAAGGGCTTGTTCAGCTTGGCCGAGATGGCATGATGCTTGGCCCGAGACACCAACACGAGCCCCTTATCTCCTGGCAGCTTCGTTTCCTTCATTTCGTCAACCTCCCACTGTCCTGCAAGACAACAGAAGAAGGCTCTCCACCCCTTCACAACATCTCTGACGGTCTTTTATATGCTAACTCACTAAACTCCAACTCTACCACCCTAATGAACTTACAACATATCCCACTTGGAACTGGGGATGTAGCTCAGTGGTGCAGTGCCTGCCTGGCAAAGCACAAGGTTGTGAGTTCGATCCCTAGTACCAAAAAAAAAAAAAAAAAAAAAACAAACCACACTCCACTTACCTGTGAAAGTTCAGTGGTAAGTATCAAGCACATGTATATTTGAAAAATAGGATGTAAGTATTTTTTAAAGTACAATATTATCCTTTATATCACTGCCCCATAAAAGACCTTCCATTTCTTTTTTGTTTTTTTGAGACAGGGTTTCACTATGCAGTACAGGCTGGCCTTAAACCCACTATGTATCCTAGGATGGGCTCAAATTCACTGCAATCCCTCCTGCCTCAATCTTCAGATCACAGTTGTGTCACCACGCCCAGCTCAACACCTTCCATTTCAAACATGAAGCACCACAAGGTGATTAAATAATAGGCTGAGTCCTACCACATCAAAGGCAACACAAAGAAGGCATAATTTCCAAGGGAAAACCACAAACCATGCCTCCTTTTAAATGACGAGTTTTCTTCCCCCTGTTACTCAGGATTGAATCTTGGGCTTCATGCTAGCTACATCCCAGCCCTTTTCATTTTGTTTTTGTTTTGTGTTTTGCAAAAGCGTCTTCCTACGCTGCTCATCCTGGCCTTGACCTCACTATGTAATCCAGGGAATCTGGAACTTGTGGCAATCCTCCTGCCTCAGTCTCCCAAATGAGAGGATTATAGGCGTGCACCATCACAGTAACCTTTTCTTCTTTTCAAGATAAGTCTTGCTAAACTGCCCAAATTGGGTTCAGTGTGTACTGCTCTTATCTCAGTCTCCCCAGTGCTGAGATCACGAGTGTGCACGCAATGCCCGGTTAAAGCTGTCCTGGTGACACCACAGAAACTCTGTGCCCCTCGGTCACTGCTGGATAGAGGCCAAATGGGCTTCTCTCACCATCGTACTTGGCAATTTCCTCATCAGTGTCGTCCTTCTTGGCTTTGGATAAAATCCACCTGTAATCAAGACAGACCCTCAAATTAAGATTCAAATGACAGTTCAATGAAGAAAAGGAACAGTGTAAATGCTCAGGAAAATGCAGGATCTAGCCTGGCTCCTTAGCCTAGTCTGCCACTCTACTTCCAACTTCTAAATCTGTCAAGCACAAACCTAAGAAAAAGCACCAATACTGTGAGATAATTCTTTTTTTTTTAAGGGTTCAAAAGAAAAAAAAGTTTCTACAAGAATAAAATCTAGGATGAAGAGGGGGAAGGACAGAATGGCAGCAAGCAGTCACAAGTTCTTTTGTTTTCCTGAATGGGTATAAACACTGCAGATATAAAAGCCAGACATTTCACCAGAAAAACACTGTCTGCCCGACAGGACTCCACAGTTCCATCTTAGTCCCACAGTGTTTGCCTCTTAACATTCTGCTCCCTAAGAAGACACTTACCCTGTCAGAGATCCTCTATCAAAGGATTCCGCAAAATAAACTTCTCCTGTTGGGATTGGAGCTTTGTAGGTAACCTGTGTTAAACATAAAAGGGAGTTAAAGTATTTTTAGATTTTTTTTTTTTTTTTTGGCACCGGGGATCGAACTCACAACCTTGTGCTTGCCAGACAGGCAAGCAACTTAAGCTGCTGGGCTAAATCCCCGACAGAATTTCTTTTCTTTTCTTTTTTTTTTTTGTCTTTTTCCTTTTTATCAGTACCGGAGACTGCCTGCTTACAAAGCAGGCACTTATGCCGATGAGCTAAATCCCCAGCCCAGAATTTATTTTCTTAAGCCAGGAATTTAGCTCAGTGGCACAATGCCTGCCTAGCAATGGCAAGTGTGAGGTTGTGAGTTTGATCCCCAGTAGCAAAAAGAAAAGAAAAACAAGTACAAGCCCTGGCCTGAATAGAATTTGTTTCCTTGGCTTGGTTTTAACTGTCACAAAACTTTCATAGCAATTCAAGATATAGCAAGGCTGCCTGAAAGATCATCAAGCGTTTTAGCAAACTTCGAAAAGGATCCAAGTATTACTGGGCATGGTAGTGCACACCTGTGATCCCAGCCCTGGGGGAAGATGAGGCAGGAAAATTGCCATGAGACTGAGAACCAACCTGGGCTACATAGTAAAATCAAGACCAGCCTAAACTATATAGCAAGATTGCCTCAAAAAAAATTTAAATAAAATTATACACACACACACACAAATACATACACATATGTACTATTAACTTTAAAAATGAACCAAATTTATCTTTTTTTTTTTTTTTTTAAAGTCTTTTTGAGACAGGGTCTTGCTATACTATTCAAGTTGGTCTTTTTTTTTGTCTTTTTCCTTTTTATTGGTACCAGGGATCGAACTCACGACCACCTGCTTGCAAGGCAGGTGCTTATGCCGCTGAGCTAAATCCCCAGGTCTTGAGCTCACTTTGTAGCCTATGCTGGTCTTGAACTCACAATGATCCTCCTGCCTCAACCTCCCAAGTACTGAGATTACAGGCATGTGCCACTGTGTCTGGCTTTATCAATTTTTATTCCATTCAATGTTGGGGACTGAACCCAACCCTTGTGCATGTGAGACAAACATACTACCACTGAGCTATACCAGTAACCAAATATCATCCTGATTTCAGAAGGTTAAGGAGAGCTGGATATGGTGGGCATATCTGGTAATCTCAGCACTCAGGAGGCCGAGACAGGAGGATTGCAAGCTTGAGTCCAGCCCAGGCAATTCTCAAAGTAAAAAGTTCTTTAAAAAGGGGTAGGGATATACCTCAGTATTAAAGCCCTAGGCTCATCAATAATAAAATTTTAAAATCAAACCTTTGGAGATGGAGGAAGACTGCTGGTATCTGGTTTTGATTTTGAATCTTCTACCTCTTCAATGACATCATCAAGATCATCCTCAATATCAATCATATCTTCATCATGTCCATCATGAGCTCGAACAGCAACAGCTCCAAGTGCCAGGAACACACAGAGTAACCACTTCCCTTCCATGACCTGCAAAAAGAGAAGTTAAACGTGCTGCTCCTATTTTAAATTTCACGTTAACTACTCACCACCACCAGCACCCAGCCCCGCCAAAAATTAAGGTTTCCAGCAGGCACGGGGCACACCATTATAATCCCAGCACTTGGAAGGCTGAAACAAGAAGACTGCCCTGAGTTGAAAGCCAGCCTGGGCTACACAGTGAGTTCAAGGGTAGCCTGAACTATGTAGACACCCTGTCTCAAAACAACCAAGCAACCAATCAACGAAAAATAAATAATTAAGGCTTCCAAATCAAAGAGCTAAAAGAAAATATTATACAAATAAGGAAAGTGAGCCCAGAAAGGTTGAGTGGTTTTCCTGACACCAGTTAAGATTCAATTTCAAGCAGGGAATGGTCCTGCACGCCTGCAATTCCAGCTACTGTGGAGGTTGAAGCAAGAGGACCAAAAAGTTTGAGGCCAGTCTGGGCAACTAAGCAAGACCTTGTTTCAAACTTTAAAAATAAAAGTGCTGGAGATACAGTTCAGCAGTTCCTGGATTCAATTTCTATTATCAAGCATACATAAAGATTCAACTTTAGGGGCCGGGAGTTTAGCTCAGCAGTGTTAAGTGCCTGTTCGGCAAACATGAGGTTGTGAGTTCAATCCCTGGCACCAAAAAACAAAAACAAAAACAAAAACAAAAACCCCAAAGATTCAACTTTAAGAAAATGCCAACACACATACGCATACCCGTCTCACACTGGCTACCATAGATCTCGGTCCTAACTGCCTGCATCTGTCAAGGGTTTCACAATGAACTAAAGCTCTATCACACACTCACACCGAGTACGGTAAAACATTACAAGCAAAAAGGAAATGCCTTGCTTCGCATTAAAGACTTATGGACACAGCTGCTGTTGCTCAAAAGCCACCAAGTGTAAATAATCTATTTTCCAATTAGGGTTTTAAGATTCCACAACAAAAATAGTAAACCAAGGCTCAGCCACTTTTCACTCTCTTCTAAGCACTCAGTCCCTCATATACATTAGGCTGTATGGTTGGTGATTGGGTCTTTTTCTAGGACCACAGATCTGCAGCAAAAACTAAGCCACATCACACACAACAGGATTTGGTAATTGGCGGATTTTGTTTTAGGGCCTGAGGAAGCAGAGGCTGGTGAAATAGAAGATATACAACAGCAAGTGCAAAACACACACATGTGCACACACTTAGTGCAGAGCACGAAGGAGCCTTTATTCTTTAATAGCTCTGTGACCCCAATTGACACTCACCTTTCCTCCTTCCCTGCTGCTAATACCAGAGAACTGACAGCTTATGTTACTACGGCTTCCTCTTGATTCTCTGAGGCCACCCTATACCCAAATAACAGCTTTGTCATGGCAACACATCTCTGTGTTCCAGGTAGCAATCAGTCCTTCACCTCAGCAAGCTATCCAGTGTTCCCAAGAACCCCTCACGCACCCAGTCATGACACTTCCCACCTCCTTCGCGAAACCAAGGTTCATTAATATTTTTCCCTTCTGCTTTCCTAAGACATGCCACAAGAAACAGGAAACAAAACATAGCAAAGCACCACCCCAAAATGCACATAAGTCTGGTGTGGAAGCACACGCCTGTAAACCCAGTTCTTGGGAGGCTGAGGCAAGAGGATCATAGTGAATTCTAGGCCAGCCTAAGCTAATGGTTTAAGTCCAACCTGAACTACATAGTAAAATCCTCCCACCGCCCCCAAAATACCTCTCAAGTTTGAAAACTTTTTAGAAATGTCTTTAGGGTCAACAGTGGTGGCTCACATCTGCAATCCCAGCACAAGAGGTTGAGAAGATAAGGCAAGAGGATCTCCACGAGTTCAAGGCCAGCCAGGGCTACGTAAGAGAGTTCAAGGCCAGTCTACACTACACAGTGAGACCCCTGCCTCAAAACAAACAAATGAAAAGTGTATTTAGGGTTCAGGTTGTGGCTCAGTAGTGAAACATGTACCTAAGAAGCCTAAAGGTCCTAGGTTTGATCCCTAACACTGCTGCAAAAAAATTTTATGAAGTTTTACTAAAAATGTATTCATGCATACTGTACAATAGTCATCAAGTCCTGACAGAGACAATAAGCTAGAAACCCTATGTATGGGGCTGGAGATTTAGCTCAGCGGCATAAGCACCTGCCTTGCAAGCAGGCAGTCGTGAGTTTGATCCCCAGTACCTATAAAAAGGAAAAAGACAAAAAAAAAAAAAAAAGAAACCCTATTGTACTGTGGATGGGACTATAAAAAACTAACTGCCATGCAAAAGTTGGCCCACTTCTGAGTATTGAGGCCAAGTACCTGGAAGTAGGGTCTCTAAGACCTAAGCTGCATTCCTACACACCCAGATCAACAGCAACACTATTCACTATTGCCCAGAGAGCCAGGTGACCCACACAGCGAATGTGGGGATAAGCAACATGTGATAGATTCATACAAGAACCCTGCTGAGCATAAAGGAAGCCCTGTCACAAGCAGTCTCCAAGTGACCCTTGGAGAGACTACGCTAAAGAACACAAAGCAGTTAGGAAAGGTCAAACGCCACACAACTCTACTGATAAAGTGACTCAAGCAAACACAGATCCAGAAAGTGAAACTCCTAACAGGCTAAGGGAATGTGTTAAAGGCACCTGCTGTTTAATGAGCACAGGGAGTTTCAACTCTGCAAAAGGAAGGTTCAGACCATCTGTTTCCCAATAGTGGAAATGTGCGCCACACCACTGAAGGGTCGGTCCACTGACACATGATTAACAACCTAAGTTTTAAGTTTTAGGGTGGGGTGGTGGCGCCACCTACCCCAGCACTATTTTTTGTGGTTGCTGTTTTATTAGTGCACATTGTTATTCAGTATGGTGTCTCACAGATTTAAGAAACAGTAAGAATTCATTTGCTCACTGGAAAGCACTTTCTTTTCTACCCTCAAAAATTATGCACTAGCCAGGTGTGGTGGTACATGTCTATTCGCAGCACGAGGAAGGCTGAGGCAGGAAAACTGCTCACAGAGTAAGTTCAAGGCCAGCCTGACTGAACCAGATAGCAAGATCCTGTCTCAAAGAGAGTCCCTAAAACTAAGTTACAGCTTTTAAAAATAAAACAGGCTGGGAGTCAATGGTGGAACACTTGCCTAGAACACATGACACCCCAGCATCACAAAGGCAAAAAAAAAAACAAAAAGCAAGAAAGTAAAGTAAAATGTGTTAAGTCTGGTTCTTGCTAATTAAATCACAAATGTTGAGACAGTTTTTCAAGAACAAGCTAGACAGAATGACAGCCCACAGGACTAGCTACTTGCCCTTAAAAAGCTAAAACTCCGGGGTTGGGGGTTTAGCTCAGTGGCAAAAGTGCTTGCCTTGAAAGCAGGCAGTCGTGAGTTCGATCCCCGGTACCGATAAAAAGGAAAAGGAAGGAAGGTAGGAAGGTAGGAAGGAAGGAAGCAAGCAAGCAAGCTAAAACTCCTTCTGCTTGCAAGGTCCACACTGCTATGGTCTGAAAAGGGCCCTGTGCTAGAGTCCTCAGCAGGCGGTGAGAGTTGTGCACAGGGAGAAGGCAGGCCTGCTGCCACAGAGCCTGCTCCGTCCCATGCCTGGCACTGGAGCAGACCGTCTGGAGATAGTTCACCTGGGCTGTTTTGTATTTTTTGCAGGGACTGCAAACTGAACCCAGGGCCTAGTCATCCATGTCTTCGCATACAGAGAATTCATACAAAACAACACAGTATAAAACTGATCTGAACAGAATGAGGAAGGCGATTTAGGTCTTCAAAACCAGACAAGTCACTGATGGCTGTCGTAGTTTCTCGTTCTCTTCTATATAGCTGTCCATGCTTTCATGTATATTGAAGTTGAACAAAACAAAACAGGTGGGGGGACGGGTTGCTTGGTTTCATGATGCTCCAGGTCCCAGTATGGCAAGGGTCCCAGTAAATGCCAGTGGCTCCCGTCCTGGGCCACTGGAGCCTGTCACACTCACAGCCACTCACCACATGGGTAGGGGTGGCTTGGTTTTCCAGCATTCCAGGTCCCAGCATCAGCCTCTTTATTTTTGAGACAGGGTCTTGCTAAATGTCTGAAATGTCCAGGAGGCAGGCCCTGAACTTGTGATCCTCCTGCCTCAGCCTTCCACAGCCGGTGAGGCCTGCTTTTTTTCTTTGTTCTTTTTGGTACTGGGGATTGAACTCATGACCTCATGCTTGCCAGGCAGGCACTTATGCCACTGAGCTAAATCCCCAGCCCCTAGCACAATGTATTTTAAGGTGATCTTAGTTCTCTCCATCACTAAAGAAAATTGGACATTAATGAAAAATCCCCTTTAGTATGTATGCTCCATACACCAAACATGGTCTAAGCAGTCACACTCACGTACCCCTGCTGAGCAGATGCTACAAAGGATGTTGGGCTTCTATGGTTCTAAAAATCATGGAGGAACCCAGACACAGTGGCACATGCCTTTTACACACACATTCAGGGAGGCTGAGGCAGGAGGACTACAAATCCTATCCCAGCCCGAGCAGCTGAAGATGCCTTGTTCCAAAATACTCATTAAAAAAAAAAAAAAAAAAAAAAAACTAGATGACTTTGCGTTTGACAAGGAGTTTTTTATGCAAGGTTAAAGACATACTATGTGAAAGAAAAAAATTACTACGTTCATCTTGTATTATTAAATTCAAAATCTTACTCTATGAAAAGGCAAGAGAATTAACAATCACACACCAGGAAAAAGCCAGGAGTGGTGGCACACATCTGCAATCCCAGCACTCAGGCAACTGAAGCAGGAGATAATACGGAGCACTGGAGGCCAGCCTGAGCTACACAATGAGACCCTGTCTCAAGAAAACAAACATTCTGAAAGATGTATCTAGTGAAGGACTTGTTTCGAAGCACACAAACAAGGCCAGGGAATACAGTTCAATGGCCAAATAAGATCATTAGTTTGATTCGTTGTACAAAAAAAAAAAAAAAAGAAAGAAAGAAAAAAAGAAAGCACAAAAAGAACTCAAACTTAAAAATTAAATCCAGTTGGGGCTGGGGATTTAGCTCAGTGGCATAAGCGCCTTGCCTTGCAAGTGTGTGGTCATGAATTCAATCCCAGATACCAATAAAAAAGAAAAAGACCAAAAGAAAAAAAAATTAAATCCAGTTAAAAATGAAGAAAAGGGGGCTAGGGATTTAGCTCGGCGGCATAAGCGCCTGCCTTGCAAGCAGGCAGTCATGAGTTCGATCCCTGGTACCGATAAAAAAAAAAATAAAATGAAGAAAAGCCGGGGTGCAGCTGTGATACACAATGTGCTTCAGACTCATGAGATCCTTGGTTCAAACGTCAGCACCAAAAACAAAAACCTGGACACAGCAAAAGGTCCTCCACAGGTGAACAGACACAGAAAGCCTAACACAGCCACACACAATGGAGCACTGTTCAGCAAATGAAAGACATGAGTTCTCAAGCCAGAAACAGACATGGGTGAATTTTAAATGTATATTGCTAACAATAAAAGCCAGTCTGCAAACCTGACAGGCCATGACACCCTGAATAAGACATTCTGAAAAGAGAAAAGCTACAGATGGTTAAAAAAAAAAAAAAAAAAAAAAAGACCAGCTGCCAGTGTTTTGGGGAAAAGAGCAGGTTAATGGGTGAAGTAGAGGGGCTGTTTTAAGGCACTGCAACCACTGCTAACAATATTGTAATTATTATGAGTACATGACATTATGCACGTTCAAGCCCATGAAATTTTTACAGCACAAAGAATGAATCTTAACATTTACAAAAACTGTGAGATGGGGGCTGGGGATTTAGCTCAGCGGCATAAGCACCTGCCTTGCTAGCAGGCAGTTGTGAGTTCGATCCCTGGTACCGATAAAAATGAAAAAGACAAAAAAAACAACAACAAAAAAAAAAAAAAAAACTGTGAGATGTCACTTAGAACACAAAGTGATCCAAGGATTGTGTGAAGAGAAGATGAATCGGTCTGTAACTGGTACACTGTAACCCAGAGAAAGCAGCACAGTGGCTGCCACCTCTTAGGTGCTCAAGCAACAATTCTTTTTTTTTTTTTTTAATCGGTACCGGGGATTGAACTCACGACTGCCTGCTTGCAAGGCAGGTGCTTATGCCGCTGAGCTAAATCTCCAGCCCCATTGAGCAACAATTCTAATGCTGCTACACATCTGTACTCTAACCTGACACCACAGAACTGGCGGTGGAGGGTGTGCACTTAATCAACAAGCAAGAGAAAGATGTAGAGGAGCCCACGCGGCAGTGGAAAGGACTACAGACAGCCTCGGCAACATACGCAACAGGTATGTGATACACAGGGTGCACGTTTCCCTGCTGTCATCTGACAGTGCCCACAGAAACAAACACACAACTCTCACACCACACCCAGGACACCAAAACACACCAAAATCTGAGTTAATATTCTCTGAAATGAAACAGGATCCTTGAAGGAACAGCTGATACAAGGATTGCGACAGGAAATGCACAAGATAAGCCTGGGGCATCTCACTGGGCCGGACCATGAAGGGCTCAACAGAACCAAACGCCCACCCCAAGGGATGAACACAAGCAGCGAGTGATGAGGCAAGACCACCGTGCATTCGAGGCCAGCCTGGGCTACACAGGCAGACTACATCTCAGGATGCAAAAATGAAAACAGCAGAACAGAGAAATGTGACTGAGTGTGCCCTGCGGCCAGAGCTGGAGCAATCCAGAGCCCACGGAACTGGCAGTGCTGGGTCTGACGGACACCTCATAGCCGGCGACACAGAGAGGAAGAGACAGAAGCCCCTGCAGGGACCCAGACACACACACTCCCTTTTCAAGGAGGGAGGATAGAACTCACAGTCCTCACAGCAGATGGCACACAGCACGAAAGGGGAAAAGCAGAAAACAAAACTGACCCACTCCAGCCAAGTGATCAGGGCCAGCATCAACAGTGATCCGTCCGTCGTGCTGATGGTACGAATCCCAAAACGCGGTGCAATGTCCAAGGTTGCACTTTAAACCCCTGTATCCTTATTCTGTCACAGGAAAAACTAGACAGACACCAGAAAAATCCCAACAGGGGAACTGTCTACAAGTACCTCATCAGTCTTCCTCAAATGTCACTGTAACAACCAGGCATGAGAGCACACATATAGAACCTCAGCATTCTGGGAGGCTGAGGCAGGAGGATCAGAAGTTTAAGCCCAGCTTGGCTGGAGATTTAGCTCAGCGGCATAAGCGCCTGCCTTGCAAGCAGGCAGTCGTGAGTTCAATTCCCGGTACCGATAAAAAGACAAAAAAAAAAAGAAGTTCAAGCCCAGCCTGAGCAACTTACTAACTCAGGGAGACCTCTTTCAAAAAATAAAAACAGGGCTGGGAATGTGGTGTAGTGTGAAGGCCTGGGTTCAATCTTCCATACTGCAAAAAAGTCTAGAGCATCAAAAGCAAAAAGTCTGAAAAATTGTCACAGCCAAGGGGCACGTAAGTAGATACTAACGGAAAAGCACAGCAGAGACAGGAAAGCTGCCTGAACTAAACACAGACGTTAACTACATTATCAATTGATATCACTATTGGTTCGCAATGTAGGGGGAGAATATTTTGAGATAGGGTCTCACTAGGTAGTTCAAGCTGGTCTTGAACTCCCAGCAATCCTGCAGCCTCAGACTTCTGATCAGGCATGAACCCACCTGGTTCACAAATTCTAACAACTGTACTATATTAGTATTAATTATTAACAACAAAGGAACTAGGTGTGAGAAATATAGGAATCCTTTGTGTTATCTTTGTAATTTTTCTGTAAATGTTACCAAAAATAAAGTTTATACAAACAAAATTCCAAGCTAGGTGTACTGGCACACAGCTGTGACCCCAGCACCTGTGAGGCTGGGGCAAAAGACTGCTGAGTTTGAGGTCAGCCTGAGCTACACGGTAAGTTCTTGAGCAGCCTGCATTACACAGTGAGACCCTGTCTGAAGATGACAAGTCAGGGTCAAGGATCTAACTCAGCAGTACAGTGCCTGCCTGGCAAGCACAAAATCAGGAGTTCAATTCTCAGTATCAATCAATCAATAAACAAACACAAACAAAACAAAACTTAAAGTTATAATAGGCATGACCCTTCAGAAGGGCCAGCAATTAAAACTCAAAACCATAAACATAAAAACCTCTTAACACCTGTTAGTTTTCTATCCCTGTGACAAAATACCAGCCAGCCATAAACACCCTAAAAGAGGAAGGACCTATTCTGGCTCGCTATTTTAGAGTTTCAGTCCATGCCTGACTAGGTGCACTGTGGCAAGCTTGAGAAGAGACTTAAAGGTGTGGTGGGGAAAGGTGCTCATCTCATGGTGCCCAGAAGCAGAGGCAGGCAGACAATGGGCCAGACCCAAGGCACATCAGGGCTTCATTTCTCTGAGCACCCACATACTATCTACTCTTGCGCGTCCTAAAACTTGCCTAATAAACACTTTTTGTTTTTGTAGCCTAGGCTGGCCTTAAACTCAAAGAAATCCTCCTGCCTCAGCCTCCCTCCCAAGTGCTGGGGTTACAGGCACGCCCCACCACCTACAGCTATGACTCTTTTAAGAAAAAAGCAGTGACCTACTTCCTGCAAGTGGGCCCCACCTCCTAACAACCTAGTCAGTAGCTGAATCCACCCTCAGGTTAGTGCCCTCCTTCCCCAATCCTCTCTCTCTCTCTAGGCTCCACCTCTCACCCAGGCTCCCTGCTCACAGATCAATAGCTCCACAGCACAATGTCCACCTGGCAACCGTGAGGTCCTGAGTTCGACTTCTAGTATCAAAAATAAAGAAAAGAAAAAGATCTGAGAGAACCAGAATGGACAGCTTCTCTTAAAAACTGTCTTAGGGGGCTGGGGATTTAGCTCAGCAGCATAAGCACCTGCCTTGCAAGCACATGGACGTATCGATTTAAAAAAAAAAAAAAAAAAAAAAAAAAAACTGTCTTAGATCATTGTGCAGTTCTGCCCTATCATACCCTTTAATGTAAGCAAAGAGTAAGGCAAGAAAACCAGTAGCATGGGAGTCAACACTTTTGGGTCTAAATTCTGATTTACAATTCAGAACTTAACATATAAGACAGAACCTTAAACACTCAAGTCCTAGAGACATGAACATACTGTCCCTCCTTCAAACAAGACATCTGGGCCTGGGATTTAGCTCAGTAGCATAAGCACCTGCCTTGCAAGCGCGCAGTCGTGTAAGTTCCATTCCCGGTAAAACAACAACAAACCCAAAAATCAAACAAGACGTTGGCCACCCACACTTCTAGTAAAAGCTGAGGTGCGGCATCTGAGACTGCCCAGTAGCACACTGTACTTGAACTGCAGGAGTCTGTTCTAAGTGTGGAGGAGAAAGTCTCTGTATCCAGTGTCTTACATAGAAGACAGCCTGGTGGTGGTGGTGGACACTAAATGAGGGTGTTTCAATTCCATGACTGCCAACTAGATGGAAAGCACTCTTTAAAAACTGGCCTCATCAACACCTGCCTGGCAAGCACAAAGTCCTGAGTTCGATTCCCGGTACCCCTGCCCCAAAAAGCCAGAATCAAAAAACCAGTCTCTTAACCAGGGGTGGTGGCACACACCTGTAATCCCAGCACTCAGGAAAGCTAAGCCAGGAGGATCACCACAAGGCCAGCCTGCACTACACAGCAAGATGTGTCTCAAAAAAAAAAAAAAAAAAAAAAGAACAAAAAATTGGCCTAAATTTTAATGTTGATACAGACAGAAGTCCACAAAATCTAAAAGCACAAAAAAAGTGCTAAACTAGGCATGGTGGTGCCAGTCTGTAACCTTGGCACTGTAAGAGGCTGAAGCAGGAAAGTCACAAGTTTGTATCCCATCTAGGAAACTTAGTAAATCTGTGAAATACTGTCTCAAAAAAAAAAAGCCTGGTGATGTTAACTCAGTCCCAATGCTCTGGTGAAACCTGAACAAGTTCTGAAGGTGATCTTAATAACACAGCCATGTTTCCTCAATTCATGAATAAACTGTAGTATTAACTCTACTAACTTAACTTTTTGGGGATTATTTTTGGCTAACATCAAAATAAACTCAGTATTATGCTTACCTCTTATATCAAACTTACAAAAATACACACAGGTACTCTGAATTCTCTTAAGATCACAGCAATCTTCCACCTTTCACAAAAATACATACAAGCTCATCAGTACTGCTTAAATCTCACACCAGTACTCTCTTACTACCACCAAAAAAAGATTGCTAAACTGGTCATGGTGCTGCCAGTCCGTAACCCAGCACTGTAAAAGGCTGAGGCAGGAAGATCACAAGTTTGTATCCCGTCTGGGAGACTTAGTAAATCTGAGATACTGTCTCCAAAAAAAAAAAAAAAGGCTGGTGATGTAACTTAGTCCCAATGTGCTGCTGAAACCTGAACAAGGTCTACAGATTCGTTCCAAAAGTTCCTGGTCCTGACAGTGATGGAAGATGTCACCCCTGAGGGGGGATGGGCGATGGACACGCAGACCTCTTTACTCTTTGTGCTGCTTCTTGCAGTCTTTATTCAAAATGTAAAGCTTTAAAAAGATGTATTAGATGCTTCTTATCTCTGATCAAAGTTGCCAGCCAAAGCATAAAACTACAAAGACTCAGAAATATGAGCCCCATAAGGTAAAGTCTGTCTCAGCTAACTTTGTTTTTGGTGATCAAATATAATTATTTACCTGTAGGCAAGTCAAAGAGTCTCTGTCCTCTGGGATCACAGTCATGAATGTGGCCAAATATACACACAGCCAAGGAAACCGCTCATTTAGAACACAGATTTCGGGTTTACTTCTCAACCTCCCAAGGCAGACAAGAAAGCCTTGCTCTCAAATTCTCATGGTTGGAAGAAAGCTTGAAAAGCAGCTAGCAAACTCACATTTAATATTTCAATCAACTGCACTTTCAGGAGAGTGACTTCATCTGAAATTCTATACAGTGATGTCCATCTACTACCTAGGGACTAAAGCAAGGGGACCACTTTAGTCCAGGAGCTTGAGGCCAGTCAGTATAGTAAGACCCTGTCTACAAACATAACACTAAAAATGGAAGTTTCCTAGTTTAAACCCAATTATTCAGAAAATGAATCCCTTAGCTGGGCACTGCAGTGCACACCTAGAATCCCAACAGTTGGGAGGCTGAGGTAGGAATTCACAGGCCAGCCTGGACTACACAATGAGACTGTCTCAAAAAAGAAAGAAAGGAAAATAGAAATCACTCACACATAGGCAGAACAGAATACGGGACAGAGGGGCTACAGATTTAGCTCAGTGGTATAAGCGCATGCCTGGCAAGTACGAGGTTGTGGGTTCGATCCCCAGTACCAAAAACAAATAAGTAAAAATAAATAAATAAAATGAGAAAACTGATTAATGTTTATTAAAACAAGAATAATACAGGACAGAATAACGCATCAAGTAAGAGGAACCTGAAATCATTTTGCATATTTCCTAGGTAGCTTGGGTCGACTTCTTCATTCCCACAAGTCCATTTTTCCTATCATATAGATGTGTCTAACAGTACTACTGGTTCAAAAGACTGCTATGAGGCCATGAAAGGTAATACAAAATCTATCATCAGGAGCCAGCACTTTTAAAAAAACAACTAAGTCTTGCCAGGTGTGGTGGCACACACCTATAATCCCAGCACTTCAGAGGCTCACTGGCCTGTATGGCAAGACCCTGTCTCAAAATAAACAAACAAACCAAAAAAGACAGGACCTATATAGTCCACACCGGCCTTGAACTCACTATGTATCCTAGGCTGGACTGAACTCAGCAGTCCTCCTGCCTCAGCCTGAGTGCTGGGATGATCGGCCTGGGCCACTGGGCAGGCACACGCAAATGTTTCTGCTTTGATACAAGGCTGGTACAACTGGCCCAGGGCCTCCCCGACACAGGTGAGGAAGCAAGCACTCCACAACTGAGCTGTATCCTCAACCCAGGTGAACAAACTTTCAACTTTCATTATCTGACCCAAAAGATCTAACCAGCCAGTGCCTGGAGATTTTACACCACAAGAAAAACTTCCTTTCTTCTGCCACATTATGTGATTTCTTAACTCTTCCTCCAGCAGTGTACAAAATATGGTAACTTCCATGTTTGTTCTCTGCTTCATCACCAATTGCTTTTCTCTATGAATTCACCTACATTTTTTTGCTAATTAACAGTTCTGTTTAAGCATTCTTTTTTTGGAACCAGGAATTGAACTCAGGACCTCAAGCTTGCCAGGCAGGCAGTGTGCTGATGAGCTATATACCCAGCCCCTAAGCAGACATTCTTTAAAAAAGTATTTATGGGGCTGGAGATTTAGCTCAGCCGCATAAGCACCTGCCTTGCAAGCATGTGGTCGTGAGTTCGATCCCTGGTACGGATAAAAAAGAAAAAGACAAAAAAAAAAAAGTATTTATGAGTTTACTAAGCACTGTTAATGAGGTACATAAGAATTCAACTCACCATCCTTTTTTTAGGGGCCATGGAGTGCCGAAGTCAAACCTTTTTAGGGGCCATGGAGTGCCGAAGTCAAACCTTGCCGAGTTCAAGACCCTGAGCTGCATCCTCTACCCCAGTATCTGGTTTTGTGCTTTTTTAATTTGTTGGCACTCAAGACCCAACACAGGGCTTCTAGTTTGCTAGACAAGCGCTCCACCACTCCCCTATATCCTATTATGGAAGAGTGTTTTTGAACTCGGTGTGAGTCCACTGTGGGGAGTTGGTCACATACAGAACTCATCTTCATTCTTTTCATTGCCCCTTCCCTCCCTCTCTTGGTCCCCCCTTCCCCCTTGCAAAAGATTAAGCTCTATTTTCTATTTTTTTTTTTATATGAAAACAGGGTCTCACTATGCATCTCAGACTGGCCCTGAGCTCACTTTGTAGCCCAGGCTGGTAATGAACTTGCTATGATTCTCCTGCCTCCTGAGCCTCTCACATGCTGGGATTACAGGTGTGCACCACCTCAACCTGGCTTTTCTATTATTTTCTATCTTGCTCTTTATCTTTGGGTTTCTCACTCAATATCCTGTTTTTTAACAAAAGCAGACATACTCTGAAAACTTTCAGTAAATCCAGACTATTTAGACCATCTCTAAGAATGGACAAACAGAAAAGCAGAGTGGGCAAACATCCTGGGTATAGGGGTGTATTTCAATAATCCCAATACTTGGGAGGCTGAGGCAGGAGGATTGTCTGGAGTTCAAGGTCAGCCTGGGCTACCTAGTGAGTTAAGGCCAGTCCAGAACATAGAAGGAGACCCTATTCCAAAAAGAAAAAAGACAGGTAAACATTAAAGAACTACTAAATTCTTCCTTAGAAGCAGAAACTATCTCCAACAAGGATCTATTCAAAAAATAAAAACTTTAAGGGTTCAATTTATTTTCAAAGTTTATTGATACTTCTAAGTTTTATCCTTTCAAGTATGTTTTTCTTTTTTTCTTTGTCTCCAATACTTTTCCTTCAAGAAAGTTCCTTTCTATTCCTAGTTTACTATTTAGCATGACAGGGTTTTCCCCCCATGTTTATTAGGATGATCATCTGCTTCTGGCCTTTATTAACTTGATAAATTACATTCATTTTTGTTTGCTGAGCCAACCTTGCATTCCTGAGGTAAATCCAGCTGGTCGTGGTATACACATAAATCCTTTTAATACAAAACTATATGTTGGTAGACTCAGTTTGCTAGCATTTTATTAAAGATTTCCACATCTATTATCAGAAGAGATGATTTGTCTCATGAAGTCATCCTTGTTTTTTGTTATCAGGGTAATACTAGCCTCAAAGGATGAAGTGGAGCCAGACATAATGTCACATGCCTATAACTTTGGAAAGCTGAGGCAGGAAGATCCCAAGTTTGAGCCTAGTCAAGGCAACTTAGCAACATCGTGAGATCCTATCTCTTTTTTTTTTTTTTTTTTTTTTTTTTTTTTTTTTTTTTTTTTTTTTGTCTTTTTCATTTTTACCGGTACCAGGGATCGAACTCACGACCGCCTGCTTACAAGGCAGGTGCTTATGCCGCTGAGCTAAATCCCCAGCCCATGAGATCCTATCTCAAGAAATCAAAAACAAAAAATAAAACAGCAGCAACAGCACTAAAGGGTTTAGGGATGGGGCTCAGTCCTCTGGCTCCATCCACATGTGGGGGGGCAGGAAGCACCAGCTTGCATTGCACTACACTCTATTTTGTCCAGAGTTGTGAAGAACTTCCTGTTCTGCTCTTAAGTATCTGACAGAATTTACTGAGGATCCATTTGGCTCTAAACTTTTGAGATTTTCTCCTGTGAAAGAAGCTAAAGAAATTTTCACTCTAATTCCTTTAAAAACAACAGTCAGAGTCTAATGCTCTTGTGTGGGGGATGAGGTGTCACTTTGTAGGCCCAACCCCCTCTAACCTGCAATTTACAATAGCCGCCCTGGTATGCGAGAAGGAGGTAGAACGGGAATGCCTGTTCTCAGTGAGCCCTCACCCTCTGGAATCCATACTGTGAGCTGGCTTTGTTTTGCAGAAGTCTTGAGGAAGTGGCTGGCCACCCTTTGTGACACTAACAGCAGACAAATTAACAACATTCTTGAGCTAATGAATTTCTTCCTGGGCTAGAGAAGTTGTGAGAACTGGTTGTGATTATTTACTTCACTTAGATAGTTTTAGAATAAACATTGTAGTCTGTCACGTTGTAGCTTGCCACAAAGAATGCCTTTTCACTACTTAATTATCTGGGCTCTGTGAATTGATCGGGTTTACTATATATGAATCCTAAAATAAAGATTGTGCGTACAGTGCAGTGCAGTGCAGTGTAACGCGGTGCAGACAGCAAAGGTGTCTCTCCTGTCTTTCTTTTCCAAGCGCTGTACCCCCCGTGTCCCGACAAGGCGTGCGTGTTTACCTTGCCCGGAGTTCAGAGTGCTCTAGACACTCACGACAAGTGGCGCCCGAATTCAGGGACTCCGAAGGTCGCTTAGGAAGGTAAGTATAATTTTATTACGGGGAAATGGGACAATCTGCTTCCTCTCCTTTCTTAAAAATTCTTAAACATTTATTATCTATATATGGCATATCGCTCAGGTCAGCTGACTTGGATATGTGTATTGATACAATTAAAGAATATAATCCTTGGTTTCCAGATGAAGGAACTTTGGATGTAAAAGTATGGAGGAAGGCAAGGGTTAGTATAGAAAGGGCTATGCAACAGGAGGAGAAGATTCCTTTACGTTTTTGGGCTATTTGGTCGGTTGTGTACTCTTTATTAAAAGCTATGGAAGATGAACATATTGTAGAAAATCTTCAACTAGAAATTAAGCCAGTTATTCAGGAATTGCCCCTCACAGAGGAGGAGCAGAATGTAGTTCAAAATGACGCTATCGCTTTAAGTAGTGAAAAGGCGTCCAAACTAAAAGTAAAATCCACTACAGCCGACTCAGCTTTAGCTGCCGCAGCAATATCAAATTATGACAATCGCCCAATTTTACAGGCTATACAGCATTTAACACAAGAGGTGAAACAACTCTCCGTTAAGCAGAACCCGCCTGTAGTTCCCTCTGCACCTCCTCCATCTAACCCTAATTGGAGTAAAGCCAAGCTAGCTTTGGCTGATTTACCAAAATTAGGGGATTCTGATGAGGAAAAGCCTGCCTTTGCTTTCCCTGTAATCAGACCTCAGCCAATAGATGGAGAGGCAGTTCCCCCTAGATGGGAAGCATTTAATATGGATGATTTAGCAAAATTAAAAAAGGCTGTAACCCTTTATGGCCCTCAGGCTCATTACACTAGAGAATTAATAACATCGGTAGCAGATCACTATGGTAATCTTGCTCCTTATGATTGGAAAGCCTTGGCCAAAATTCTTTTAAAGGAGCCAGAATATTTACAGTGGCACATGTGGTTTATGGAAGGTTGTGCGGAAAAGGCAAGACAAAATGCTGACGATCGAGATCCGAATATTAGACTCCTTTCTTATCCCATGCTCTCTGGTACAGGTTTCTTTGATACTGTTGAGCATCAGGCAGGAGCTCCAAGAGAGATTCATGCTCAATTAAAAGATATTGCTTTAAAAGCTTGGGATAAAATACGGCCTAAAGGATCAGAATATGGATCTTGGGCTAAAGTTCTGCAAGGAGCCAATGAACCGTATGTTGAGTTCGTTGCAAGACTTCAAAATGTTATAGAAAAAACAGTAGTGGGACAAGACTTACAAGAGCATCTCTTAAAAATGTTAGCTTTTGAAAATGCTAATGATGAATGCAAAAGGGCTTTAATTCCAATAAAAGATACTGGAACGATTGACAATTTTATAAAACAATGTAAAGATTTAAATTCAGAATCTAGGAAAATGCAACTGTTTGCTGAGACCATGGCAACCACGTGGACTAATTGGCAATCTAAAAAGGAACAGTCTTTAAAATGTTTTAATTGTGGTCAGATAGGACATGTAAAGAGGGCCTGTCCAAAACTTGTAGGCAATGATCAAAAAAAGAGATCTAGAGCTCCTGGCTTATGTCCAAAATGCAAGAAGGGAAATCATTGGGCTCGTGAATGCAGGAGTAAACAAGTTAATTCAGCTGAACAAAAGGGAAACGGGAGAACGGGCCCTACCCCGGGCCCCGGACAAATCAATGGGGTAACTCTACCGTATTCTCCCTACAGCCAGCCACCCAACACAGTGCCGCAGTGGACATACCAGCCTTAAAAGATGTAGAATTAAGAGGAGGACAATCTCCCGTGAGAATTCCTACAGGAATTTTTGGTCCTCTGCCTGCGGGAACTTTTGGCTTGCTCACGGGTAGATCTAGTTTAAATCAAAAAGGCATTACTGTTCACTTAGGAATTATAGATGCAGATTATACTGGAGAAATTCAGATTCTGATGTCCTCACTTACAGATTATAAATTATTAAAGGGAGAACGTATAGCTCAACTCATTTTACTGCCTTATATCCCAATAGGATCCTCTGTTGTTCAGCGAACAGGAGGGTTCGGCAGCACTAACCCTATTAATGTAATGTGGACAGCTAAATTATCTCAACAACAACCTCTTATTAATATTTTTATTGAGCATAAGAAAATTCAGGCTCTTATAGATACAGGCTCGGATATTACTATTGTTAAACCTACTGATTGGCCTTCTCATATTACTTATACTATTATTCCATGTAATATAAAAGGAGTAAGTAAAACTCCAGTAAATACAATTGGACAAGCCACAATGCATATACATATAAAAAATGAAGAGGGTCAAGTTGCTGTTATTAAACCTTATATCTTAGAGGTACCAGTTTCTATTTTAGGAAGAGATGTATTAGAACAATGGGGAGCTTATATACATTTTTAATATTTTGCATGTTTCTACAGCCTAGGGAAATGAATCCTTTAAAGCTTAATTGGAAAAATGATGACCCAATTTGGATAGATCAGTGGCCTATGACTACTCAAAAGTTACAGGCAGCGCAGGAATTGATTGATCAACAGCTTTTTCTACATCACATAGAACCATCCACATCTCCTTGGAATTCTCCAATATTTGTGATAAAAAAGAAATCAGGCAAGTGGAGACTTTTAACGGACTTACGTGCTGTAAATTCATCCTTAATTCAAATGGGAGCCCTTCAGCCCGGTATTCCTTTACCCTCAGCGCTCCCTGCTGGTTGGTTTGTATATGTTATAGATTTGCAAGATTGTTTTTTTAACATCCCATTACATCCAGAAGATAGAAAACGGTTTGCTTTTTCAATTCCTCAAACAAATTATCAAAGACCTTATCAAAGATATCAATGGAGGACTTTACCCCAAGGAATGAAAAATTCCCCAACTATATGTCAAATTTATGTTGATGCAGCATTAAAACCAGTGCGTGCACGATGGCCTCAGGTTTATACGGCTCATTTCATGGATGATATTTTATTCTCATATAGTGATAGAAATGTTTTAGAAGATATTTTAAAAACTTTACCTCAATATTTTTCTCCGTTTGGACTTGTAATAGCACAGGATAAAATTCAAAAGGAAGAAGTTAGTCATTATTTGGGATATATTCTTACTAGACAAAAGGTGATTCCACAAAAAATGTCTATTAGGAGAGATAAGTTATCCACTTTAAATGATTTTCAAAAATTATTAGGGGATATTAATTGGCTTCGTCCCACACTAGGTATTCCTACCCATGCATTACAGCATTTGTTTGCTACTCTACAGGGCTCTTCAGATCCATCCAGCCCTCGTTCTTTAACAACAAAAGCCGAGCAAGAATTACAGTTTGTAGAACAACGAATTAAGGATGCATTTTTAATTAGGATTGATCCTAAATTGCCTCTAACTTTATATATTATTAATACTTTTCAATATCCCTCTGCAGTTTTAGGTCAAAATGCTATGCCAGTAGAATGGGTATTCACTAAAACTAAGCAATCTAAAAATGTTATGCCTTATATTGACATGGTTGCAGCTTTAATTATGAATGGTAGAGCTCGTTCTATAACTTTGATAGGAGAAGATATAAACAATATAGTTATCCCTTTAACTAAGGAACAATGGGAATATTTGTTGTCAATTACTGAAACCTTACAAATTGCTTTAGCAGATTTCATGGGAACTTTTTCATATCATTTTCCTAAAAGTAAATTATGGGATTTTTTTAGACGTCAACAATTTGTGGTTAATACCTTATTAGCTGTACAGCCAATTCCACAAGCTTTGACTATATTTACAGATGGATCTAAAAATAAAGCTGCATATTGGACTCAAAAATCTTACTGGGTACGTCAGACAAATTTTAACTCTGTACAACAAAATGAACTTTTTGCTATATTACAAGTGTTTTTAGATTTTCATAACCAACCTATTAATATTATAGCCGATTCGGCCTATTCTGTTGGAGTAGTGACAAATATCTATTCAGCTGTGTTATATTCTAATAAGCCTGCTTTATTGTCTTTATTTCAAAATTTACAAATACATGTTCAAAAAAGAAATCATTCTTATTTTATTACTCATTTACGTTCTCATTCTCAGTTACCCGGACCATTAGTATCAGGTAACAATACAGTGGATTCCTTAGTTATGTTCACCACACCCGTTGAAGAACATCAATTTAATCATGCAAATGCAGGACATTTGCATCTTAAATATAAGATACCTTTTACAAAAGCTAAACAGATTGTAAAAGCCTGCCCTATTTGTAGACCATTACATTTAAGAATTATTCCCGCAGGTGTCAACCCTCGAGGAACTCAACCTAATAAATTATGGCAAATGGATATTACACATGTACCTTCTTTTGGTCGGCTTTCTTATGTACATGTAGTTATTGATACCTATTCTTCATTTCTATGGGCCACTGCTCAACAGGGAGAATCCACTAAAAATGTTATTGTACATTTATTGGAGACTTTTGCAGTTATGGGAATTCCTTCTAAAATCAAAACAGATAATGGACCTGCTTATACTAGCAAAACATTTAAACAATTTTGCGATCTCCATAATATTATTCATATTACAGGGATTGAATATAACCCCCAGGGTCAAGCTATTGTTAAAAGAGCACATGGCACTCTTAAGTTGCAAATTAAAAAATTAAAAAGGAGGAGTCAGGAGGATATTCAGATACCAATACTGTTTAAATTGCAAAACAGTCCAAAAACATTACTGCATCAAGCATTGTTTATTTTAAATTTTCTCAATTTACCACAAGGTGAAATATTAACTAGAGCTGAAAAACATTTTGAACAGCAACAACAGCCCTTTGTGATTAATGAACCTATTTGGACTAAAACAGCTCCAGAGGCTGAATGGGAGAGGGGCACATTGCTCTATAAGGGGAAAGGTTTTGGTTATATCTCCACAGAAAATGGAATTCAGCAGTGGGTCCCTGGACGATGGATCAGGACCCGCGTCTCCAGATCCTGTTCACCAGCCCCGGAGACAACTCCCCAAGGAACCGGAACCGTGCCTTCAGAAGCGAGCGCGAAACCAGCTAGAAGCTGAGGATGCTGAGCTTGTTCCTATCGCAGCCATGGCCAGATTAAAGCTAAGAAAATCCCGCCGCTCACAGCGACCAAATTTAAATCCCCTCCCTACATGGGGACAATTAAAGAAATTGACCATAGAAGGGCAACGGCTTGTCCTTCAAGCAGGAAAGCCTTTAAACCCTGAAAACTTGTTTTTAGCTTTATGTGCCTTGCTCACCGTTGCATCGGGGACTGAGGTACCTCCGCATTCGTACTGGGCATATATTCCAAACCCCCCTTTATTAGAACCTGTAAAATGGGGAACTAGTGATATTTTACTTTATACCACACCTAGAGAAATTTTGTCAGCACCGTGGGCTGATTTAACCCCCCACAATCAAGATGATGGGACACTATTCAATTTTACTTATTATGGTAATCAAAGGCCTATTTGCATTGGGGAACCGCCTTGCATCCCTCTGGGATGGCAGTATTGGATTCAACATGGAATAAAAGCAGGCAACAAAAGGACAAGGCTTCAAGCCTTGGCTGCTCAAACCTTTAATGTTACCTGGAAAAATTTAACAGCACCTGATACAAATACATTTCCTGTATGCCCTGAATTCACTTATAAAAATATTTCTTATAATCCCATAATTTGGCAACTATGTATGGGAAAATTTGCTAAAAATATTGATGGGTATATTATTTGGGGACCATTTGGAAAATTCGTTAATGGATGTGCTGAATGGAATGAGACAAGATGTAATCTCTCTGTTGTGTATAGTCTTCCAGATCCAAAGAAAATAACTGACGGAGCTCCTATATTTCAACAAAAGACGGCTCTCTTGTGGTGGGGAGATGGTGGAATCGCTAACCCTGCTGTTGCAGCCGAAGAATACCCTCATCACCTTCAAAATCATATTTGGAAGATCCCAGCCGCTATGCAACCTGTAACCTTGTACAATGTTTCATATTCAGGGACTAGTCGATCTGTATCTACTAATTATAATTTTACTAGGTTTAAAATGTATAATATTACTGTTTGTGCACCTCTGCCTTATGTCTTTTTAGTGGGAACTTTTAATTTTACACATTTTTCTTGTACTTGTTTAAATTGTCAATTGTTTACATGCTTAAATAGCACACTAAATTTCACTAAGCCTTATACAGTTATGCTGTTACAACAAAAAACTCATATTTGGTTGCCTGTAAATTTAACTCGACCATGGTCTCAAGACCCGGTAATTTCTGTTACTACTGAATTTTTTAAACATCTGTTAAAACGTACAAAAAGATTTATTGGAATAGTGGTTGCTGTACTGTTAAGTCTGATAACTGTAGCCTCTCTAGCAGCAGTCTCAGGAGTAGCTTTACATACCTCTTTGCAAGAAAAACATGTTGTCGAATTATGGCATGAGAATTCTCATGAACTTTGGTTAACTCAGTGGCAAATAAACGCCAAACTACAACAACAAATAGACCTCCTTAAACAAACAGTTGAATGGATGGGTAGAAAAATATTGGCTCTTCAGCATCAAGTGTTTTTAAAATGTGATTGGAATTCAACTACTTTCTGTATAACCCAACGACCTTATAATCAAACAGAACATGAATGGGAAATGATTAGAATGTATCTAAATGGAAACACCTCTGCCCAGGAGGAAATAGAATCTTTGCATAATCAAATTGACAAGGATTTTGCAAAGCAAAATGATGATGAATCCCTAGCACAATTCGCGCAATTGCTTGCTCAATCTTTGAAAGGATTAGATTCCAAAGGAATCTGGCAGAGCATTACCCACACTTTTAGTGGCATGGGACTTAGTTTAATTATAGTTCTCATTGCCATAGTTCTTGTGTATTTTTACTGCATAAGACGAAATGCTATTAATAACCTGATCTTATGGAAATTGTTGTTAAAAAATAAAAAGGAAGGAAGTGTGGGGGATGAGGTGTCACTTTGTAGGCCCAACCCCCTCTAACCTGCAATTTACAATAGCCGCCCTGGTATGCGAGAAGGAGGTAGAACGGGAATGCCTGTTCTCAGTGAGCCCTCACCCTCTGGAATCCATACTGTGAGCTGGCTTTGTTTTGCAGAAGTCTTGAGGAAGTGGCTGGCCACCCTTTGTGACACTAACAGCAGACAAATTAACAACATTCTTGAGCTAATGAATTTCTTCCTGGGCTAGAGAAGTTGTGAGAACTGGTTGTGATTATTTACTTCACTTAGATAGTTTTAGAATAAACATTGTAGTCTGTCACGTTGTAGCTTGCCACAAAGAATGCCTTTTCACTACTTAATTATCTGGGCTCTGTGAATTGATCGGGTTTACTATATATGAATCCTAAAATAAAGATTGTGCGTACAGTGCAGTGCAGTGCAGTGTAACGCGGTGCAGACAGCAAAGGTGTCTCTCCTGTCTTTCTTTTCCAAGCGCTGTACCCCCCGTGTCCCGACAAGGCGTGCGTGTTTACCTTGCCCGGAGTTCAGAGTGCTCTAGACACTCACGACACTCTTGGATGTTTATATTAAGTGGTTGTAAAGGTAAAAAAAAAGTGGTCTTCCTTTCATGTAAACTATCCATCCAGTGGCCTCTTTAAATATTTTAAATTTTGTGGGCTTTAAAAAACATCCAAGGTAGCCTAACAATCTTCACAAGAACCTTGCACATCTCTTTAAAGTATATGCACGCTTTTACAAATTATGTAATCTGCCCAAGGTCATAGCTATAGAAACTCAAACCACAATCTCGGTCACCTACTTAATAACTTATCTTGGCTGAATCACTAAACACTGGGCATCAATTTCTTCATCTATAAAATGATGATAGCATCTATCCCTTAGGATTGATATATAAATAGAACACATGTAAAGTTAAAACATTTAAGGAAGCCAGGCATTGGTGGCACACACCTGTAATCCCAGCACTCGAAGCCTACACAGCAAGTCCTTGTCAAAAAAAAAAAATTAAGAAAATACGTGATTAAAAAAAAATAAAATACATGATACTCCAAGTGTTGATTATTGGAAGTATATATCCTACATTTTTTGGATTGTATTTTCATTGACAGGAACATTAAAATATATTTCTGATAGTAGTTTTAAATAAATTAAGTAGGTTTAGGATGTGAATACTCAAAATATGCTAAATTCCTTTAAAATTTCAGTAATTTTTACAGCTCATAGTTAAGCTCAATAAAAAAGTACTTTTGTTGTCATAATAAAGCACTTGCTAAGTTTTATAGTAAGCTGTACAGATTAAAACTACTTAGGCATGACTTCCTAGGTGCTATATGACTTCCTAGGTGCTATATGAGCTGCCAATTCTTGCACTGTTCATTAAGATTTTCAAAATAACTTCCTATTCACCAAGTTCTCTTTCTGTTCTAATTGCCCCTCAAGGTGAAGTATAGGAGATTCGCATTTCTACTTATTTATTACCAGAAATGGAACGCAGGGTCTTGTGCTTGCCAGGCAGGCACTGTTACTGCTGATGAAGCCCACCTTTTTAAACAGGAATTCAAGGGCCAGAAATACACCTCAGTGGCATAGTGCCTGCTTGGTCCTGAGTTCCATGATACCAAAAAAAAAAAAAAAAGGAATAAAAAGGTGGGCTCCAAAGCTAAGTACACACCACACTGAGCCCACAACTGTCTCAGAAACCTGCATTCACATACATCAACTGTTGCAAGCATCAACCATCTGCAAGCAAGGTGAACTCTAACTAGAGAGATACAACAGTGTGACTGCCAGAACTGCACCAACTCCTTGTCAAAGTGTCTAGGCCTTGTGGCCCCTGGAAGATAGGGAGCTAACTGAACTGCTGAGTCGAGATAGTAGTAGGAGGGGGAGAAGGGATACAGACATCCATTTCCAGTCTAGTTAGAAAGTTCTCTTCACTCTTAACCCTCCCTCCTCTGATCCAGTTATCTGGCTTGTTTCTGTACTATCGCTAGTGTAGAACAAAATTCCCAAGCTGTTGGGGGGGTTTTGGTTTGTTTGTTTGCCTTTTTGAGACAGGGTTTCACTATGTAGTCCAGACTGGCCTTAAACTCCCAGTTATCCTCCTGCCTCAGCCTCCACAGTGCTGGGATTACAGGCACCCACCACCACACCCAGCTACAGCTGTAGATTCTATTCATGATCCTCAAATACTGCTGAAAAGATTTAAAAATATAAAAAAACTGTAAAGATTAACAAAATTCTTCCTCGTAAAAACACACACAAAACTTTATTTTAAAAAAAAATTAAGCAACTCTTTCGTAAAGTGAAGGTAACGACTTCACTGCGTTCACCTTTGTCCTCTCCAGGTTCACCGTTGACTGCCCGGAACGTCCCTCAACAGCTTGCTATTGTCATTCCCAGTAGATTACCACAAGGGCAGCTTCGCCCTCCACCGCCATCAATGAGACTTCGGAGCCTGAGAAGCGGGACTCAGCCGGCTCCTAGCCTGGGCCATCAGGAAAGTGGCTCAAGGCTCTGTACTCTATATCACTATCACTTAAGGGGGAGCTACCACAGATCAGGCCACTGTCTCACTCTGCACACATCCCTATTTAATCCTCACGACTCCACCATTATCTCCTACGGGGCGCTGGGGCCCAGGAACAAGGAAACTACCCAGAGCCACCTAGCAACAAACGGCCGCCCCGGTGCTTGGAGCCGACCCCAGTCTTCAAACCGACGCAGGCCAGCCCTGTCTGCGGCCCGGGTGGCCTGGCGCCTCGGGACTCTCGAGAACGGCCCTGCCTCGGCGGCGGGCTCAGCCTCACCCCGAGCCAGTGCCACGATTCTGAGACTCGCGTGGCAGCCGCCACGAGTTCCAGAACATTCCCCGCGCTCCCGGACCCAGACTGGGCCGTGGGGTCCCTTCCCCACAACCCGCACCCCCGCTACCACGCCTTTTCCCCGGCCTCGGCCTAGGGGACAGAGGCCAGGCCCGATCTCCAGACCCGGGAGGCCGGGCAGCCCGCACACCGCAGGCCCAGGAAAACCCTGAAAACATCGTCCTGGCCCAGGTTCGCGTCTCCAGAGGTCAAGCGAACCCGGACACCTGCCACGCCTCCCGGACAGCGGCGGGGCCTGGCTTGGCCGCCGGGACCCGGACCGGGAGAGAGGAGCGCGCCGGCCGTCAGAGGCTCGGCCGGCGCCGGCCCCGGCCCCTCGGCACGGACACGCCCGAGCCCCCCGCCGCGGCGCCGCGCTGCCAGGCCCCCGCGGTCCGCCACGGCCCGAGGCGCGGGCAGGCCCCTTGCGTCTCACCTACAGCCCCTGCGGCCAACCGCGGTGCCCGTGCCTTCTCCTACCCGCACACCTGGCCCCGCGCTGCAGTGCAGACAGCCGCGGAGGTGGCCCGACCGTCACGTGCCGCTAAAGCAAGAGGCCTCGGTTACCGCGGCCTCGCGAGCGAGCCCAACCGCGCGAGGCCCAGCCCTGCGTCAGCCCCTCGCTCCTGAGTAGCTCGGCCTGGCACCAAGTCCCGCCCCCTCCCGCAAGCTTCGAGAATCGGTTGGTCGGAGCGGCCATCGCTCTATGCACCTTCCCATACGCCCCCTAGGGCTATTCTTCGTGGACTGTGAGGATTGGTTGAGATTAAGGCAGGAAGTGACTGCTGATTGGGCAAAAGCTAGGGGGACCGCTACGATTGGGATCCCGGGGCGCGCGCGTCCTGGGGGCGGGGCGAGCTTGGTTAGTGTTTCCGCTCGCAGACGCTCAGCTGCCTTAGTGGGCGAGCAGCCCGACTTTACTGGCTTAGTCCGTGGCCCTCAGGTGCAGGAACATCACCCTCGGGCCTGCTTCCCTCGCTGCGAGGGTGAAGTGCAGGAGGGAGGGGAGTTCTGGTCACTTCCGGTGCAGTGAGCCTGCGTCGTACAGAGCCATCGCGCTGGGCCGAGGATCCTGCGACCGCGATCTTGCTCGGCACAAGAAGGCCAGGATAATATGATCTGGGATGATGTGTCCCTAAAATCAGGGACCACGGGACTGAGAGAAGGGTAGTGCAATGGGACGATTTCCGATCCATTTTTTTGTAACCCGCCGTTGGCACATTTTCCGTTATTAGTACACTGAGAACCTCAATGAATGAAGTGGCCCAAGATTTTTATAACATCAGGAGGTTCTGCTCTCCGTCCTCCGTTTGAAGGCCCAAAAGGTTTAATGCTGGGGCCTGCGGGGCGGAGGTGGGGTAGGGGGGTGGTCCCGAATGTAATCACCTGTAGCTAAAGCCACCTGGGAGACGAGAGAGATCAGTGCTTTGACTTTTGCAGCTCTCAGCCTCTAAGTTTGTCTAAGAGAATTTTGCCTTCCTTATTTACCTGGAGAACTGGATATTTAAACCAATACAAAATTCTGAAGCTGGACATGGTGGATCAGGCCTGTAGTCCCAGCTTCTCCCTCTTAGTCCCAGCTTTCATGGAAGGCTGAGGCAGGAGGACCCCTTGAGCCCAGAAATTGGAAGCTAGCCTGGGCAACATAATAAGATCCGTTCTCGAACATTAGTAAATATTATGGAGAAGTGTGATGGCACAAGCTCCTGGTGACAGTCTGAGGCAGGAGGATCACAAGTTTGAGCATAGCCTCAGTAATACTAAAATCCTGCCTCAGTTTTTGAAGGGGACTAGGACAAGGCATGGTGATGCATGCTCCAATCCCAGTACTCAGGAGGCTAAGGCAGGAGGATCGCCTTGAGTTTGAGACCCCTGTCAAAAAAAAAAAAAAGCATAGCGACACTCCATCTCAAAAAAACAGAACAGGGAAAGAGATAAAGCTGGAATGGGGCTGGCAGGCTCTACAACGTTGGAGGAAAATGTTTTTTTTTTTTTTTTTAAATCAGGAATTGAACTCATGACCTCATGCTTGCCAGGCAGGCGCTGTGCCACTGAAATATATACCCAGCCTGGAGGAAGGCTTCTCTTCAGGGAAGAGTGTATGCTAAAGCAGGAAGCTGGTCCCTGAGCGGGGAGTGGTGCATGCAGGGGTGCCGAGGCTGGAGAAGGGCATTGGATTATGATTTAAATTTTGATTGTGAGGCAGATGTTCAGAGACATTTAACATTAACACTATTCCAGGAGGTCTTGAAAGAGAATCCTACAGCCTCTGAGGCCAGTTAGAAAGCCACTTCTTGCAGTTAATAAAAGGCAGAACTAGGAGATGGCAGAATCTATAGAAAGAAAACCAGAAAATGTTGATGCTGAAGCAGTCCCATGGATCCAGGAGGATAGGGAAAGGCAGGAACAGAAACCATAACTGAGATTTTGGCCTGGGTGGGGCTGCAGCTAAACTGCAGCACCCTGGAAGAAGGAAATCAAGCAGCACTGATCCCGAGTTTGGGGCCAAGATAGAGCAGGACATGAGATGGGGATTTCTTACAGTTATCTTCAAAGAAACCTGAGAGCCAGGTGTAGTTGCACACATTTGTAATCCCAGCACCAGGGAGGCTGAAGCAGGAAGAACACCATGAATTCAAGGCCAGCCTGGGATACGTAGTGAGTTCAATGCCAGCCTGAACTCCATAGCAAGTGTCACATAGCAAGTGTCACACACAAAAAAGTAAACTGAGGACAAAACCCTGAAGAATGAGATATTTTCTTTACAATCCCAAAGGCACTCTGAGGTATTAGTTTGTTAAAGGAAGTAACTGGAGCCAGGTGTATGCCTGTCCCAACTACTCGGAGACTGAGGAAAGACGGTTTCTTGAGCCCAGAAGTCCATGACATCAAAAAAGAAAAGAGAAGAGCTGCAGTTCTTAGATGCAGAAGAGATGGGATGCTGAGTGTATTCTGACTTTTAAGATATAATCTGCATAGTGGTTTTCAAAACAAATTATTCATACAGTAAGTCCTGAACTTGCAAAAAGTTCTGTTCTGGGAGAAGGTTTGTAAATTGCATAAGCTCATGTTCCAACAAGTCAGTCTTAGCCAGTACACCTGTGACTTTTTTTTTTTTTTTTTGGTCTTTTTTTTATCAGTACTGGGGATCAAACTCATGACTCCCTGCTTGCAAGGCAGGCACTTACGCCACTGAGCTAAATCCCCAGCCCACACCTGTGACTCTTAACATAGAACGCATTAAAAAAAAAAAAGAAAGAAACATAGAACACATTCGGGTGTTCTCAGCTGGAATATCTGCATGCCAGATATTCTATTGGATCATTTAAAAATACACACCAGGCCAGGTGTGGTGTTTCGCACTTATAATCCCAGCACTTGGGAGGCTGAGGCAAAAAGATTGCACCACAGAGTGAGTTCAAGGCCAACCTGAACTACATAGTGTGACCTTGTCTCAAAAGAAACCTAAATAAAGTACACTTACCCTTTGACCTAACAATTTCATCTCAGGAATATGTATCTTTACTGTCTATCCACCACTTATAGTGTATAACCATGTACAGTGCTTATATATAAACGCATTGACAGAATAAATGCGTTGCAGCATTATTTGTAGAAAAAAATTCTGAACATAATCTAACACATACTTAGAAAAGTGATTCATAAACTGTAAGCTATCTATATGATTGTATACTGTTGCAAGCATTAAGTTATATACATATTGAGAAAGAATGATTACTAAGGTATTTTCTTAAGACAGAGTCTCAAGGCTGGGGATTTAGCTCATCTTGCAAGTGCAGGGTGATGAGTTCGATTCCCAGTACCAATAAAAAAAATGCAGACTCATAAAATTGCCCAAACTAGCCTCAAAGTCACAATCCTCCTGTCTCAGCCTCTCCACTACCTGGGGAGTTGTGCACCACCATTCCCTGGCCCAGCTGGGCCCTCCTTGGTGTAGAAGAGAAGATGAACATACCAGAGATGGCACCTGGTCTTGCCTGGCCTTTCCTACTGGTTAGGCTGCGAATGGCTATCTTTCCACCACACAACTCTGGCATTGTTGAATCAATAGGCAAAAAAATATGTTAATGGGAGTGAAATTAAACATTTTGCATGTTCATTAATCATATGTATTTCCTCAAGAATTGTGTCATTTGTCCGTTTTTTGTTCTGGGGTTTGCCTTTTCGCATTGGTTTATATTTTTATTCTATACTGGGGATACCCTCCCACCTGTAAGCCAGCTCTCTCCCACTAAGCCACCTGCACCAGCAGTCCCTGGATTAGGACATCAGTTCACCGACCTCAGCCCCTACCTTCCTTCACAGTTTATATCTGAGGCCTCTTCCTGAGTATTAGGAACAGACTCATGTTGAAACTAACAAGCACCTAGGGGTGTGAAGCAATGAGGGGAGGGCACTGTCCTGTCTCAGCCTTCTGCTGCCCTGGCCAGGACCACAGTGCAGGCTACGCTTTCCCTTCACAGCACCCCACACACACACAGGCAGCTGCTCCGTCTTCCAGATGACTCATCACCTGCAGCTGCTTCAGATTCCCCCGCTCCTCGGGTCCAGGCGGAGGGCACCTGGGTCTCGAGCACAGACCTCTTCTCTCTGGAGGACCATAGTGCAAGGCCAGCCTGGGCAACTCAAGGGCAACCTGTTCCAAAAAATGAAAGGAGCTGGTGGTGTGTCGCAGGTGGACAGCTCACCTAGTATGTTCCAGTGCCGGGGTGTAGGCGCCAGCACAAACATAGGTATGGACACACAAAAGCTGCTTTGCTCTCAGGGAGTTTGCCAGGAGGCCTGTCTTCCTGCTTCAGAGTGACCACATAGCCTTCTCGGCCTGCTCTTTAACTGCCACCCCCACCGCGCCCCCATTCTGGACTTGGCCCTCCTAGATCTTTAGCTTTTTTTTTTTTTTTTTTTTTTTTTGCTACCAGGGATTGAATTTACAACCTTGTGTTTGCCAGGCAGGCACTTACACTATTGAGCTAAGTCCCCAGCAATCTTTAGCCTCTTGAAAAAAATAATCAGCTTCATTGTAGAGTTCCATGATGTTAAAAAAAAATGCAGACCATGTACCACCATCACAGGAGGGCAGGCCACCTTGGCAAGGTTCCTGATCCCAACCCACTCCTGGCATTCTCCAACACCTAAAGTGATGTCCTTTCCATTGGCACCACCTCACCTTTGACCCAATTCTGACATGACCTCTGAGGTTACAGCTGTTAAGTTTGAGGCCAGGGTTTGCTATGTAGTGCAGGCTGGCCCTGAACTGAAGATAATCCTTTTGTCTCAGCCTCCTGAGTGCTAGGATTACATGCATGGACCACCATATTGGCTCAGTTTTTATTGTATTTACCACCCTCCTCAAAAAAAAAAAAAAAAAAAAAAAAAAAAAAAAAATATATATATATATATATATATAGCCAGGCATGGTGGCTCGCGCCTGTAATCCCAGCACTCGGGGAGGCTGAGGTGGGAGAATCATTGTGAGTTCGAGGCCAGCCTGGGCTACAAAGTGAGCTCAAGGCCAGCCTGAACTGCATAGCAAGACTGTCTCAAAAAAAAAAAAAAAAAAAAAAAAATATATATATATATGCATTTCTTTATTTATATCCATTCCCAATCAATCCCTGCAGCCAGGCCTATGTAAAACCTCCCATTTCCTGTTTCTATAGATAAAATTTGTCTTTCCTACACTTTCACATTAATGGAATCATATAGTATACAGTAGTCCCCCTTACCTGAGATTTTGCTTTTTGTGGTTTTAGCTAGCCTCAGTCACCATGGTCCAGAAATACTAAACAGAAAATTTCAGAAATAAAAATTCATAAATTTAAGGCTGACTTGATGGTACATAACTATAATCCCAGCACTGAGGAGGCTGAGGCAGGAGGGTATGGTGAGTTCAATGCTAGCCTGGACTCCATAGTGAATTCAAGGCTAGACCAAACTATATAACCAAGCCCTGTCTAAAAAAAATTTTTTTAAATTCCTAAATTTAAAATAATTTTTAAGCCTGGTGTGGCAGCATATGCTTGTAGTCTCAGCACTCAGGAGACTGACGCAGGATTGTTGCAAGTTTGAGACCAGCCTGGGCTACAAAGTGAGTTCAAGGCCAGCCTGAAGTGCATATGGAGACCCCGTCTCAAAAAGACAAATAATAGGGCCTGGGGATTTAGCTCGGCGGCACAAGCACCTGCCTTGCAAGCAGGCGGTCGTATGTTCGATCCCTGGTACCGATAAAAAGGAAAAAGACAAAAAAAAAAAAAAAAGACAAATAATAGCCAGGGGTTTAGCTCAACTCAGTGCCTGCCTGGCAAGCACAAGGTCATGAGTTTATCCCTGGTACCAAAAAAAAAAAAAAAAAAGACAACAATAATAATTTTAATGTAGATTGTTATAATTTTTCTATTATTGTTAATCTCTTACTATACCTAATTTATAAACTATCAAAGTGTATCTGTACTGGGAAAAACATACATACAGTATTACTATCTGAAGTTTAGGGTATCTGAATAATATCTTAGAACACACCCAATGGATAAAATGAGATTATTGCACAGTATCTTCTGTTGGGTTTTTTTGGGGGGAGGAGTACTGAGAATGAACTCAGGACCTCATACTTGCCAGGCAGGTGCTGTGCCACTGAGCTAAATCCTCGGCCCTGAGTTGGCTTCTTTCAATAAACCCATCATTTTATGTCCTCATCCATATCCTAACATTTATTAGCTTGTTTAACTGTTGAGCACGTTATGGCAAGGGTCTAGATGTGCCCCCAAACCTTATTGGGTCAGAGGCTTTTCAGAGGTGGCTGGGTCTAGGGTGTGTGGTGCTGGGATCAAGAATTACTCAATCAGTCCCCTGGCTGGTTTGGCACTGTTCTGGGTAGGATTATGGCTGCCCCACCCTGGGTGTGAGTGCTTCCCATCTCTAGGGAACAGAACTGAGATAAAATATAGGGGACAGGAAAGGGTTGTAGATTGCTGCCTTCTGCCTGCCATCCCCCTCTGCCATCTCACCCTGTCTCAAAGCCCACCAACTGTGAACTGAAACTTCTACAAACTGTGAGCCAAAAAAACCTTTCTTCCTTTAACTTGGGTGTTGGGTATTTTGTCTCAGCAATGAGAAAAGTAAGACAGGGCAGTAATATTCTACTGTGGGAAAATACCAAGGTCTAGCCATTCACAGGTAACAGACATGTGGGCTGTTACCAATTTTTGTCTATTATGATATAAAATGGGATACATGATGTACACCATAAAACTCTTTGTATAGACATTTTAATTCCTCTTAACGTAACATCTTCCCGCTTCTTATGATTTAGTATTTAAATTGCTAGATGCATCCTCCTGGTGCTTCCTGAAAAACTCATTAATAATATTTTTAAACTATTCTTCTGTAATCCCAGTACGTGGGAGCTGAAGCAGAAGGATCCCTGAGAGTCTGAGGCCAATACATCGTGAGATCCTGTTTCAAAAAAGAAAAAACAAAAAACAAAACAATTGTTCAGGCAGGCCCCAAACCACTGGGCTCAAGTGACCCTCCTACCTCAGCCTGCTGAGTAGCTGGGAGTACAGGTTCATGCTACCAACTGTGGTGTGACACAATTTATATAAAAACAGTATTGAAAGGGCTGGGGATGTAGCTCAGGGGCATAAGCACCTGCCTGGCAAGCATGAGGTCATGAGTTCAATCCTCAGTACCAAAAAAAAAAACTGAGATACAACTTACAAACTATGAAGTTTGACCATTTCAATTAAATGACTTAGTTGTTTCTTGTAGACATACAGAGTTGTGGAACCATTACCACTGCTCAAATTCAGAACATGTTCATACCAAAAGCTTTGGGCTAATCTGCATTCAACTTCCAGCCAACACTGACAGCTACTGAGGCGTCTGACCCTCCCTGGATCCCTTTTCCCCGCGGTCTCAGTGAATAGTGCTAAAGGACACTTGGCAACACCCGTGAATCTGGACTGGATACGAGCACCTGGTCCCATCTAGAGAACCTTTCAGCAGTTTCTTCTTTATTTTATTTTTTTGTCTTTTTCTTTTTTATCGGTACCAGGGATCAAACTCACGACTGCCTGCTTGCAAGGCAGGCGCTTATGCCGCTGAGCTAAGTCCCCAGCCCCTTGAATTCACTTTGTAGCCTAGGCTGGTCTTGAATCTGCAACAATCCTAATGCCTCAGCCTCCCGACTGCTGGATTACAGGCATGTGCCATCACACCTAGCTTTATGTTTAATTTTAAAAGAAATTGCCAGATTGTTGTTCACAGAGCTGCTCACTTTACCCATTCAGGGAGGAGGGGCCCAGTTTCTCCACATCTTCACATCCTTGTGCTGTCTTTCTAATCACTGCCCGTGTGCAGAGCCCAGCAGGGAAGCAGAGTCGGGACAGCCAGGCCCAGCCTTCTGGCCCACTGCGCCTGGCCAAACTGGCAGACTGTGACAGGCCCCAGGCAAAGCGCAGTTCTGCTCTGTGCTCAGCAGCTTGTCATAAACACACTCAGCTTCTCAGTTTTGGGGTTGACTGCTAGAGCCCTGGGTGGTTTTAAAAGTTTTCTCTGGTTCTGTAGTGGTTTTCTGTGGACAGAACTGGCTGATCTCATAAACTGCTATCCTTCCTGCTCATGGTGGAGCTGCCTTCCCTGCCCATGTTCTGTGGCCTCTCCCATGCTGTCTGTCTGCTTGCTTTGGCCGCTATCCCAGCCCCTGGGGCTGTTCACTGGGCCTGCAAACGGGCATCAGCTGGGCCGCTTCTCAGTCTGGTGCCCTAGCCATACCCCGGCACTACGGTATCATTTCTGGGCAAGCACCTCACACCAGCCACCGGAGAATCAGAATAATTACATGAGTTAGAAACCACTGAAAAAATACTGCTAGTAAGTTCACATCAATAATAGATCAATAAATGGGGAGAAAGAGATGTCCTTATAGTAGAATGGCAAGGGCCAACTGGTAGGTATGAGGTAGGTGGCAGAAACAGAAAATATTTTGCCACCATCATGGCAAAAAATTAGACCAAGGGGTCAGGGTCATGAATTAGTATCACAAATTTTTAACCCAGCCTAGACAATTTATTGACTCTCTCTCCAAATAGAAAAAGAAGGAAAAAAAACCAAACAGGGTAGGACGTAGCTCAGAACAAAGGCCCTCACACAGGAGAACACCAGTACTGGAAAAAAATAAGTAAATCCAAAGGGGATTTTTGATAAGGTACAAGGTATTCTTTTGGTGAGGGTTGTTTTGAAACAGGGTCTAGCTATATAGTAAGTTTAGCCTGGCTTTGAACTTACTCTGTAGCCCAGGCTGGTCTCTAACTTGCAGCAAACCTCCTGCATCTGCCTCCCAAATGCTGGGATTTCATATGACTACTAACAGTTAGGAGGTTCTCTGAGTGTAACATCTGTCCCCAGATGGAACAGAAGGCATCTGGGAACCACTCAGAGTGCTTCAGAGCACAGAAGTATCTGAGGGTACCTGAGGATATGACCCCGCTGTCTGGCACAAGAACACAGTGAGAGACATTTATGTAACCAGGACTCAGCAGTGGACAACTATGCCCGTGTCAGTGAGGCTAGCATGTAAGAATGTAAATACATGGTAACAACCTGTGTAAGAGTTATACAATAGGGCCAGGGATTTAGCTCAGAGGTATAAGCGCCTGCCTGGCAAGTACAAGGTTGTAAATTCAATCCCCAGTACCAAAAAAAAAAAAAAAAGAGTCATACAATAAAGATGCAGGCTGCTCTTGCACGCTTGTGCCCCGCTCTGTTCTGCTCCATGCTGCCTGCTGTTGTTGTTGATGTCTTGCACATGTGTGTTCTTTAACCTGGGGACCTCACCTGCAAAAATCTCCCTTGGGCCCCTGACAGGATGTTATTAGTAAATCCACAAAACTGAAGAATCAACCATGCATGAAAGTAATGAAGCACTCTGTGCTCACAAAGTTGATAACTACAGTGTGATTTATAACAGAATATACACTAAAGATGTTAGGGGCAAATGGTTCCCAAATAAGACAAATAAGATAAGTGTTGATAGTACAGGCATCTGGATAATGGGATGACAGGTATTCTGCGTAAAATTTTTACATTTATAACTTTTATTTGGCCTTTTTGAGGCAGGGTCTTGCTATATGGTTCAGGCCAGGCCTGAGCTCACTTTGTAGCCCCAGTTGGTCTCAAACTCACAATAATTCTCCTGCCTCAGCCTTCCAAGTGCTGGGATTACAGGCGTGAGCCACCACTCCCAGCTTTTATATTCATAACTTTTTTTAGAGTTTGAAATTAATCCAAAATAAAAGTTTAAAAAAAAAAATCAGGCCAAAAAAAAATCCAGGCTTTCATAATTCAAGAAAACAGTCCAGAGCCTATTTTGGAAATTGAAATCCCAGAATGCACTTTTGTTTTCTGCAAAATGCCTCAGACATTCATCAAAAGATAACAGTCACCTGGGTAAGAAGGAATTTATTAGGCTAGACTGACTACATGAGCTTATTATATTTGCATAAACCCACTGTACATTCACTTACAGCTCCCTTATGAAGCCATTATTCATAAATTTACATATAAAACAAACCAAATAAACATGTAATTAGGACAGCAAGGCTGGGAGTGTTGGCATATACCTATAATCCCAGCACTCAAGAGGCTGAGGCAGGAGGGTTGCTGCCAGTGCCACACCAGCCTGAACTACAAAGTGAGTACAAGCTCAGCCTGAACTACATGGCAGGACCCCATCTTCAAGAAACAAAAACAAAAACAACAAAACTGATTTTGATTGCACATCCCTATCTATAATCCCAGCACATGGGAGGCTGAGGCAGGAGGATCCCTGCAAGTTCTATTCCAGCCCAGGTTACAAAATAAGTTCAATGTCAGCCTGAACTACATAGAGACCCTGTCTCAAAGGACAAAATAAATAGATAAACTAAAGGACGAAAGGCAAAGGCAGTGTGAACACCCTGGATTCAATCATACAGTACCACAAAAATAAATAAACAGAACATCAGAAATGCTCCTCTGCTGAGAGGAAGTACCACCAGCACATAGCCACCCCTAGCCGCCACACATTCCCGCTGTCCTGCCTGAAGCCAAGATCTGGAGCTCGGTCCCCTGCGCTGCGCTGTGCATCCTGGGCTCATAGCTTGCTCTTCCGAAACTCTGCAGTCACCAGTCAGGGTGGGGCTGGAGTCCCTGCGCACATCTGATGCCCTCTCTCCTTCACTCTGCAAGTCAACCCCGGATGCAGTTTCTCATCTGTAACTCTTCCTGGTCACAATATTTAAGCAGAGCAGACAGTACATGCTCACGTTTTTTTCAGATTTTTTTAAATCAAAGCGAGCCAGCCATACTGGCACATGGCTGTAATCCCAGTACTCAGGAGGCTGAGGCTAAAGGATCACTGTCAGTTCCAGGCCACTGTGGGTTACACAGTGTTAAAAAAATGAGCCAAAGACCGAATAACTACTTGCTCAACATGGATAATAATCACAATAAAAAGATGCTCAAATCATTAGCCATTAGAGAACACAAACTAAAACCACAATTTGAACATGCTACTACATTGGCTACAATTAAAAGTTGAGCATGGCAAATATCTGCCAGGCTGTGGAGATACACACATTCTCATTTGCTACTATTGGAGATCTGGTATGACTATTTGGAGAAAATGTTTGGCAGTTTCAACTGGCCAGGGTAGCACTGAACTTTTTGCTACAGGAGGCTGAGGCAGGAAAAGCACTGGAGCCCAAGAGTGCAAAGCAACATGTAAGAACCCCATTTAAATTCAGCTGGGTGTGGTAGCGCACCCCTGAAGTTCCAGCACTCGGGAGGCTGAATGTGGGGAGCCACTTTTATTGCTTCCAAACCAGGGATGTCAAAGGCTGCATAGGGCATAACCCTGCTGCCTAGTATAGCTACACAAAGGGGTTCATGTACACAAGCAGGACTGAGCACAGACCGCCACGCACGTGCCGTGGTTAGAGCAGTGCGCCAGAACAGCCAGAACGTAAACTGAGGCCACTATGCAGAGGCTGAATAGCAAAACACGCTGCTGTAGCTGCTGCAGCCGCCTCTGCAAGCTTTGTTTTCTCTGGGGACCTCGCCAGAGAAAATACTCCTTCAGCTCTGTGACCCCAACAGTGAGGCAGGAGGATCACCTCATATTTGAAGCCAGCCCGGGCTACACAGGGAGTTCAAGGCCAGCCTATAATATACAGCAAGACCCTGTCTCCAACAGCTGGGCGTGGTGGTACATGCTTGTAATCCCAGCATTCAGGAGGCTGAAGCAGGAGGATCCTTGGGAGTTCAAGGCCAGCCTAGGCTACAAAGTGAACCCAAGACCCGCCTGAACGGCATAGTGAGACCCAGTCTCAAAACAAAAACAAAAACAAAAAAAAGACCTTGTCTCGGGAAAAATAATAATAATAATAAAATTAAAATGCAACATACCTGCCACACGACCCAGCCATTCCACTCCTAGGAATGAATTCAAGAAGATGAAAACACATCCACTCAAAGACTTACAATTTCCCTGAACCAGAAGCAACTGCCTTCCCATCAATAGATAAAGAGAAAAGCAAATTGTGTGAGACACTCATACAGCAGGCTCTTCATCCAGAAAATGGAACGAGCTGTTAATAACTGTGATGATACCGATAAATCTTCAAATAATTATGCTGCAAGAAGCCACTGGAAGCCAAAAGGAGTGTCTACTAAATTCCATTTATATGGATTTTAGAAAATGCAATCCATAGTGGAAGAAGACTTCTGAAGGAAAATGTCATTGACATTACCTTGACTTTGGAGATCATCTAACATTATCAAGCTGTACATTACAGACACAGTCTGTGACACCAGTCACCCATGAACAGAACTAAGGAATCTCGCTCAAAAGGCGGCACTACCATGGGCCCTGCCAGCCCTCAGGCCCCCTAATCTGGTCTGACCTCATCCCCAGGCCGTGCATGAAAGCAGAATCCCTGAAAGGCCCACAGAAGGCCCCTGAGGTCGGGAATGCCAAGCCCAGTAATGTGAGAAACCAGGAAGGCCTGACAGTAAGGAAGACTTCACTTCCTTCCACTTCTGCTGTCCCAAACATGGCACTTGTCTTTATGGTCCCAGCCTGGAGCCCTGCCCCAGATCTCAGTGGGCTGGGTCTCCCCACGGTTCCAATCATTCAAGTCTTAGCAGCAATGCAAACAGTGTGTCTAAATTAGCGCCCGCCACATCCTGTCCCAAAGTTATTTTCTGTATTTACCCATCTTTTCTTCACTACATGTACCACGACCAGAAACTCTCGTCCATTTGCTAAGCCCTTTCTTTGCTTGCTACGGTGGCATGTGGCCATAATCTCAGCATCTAGGAGGCTGAAGCAGGATTACTGCAAGTCTGGGGCCAGACTGGGCCACACAGTGACACCTTGTCTTAAAAGAAAAAAAAAAACCCAAAACTGAGACCCTTTCATTTCTGCTGCCTGTTCTCCCTGCACCTTGCTGCTGGTGCCCTGTTTCTCCCTGCTGGGATCACTGGTGATGCACCCATCCTAGGTGCCCAAGTGTGCCGGTGACTCACCACTGCCCTGTGGCGACTGGAATGTGGGGGGCACACAGGAGGCCCCCTGCCCTAAGAGGCCAAACTACGATGCAGTGTGTGCGCAGAGCGCCCCACAGGGCTGGACTGGAGCTCATGTCCACCTGGCACATACGCATGCTTTGGCTTCAGTCTCCTGTGCTGCACTGCACTACCCTGGCCTGCTTTCCTCCCTCCTCCTCCAGAAAGCACCTGCCCATATGTCACTTGCACAAGAATCCTCACCTCAGGGTCTACTTCTGGGGAATCAACTGTGACCCCTATGTCCACTTCATGAAGGACGGGCCTTGTTACTTCCTTGTTTCCCACTGTTACAACAAAGTGCCTGAGGTTGGGAACTTGAGAGGGTTTATTGAGCTTGCCGTTTTGAAAATCTAAGATGCTGGCTCTACGGAGGTCTCTCTGCCCACTGCATCTCCTCATGAAGTGCATGTGAAAGGAGACTGCACAACAAAACAGGAAGCCAGAGAAGGGAGGCAGCAGGCTCTCCAGTGATGGCCCACTTTCCAGAACTAGTCCCAAGCCTGATCCCTCCCCAGGCGCCCCCAGGACCTCAGCGCCTTCCGTTTGGCCTGGGAAGTTCCACTAGGGGCTGAGAATGTAGTTCAGTGGTGGAGTATTTGCCCAGCAGTGACAAGACCCAACACCAAAGAAGAAAATAAAATAGGAAAGGAAAGGGGAGGGGAGGGGTGGAGAGCAAGATGGACAGACAGACAGGCAAGATGGCTCTGCCACAACTCACACTACCACACTTGGAATCCAAACTGCCAACACATGAGACCCTGGCAGATAAATCTGAACCTCAGCAACCTCCTAGAACAGGGATGGCGAACCAATGCCCAAACTGTAGCCTACAGCCCACTTATTTACCACAAAGTGCCAACACTTCAATTAAGCCTGACGCTTGGCTGCTGAGGTGATGATGGCAGACTTGGCTTGTGCAAAGTGAGAGGGGGTTCTGGGTGCCGCTGCAGTATGGGTGCCACAGGTTTGCCACTGCTGCCCTAGAACAAATGCTTGGGCTCAATGTATGACCCAGTTCTACTCCATTTCCTTGCCATAAACAATAGTTGAGGAGAGCACATCTCCACTTCCCTAGAACAGGGTCTAGAACAAGATAAGTGCTCAACAAATTCATTGAATGGGCCAGGACAGTGGCACAAGCCTGTAATTTCAGCTGTTTAGGAGGCTGAGGTGCAGGGATTTTTTTTTTTTTTTTTTTTTTTTTGTCTTTTTGAGACAGGGTTCACTATGCAGTTCAGGCTGGCCTTGAGCTCACTTTGTAGCCCAGGCTGGTCTCGAACTCTCGACAATCTTCCTGCCTCAGCCTCCTGAGTGCTGGGATTACAGGCCTGAGCCACCACAGCCGGCTAAGGCAGGGAATGTTAAATTCAAGTCCAGCCTAAGCAACATAATGACTCAGTGAAACACTCTCTAGACGTAAAAAGCACAAAAAGGACTGCAGAACTCAGTGCAAAGGCCCTGGGTTCAGTCCCCAATACTGGAAAATACAAAAGTGACCAGGAGAAATCCCAGGGTCTGTTTTTGTTTTAGTTTTTGAGGCAGGGTCTTGCTCTGTAGTTCAGCCTCAAACTCAGTATGTAGCCTAGGATAGCCTCAAACTCATGGTGGTCCTCCTGCCTCAGCCTCCGGAGTACTGAGTTGATAGGTATGCACCACCACACTTGGCTCCCCTCTCCGCCTTACAGCTCATGGTCAGCACCTTCTGCCCTGGGATTGGCCTGGCCTAGAGGCATTGTGAGTCATAGCTGGTAGACAAGAGGTGAGGGATTCAGAGATAGGGCTGGGTCTAGGACAGCAGGGTGGCAACTTGACCACATCTTCCAGGTAAGGCAAAACACACCTCAAAGGTTACCAGGCAAGAGTCCCCTGGTGAGTCACAGCCTCGAGAACGGGCCTAGATATGGGCTTCTGGCGGTGGTCTAGGGGAGGTACCAGCTGGCCTCTCCGCAGAGCTACATGAGGAAAGACTTGTGTTGCATTACGGAAGGATGACACAGGAAACCCTGCCCCAGTTTTTTCTCTCTTCCTTGCAGGGGCAGAAGAACTGAAAAAAACAGTCTTTCCTCACACTTACCAAGGAAGACAGGGAGAATGGGGTGCGTGTTTATCCCATGGACTTTAGTTCCTGGAGGGATAGTTTGCTTCGGAGGAAAGTCCTGTCTAGCTTGTGCAGCTCTAGTACTTGAACCTTAAGTGTTGGTCCAGGCCAAAGGCCTTACCTCAGATGTCCCTGAGCACACTAGACTATGAACTAGGCACACACCTGTCTTCCATCGGGGCCTGGAGTATCCCGAGGGCAGCCACAGGCTGGCCTGGGAAGCCTGCCAGGACCAGGGCTTGGCAAGAAGCAGGTGCAACCTGAAGGCTCCTAACTAAACGATGAAAGCAGCCAGAAGTGCTGGTTATGCTAGACACGCCTCGGGACACTCCGCGGAATCCGCACCTAACTGACTTCACCCACAGAATGAAACCCAAACTGCGGGGCCTCACAGAGCACCTCGGGGGCTCTGGCCCATCTTTCCATTGCCTCTTCCATTTCTCAGACCAGCCCTACCCCAAGCTCCTCCCCACGTCGGGAAAAAGAGGTCCTCGCTGAGCTCCGCCTCCACTGCCCAGACTCCGCCTGCAGCCTCCCCCCCCCCCACACACACACTCTCACACACACTCCTGCTTGCTGCCAGCTGTTCGGGAAGGACAGCTGCTGAGTCTGGGCGACGGTTTCACACTTGCAGCTCCACTTTTCTGAGAGAATTTCTAGGAGGTGCCTGTGTCCTGGGGAAGAGATTAAGTGGCATAATTTTCCACACAATTCTTTCTCCTTAATTACCTGCACAGGGCATTTACAGGCAGCTAATTTTGTTTAAACAAGCTCACTCTCTTTCCTGGAGACTGATAGTAATTTTGTTTCCCAAGCCTGTCATGCCTAGGAAAAAAAGGTTTCTCTCCTATTTGTTTTGCTAACATTTCTCCCTCCTTCACCTGCCAGTGGCAGCTCAGCAGATAAGCTCCTCTTTCACCTACGTATTTGGGCCTAACATGAAAATGGTAGTCCTTGAAGCCAGGGTGCTGCGGGAGACACCAGCCAGGGAGGCTGAGGCTGGAGGATCGCAGGTTCAAGTCTCACCATACTGGGGAAGGGGAAGAAGAGAGAGATTTCAGTAAGGCGGGCGGGTGCGACTGTGCGCGCAACAGGTCAGTCCGTAGGCCCAAGCCGAAAGGTGCTCATTGCATTTCCTCTTCCGCAGCGCCCCTGGCTCGCCCTGGTCACTCAGGAGCCCTGGGTCCCGCAACCTGGAGACCTGCGCTTGCCTGGCTCTGGGCCCCGCCGGCCGTCTGTGGGCGCAGCTGCGGCAGCTCTGCGCCGATCACTTCTCGCGGCGCTTCTCGCCCCGGCGGCCGCCTTTGCGCCGCTTCTCCTCCATGTCCACCTTCTACCTGCTGGACCACCGAACGCGCCAGGCCGAGCTGGGCCTGGACTACGGCGCGCCGCGCATGCGCCTCGGCGAGGCGGCTTTGGTGTTTCAAAGCGGCCAGTGGACGGCGGAGGGCCTGCAGGCGCGGGCACGGCTGTCTCCGCCAACCAGCCCGGCACGGAGGACACGGGGCCCGCGGGTCCAGAGTCAAGCACTTCAGGAGGAGAACAACTACCTGAAGCTGCAGCAGGAACTGCTTATGGACATGCTGGTCGAGACCACGGCGCGCGCCCACCTGCTTGAGAAGCAGCTAGAGCCTGCGGCGCGCGCCTGGCGAAGAAAAGTGCGCATGTGCGAAGGCGCGCGCGGCCTCCAATGCGAGTCGCGTGCGCTGGGCTCGAGGTAACGCAATAAAGCCCTGCCGCGCACGCGCACGCGTACATCGCCCTCTTCCATTCCCCATAGGCTGGTGGGGACCCCAGACCGGTCCCCACCGGGGTCAAGTTCTCCAGGCCCGCCCAGGGCCTGGGCGGAGGGTAGGCGTGGCATTCCTGGCCAAGCCAGGGCGAAGTCAAGAGTGCTCCGGAACGGAGGAGGGAAGGTCAGGGGCGCTAGGGAGTGAGGTGGGCAGGACCCGGCTGGAGACTTTCCCGCTTGGTTGTCTGGGCCTACAGGCTCCGGAGAATTAGAGCCAAGCTGACTGAAGCCTTTTCGAAATCTTGGGGTCCTCACTAGGCGAGGTGGCACACGCCTCTAATCTCAGCAGTCCGGGAGGCTGAGGCAAGGGGGATCACAAGTTCCTATCACCCTGGACAGGTTAGTGGTTGAGTCACGTGGTGTGGACACCTGAAATCCCAGCACTCTGGTAGGCTGAGGCAGGAGAATCCCCACTACCTCTAGGCCAGCTTGAATTTTAAGCTGTCAAGACACCTCCCCCTATAGTTATTTTAAGGAAGACGGTCATAGGGATGTACCTTAGTGGTAGAGCCCTCGGTTACATGAGCAAGATCCTTGGTTCAATCCCTAGCGCCAGAAAACACAAAATGCAAGACTCCCGGCTGAAGGGGAAAGAAGGCGGGAAGTCTCCCATAACCAGCCACTTTTCCCCTGGGCTGCGGCTCGGCAGCTTGGGCAGCCAGAGTGGTATCATGAGCTCCTCTGGGTCTGCCCCATTTCCTGAGGGTTGCATGAAGGCTGTGAAGGACGTGGCGTTCTCCAGGGTGACTCGCTTTGGGAGGAAACTAGGGATTCCTAAACCACTCTGTCAAGCCCAAATGACAAAGTGTGTTAATTAAATCAACACAACAAAATGTCAGATGTTGGGAGCCGCAGCCCCGAGCCCGGTCGCCTCACTTGGCGGACGTGAGGCCTGTAGTAAAGAGTAAAGCCTGAGGTAGATTACCCCTCCCATCGAGCACGTTAGTTTCCTGCTTACCGCGTAAGCAACCCGCTCAACAATATAGTCTGCCTGGCAACTGATGATGTTAGCCAATCAGCTTGCCTTGCTTACTTTAACATGATTGTATCCGTATATATACTGGTGCCACCCCTGGGGGGGAAGAAGAAGCCCGGAAGTAGAAGCCCAGAAGGAGCTGCGGGGAGCGGACCAGAGGAGGCTTCGGCTGGGAGCGATCCCAGGGCAGGCTGTACGGAGAAGGAAAATAAAAGAAAAGGTTGTCCACTGCCAGACTTTGTCGTGTGTCCTTCCTGCCGGCCGGGAGCGGACATCGACATTTGGAGGCCCGCCCGGGGACTGATCACCCCCGAGACGTGACAGCGGACAACGCTCCAGTACAGAGCTGCGAGACAGGTGAGTTGGGGATAAGCCTGGGCTCTGGGTGGCGCGCACCTACAGGGCTTTTAGACTCCCCTCAGGCTCACGCGTAAGTGGCGGATTCCTTGGGCCTCACGCGGTGAGTAACATATTAAAAGATGGGAAACATGCTAGGTAGCAACACTAAGAGCGAGGGTGGTTGTGGAGAAAGCTCTCAAGAGCTTACAAAAGTACGCAGGGTATTTGAGCAGGCCCAGTCAGGGAGCTCCCGAGAGGGGCCCGTCAAGGGGAACAAAGATGCTAAGGAGAAGGACGGGGCTCTAGCCTCGGAGTCGTCTGACTCCGAGGACGAGGGAAAGTTGAATGGCAAGGAGGCCAAAGAGACCAGCTGTCAGGAGCCCAAGTCGCTCGATAAGGAGTCACAGGGTTCTTTTCCAGCGTTGCGCCGCGAATTGCGCTCTGCTCAACCTGGTCTGCGGAGGAGTAGAGAGCTCCTGAGCGCTCCCCGGTGCGAGAGGGAGGCGATCCCTCGCCACGAGGCGGCCGCCTGGGAGCTCCCTCCCCTTTCGCCAGAACAGGAAGTGATGCACGGGCCCCCATTTTCCGCCCAATCACGGCCGCCGTCTTATGCTCCGCCGCCGGCGGGTCGGTATTTTTACAGGCGGCTTTGGCAGGGGGGACGCTTGTCTCATGAGGTACATCCACCTGGGATAGATAGTGGCCCCTACGGGATATTTCCTGTACAAGTAGCTATGGGCCAGGGACGCAATGCATGGGAGCCTTTTGAGATAAAGCAGATTAGAGAACTTAAAAATGCAGTTACAACCTTTGGGCCGACTGCGCCTTACACCATTGCCATGCTGGAGAATCTGTCTTCTGGGCCCCTCACCCCCGCGGACTGGATTCAGCTGGCAAAGGCGTGTCTGCCCTCGGGTAGTTACCTGGATTGGCGAGCCTGGTACACAGAGTTCTCTGCAGAGCAGGCTGAGAGAAACGCCAATCGGGGAAACCGGGGGTGGAACAAGGAAATGCTTATGGGAGAAGGTCGGCACGCTGATGATCAGACTCAGTTCCCCGGCGCTGTCTATGAACAAATCAATGCCATAGGGCTCCGCGCCTGGAAGCAGGTAAGTGGTGCCGGAACAGCCTCCTTGTGTCTTTCAAAAATAATTCAGGGTACCACAGAGCCATTTGTTGACTTTGTGGCCCGAATGCAAGATGCTGCCGATAAGATATTTTCTGATCCGGGAGTGGCTCGACCGCTGGTAAGGCAGCTGATTTTTGAGCAATGTACAAAGGAGTGCAAGGCAGCGATAGCTCCTCATAAGAACAAGGACCTCAACGCCTGGATTAGGATATGCAGAGAGATAGGGGGGCCGCTCTCCAACTCGGGAGTGGCTGCTCTTCTGGCCGCGGCTGTACAGCAGAGGGGACCTCGAGGGTTAGAAGGGGAATGTAAGGCTAAAGGGTGTTTTGCCTGCGGGGAGCCAGGACACATTAAACGTCATTGCCCAAACAATGCAGATGCTAGGCCTCGCCCTAGGAATGAAGAACCATATGTTTGTGGGCGATGCAAGAGGGGATCACACAAAGCTGAGGAGTGTAGGTCGGTCTTTGACGCTCAGGGCAACCGTATTTGTGGACGAGATGCTAGAGGGCCAAAAAACGGCCAGAGGGGGCCCCCTTCACAGGCGGGCCCCCGCCCCAGAGACAGGACAGCTCAGGATGGCAGCCTTCAACAAGGGCCACCCCTGGGTCAGCAGGTGTGGACCTCAGTGTCGCCTCCAGACTTATACAGAAGGTCACCATTAGGACGGATGGCGTTAGGACCCTAAATGACATGCAAAAACTATTGGGAGACATTAATTGGATTAGGCCATATTTACATATACCAAATTCAGATCTCAAACCCCTGTTCGACCTTCTGAAGGGAGACCCAGATATAGCCTCCCACAGGAGGCTCACTCCTGAGGCAAGAGCTGCCTTACAGAGAGTGGAAAAAGCCTTAGGTGGGGCTACCTTACACAGAATTGAACCAGGGCGACCCTTTGATGTCTGTTTGCTACAGACTAGTCTACAGCCCACAGCGGTGATTTGGCAGAAAGTACCATTACTGTGGATACACCCTAAGGTCTCACCTACAAAAGTCATAGAGCATTACCCGGAGGCAGTCGCTTCATTGGCCCTTGAAGCGCATGATAGAGCTGTCCAACATTTTGGCTCAGGACTACAAGCCATCCGAGTACCCTATACCGCCAGCCAGATCAAGACCCTGGCTGCCTGCATAGATACTTGGGCCATTCTGAGATGTGTTTTCCATGGGGATATAAACAATCAATACCCTAAAGACCCTATCTTGTCATTTGTCACTCAGCACCCTATAATTTTTCCAAAGGTTACTGCCTCTGAGCCATTAGTCCCAGCAACTACAATATACACAGATGGCTCCAAGACGGGGATAGGCGCCTATGTGATCCTAGGCAAGCCCCCGGTTACCATACAATTTGAACCTGATCAGCCTCAGGTGGTGGAACTGCAGATCGTTAAAATGATTCTTGAACGGTTCTCAGAAGCCATTAATATTGTCTCCGATTCTAGGTATATGGTCAATGCTATGCAAGTGCTTGAGACTGCCGGTTTAATTAGATCCACTTCCACAGTGGCTGGGCTGTTCCTGTCTATCCAGACATTGCTTCAGAACAGACACCATAAGGTCTTCACCACCCACATAAGAGCACATACATCCCTGCCAGGGCCCATGGCACAGGGGAATGCGGCTGCTGATACTGCCACTCGCCCGTTATGGATTTTTACCTTACTAACACCAATCGAGCGAGCCCGTGCCTTCCATGATAAGTTTCATGTCAATGCCAGGACACTAGCAAACCATTTCCATGTTTCCAGAGCAGATGCACGAGATATCGTGCGACTATGTGACTCCTGTGCCACATACAAACCTGCCATACCGATGGGAGTAAACCCTCGAGGTTTGATCCCTGGTGATGTTTGGCAGATGGACATCACACATATACAGGAGTTTGGGACTCTTAAATATGTTCATGTTTCCACAGACACCTGTTCTCATGTCATATTCGCAACAGCAGAAACAGGTGAAAAAGTGTCTAATGTGATCAATCATTGCCTGGCGGCTTGGGCCGCATGGGGCAAACCAAAAATATTAAAAACTGATAATGGACCAGCCTATATAGGCAAAGCCTTCAATGAGTTCTGCAAAATGATGGAGGTTCAATTAAAACATGGTATCCCATACAATCCCCAAGGTCAAGGAATCATTGAGAGGGCTCATAGAAGCCTCAAAGAAATTTTACAAAAACAAAAAGGGGGAGTAGGCCAAGGCCTGGCCCCAAAGGCACGATTATCCATGGCACTATTCACACACAATTTTTTAAATTTAAATAATGATAATTGCTCCCCAGCCGTGGAGCACTGCAACCCTTCCCCCAACCATAAAGGGTGGGTGAAGTGGAAAGATGTCCTGACAGGACAATGGATGGGCCCGGATCCAGTGGTCAGCTGGAACCGAGGCGCGGTTTGTGTTTTCCCACAGGAATCGGGACGAGAACCACTGTGGGTACCGGAGAGACTGACACAGGCGACAAAGCCCTCGACTGAAGATCAGACCTGCCCTACCGGAGATCCATCACAGACCAACCAACAAGATGAATAGAAATAGCGATAGCCCAAAATAGACAAGAAGATCCTCAGGCATATGCATGGCTCGCTCGCCTAGCCTACGACCGAGTCTAGGGACGGTGAGCTTCCCACACTCCTCCTCTAAAAAATTATGACATAGCTGGGTAGGAGAGTCAATGACGGGTAAGAGCGTACTCCCCCGGTGCGACTCAACCTAAGCCAGGCCCTACCCCATCCTGCACGTAAGCCGCTGGACTGTTAGACGCTGCCCAGGTCTAAATTTCTCTCCGAGGGGATTTCTTTACGGAGAGGAAATGAGTGCAAGCTTGTGTGCATCCAGGTTCCGTCCAGTTTGTGCCTGGCCCTAGAAAAAGGACGAGGGCCTCAGGGCCTTGGCAGACCATGGGACGGCCGACCAGGGTCTAAGCCAAGGACCTACGGTGGGCCTACGCATAGGGCATAAGCCTCTGCACCCAGTCCAGGAAGGGCTACGATGCGCACATTTATAAAAAAAAAATAAGAAAGGGGGAGATGTTGGGAGCCGCAGCCTCGAGCCCGGTCGCCTCACTTGGCGGACGTGAGGCCTGTAGTAAAGAGTAAAGCCTGAGGTAGATTACCCCTCCCATCGAGCACGTTAGTTTCCTGCTTACCGCGTAAGCAACCCGCTCAACAATATAGTCTGCCTGGCAACTGATGATGTTAGCCAATCAGCTTGCCTTGCTTACTTTAACATGATTGGACACTGTATCCGTATATATACTGGTGCCACCCCTGGGGGGGAAGAAGAAGCCCGGAAGTAGAAGCCCAGAAGGAGCCGCGGGGAGCGGACCAGAGGAGGCTTCGGCTGGGAGCGATCCCAGGGCAGGCTGTACGGAGAAGAAAAATAAAAGAAAAGGTTGTCCACTGCCAGACTTTGTCGTGTGTCCTTCCTGCCGGCCGGGAGCGGACATCGACAGTCAGACACAATTCTTTTCGAACAGTGCTCTTTGTATTTTAATAATTCGTATTTCTGTTAAGGTGGATTAAGTACTTAAAATATTTGATAGTTGTGAAATAAAACTTCCCTTGAAAACAAGCAAGTGCATGCCTGTAACTGAATCACTCCGGAGGCTGAGACAGGAGGGTTAAGAAGCTCTTTTCTGTCAAAATATGAACAAGAGTGTCTCCATCTAAAACTCTAGGTTACTCTAGGCACCCCTCACCCAATTTTATGTTGAGCCTACCGAGTTAGAGAAAAGGTTTGTTCACTTTGGATTCGGGGGGAATGCGGCTGACAGCCAAAGGGAATTTATCAACAGCCAGGAACTTTCTGTCCCCTCCTCCTTCCCCTTATTGACCGCCCCCCCCATGCATTCAAGCCCGCCCTTCGTGCTGACATTAGCCAATCAGGATAGAGTCTGAACCTTCAACCCAGCCAATGGGGAGAATATCTGGGGGGGTTAGAAGTATAAAGAGCCTGCTTCAGTCTTTCTGCCCAGCTGCCTCTGGACTGGGTGTACTCCTGTTCTTCTGCAGCACTAAACCTTGCTTCTCCAGAAGACCTGGTGTCTGAGTGCTTTGTTATCTACACTGATCCACTGAATCCTGGGTGTATTTCAGACAGGGGGATGGAAAGTGTGAACCCAGCAATTTAGCCATGTAGCAAGGCCTATTGCAAAATAAAAAATAAAGTAGTGGTGGTGTGGGGGGGGTGTGGTGGTGCAGGGGTCTGAGGCCAAGAGGACTGCCTCGAGTTTGAGGCCAGCCTGGACTACACAGTGAGACCTTGCCTCAAAAAAAACAAAACAAAACAAGAGTCGGGGGTGGACTGGGGTTGTAGCTCAGTGAAATCTTGGGTTCAATCCCCAGTAATTGGGTGATAAGAGGGGAGAAAAGGAAGATGCTTTACATAAAGAATAAAAATGTGCTGTAGTCAATAAAATACCATGAAGTTTATGTAAAAATGCCTGAAGTTTGGAGGATATTGCTTTGGCCACACTGCTTGATTTTTCTTTTTTTTTTTTTTTTTTTGTCTTTTTCACCGGGAATCAGACTCACGACCGCCTGCTTGCACGGCAGGTGCTTATGCCACTGAGCTAAACCCCCAGCCCCTGGCCACACTGCTTGAAAAGGAGTAGCAATCCTAGAGTACAGAGGAGTCACTATCCCCAGAGGAGATCAGCAAGGAGGACACCCACAGCCCTACAGAACTGGCTGTGAGGGGGAGCAGAGCTGCAGTGAACGAGAGTACGGTCTCAGGTCTCTGACGCTGACCTTTCTGCTCGGGAGGATGGAAAGACTGTGGCTTGCCCTCCTACAGCCCAAGACCCTATGGGGAACGCAGCTTCCCAAAAATACAGTCTTTTATTTTAATGAAGGAGCAGGGTCACAAAGGTTGACTCACAGCAGGAGAGAGGACAGAGGACGACACAGATCCTGATGTGTCAGGGGATGGCACTGAGACCTTGCTGTTGGAGCAGGGAGCAGCCCACCGGGATGGGGAACTCAAGACACAATAAAATATTAGGACAAAGTTTACCAAAAGGAAATCTCTTTACCTGCAAAGAGGAAGAGGAAGGAGGAAGAAGACAGACGGATACCTGATTAGAAAGAATCAGGGTGCAGGAAGGATAGGGTCAGGGTCTTGCCTTCAGCTGTTTCTCTGGGGAGCCTGAGACCCTCCCTCCCACTTTGAACTCAGCCTCACTTCCGGGCACCTCTAACATCATTTCTCTCCGTGGTCAACGTGCAGCTCCTTTCTGTGTTGTTCCTGTGCTTGCCCTTGACCTGCTTTTCAGGGCTGAATCTTTGGGATGGGCAGTGAGTTGGCTTATTCTTGGTTAGCTTAGTAAGAAGGGGGTGTGCTACCTGTTGTGCTCTATAATGACCCTAGAGTGAATAATATATCCATGCTAGAGTCAATCCATAGAGAAGGTGTCTGCTAGACACAGGTATATCCCTGGTGGCAACCTGCCGCATTAGTGAAGGCTGGAGGCTGAGGGGACACTGTGAGCGTCTTCTGTCACTGTAGAGACCCAGGGTGACTTGCAGTAACCTCATGAAGTCTCAACAAATTTAGTATTAAAATATTTATGCAGGCTTTTCTTTTCCTGTATACATTTTTGGCAGTCTCTATCATCTATCATCTAGTGATCTGTCCTCTATCATCCATCTACCTATCATCTACCATCTATCAGCATCTATCACCTATGTACCTATGGTTACGTAACTCCCTCCCTCCCTGCCTAGCACACTTGTGTGTGAACAGGAACCACCTTATAGCCCGCCCACCCCTTGGCAACCGTGTTCCATTGGAGGGAGGGCGCTGGTCAGTGGCCTGTGCCCTTAGCTTTCTCCCCGTGTCTGCCTGTCAGCTCTTTTTCTGGTCTGGTGCAAGTCCCCAGCCCACTTGGTGTCCTTCTTTACCTGGTTTTTGTCTCTCTCTACTGCATCCTGATCTATTTCCCAGGGGAGCGTTCCTAGTAAAGGTTGCTTTTCAACTCTTCCTAGTCAGGATTACTGCGAGACCCAGTGACGTGCCTGCTCCTTTCCTGTCCACAGAACCTGACCCTGCACCCAGTAGGCCTCCATCCTGGAGGAAAAGCCCCTGTGCTGTTCCCCCTCCTTCCTAGCTACCGCCTCATTTTTTTGCGCCCCTTTGGGACTAATCCCCCCAAAGTGCTTAGGCCCACTGTCTCCAACTTCTCCCCTCCTTGGATGACCTCAAACCTCCCGCTTCAGAATTCCCCCTCTTCTTCCCCACCCTAGCCCATGAGCCCCTCCTCTGTCCTCTCCTGAACTTTCCTGCTCCTCCTCTCAGAACATGGTCTTACCACCTGCTTTTTTTCTTTTCTTGGCTATTTTAGGGTGCTAAGAACTGAACCAAGGGCCTCTTAAGGCCTTGAGCTTCATTCACCCCTGGCCCCAAATGCTTCTGATCTCTGTCTGCACACAGCTGCACCTTCTCAGTGTCTTGCTGATTTTACTCAGCTCCAAGACGTTTAAATCTACCCTGTTGGTGAGATGTTCCCCCAATGACTTTAGTTTTCTTATTTAACACTTCTTAAAAAGATTTTCTATATGTTATTTTATTTTTTGACAAATTCTCTCACCGAGTAGCTAGGTTGCCGGGGGTGAGCTCAAATGTAATCCTCCTGCCTCAGCCTCCCAGACGTGCACTGCCATGCCCAGCTCCCGTCACTTTGAATGCACGCCTTCTTCTCAAGCCCAATCAGCCCAGCCCACTGTGTCCTCCTCTCCTGCATGATGTTTCCAAATCTCTCATCAGGTGACATGTTTCATATTTTAAGCATTTTCAGGGCTGCAGGCTGCATTTGGCAGAACGACTGTCAGGGATTTCAGGTGGATGGCTCTGCTCTCTCGCTGTGGCTGTCCACTTTGCAGCTTCCTGCTCAGCCTCTCGGAACTCGCTCAACCCAGGGGAGCAGCCTGGGAGAAGGAGACCTAGTGCCACTCAGAACAGACCTGACCACCTACTCCCCAGCTCGGACTCCAACGTGGGCACTCCACCAACTCTTGCTTGTTCCTGGACCCATGTGGCCAGTGCCAGCAGCAGCACCAGGCTCACGCTTTGCTTCTGGGGGGACTTGGGCCAAGGCACTTAGGGCTGCAGGCAGCATCAGAAGGCCCACGGGGGTGGGGGTGTGAAGCCAGAGCCAGCAGGCAGGCCTGGGCTTTACCTGGGCTTTACCTGGGCTATGCGCCTGCACCTCCAGTATAGGGGGGTGGGCTGAGCCCCTTCTGGGCAATGTCACAGCTTAGCTTATCCTGTCTCAGCAGAAAGGATAAAAAAAAGGCCAGGGATACAGCTCGGGTTCAAGCCTTGGTTTAATGCAAAATTCCCACATCAAATCCAAGGCTTGCGGTTAAAATGGCACCTTGCAGTCACACTTGGTGGGGCACAACTGTAATTTTAATACTCTGGAGGCTGAGACAGGATTGCTTCTAGTTTGAGTTCTGCCTGAACTACACAGCAAGACCCTGTCTGAAAAACAATTATAACAAAAAAGCTTCTATTGTGTTAGCGCAGCACATGTGTGTACACATTTACCTTCTTTGCGGGGAGTTGGTGCCTGTACTCAGAACATAGTATTTTGTGGTGCTGGGGATGGAACTCAGGGCCTTGGGCATGCAAAACAAGAGTTCTGCCACTCAGCCACATCTCCAGCCCTTAATCTTCATTTTTAATTTTAAAAATGTAATTTATACATAAAAACATAAAAATTGTACGGGGCTGGGGATTTAGCTCAGTGGCATAAGCGCCTGCCTTGCAAGCAGGCAGTCGTGAGTCTGATCCCCGGTACCGGTAAAAACGAAAAAGACAAAAAAAAAATTGTACTTAAACCGGGTGCGGTGGCGCATCGGCACTTGGGAGGCTGAAGCTGCTGGGGTGCCCGGCGGCTGGAGGGACAGGTGAGGCGAGGCGCAGCCTCTGCCCTGCAGGCGCGGGCCCTGGCGCCCCCTGCTGGCCAGGCCCAGCGCTGCCCCTGCAGACTCCTACCTTCCCCCGGCCGGCAGGGCCGCACAGCGGACTCGGGGCTGTCGGAGAGGTTCTGCGCAGGCCGCCCGGAACCCGAACCCAAGCCCGCCGCCGCTCAGCCCCGAGGGTCCGAAAGCGCACGCTATGCTGCGGACCTCCGCGGTCCGGCTCGGCGAGGCCTGCAAGCCCCTTCTGGTTCCGATAAAGTAAAATAAAATAAAAAAGATGCCAGCACTCTAGAGGCTGAGGCAAGAAACTCTCTTGAGTTCGAGGCCGGCCTCAGCCCCACAGACCTTGCCTCAAAAAGTCTTTAACAGCTGTGTGCGCGAGGGCCGGAGGCAGCCGGAATGGGGGAGCGCGCGCAGCGTTGCTGGGGAGAAGCAGGGAGGTTATTTCCCATTTGCCGGCGTGCTCTGCCCGGGCCCCAATTTCTGCTGCCGCGTGGACCGGCCAAGCTCGCTCCTCAGCGGGCCAGGCTGCTTCCTCCAGGTTCTGCCGGTCAGTTTCTGCTTTCCTGCTCTCCTTTAACAGACTTGCAGTTGCCGAGGAAGCCCGGGCCCTCCGGGTCTCTGCTGCTTGCTGTTGGGGAGCTGAACCCCCTACGGTCACCTCGCGGGTCGGGGTACCCCACACCAGAGCCCAGCGCCAGCACAGCTTGTTTTTTACTTGTTTTGTTTCGTTTTGAGACAAAGTCTCACTGTGTAATCCAGGTTGGCCTTGAACTTGCCGTGCATGCTCCTGCCTTGGCCTCCCAGGTGCTGGGATCAGACGTGCGTGCCAAAGTTCCGCCACCAGGCCTGCGTTCGCAGCATGCGCATTGCCGCAATTACCCGTTTCCACCAGTGGACCCATCTGACAGCCAAGGCTCCAGACCCTCTCCTCCTGAATGCGGCCCCCCGAGGGCCGCTTCCGCCCGCGGGGCTGTGGAGCTGCACGAACCAGGGCGCTGGCTCTAGCTCCACCGGAGTCCAGGTGCACCGGAGTGCAGGCTCACTCGCTGCAGTTGCTGAGGACCAGTGCGTGGTCACCGTGTTCCTGTGCAGACTCAAGGACGTTTGCCTCAACGGTGAGACTTGGAAAGGAGCGGGCAGAGAACCAACCCCTCACTTAGAGCAAAGGTCCGACCGGGTGCCTGCACCGGTCAGTGTTACCAAATATTCAATAAAAACAGGGAGCCAATCTCAAAACAAAACGGAGGGGCGGGAGGGAGAGGGAAAGGAGGGGAGGGAAGGGGGAGAAGGAAGGTAGGGGAGGAGAGGCAGAGGGGGAGAGGGCTGGGGATTTAGCTCTGTGACAGGGCCTGCCTGGCAAGCCTGAGGTCTTGCATTTGATTTTTCATAACAAACAAAACAAAAACCGGAGAAGAAGCTCATTTCCTGCTAGGAGCCCAGTTTAACCTTGACAAAAACCTCCACAAAACCAAACCCAACAGGTGTGGTGGCAGCATGCCTGTAATCCCAGCACTCTCAGGAAGCTGAGGCAAAAGGATCCACATGAGTTCCCCTGAACTGCGCAGCTAGGCCCTGCCCCTCCCCAAAAACCTGATAAAGGCCAGGGAAGCCAGCAGGCACAGTTTCCTTGCAGAGTATGTGGAGGCTCACACCTATAATCCCAGCACTTGGAAGGCTGAGGCAGATCATCATTTGGTCACCCTGGGCTATGTAGTGAGTACAAAGCCAGCCTGAACTGCATAGCAAGACCTTGTCTCAAAAAACAGAACACAGTGCTTGGCTCCTGTGCACTAGGTCCTGGGTTCATGCTTCAGTACCACAAATGACAATCACATGCTGAAAAACTGCAAACCAAGAAGTCTTATAGGTACAGAGCTTAGGGAGAGGCGCTGCGGTCATACACAGGGTCATGTGCATGGTAGACAGTGCCGTAGACCCTAGCTATACCTTGGCCTGCACTGAGCTCCTCGCAACCAAACCAAGCCTATGCATGAAGCAGTGTATCGGGGCCCAGGACCCGTTCTGGTGTCCTGGCTGGGCCCTGCCCAGGTTCCTGATTTCAGAGCACAGGCACCCAAGAGCCAGTGAGACCAGGGCTGGTGTGAGGAAGGTCCTCCCGGGGTGGGCTGGTACGGGGCTCAGCTGGGCACCACTGGGCCCCTTGCCTGTGACTAGGGCTGGCTCCAAAGTCCCCTAGGTGCCTGTGGGGTAGGACTGGGTGAAAGCTGTCACCCAGCTACCTTTTTCAGTTGTGTCTAGAAATGGGTGTCCCAGCCCTGGGCTGACGTTGCTGCAGAGGGCTCCAGGAGGAAAGCAGGTCCAGGCCAGGTGGGTTCCCCAGCCATGGGCTTTGTTGCCCAGTGCCTCAGGAAGTGTGCTCCAGGACTGCCCTGGCCTGCTGGGTGCTTGGCCTGTAGTCTCTACCTGGCACACGGGGTAAGGAGAAACAGCAGTGAGGGATGGTATCAGTTATCACTTCTCATGAAGCACACAGAAGCCGGAGAACTTGGGGAAACAAGGGGGGGAGGTGTACTGATTTTATCAGGTATTAGACAGGAGCAAACAGCTTCTCAAGAACCACACACACATGTAGATTGCTTGTTGTAGTTCTGACTACTGTATTTATTTTTTTGGACTTGCATCAGGGAGCACATTAATGGTTGTGAGTGTGTTGGGAGGACCACAAAGGACTTCCCTCTGCATGATTTTATTTATTTATTTATTTATTTATTTTTGTCTTTTTCATTTTTATCAGTACTGACGACCGCCGGCTTGCAAGGCAGGCGCTTTAATTTGTCAATAGTTGGCCTTTGAAAATACAAATAAATGGTGTTTAAGGCTTTAAGAGCCCACAAAAAATGGGGTACACTGGCTGAGATGATTCCAATCCGTGAAGACACTGGCCCCTCCTCTGTGCGGGGGCTGCCCTGGCAGCAGCTATCACTCAGGTTATTCACTCACAGCCTAGAAGAGAGGGAAACACAGGGTTCTGGGCGTTTTGCAGCTGCTGGGGTGGAGGTACCAGCTGGGGCCCTGCCTCCCAGGAGCTGTGACGCAAGCCCCACTGAGCCTGTAGAACCAGTCTCCGGGCTGTGTGAACCACAACAGCCCTGCCGGGTGTTCTCACAAGAGACAATTTCAAACAACTAATATGAATACAACCAACTGTAAAACTAAAAATTAAAAAATAAAAAAAACCCTAAAAATTCAGTATTTAGCTTTCATGAGCTGGTAATAGGCTGGCTCCAGCATAACACTATTTCACTATGGATTATTTTATTTATCGGTACCGGGGATCGAACTCACGACTGCCTGCTTGCAAGGCAGGTGCTTATGCCACTGAGCTAAATCCCCAGCCCCCTCACTATGGATTTGTAGTAAGTCTTGATATCTGATCCATAAATTCTCTCTCTCTCTCACACACACACACACACACACACACACACACACACACACACACACCCCAGGGTTCGAACTCATGACATTGTGCTTGCCAGACCGGCACTTACACTGCTGAACTAAATCCTCAGCCCCTCAAAATCTTGTTTTTCAAAATTGTTTACTTCAGGGGTACTTGCTTCAAATTTATGATCAATATACCCACATTTATTTAGCTCGTTTTTGCTTTCTTATACCAGTTTTAGTTTTAAATACATTGAGGCTATACAGCTTGCTAAATTTCTTGTTTGTTTCCAGAAGAAGAAACTATAAATTTATATACTTAGCAGGAGCAAAAACAGTTTAGAACAAAACTAGCAAAACAAAACAGAACAAATCTACCTGCACCTCTACAGACTGTTGAAGTGTCACTGACAGGGAGAAGCACCTCTGGCTTCTCACAGCCAGGGGCAGGGGAGGGAAGCCACGAGCTCCACCCATGTGGCTTCTTTCAGCTACAGGGCCAACGCCTGTGGTTCTGTTAGATAACGTTGATAGATTTAATACTGGCTTTTCAGGGTTGTTAGACCTGTTACAGTTCAGGTTGTCAAATGATAAGCATGCCTTGTACCTGGAAAGCTACTCACCATTATAAAAATATTATAAATATATATAAATAAATATGCTATAAACCCCTGCCTGGTGGTGCACGCCTGAAATCCCAGCATTTGGGAGGCTGAGGCAGGAGGATCATAGCAAGTTCGAGGCCAGCTTGGGTTACAAAGTGAGTTCAAGTCCAGCCTGAACTGCATAGTGAGACCCTGTTTCAAAAAGACAAAACAAAAGCCATGCTACAGTGGTTGAGCAGCTCCTTTCCTCCCATCAGGAGAGAGGACTTGAGCTTTTGTCTCTTTTATTCTCCCACCCTGTCAGTGTCCTTCTGAGGGGAAGTTGAGAGCTGGTAGGCAGCACACACCCAGTTTCAAAATACATTTTAAAAAAATGTGCTGGGGAGATAGCTCAGTGTGCAGATCCTGGGTTCCACCGGCAAAGATTAAGTTCTGAAGGTTTTGCCCTTAAGAATGAGTTCACGGGGCTGGGGATTTAGCTCAGCGGCATAAGTGCCTGCCTTGCAAGCTCCTGGTCATGAGTTTGATCTCGGGAGTGGGCTCCCTGTCGAGGGCATTCATTACAGCAGTCAGCTTGGTTACTTTGTGGGTCTCTGTGCACTTTCTTAGTGCGCCAGGCCTCCTGCCATCCTGTGGCACAGCGAGCTCTGGGGACACAGACTGTGGCTTTGGGTTGCAGAGCCTCTGGGACGTAAGCCACAGCACCCTATTTATTTATTCATTCACTTATTGATACTGGAATCGGACTCAAGTGTGCATGCTTGCCAGGTAAGCGTTGTGTTGCTGAGTCCCAGTCCTGCTTCCTATTTTTATAAATGCAGCCTCTGTGATACCACTGCAAGCCTGGCGAGCAGGGCCGGCTCCTTAGGGTTCAGATCCAGCCAGTGCTTGCTTCCCTCATCCTGCACCCTTGCCAGCCCCTGGACCGCAGGTCTACAAACTCAGAAAGAAAGTGTGTGCTACTTACAAAATCACAGCATTTTATGTGCTGCTGAATGCAGAGCTCTTTGGATTTCAGGGGCCCCGGTGCACAACCCATTTCTCATCAAACATTCATTAATGGTTCCACAGCTCAAGCCGAGAACACTCTCCTGAGAAGATGCATCAATCTGCAAAGCAAGCCAGAAGTGCAAGTTTCTCATAAGGTCAACGTGAACTTAACCACTGGACTTGATTTGGTTCTTGTACAATCAGATTTGTGACCATAATCATGCAAAGAATTAAGCTCATGAACCAACGTATAGGAGGCTGAGGCAAAAGGATTGCCCCAAGTTTGAAACCAGCCTGGGCTACAAAGTAAGCTCAACACCAGTCTGAACTACATAGTGAGATCCCATCTCAACAAAACAAAAACAAAAAACCAAAACATTTACTCATATTGTTACTTTTTTTTGGTCTTTTTCGACACAGGGTCTTGCTATGCTGCTCAGGCTGGCCTTCAGTTGATTTTCTAATCCAGACTGCAATCAGGGATTTAGCTCAGCTGCATAAGGGCCTGCTTTACAAGCACATGGTCTTGAGTTCCATTCCTGGTACCAAAAAAAAAAAAAAAAGAAAAAAAATTAGTAGTCTGGTCCAGGCTGACCTTGAATGTGCAATGATCTTCCTCCCTCGGCCTCCTAAGTGCTGGGATTATAGTTTTTTTTTTTTTTTTTTTTTTTTTTTTTTAAATCAGTACCAGGGATCAAACTCACAACTGCCTGCTTTCAAGACAGGCGCTTATGCCCCTGAGCTAAATCCCCAACTCCAATTATAGTGCTTTTTGAGGCAGGGTCTTGAAATGTAGCCTAGGCTGGCCTTGAATGAGTTAGTCTTCCTGTCTCCCAAATCCTGGGATTAAAGACATGTGCAATCACATCTGGCCTTTTTCTTAATGGATTTGTTTCAAAATTTTTACTGTATGTTTTACTGTTGTATTGCTTTATGTAGTGTTGTCTTATTGTACAAATTTGCGATACATAATGACTACATTCATTACAGAGAACTGGTATAATCCAGGGCACCATAATTGCATTTTTGCCACTTTTTTTTTTTTCCTTTTTATCAGTACTGGGGATCAAACTCACGACCACCTGCTTGCAAGCCACGTGCTTATGCCGCTGAGTGAAATCCCCAGCCCTTTTTCCACTTTCTAAAGCAGTTCTGGAAGCCCTCTTTTGTGACTGTCTTTAATTGTATTGTGCTGGTTGTCTCAATGTCCTGACTGGATTCAAAATATTTACCTCTCATGGTCATTTTTTTTTTTTCCCCGAGTTTTTAGGGTCTATATCCAGGTTGGTTTTCAACTCATTATGTACTACTGACTGGCTTCGAACTCTGAGGGATCCTTCTGCCTCAGCCTCCCAAGTACTGGGATTATAGACGGATACCACCATGCCGAGTTTTCATGGTCATTTTGACTGGGAAAGATCACATATGCCACATCCAGTGAATCAGGTGGGTGAGGATGCAATGTCACTTTTTTGGGGGCAGGCAGGGTCTAACTCTGAAGTTCAGGCTGGCCTTGAACTCATGGAGCCTCCTGCCTCCGCCTCCAAAATGCTGAGATTACAGGCATGCACACCACGCCTAGGTATCTGCTACTCTTAATATCACCTAATTCAACCTGAGTGTGGAACTACACGCCTGAAATCCCAGAATTTTGGGAGGCCAAAGCAGGAAGACTGCAAGTTTGAGCCTGGTCTAGGTGATTTTGAGACTCAGTGAGACCCTGTCTTAAAAACAACAGGCTGGGGAGGCAGTGCTGTGCAAAAACCCTGGGTGAGGGGTTAGTTAGGGTTCCTTAGCTCTAGAAGGGAAGAGTACCAAGGCCAAGGAGCCTGAAGAAGGAAGTTGAACTTTTATACGAGAAAACATTTTTTGTTTGAGAAAACTTTTAAATATTCTGATAAATGATATGAGAAAATTGGGCTATGCTACATTTATTTTACTTCACTAGTTATCAAACAAAGGCAAATGAGAGACAGTTTGTTTTCTTTCCGTATTAAATTAGCACAACTTAGAGGGGAGGGGATTCTCAAGTCACAGAAAGCTCACACAGCAGAGGATTGTCGAGTGAGGAAAGTCTACTGTCACTAGCAGTAAAAACACTCAGAGCCTTTCAAGGAGTAACTGACTTCTAGACACCTATGTTAAGGAAATCATCTTATCCTCCTATGAGAATCATACATTAGATTTCCTTTTCTTAGCTGAGTGTGGTGGCTCCCACCTGTAACCCTAGCACTTGGGCAGCTGAGGCTGGAGAATTGCCATTAAGTTTGAGATCAATTTGAACATCCACAGATTATTACTTTCATTATTTTGAGACAGAGCCTCACCAAGTCCCTAAATGGCCAGCTATCTTTCTCGAGACAACACTATGTTGCCTAGTAGTTGGGACCACAGGCACCACAGAAGCACGTAGGGTGTAAGATGACTTTAAAGAAAAAATAAGGAAGTAAGTCGGGCTTGGTGGCGCACACTTGTCACCTCAGCACAGGAGAACTACCACGAGTTCGAGGCCAGCCGAGACTACACAGTGAGACCCCTCCCCAATCTCCAAAAAATCAATTAAAAACAAAGAAAAGAACTAATTCAAGAGAATCCCGTTGTTTTCTTTTTCGTCTGGTACCGGGGATCGAATTTATGAGTTTGCGCTGGCCGGCAGGCGCCGTGAGCTGAGCAGCGTCCCCGGCCAAGGCTTCCGCTTTCTCCATCTCCTCGGAAACCCGTGCTCCTGGTCCGCCACCCCGGGGCCGCTCAACTCCAGCTGCTGCGGGAAGGGCGAGAGCAGCGAGGCGAGGAGAGGTGTAGGGAGGCAGAGGAGGGCCGCGCCCAACTTGCCCGGAGGGCCAGGGCCGGAGGAGGGCGCCTCAGCCGGATCCCGAGCCCCAGACCGTTTCCAGAAGGAAGGACGGCCGCTGCGCCCCTCCCCCACTTCGGCGGGCTGGAGAAAGACCCGTTGGAAGGAAGACGCATGCGCATACAATTAAATTCGAAACCGTCAAGGCTCAAATTCAATATTTGCGGGAAGGCGCAGGCGCAAAAAGCGTCCCGCGAGTTTTTGGAGGTGGGGGGGCAGCTGAGACCCAAACGCAAGCGTGGAAGCAGCGGCGGGTAGGAGGAGGGAACAGCTTTGAAAGCACGCATGCGCCTCAGCAGTCTGTGACGCAGGGGGCGGTGGCTCCGGCACAGGCTGCGCGTGCGCAGAGCTCGCTCAAGGGCCCTTATTTAGGTTGCGCAGGCGCCCGTTGGCCATTTCTTCTCAGCCGCGTCAGAGTTGTTCGGGTAGGTGAGTGTCTGTGGGTCCTTGTTTGTCTCCCCGCTACCGCGGGGGGTTCGGTTTTTGGACGATCTCTTGCCCCGCAGTCTCTGGTGGAGCCCAGAGGGTCTTGGTAAGCTACGCGCCGCCGCTGGGAGCTGCGGGTGACCGCTGCGCTCCGGCGGCGGCGCCGCGGCCTGCAGGCCGCGCCAACTCTATTGTGTGAGATGTCGGAGGAGGCGGAGCGGAAGCGTCGCCGCCATTTCCTCGCCTTGGCGCCGGACCTCGTCCGGGGCCCCCTCGGCTTGGGGCCTCGGTCCCCGGTGCTCGGCGTGGCCTCGGCGGGTCGCGGGGCGGGACGGGGCGTCCGCGCGCGGGGCCACGGGGCGCCTGGACGGCGGGGGCCGTTTCCCGGGCCCGATCGGCACGCTCACCTTGCAGCCCGCCTGGACGCCGGGAGCCTGTAGGAGACGATGATGCTGGGCACCGAAGGCGGAGAGGGGTTCGTGGTGAAGGTGCGGGGTTTGCCTTGGTCCTGCTCGGCCGACGAGGTGCAGCGGTTCTTCTCCGGTGAGTGCGGCAAGAGCCGCGGGCGGCGGGGTCGCGGGCGCCCCCTTTCGGCCCCCCGCGCCCGCCGCCCGTTGCGCAATGGAAACTACGAGAGTCCGGGCCCGGAGCTGCGTCGTCACGGCCGTGGCTGTGGCGTCCGCCGAGAGGATGCGCAGGGACGGACGAGCGCGCCCTCGCCATCTTGAGCGGCGCCGAGGCTTACCGTGTGGCGGGCTGGCGTCTGCCCGGGGAAGGCAGGTGTCGGTTCGCGCTCGGCGCTCTCCTGGTGCAGCCGCGGCGATGGAGGAGGTCCTGCTCGCGGAGTTCTTGATGTTGCTCTGTTTACCTCTGAGGACCCTGGAGCGGGGCTTTTGTCAACCTGTTTTTTTTTTTTTCCTGCGCATCGCGTAAGTTCCTTGAGTAATTTCTACCGCAATCGTCTTGTCTTTTTCATTAGTGTAGGAGTAGATAAAAAAAGTTGTGTTTCGAAAATTACAGGGTAGGGGAAAGACACTTGTATCTGAATTAGTTGTATAATACAAGAACTGAGTATACTGGAAGCCCTTTGTGCGGGAGGCAGGACTGGGTTTGGCTTCAGCTGTGCACCTTGGAGCATTGTAGCTTGGTAACACTAATACCCTCTCAGGTGAGTATCAAGTGAGATACTATCATGTGGCTGCTGGTAAGGCAATTCTGAAAGAGTACCCAGACCAGCACTTGAAGCGTCGTAAATTCGAGATCCAGATGTGTTTTTTTTTTTCCGGAAAATTTAGAGAAAAGTATTTATGCTGGTTGTATAGGCATGTATGTGCCTGTAATCTCATCACTCGAGGCTTAGGCAGGAGCACCTCCACTTACTAGTTAGGGCCAGCGTGGGGTCGAGGCTTTAAATGGCACAGACTGTTAGAGCCGTCATTAAAGTTGTACCACTTAGCTTGTAAGATAGGGGTGAGAGAATGGTAGTTTAAATGCTGAAGACAGACACGTAAGAGTTGATAGTGTATCTTGGGCCATTTTTGGCTTTGCAAATGACTTACCTAGTGATGTGAAAGTTTTTTTTTTTTTTGTCTTTTTCATTTTTATCGGTACCAGGATCGGACTCACGACTGCCTGCTTGCAAGGCTGGTACTTATGCCGCTGAGCTAAATCCTCAGCCCCTGATGTGAAAGTTTTTATTCGGTTTGGTTTTGGTTTTTTGAGACAGGGTCTCTATGCAGTTCACACTGAATTTGGGTTCACTTAATAGCTCAGGCTAGACTTGAACTTGCAAATGATTCCTTCAGTCTCCCAAGTGCTGGGATTACAGGAGTGCATCACCACATCCCGATGAAAGTATTCTTTTTGTTGGAATTGCTCTTTTTTTATTTATTCTTTTTTTTGGTCCTGGGAATTGAACTCAGGACCTCGGTTGCTTTGCCAGGCAGATGCTGTACCACTAAGCTAAATCCTGGGTCGAAAGTATTTTTTTTTTTTTTGTTTTTTGAGTCTCTGTCATTATATAGCCCAAGCTGGCTTTAAACTGGTAGTTTTCCTGCCTTAGCCTTTTGCATGGTGGGTTACAGGAGTGCATCATCATACCAGGTGAAAATACTCTCACTTGTATTACCCAGAGGTGGTTTTGGGTTTTAAATTCTGTATTAACGGTTATTTTCTTTCCAGACTGCAAAATTCAAAATGGGGCTCAAGGTATTCGTTTCATCTACACCAGAGAAGGCAGACCGAGTGGCGAGGCTTTTGTTGAACTTGAATCAGAAGATGAAGTCAAATTGGCCCTGAAAAAAGACAGAGAAACTATGGGACACAGATATGTTGAAGGTTTGATTTACATTGCCCTAGTAACAAATACAATGTTAAACACATAGAGATCTCATCCCCTTCTGAATTTTAGGTATTTGACCGCATGGAAATGGTCATCTAAGGGAGTTATTGGCAGCTCTTCCTAGCTTACCTAAACACCCAGGAAATCTGAACTTTGTTCTCTGACTTTCCAAAATTGACTAATTCTAAGCACCTCTTTCAGTATTCAAGTCAAACAACGTTGAAATGGATTGGGTGTTGAAGCATACTGGTCCAAATAGTCCTGACACGGCCAATGATGGCTTTGTACGGCTTAGAGGACTCCCCTTTGGATGTAGCAAGGAAGAAATTGTTCAGTTCTTCTCAGGTATGTGGTCTTGTTGCTGAGCAGTGAGTTCTGGCTAGCTTCTGGCAACTTGATTGAGTAGATGTTACAGTTTAATAGTCTAGGTACCAAATAGGTTGTGAGTATATGCAGATGAGATTACTATCTTCTGGGAGACCTTCAAATAACTTACGCCCATCTTAAAGGTGGAAATCAGAAGTACTTCCAAAATGTTAATTTTGCCTATATTTAGTGTCTTAGTTCAGAGTAGATCTTTTGAGACTACCCTCTACAGTTTTCACTACTTTTCTCATGCTGTTTAGCAGAGTATTTCAATTAAAGGTAAGCTCCTGTACCTTTAGATTAGAATGAGTTAGGGTGATACTATGTCTGTTATAAGACACTTAGGTCGTAGAACCATAAATACTTATCTAATGGTTTAGTTCTCTATGTATTCCCCACCCCCCAAAAAAAACATAGGAAGAGCTTAGTTTAGTCATCCTGTATGAAATGTTAACTGAAACTCAAGTTCAGCAAGTATAGTTTGCTTTTCTCAGTATTCTGAAGTTAACAGCATAGAAAGTACTTTGAAATTGTTCTGGGCCTAAAGTATTTGAATGTTTTTATGCTGAAGAGCTGATAAGATTGCATGTTTAGCAGAATGTTACAATCATGTATTTTAAGTACCATTAATACTCTTGATGTGATAAGCTGGAATTAAGCAAGAAATCCTTTCATGGTTTATATAGTATTAAAGTCTTGACTATTAGATGAAAATGTACCAAGTCCTAATACTTTGTCAGAATTTTTGAAATCAAGTCTGTTTTGTTTTATCTAAATTGGTGAGAATTGAATGCTATCTGTCAACGTTAAATATGAACATAATTTCATATCTTCTAGGAAAGTGCTTTAAGTCCTTTTTGTAAGCTTGGGAATGTATCCACGGAAAGGATTTTTCATAAACGGAATTTCCAGAAGTGAATCATACTACTGTTAGAACATAAGAATGCATGACTGTGCTGTGTAGATAGTTTGTTCAAAGTTTTAGATTGTATGTTTGTTGATTATATGATTTACTGTTTGAATTTGTATATAAAATGTTTAATTGTGTACTTTTTATAAAAACTTGAAGTTCCAATAATTTAAAGCATTGAAATATAAAATGAGGTAAAAGGTGTCTTAAATGTAGTAAAACTTGTTTTAATGCTTGAAACTTTATTATCTTAATTGTGTAATTCTCGACAATACGTTGATTGCATAGATAAGTGTTTACTGTTGAATTCTTAATGCACCCTATGTGAAGCAGCAAGTTTTTAAAAATGTAAATGCATACTGCGCCCCATGGGATGTGTTAAGAATTGTGTTGTACTTTTAATAGTGGAACTTCATATTATTGCAATGCCTTTTTAAAGAGTACTTGTTGAAAAACATACCGTTCACCTAAAGTTAAAGTTCTGGTTTATTTAAAGCTATAAGAAGAATCATTTCTGGGCTTGTGATGTTAATATTGCCCCCCTACTGGGGTTATTTGTCCTTGGGTTGAAGGGTTGGAAATCGTGCCAAATGGGATAACATTGCCGGTGGACTTCCAGGGGAGGAGTACGGGGGAGGCCTTCGTGCAGTTTGCTTCACAGGAAATAGCTGAAAAGGCTCTAAAGAAACACAAGGAAAGAATAGGGCACAGGTGGGGATGGATGGCTGGTGGATTTGTCACTTTTCTTATGGTAAACAGTTAAATCCATATTCTCTCTGCTTAAGAGGAAGAAATCTATCTGTCCATTACCTTGTCCCCATTAATTGATCTTTTGCCACCATTTCAAACTTCTCTGTCATTGTCCTATATTACATTCAAACTGAATTTGAGGTTTTAAAATTGTCACCTATTTGATTTACTTTAGGATTTTATAAGATTCTTAATTTATTAGCCCCAGTCACTGGAGTTGAGAGACTATGGCTTTAAAAAATTAATGCAAACCTGGCTTAGCTGTAATAACACCCAACTAGTAAATTAATATTACCATAAGAAAATGTGATACTTTCTGATCTTGTTTTTAAAGTTGAAATGCAACAAACTTTCTTGCTGTATAAATATTCTGCATATGTATTAATAAGCATAGCTTTCAAGAAATTGTCACAAAAGGTTTTATTCTCTTTGCTTGTGACTATTTTTCATTGAAGCATGCGCTTACCTATGCTGATTCCTACTAAAAGCATAGGCTGGGGTCTTTCTTGGCAACAGGAAGTGTGTAGTGTGGGCTGGACTGTTGGCGAAGGCTGGCTTTCGAGCCCACTTGCTATACATGCTGCCAGTGGATCTGAGTTGCAATGTTGAAAGTTGAGTGGAATTCATTCCCTCCTGAACTGTTGATTTGTAGTGCTCCTCACTACCCCTAAGGTTGGGCTCTGTCTCAGAGGAGTGACTTTAATTTTCCTGTTAAATTTACATTATATTGTTCTATTATTGAGTGAATTTCTGGTCATTGCCTATGCAAATGTAAGAAATCTGGCTTTAAATATTAGTCAGTTTCATGGCTATGACTAGATTGTATTCTTGTATAACTAAGCACCTATATGAAATGAACTAATGTTTTCTCTCCCCTCCCCACTCCCTTCCTCTTGGAAAATGCTTTAGGTATATTGAGATCTTTAAGAGCAGTCGGGCTGAAGTTAGAACTCACTATGACCCGCCACGAAAGCTTATGGCCATGCAGCGGCCAGGCCCCTATGACAGACCTGGGGCTGGCAGAGGGTATAACAGCATTGGCAGAGGAGCTGGCTTTGAGAGGATGAGGCGTGGTGCCTACGGTGGAGGTGAGTGATGCTCTCTATAATACTGGACTGTTCTTTTCTCCTTTGTCTTATGTATCAGCATTTGCTTAATCGCACTTTTGTTTTTCAGGCTATGGAGGCTATGATGATTACAACGGCTATAATGATGGCTATGGATTTGGGTCAGATAGATTTGGAAGAGGTAAAGTAAGAATTGAATTTCCCACTTGGAGGATACTTACACTTTCGTTCATCTAGACCTCAATTACTGTTTTTCAGGAATGTCTGATCACAGATACGGGGATGGTGGCTCTACTTTCCAGAGCACAACTGGACATTGTGTGCACATGCGGGGATTACCATACCGAGCTACCGAGAATGACATTTATAATGTAAGTGCAAGGTGGATTCAGTCAGGTATTTCAGTGTGAGACTTAACTCTAAGCCTCTTAGTGAACATCATGTAATGAAATGTTCCATGTTAGAAAGTTGAGCTTGTGGTGTAGCTGACTGGTAGAGTGCTTGCTTCACAAGCCTGAGTCCAGGGCTTAGTCCCAGCACTGCAAAAGGAATATTTTGGTGTGTCATGTGTTGCAGTTCTTTTCACCGCTCAACCCTGTGAGAGTACACATTGAGATAGGTCCTGATGGGAGAGTTACTGGGGAAGCAGATGTTGAATTCGCAACTCATGAAGATGCTGTTGCAGCCATGTCAAAAGACAAAGCAAATATGCGTAAGTGTGATGAGAGCATTTTAAGGATGCATGAGAAAATCGATTTCCACTGGTGGGGGTTGGTTTGGATGTGTTGAAGTTTGTAGGTTTTTAAAGTTAGTGTGCAGGGCTGGGCGTGGTAACACATTCCTGTACAACCCCAGCACTTGAGAGGCAGAGACAGGAGGACTGCTGCAAGTTCAAGGCCCGTCTGAGCTACATAGTGAGTTCATAGCAAGATGTTGTCTCAAAAAGAAAAGAGGAATTTATAATATGATTGTGTTGTGAAGTTTGTCTTTCATTGACAGTTCAGATAAATGTTGAGACTAGTTTGTTTTTATAAAAGTAGCTAATTTTTTGAACCAAAAAGTATTTGAAGTTTACGAATCAACTTGTATGAGAACTTTTCAAAATGCTTACTCTGTGTTTCATCAAAATGCATTTTCATACTTCTTTTTTTGTCATTTCAGAACACAGATATGTAGAACTCTTCTTGAATTCTACAGCAGGAGCAAGCGGTGGTGCTTACGGTAGCCAAATGCTAGGAGGCATGGGTTTGTGTAAATATCACTTTAGTGTCTTTTTTTAAGCTAACCTTGTATGCCTTTTCTCTCATTTCAGAACACAGATATGTAGAACTCTTCTTGAATTCTACAGCAGGAGCAAGCGGTGGTGCTTATGGTAGCCAAATGATGGGAGGCATGGGCTTGTGTAAATATCGTTAGTTTTTTTAAAAACCAAAACATTTTATCTGTATAAGTTGATTGTAAGTTAATTATATTTAATGAATTTAGCAGAAAAATTTTAAGTTAGCTTAACAAAGGTTTTAGGCAGAGAATAGTTTAATTTGGATAAATTTTGTAATTAGTACTATCAATATTCATTACATAAAACTGCTTAGGATAAAATTACGTTAAAGTACTTTGGGGGAGGGGATTATAGAATGGAACTAGTTAAATTGAATACACAAGATTAAATATAAACTAGTAAAAACAGGCTTAAAATTAACTTTGTGGGCATAATTAGGTGTGGATTGATACCTGTGTATTGACATAGAGCTTAACATACCAGACTAAAGGGGCTGCTCCACTAAATCCTAACCACATTTTAAGATCTTCACAAGGCCTCTACTACTGTGGAATCGTGGATTTATTCCTGCTGATGTGTGTTATGTGAATCAGTTGGTTCATAAATGTGTGACTAGCTGAGATAAACAGAAGGGTTAGTCTGGTTATATAGACCACAGGCAAGGCAGAAGGCAGGTAGCGGGTTATAGCAATAGAGGGTTGAGGCTGGAAATCATAGACTTAGAGTTACAAGCCCGGTACCACCAGGTACCACACTGCATGAGGAGTGAGGCTCTAATGTTCTCTTAACAGCAAACCAGTCCAGTTATGGTGGCCCGGCCAGCCAGCAGCTGAGCGGTGGCTATGGAGGCGGCTACGGCGGCCAGAGCAGCATGAGTGGCTACGGTAAGCTTTTGTGCGTTTTTCACACACCTAGAATAAGTCTTAGGTAGATTTCTGTAGTTGGGAATATGCAGGGTTCTTTTTGTTTGGTGAGATTGGGTTATTTAAATAATGTGCTTTTAATCCTAATTGTTCTTAATAGCTTATTCAGAAACAATCATGGGGGGGAAGTGTTACAAGAATTTTAGTCGTTGGAACTTTGACATACTGTCGAGCCAGAAAACATCTGCCTTCATTTGTTAGAACATTAGGTTTTTTTTTCTGCCTTGGTTAGCATTAAATCGATTTTTGAAGATTTTTAAATAGAATGGTGGTTGGGTTCAGGACCGTATTTTAACACTAGTCAGTTAACCTAGGGATGGTTTTATTATTTTTTTCAATTGGTCTAAAGAATGGTGATTTTGGTATGATAGTCTTACCCTACAAAATCCTTTTGCAGACCAAGTTTTACAGGAAAACTCCAGTGATTTTCAATCAAACATTGCATAGGTAAATATTTTCTCAAAAAATATAACTTAAATTCCCAATAGCAGATGCTGATGTTGTAAACCACTATCTCTAGCGGTCAGTGGCTCTGACTTAACTCCGTGGAGGCTGCCCGTGGGCACAGTGAGTGGCCTTTAGTCCAGCTGTCAGCTCACTTGTTGCTCACTATGAATAGGAAAAGCAAGAGACTTCCCCTGTGCTCCTATTCATAAGTGCCATTGGATGGACATTGTGAACGTTATGGTAAATTTTTTTAAAAACTGCCTTGTTTAGCTTTAAAAACATCAAGTAATTTTGCAATTTTTGAAAAACACTAGTTTTCCTTTAAACTTAATTTTCCACGTTGATCCTGAAGAATCTGTTTAAATGGTAGCACAAGAGTCTGGCAAGTTTGTACTGGAGAGAAAGGGGTTATCGGGACTTGTTTGGAGTCGGAATCCCCCTTTCCCAAACGTGCTTCTCGCCACTTGGACAGCAGCCATTTGTACTCGTATACCTTTTTAACTTTTTCTTGGAATGCTGTGTTTTAAGTTGCCTGACTGGCTGGCCCACACTACTACTAACTTGTCAAATTGATCTCTTCGCAGGCAGCCAAGGAGCAGTGGACAGCAGCTACTACAGTAGTGGAAGCCGAGCATCCGTGGGCGTGAACGGCATGGGAGGGGTGTCTAGCATGTCCAGTGTGAGTGGTGGCTGGGGAATGTAACTCCTCCCGCTCACTGACTCCTGGTCAACTTTTTTAAAGGAAAAAACATCTTCATTGAGTTTAACAGTTTTTTGCAACCCAAGCTTGTGATTTATGCTTACTCTTATCAGTGAAAATCAGGATTGTTTTCAAGAGTCAAGGTTCATTATTTTTGAACACAAGTTATCCAGGATATAAATAACATCAGAGTTGAGTAGACTGTAACTGTTAAATGCTTTTCAGCTTTTCTCAAGTTAGTTATATTGTAGGATGTACTTAAGCAGTAAGTGTATTAGGTTAACGCAGTTGAATTATGTTACATGTTGCTCATACCACGTTACAGAACACTGTTCAGATGCATGTTGAAAGACATGCTGTTTGTAAATTCAGTAGAGGAGCTGTCTACAATTACAGTAAAACATTTGGCATGTTAATTCTAGTTTCATTTAATAACCTGTAAGGCACGTAAATTTAAGCTTTTTTTTTTAAGTTAATGGGGAATTTTTGAGACGCAATACCAGTACCTTAGGATTCGGTCTTGGTGTTTGTATGAAATTCTGAGGCCTTGATTTAAATCTCATTGTATTGTGATTTCCTTTTAGGTGTATTGCGCTAAGTGAAACTTGTCAAATAAATCTTTCAAAAACTGCGTTTTGCCTTGTCTGAGCTTGCCGAGTGTCTGTCCTGGTGCCCTGTCCCTAGCCAGGTACAGGGTCATGTCTTGGGCTGTCGGAGCCCCACAGTCCTGCCATTACAGAGCTTTGGCTTCTCAGCTGCAGGTTACTTCAGCGCTGAGCCTGGTCTGGGTGCTCTGGCTATGGCTGAGGGGTTGGTGAGGGTGCCTGGGGCTCTGATGGTGGGCTGTGACCCCAGGGCCTTGCCCATGCCAGGCACTGTACTTAAACACGCCGCACGGTTTTCAGGCTGTTGGAATCTGTGTCTTGCTTTGCTGTGTTCCTGAAAGTGTAGTCCACAGCAGAACACGGACTCCTGCCAGTGTTTCACAGCAAACCTGACTGACTGCAGTTACTGAAATGACACTGCTGGGCTGAACTCGGAGAGGTTTGCTTCGGAAAAGCCTTACACTGCTGGCCCAGAATGCTGAGTGGACCCTCTGGCCGCTGTGGTTTGGGAATGGCCGCCAGGCCCTTGTAGACACACAGGGGGTCCAAAGATGAGATGGCTGTGCTGGAAGGTGAGTGTACCTTCCTCCTAGCTGTGTCTAAGCACGATGGACAGAAGTGCTGGCCACTTCAGGTCTATCTCTGGCAGCACGTGGAAGACTTGCATGGAGTGCCCCAAAGGCCTTTGAGAGGTGCCACATCCCCTGCTATCGGGGGGACATTCTTGGGTGTGGGGGCTTTGGCCTTACTGCAGCTAGGGAGGAAGTTGCTGGGGCAGTGAGCAGTGGCACTGCCTGTCTGCTCTCAGGGTTCTGGTTAGTCGAGAGCCAGACCTGGTGTTGAGGGCTGTGGGCTATTCTGTGTCCTTAAGTGACAATGTAGTTTTAAGTGTGGCCGTCCGGAGGAAAAGGGCCACAGTAGAGCTCAGATTTGCCATCTGTCTGGAGTGGATCCAGGACCACCTTGGCTTCGGTCTGTGGCCAGTCCCATTTTCTGGAATTGCACAGCAGTGGCTCCAGACACCCCTTCCCCTGCCAGCACTAACCAGAGCCTTCCACATGGTGGGAACTGCTGCACAGCCCCTGGCCCCACACTCACCCTGCCCACCCACCAGCCCTCCCTAAACCACCTTGCACGCCCGAGCCTGAAGCTTCGTTTGTAGGATACCCACACCCTTTCCCTGTGGGCTGTTGGAAGGTAGAGTCGGGCACAAGCTCTGCTGTGTTTGGCCCAGGTGTCCAGGGTAAACCTGCTGCTTGGAGTACAGCTGAAGCGGAGAGCAGGCGCTAAAAGGAAGAAAAACTCTGGACTGGTAGGCACGGTGCGGGGAACTTCCTTCCCTCTATTGTTTTTTGCAGATAGTCTTGCTATGTAGCCCAGGCTGGCCTTGAACTCGGTGATCCTTCTGCCTCAGCCTCCTGAGTGCTGGGATTACAGGTGTGCACCACCACGGCTGACCTTAAGTGCATTTTTTTAAACGAGCAGAATATATTTATTGGGGAAAGGAAGCTTCTAACAGAAGTGGGGCTGAGTGGGTTGATTTAGAATAATTTACCTGGACACAGTCCACCTCAGCCAAGCATTGTGTGTAAGGGGACACTCCAGCTCCGTCACCTGACCCCAGCAGTAGTGCAGAGCCCACCTAGGACAGCAGCTATGGAAGACACTGGCAGCTCAGCAGGCTTACAGTGAAAAAACAGGAATTTATTTCAGGGCCTGGGGCACACGAACACGTAGGATCTGGTCTTGCTGAATGAGGCACGGGCACCCAGAGGCTGATGCACTATGCAGCACTGTGCAGGTACAAGTTGTGGCCCCGGGGAGGGGGAGGAGAAAACCTGGCAGGAGACTGGTTCCCCTGCTGCAAAGCTCCATCTTTGAGATGCAGAAAGTGACAGTAGCAAAACCATGAAGTCACGTCCGGGACACAGCCAGGGCTGGAACCAATCAGCGGGAGCGGTGCAGCCTGGAGAGGCCACCACGGCAGGCAAAGCCAGGTCCACGCGGTGGTGCTGCCCGAAAGGGAGACTGGAGGCCGGCCAGGCACACGTGGAGCTGTCCCCTCAGGGAGCAGTGGAGGAGCAGCGCTGCAGCAGGAGGCTGTGGCAGCTGTCGCACACGCGCACTGGCTTCGGGTAGGAGGGCAGGGCTAGCTCACCAGCCGAGCAGGCGTTGCAGAAGATGTGGCCGCAGTTCCGGCAGTGGTGCTGAGGGGAGAGCAATGCAGATGCTGGAGGGGCGGCCACAGCCTGATGGGGCTCCGGTGAGCCTGAGCCTGTGCTCCACCACGCCCAGTCCCACCCCAGGGCCCTGCCACCCACAGGACCGCCTTGGCCCACTGGGGCCCTACGCACAGGGTAAGCTCTGCCCTTTTTCCCAAGGCCCGTGGTGGGGACAGCTGGGGACCACGATCACGGCTGCCTGCCTCTGTGATGTTTCTTCCTGCCGGCTTGTCTCGAGGGGCTGTCAGAGGCCTCTGCCTGTTCCCGACCCAGAGAGGGTCACACCAGCACCTGTGACCCGACCTGCCCGAGTCACCAGTGCCTTTAGCCACCTCCACAGTTCCTCCAGGGACTATTTTGGCAAAAACCCACTAGATTTTCTTTTGCTGCGCAGAGGGTTTTCGAGGGGAAAGCACTGCACCTCCCCAGAGGGAGGGCTCGCTGGCAGCCCGGGCACACCTTCCTGCGGGAGATGGAGAACTCCTTCTCGCACTGCTTGCAGTGGGTGGCTTCGTCGTCCTTCAGCCAGGTGTGGCCCTGGGGAGGGAGGAGCACCAGGGATGCCGTTTTCTTTCTTTCTTTCTTTTTTTTTTTTTGTCTTTTTCCTTTTTATCAGTACCGGGGATTGAACTCACGACTGCCTGCTTGCAAGGCAGGTGCTTATGCCGCCAAGCTAAATCCCCAGCCCCCTAGGGATGCCATTTTCCATTGGCCCTGCCAAGCGGTCCTTTCCTGGGGATGCCTGTGGCATCCCCGGACTTAGCATGGTGTCTAGCCCTGCCACAGCCAGGACCTCCTCAGCCCTTCTATAAACACCCCTGGGTGGAGCCCTGCTGGGTCAGGTTACAGCATGTGTGGCACCCACTGAGCCACCCTGAGCCAGTGCAGGGAGGCTAGGCCCTTGGCCACTGGGCCAGGTGTGGGGTGACAGGAGCCTCCCAGGTCTCCCCCAGGTCACAGTCACCAGCTGTGAACACTGAGGCAGGGGTACGGCTGTGTCCAGAGGGGTCACAGGAGTGATGTGCTTTCCGGCTCCTGGCCTCTGCCGTACCTAACTTTGTAGATGAAACGTGGTCGCAGTGGTAGGGAGCAGGCCCTGGGACCCCACAGCTGGCCCAGTGTACCTCGAGCCAGCGCTCAGGGCCCAAGCCCAGCCTCCGTCCAGCTGTCGGCTGTCGTCCTGCACACACTTGTGTGCAGGCTGGGGACAGAAAGACAGCCAGCCGCCAGTGAGGACGTCCAGGAGCTGGTGGCAGCCGGGTGCCCACATGGCTCCCCAGGGTAGAGGCTGCTCCTGAACCTGGCCCGCGGCACTGCAGCAGGGCTTTGCAGGAGGGCGGGGTCTCCCCACGAGCGTGCCAAAAATGCCCAGGGCTCTCTGCCTCCTCCTGCCGCCCCAGGGACCTGCCAGCTGAGTCTCTGCAAACTGCTGTTAACGGCAGAGGGGCTGCAGTCAAGCCATGCTCCAGCTTGGCAGCGGCTGCCATGCCATCCCAGCTGAAGGTGAGTGTCTCCCACAAGAGGCTGGTTCTGGGGACCCTGGAATCCCTGCCCTCCTCAGGCTGAGGCAGGACAGCAAGTGTGAGCCCAGCATGGGGAACTTAGTGCCTGGGGAGACCCTGTCTCAAGATAAAAAATACAGAAGGGCTGGAGGTGCTACTCAGCCTAGAGGCCTGGCTCACCCCGTGCTGGTGTGCGGAAGCGGTCACACTAACCGCGACACCCTCGTACCTTCAGGGCCTTGTTCACTTCCTTTATGTCTTCCATCTTCAGCTTGGATCTAAGAAAGCAGACAGAAAAATGGACGGACCTGGGCTGAGGATGTGGCTCTGTGGTAGAGTTCTCGCCTTGCACGCACAAGGCTCTGCGTTTGATCCCCAGTGCCGAGAAAACCAAAAATACAAAGTCCACCTGAGCAGTGGGAAAGTCTGCCATGCGACCCAAGCTCAGCAAGAGGGCACAGCGAGGTGCTCAGACTGCAGGCTGCTTCCGAGTCTGCAGCCCGGGGCAGAGCCGGTGTCATGCTGTGCAGGGCAGAAGCCCCTGCCCTGCCTCAGGCCCCAAGTGGGTCTGGAGACACGGCAGTGTGGGCCCAGCTCACTTTCAGGGTCCCAGCCCTGGGCTCCTGGCCGTACTCCCAGTGGGCTGGCACTGTGTTCCCTCAGGTGCCAGGGGCCGTGCAGAAGGGCACTGCCTAGTGCTAGCCTGCTCTGCTGACTGACCAACCCCTGGTGACTTTTTGTTTTTAAGCAGTTTTTGTCATTTGCACCCAGAAGGGTCCCGACTCAAGGGGAGAAAGCTGCTGACTGCTGAATCCCAGTTCCCATCAGGGTCCCTCGTGTGCTCACTGAGGATGATGGGACCCCGGGGCATACAGTGGGACCTGGGCAGCTCTACCCTGTCAGGTAGCTGGCTGAGCACAGCCTGGGGCCTGAGGAGCAGAGACGGATGGGGATCATCCACCCAGGGTGACCACAGAAGCCTGGCCAGGCTGGGACGTGGCACAGAGGTACCCAGCCGCAGTGGGGCAGAACCACTCCACCGCCCCAGCCAGTGAGACACCAGTGGCTCCAGGGTTGGGTTCCCAGAAAGGCAGGTGGCTGTGATGTCATGGGCATGGCTGCCTGGCCTTCTCCTCTAGCTTGTCCCAGTCACTGGAGAAGCACAGCCCCAGGGGAAGTCACCAGGACTCGGTGACTGCACCCGAGGGAGAGCAGGCCCCGCTTACTGGCTGAGGTGCAGGCCCATTTCCTGGAGGGCTTGCTCCTGCTCCTCACAGACCTTCTGTAACTCCACCTTCTCCTCCTGGAGCTCCCGAAGCTCCTGAAAGGGACAAACCAGACATCTGACACGAGTCACAAGTTTCACGTTTGTTTCTGATACAAGGTCTCTAACTCAGGCTGACCTTGAACTCACTAGGGATCCCAGGCTGGCCCTGACCTTGAGGCAATCCCCCGCCTCAGCTTCCCAGGGCATGGGATTAATTACAGACGGTGTGCCACCACACCTGGCTTGTTATTTTTTAGTTTTTGTCAGAGCAACATGCCTATCAGAATGTCTCACAAAAAGCAAAATGTGGTTCTGCAATAAAGTTGCTTTTCACAGGGGACTTCTCCCCAGCTCGTTACTGGGAATGGGCAGTTGAGGGGAACAGCACAGTGGCTCTGGGCCAGGGATGGAGCAGTGAGCAGTGTGGCCCACAGGGCAGCAGGGGCAGGTGTTCTGGCCCACAGTGGGGCTGGGGGGATGGCTAGACTACGCCCAGTGAGTCCGGGCCCCGAGAAAGGTTTGTCCACAGCAAGGATGGCCAGGCCCAGGGAGGGCTGCAGGGAGGGACGCTCACTGGGACAGAGCTGTTACCGAAGGGCCGGCGGGGCTGCAAGGTGGGACAGAGACCAGAAGTGAGCCTGGCTCCCAGGTGGCCTCTGCATGCTCCACGCCAGCTGCCATGCTGTTTCTCTCACTGCGGGTGGCGTGAGGGGAATTCAAACGCACAGCAGTCTCAGAGCAGAACAGAGGGGACACCCACCACGCGGACAGAAGTGCGGCTCGGCCCCCAGCCTGCGCAGCTTCCACCAGCGGGGTCCTCATGATGCCAGCCTGGGCACCGTGCCCCGGGGGAGGCCTGGCTGCCAGCACCAGCCTCTGCGCCCTGGGAGGCCGGTGCTCCTGTACCCGGCCGCTGCAGGGCAGCCGCTCACCTTCTTCAGCCCTTCCACCTGCTGCAGCTCCGTCCGGAGCAGCAAGGAGGTGTCCCTCTCATGCTGCAGTTCTCGCTGAAGAGCTTGTCTCTGCTCTTTTTCTGATTTCAGCTCTTTCTCTAAGCTTGAACTGTTTTCCCAAAAAGAAGTGGAATTAGTCTCGGAGGGAGATTTTCATGGAAGACCCGTGAGCCATGACCCTCCTAACCCTTCACAGGTGGGGACAGCTGCCTCTCAGCCCACACCTTGGTAATGAAGACGAGGACACCAGGACTAGGACGCTGGTGCCGGGTGGGGAGGGAGGCGGGGAGGGAGGCAGGGGTCAGCCAGGCTGTGCCTTCCCATGCGGGTGTCCTCCTCACCCTCAGGGCTTCACAGCACACGGCTGAGCCGGGGAGGGGAAGCTGGGAGGCCAGGCCCACACCGCTCCGCCTGGCTGCTGCCGCCGCCTGCGCTGGCCTACCATTGCTCATGCAGCTGCGCCAGCTGCAGCTGCAGGGCGCCGACCCTCCCGCCGAGCTCCTGCTGCAGCTTGTGGCTCCGCTCCTCCGCGCCCTGCCGTGCCCGCTCCGAGTGCTGTAACCTAGAGGCCACAGGGCAAGCACAGGTGAAGAGCCCATCTGTGCAAGGGACTGAGACCAATGCGTGTGTACTCATGTGCAGGGGGAGGGGCACCCCGAAGCTCCTGTTCTTTTTTGCAGTGCTGGTGATTTCCGTACTTTGTGCATGTGAGGCAAGCGCTCTACCGCTGAGCTCTGCCGAGGTTCCGTGTGTCTTCCTCAGACCACACACATGCGTGAGCCCTTGCAGCCCCACATGCCCTCTGCGCCCTCCTGGAGCCACTCGCCCTCAGTAAAGACAGCCTGTTTCCACGCTCTGCATCTGCCTCTATATTTGATACTCTGATTCAAACACCAACCCAGCCGGCTGCCTGCAGCTCAGGGAGGCGGGAAGGTTGCTTGGGTTGGTCCAGCCGCGCGGCAAGTGACCCCTCTGAGGGCAGCAGTGAGCCCACTGCTGTGCCCTGCAGCTTTCCTGGTGCCGAAATCCGCACCCATCCTGTCCAGCTGCACGGCCTCCTAGCTGAGTGGCCCAGTCTTTTGCTTATTTTAAAATGGGATCACTTGAGTTCAGTTCCGAGTTTGTTACATATTCTGGACACAAGTTCTCCACCAGACCAGGATCTGCATGCTTTCTCCAAATCCCTAACTTTCTATTCTTAGCTATGCCTGTCCTAGAGCACTTTTTGGTACTGGAATTTGAACACAGTGCCACTCTGACGCTGGGCTACCCCTCCAATCCTTTTGAAATATGTTTTACTGTGAGAAGCATTGTGCGAAGTTGCCCAGGCCAGCCTCAAAACTATGATCCTTCTGCCTCGGCCTCCCAAATGCTAGAATTATAGGCATACCACGATGCTCAGCTGTAAGACTGATAAAGCCTTATTTATCAGGTTTTTCTCTATCTCTTTGCCCATGCCAAAGTACCAATACTTTCTCTGTTTTCTTCTTTTCTTGAAATGGGGTCTCATTATGCAGCACGGATTGGACTCACACACACAGTGACCCTCCTGCTTGATGCCAGGGCCATGGCTGAACACGGTGGACAGAACGGCTGCACCCTGCCCTCCCACTGGTCAAGATTCTGCCTGAAGTAGGCAGCCCCCTGCCCTGTCCTCACCCTGAGGGGCTCTGGGCGGGTCTCCATGCCCAGAAGTGCTTGGCACCCTAGAGAAGACCCAGCCTCAGGGAGGTAATTACCGTTCCTCCATCTGCTTCATGTTGGACAGAACCTGACTGGCTTTTCCTTCAAACGAGGTGATGGCTTCATTCTTCTGCTGTAAACTGCTCTCTGCATTCTACAAGAGCAAGGACAGGGATTTACACACTGTCCCCCTGCTGCTGTGTGTCACGAAGGGGGCTCAGCTGCTACCCTGTGCCTAGCACCTGGGCATTTCTGTCCTCGCTGCTCTTGCTGAGTGCTGCGGAGAGAGAGCGTGGGGACATGCCCCACTCTGCTCGAGGGCTGGGCCTGGGCACTGGCAGCGGCAGCAGATACAGGCAGACTCCGCTGGGCGCCCTTTCCACTGCCCCATAAGAGCATGGCCCTGCAGTGCTCTCCGGCAGCCCACTTCTCCCTACTGGGCAGGGCTCAGAGCCAAAGTGGCTGGATGGGCACAGAGAGCAAACGAGGGTCAGGGGTCGCCCACGCTGTGTGACCAGGAAGGGCACTGTGTGTACAAAGGACACCCTTGACCGGACAGACAGGCTGGATGCAGGGGGACAGTTCAGTGAACTAAGAAGCAAGCTGAACTCTTCAGCCTTAATACAACAAACCGATATGAGCAACAGAATAATGAGTAGTAGACATCGTACCTGGAGAGTAAACAGCATATTACTAACAACCACTGAGCTACAAAATAAAAGCTGGCTGCAATGGTGCACGTGTGCCATCCTAGCACTTGGGAGGCTGAGGCAGGACGACAGCTGAAACTTCGAGTCCAGTCAATGCTATAGAGTGAGTTCAAGACCCGCCTAACTCTACCCCAGAAAAGCAAGACCAAAGCAACAACAGAAACAAACCAGAAAGAAGCTAAGAAGTATCACACTAAAAACACCAGCGATATTTCACTGCATTGGAGACAACTTTACACAGCTCGAAGAAGCTGGCGTAACTCAAACACGACCCCACGCCTGTTCAGAGGCATCCTGATTTAGGGATGTTGAGATGCAGAAAACATAGCTGATGAAATGCTTCTGCCAGGTCCTAGGGGCACAGCTGAAGGGTCTGCATGCTGTACGCGCATGTGTGTCTGCATTACACACTTGTGTATGTGTGTTACGCTTTCTATGCGGCTGGGGCTCAAATCCAAGGCCTCACATGTCAGGCAAGTGCTTGAATGCTGAACTACACCTCCATCTTCCCACGCGCATTTCTGTGGCAGACTGTTAACTAACTTTAAGTCAATTGGTTTGGTATGAAAAAGAAAGACAAAAAAAAAAAAAAAAAACAGCCAAAGAGGGGCCTGGGGATGTAGCTCAGTGGCACAAGCGCCTGCCTGGCAAGTGCGAGGTCACAGGCATACATCACACCAGTTGAAAATGAGCGGCAGAACAAAGCCCAGGCGAGGTAGCCTGTGTGTACTCATGATCCTTGAGACCCCGAGGTGTGGGTGTTTTCCACACCACAGCCAGTCACGACAGCAGCTGAGAGGTCCACGGTCCAGTTCAAGCCCTGCACGAAGGATGAGGGGTCTCTGTAGACACTCAGTGAAGAGTGGGGTCCTGCCTGCCCTCATGGGGTCTCACTACATGGATCGGGCTGGCTTCAAATTCATGAGCATCCTCCTGCCTCAGCCTCCTGAGTGCTGACTCACCAGCGTGCCCCACCCAGGCAGACTGCTCTCACCTCTGATGCCAGTGGGGCATCCTTGCTCTCCTCACCATCCCATTTGAGGTCGCTGCAGGAAAGTGGTGGCTGGGACAGGTGCTGCTCTCCAGGGGAGCTGTGTACACAAAGCCTGGAGGCACGGTGTCCTCTGAGTATGGCGTCTCCTTACAGCCCCTCTACAGCCAACTAGCACCTGCCCTGCCACACACACAGGAAGCCACGGCCCTGCAAGTGGGGGCCGCTGGCAGAAGAGAGCAGCAGGGAGGGCTCCACGGCCTCGGAGCCTTGGTGATGGCAGAGGCAGCACCGCCATCAGTGGGGATGAAAGGTTAGCTTGTGCTGAGTTGCTGGGCACCAAAACACAAAACTGGGGTGCTGTCTTAGTAGTGTGCACTACCTTAGTACTTAGCATGACTACCCAGAACTGTCACACTTAGCACTGAGTCCTGCCACATTATCTTAGCAGTTCGTACTGTCACTACCTCAGTACTGTCACAGTTAGGACTCGGCGCTGACCCACCTCTCAGCTATCGTGTGAGGATCCATGGAATAAACGTCCTGGCCGTGGGCTCAGGACCAGCTGGCACCTACGGCACGAGGGCGATGGGTGAGGAAAGCAGGACAGCGAAGTGATGCGGAGCCCACCTGAACTTTGTGGAACATCTGCAGATTGATGGCTTTGACCTCCTCCAGCTGCTGGCGCAGGGCGACCAGCGTGTCCTGCTTCTCGTGGGTGTCCTTCTCCAGCAACTTCATGGCGATCTCCATTTCGGTTTTCATTCCAATTTGTAACTCCAGTTCTTTTTCTAGTTCCTTTGAAGGACACGCACAAGGAAAGTGCCATTGCGGTGGACTTCAGGAATGCACTGCAGGGACCTCATGCCCTGGGCCTGCCTGAAGGATCTCAGCGCGAAAGACAGGTTTGGAGGACGTTTCCTCCTCTTTCTCATGGGCAGAGGCAGCTGGCTCTGAGTCTGGTGGGCAGGAGCGGATCTAGGAACACAGGCCGGGCACAGCATCGGGCCTTGCCCGGTCAGACCGCCTTGTGCCGAGCGGGAAGGGCCCTGAGTGTGACAGGACCGGGTCCTGCTCTCAGCACACAGGAGCACTGCTTGAAAACGGCTGTCACCATCCCCAGCGCCTCGGGACATACTACTCTGCAGGTGTCCAGGGAGCAGAGGGACACGGCAGGCTTAAGAACTGGGCTTAGCTTCAATTCCGGGACCCCCCAAAACAAAAAAACCAACCAAAACGGGGCTTCATGAAGAACCTGGGCCGCTGACCCGGAAGGTGTGGAACCAACCAGGACAGAGTTACAGTGAGAGGACAGTGCTGCCTCAGTGGCCTCTAAAAGGCTCATAAACACGGAGGCAGCCGGGGCCCGCCTGCCTGGAGCAGCAGCTGCTCACCAGGCGCACTTTCTTCTCCTCCTTCAGCTGCTTCCACACGTCGCTGTACATCTCGTCCAGCCCTTGCCGGCTCTGCTTGTAAGTCTCCAGCTCGACTCTGGTGTCCTGTTTGGTTATCTGTGAAACAGGAGCAATGGTTTCCTTACAGACAGCACGTGCGTGGGCTACACAGTACAGTTCGGAAAAGCCCACGGTGCTGTTGAAAATGCAGGATGACTTCTGCCTTTCAAACACAATCGGGAAGGTTCAAAATCTTAAGGAGATTGTAACTTGGAGATGAAAGATGAGAGTGAGTCAACTTTTTTGGTTGTCCTTGAACTCATCCTGATGCTCCTGCCTCAGCCTCCCCAGAGCTGGGATTCCAGGCATGTGCCACTATGCTCAGCAAGTCAATAAGTTTTTGAAGGAAAATTTAGATCTCTATAGCAATTAATTTTCTTTAGAACAGATGACAGTGCCTCGGAGGAAACGCTCATTTGACCCACCGCTCAGCATTCTCTGCCCATGCTTTTAATCAGCCCTGAGCGTACGAGTCAGACTGGGCCTTCAGTGGTCGGGGGTCAGCGCTGCAGCTGGCGAGACTGCTAGGGGCCGGGGAGGAGCTGTGGGAATGCAGGGGAAGGGGCCGAGCTCCTCTACACCACCAGTGGGCACAGTGGGCTCTGCTCAGGACGAGTAGGGACTCGGTGCAAGGCCCGGGTGGGGCAGTGTGGGTGCCCTCTGCACGTCCTGGGGCCAGGTTCCTTACGAACCACAGCTGCCCTAGAGTCGCAAGCTCTGTACTGGGGGATTCAATGCACTGCAGACTGGAAGCACGCTCATCACCACCCAGGAGCAGCAGAGCCCTGCAACAGCCCACGCGGCATGCGTGTTGTGCTACAGGTCGAGGGCAGCCTGGAGGTGACGCAGGGCCCCCGGGCGAGGACCCTCACCTCCACACTCTTCTCACTCCTCTGCCGAATCAACTCGTTCTGCTCTCTTAACTGCTGCTGCTCTTCCTGAAGCGAACAAATCCGGCCTGTTGCAGCTGAAAGCTGATAAAGAAAGGTTTTTACATTCCTTAGCACCAAAAGCCTTCTTACCACTCAGATTACATACGAACTACCTGACACCGCAAGGGTTCTCTACGAACCTTCGCGCGTCTGACTGTTCACTTTGCCTTCTTACGTGAACAGCCTGCTCTTGGCTCATCCTCTGTGGACCGAGGGACCCACAGCCACTTGGGCCTCTCTGGATGGCAAAGTCCCTAAAGCTCTGCACAATGACCTTCCGCTCACAGGGGAGCCAGCTGGGGTCCTAAGCCACCGCCTGGAAGGCGGTATCAGCTGTCCCAAGTGAAGGAGCAGGCTGAGCTCTTAGGGACTGTGCGCTGCCCTCCTGAAACCCAGTGAGGAGCCAGAAGGAATACCAGTTCTGAGGCACTCTTCGCACCATCTGTGGGCCAAAGCAAACCCCACTGCCTGGCTTCTCAGGGCGCTTGGCCTGCAGTCAAAACTGCCACCTGGTCCAAGTGAGCAAAGGGGAGCAAATTAGCCCCCGTTGCAGTGCCCATTTGGGCTGGGCCCTGAGGCCATTTCCCAGTCCCATGAGGTGTGTGTTCCCCCCTAATTCGGGTGAAGGCCACCTGCCTACACGCAAGGAGGCTCCCAGGTCCACATGACACATGACTGTGAACCTTGCAGGCCACACTCAGGGACGCCGCTCTCTGGAGAGGCCTAACTTCTACACCCTGTCCCTGGAAGCCACCTCTCAGGAGAGCAGTCAGTCTGAAACATGCCTATAGCGGGCCGATGTCACAAAGGTGAGCGTCAATTCTGCTGAGGCTGTCTGCTGCCTCCTTTCTGAGTCCTCTCAAAGCCCTTGTCCTTCCAAATGGAACAAGCGAGGGGCCCTGAGCACAGCCTGAGAGGCGGAGCAGTCCCTCAGCCAGCAGGGGACAGGAAGACTCCGGCAGCCAGGCCAGCGGCAAGCTGTCTTGCTTGCTCTTATCCTCTCTCTTCCTGTCCTGTCCTCTTCCCAGGGGGAAGTGAAGAAAGGGCAGGCTGTGGGGAGACTGGGCCATGCCCCTGAGCAGCCCAAACTCCAGGGCGGACACAGCGCAGAGAGGCAGTGGCTGTGCTCCTGGGGCTGGGCAGCTCCACCAAGGCACGACCCCAAGGCATAGATCCTGTCCCTGAGGGAGGTGACAGGATCTATCCCGGCGCCTGGCTTGGGACTGCTGCAGTGACCTGCTGGGGCCCAGCAGCTGGCAGAGGTCGCCAAGTCACCTTCCTGGTGGCCAGCACTCCGGTCACACTACCAAAGACACAGTCGGTTTTGCTTAAGAACTTCAATTGACAAACCTCTTCTTGAAGCTTTGAATTCATCTTTTCCAGGCCATCTATCTTGGTCTGAAGATCCCCAACTGTGCAGCTAACAGAAAATACAAATATCAGGTCAACCTAACTTATAAAAGCCTAACTTAAGAAAAATCATTTCATAACCAGTGGACCTTGAGAGAAGAGGGATTCCTGTATGAAACCGAAAAGCAAAGATACACAGTTAACTCTGGGTAGATAAGAATCCTAAATAGTTGCGCACATGTATTTTGATAAGTCTGCAATAAATTTGAGCCCTAAAATAGGTTAGTCAATCCTACTTTAGCCAATTTGAAAGGAAACGTTTTCCCTTCAATCTCACAGATAGTAAGAGCCAGAGTGTGCAGGATTCACGCATTTAAGCGACATTTATAAGAAGGTGCTGATGCTTTCATACAGCAGCCTCCTGGGGGTTTTAAGTTGACTGAAGTTCACTGGCTCAACTGAGATGCACATTATGAGAGAACAGAGAACATTCACACCGAGAGGACGTTCACACCTGGAGCCTGCACCTGCCCAGGTGCATCTCAGCTCCGCCTCCTGTTTCCAGCCCCGTCCTTAAACCCCTCCCCCTCCCTTTCACAAAGCTCAGTCTAAGGTGATGTTTTCACCCTTGTCAAACTTTCAGCTGTTAATATTCCTTAACAGTGCTTAAAATGTAAAAAGCTAACAAACTGAATACAGGGCGGCAATAGCCTTAACAGACACCACGGCTGCCCACCCCGCCCTCACCCCAAGGGGCAGCAGACCATGCTGCTCTCACAGATGGCATGCCCTAGCCTGCAGGCTGCTCACTGGGCTCAGGCAGCTGCCCTCATTTTCACAGTCTCTGTAGTTCAGGCTGGCCTTGTACTCACTATGTAGCCCAGGCAGGCCTCAAACTCAAACTGCAAACCTCCTGCCTCAGCGCCCTGTGTGCTGGGACTACAGGTGTACACCACCATGCCTGGCCTCTTTTGCTATGTTCAGATTAAACCCAGGGCCTCAAGAACGCTAAGCAGGTAGGCTACCACTGAACCCCAGCCCCTTCTTTAGTTTTTTTTTTTTTTTTTTTTTTGAGACAGGGTCTTCCTATGCAGCTTAGACGGGCCTTGAACTCATGGTCATCATCCTGCCTCAGCCTCCTGAGTGTACTACCATGCCTGGCTTCTGTAGTTTTAATTTTTATTTCACTTCTCCCTCCCCCATTTTAAATTCTTTTCAAGTTCACACATTTATAAAAGGCCGCAAGTCTCTGAAGTCACTGGCCCTAGTTCCAGAGTCCTTAGCTGAGGCTACACATCACACCAGTTCCTCTGCCAGTGTGAACCAAACCAGCAGAGCAGTGGACCGAAGGCTCCAGAATAGGGGGATCACATGCAAAATGAAAACTGAAAAAACCCTCAAAAGATGTGAAGGAAGGAAAACTATTTTTTGGTACTAGGAATCCAACTCAGGACCTTGTACTTGCCAGGCCACAGAGCTATATCCCAACTCATGGAATGAAATATTTTAACAGTATCGAATTGTCAATTGAACACAAACTATGTAACTTAGAAAATATCTGTAACATTTTATTTAATTATTTTTACACTTTTTTTTTGTCTTTTTCCTTTTTATCGGGACCGGGGATCAAACTTATGACTGCCTGCTTGCAAGGCAGGTGCTTATGCCACTGAGCTAAATCCCCAGCCCCTTATTTAATTATTTTATATTAAAAACAGCAACTATTTTTTTCTATGAAAAGTTTAAATTGGGCTGGGAATTTAGCTCAGTAGCATAAGTGCCTGCCTGGCAAGCTTGAGGTCAAGATTTCTATCCCTGGTACCAAAAAAAGAAGAAAACTATAAATTACAGCGACAGCAAAAAGACATGTCCCCAGGGAGAGAAAACCTAAGTGATCAAGCGATGAAAGAAAACCCGAGGCATCAGAGAGGTCGTGCCCCGTGGGCTCTGAGCTTCATTTCCAAAGGGTACACAAGGCCTGGGGCCTCCGACCAGCTGTCAGTCCCAGAGACAGGCAGGGGCTGCACAGGAAACGGTTGGATGAGCAGGTGGGTGGGAGGTGACACGGCCTTACCAGGCGTGTGTCACTGAGATGCAGCCGTAACAGTGCCCACGGGCGAGCACCTCCCTCTACTAGCCGGTGGGACCCACGTCACCGCGGCCTCCGTGAGGCTGAAGGGAATGGGATGGGACTCAACCTCTGCTCCTTTCAAAAGTTCACAGTGAGGACTGGATCAAGGAACTCTTTCTCCCAGCAGCGTCCACACAGCGAAGGTGAGACTCAGATGGATTCCCTAAGCCTATCACGGGGGTGGTGGTGGCTGCTTTTTGAGACAGTGTCTTGCTCTGAAATTCAGGCTGACCTTGAACTCACTGTGTAGCCAGGATGGCTTCAAACCCATGCTCCGACCTCAGTCTTTTGAGTGCTAGGATTACAGGCCTGTGCCTCCACAGACAGCTCTCTTAAGTCTACTGGGAAAAACACGCCAGCTTGCTTCTGCTGCTGGCTTCTGAGGTCACAGAGCCTTTCCAGGGGAGCTAGTGTGCCACACACTTTCTAGATGGGGATTCAGAGAGAATTTGATATGCTTTCCAAAATCACTAGGCCAAGAGTCCACCCATTTCTGTACCCAAACCTCCAAGGACTAGTGTTCCAAGAAGCACACCAGTAGCTTCCCAGCTAAAATTAAAAAAAAAAAAAAAAAATCAAAATACATTTGCCTATGCTCATGACCACGTGGATCTGGAAGGTCCAGCAGGCTCCCATGGTGATTTCCTGCTTGCTGTCCATTTCAGGAGGACACAGGCTGTGAGTGTGGCTGACTGTCCTTACTCTCTGTGCAAAAATTTCCCAAAAGCTGGCTACCAAGGGAAATCCCACCTCTCCAGTCTGTGTACACCAGGCTGCCAGATGAGTGGTCTTTTTTTCTTGGTTTGGAAAAACGTGCGTTATAAATATGTAGTAACTAAAACAAGTTCTATAAAATAAAACGGTGACAAGACACAGAGTGGCACTGAACAAAAGAAGCGAGTCCTACCTTAAGTGCCGGTTGAGTTCTTCCACGTAATTTTTTTGATCAAGGACATCGGTAATTCTTTCGTGCCTTAAAAAAAGATCACAGAAAAGGAGAAAGATTTTTAGTTCAGGATTAGGACTACTAACCCCTCCGCAACCCTGTGGTCACCTTGTAGAGCAGTAGTGTTCACTGCAGGGCAATTCCAGGGTCCTGAGTAAGCTTTGGGCAGGGCTGGCCAGCCGAGGACTCAGTGGCGGGCTGGGGACAGGGTGCCCTGGCTCTGGGGTGAGGAGGGGACTGTGGGCATGCACACACGGGGAAGCCCAGCCTGCCATGCAAACAGCTCTGTAAGTGGCACCGCCTCTCACTATAACCCTGAAGGAAAGGGGTCCACTCCCTCGAGAGGACCATGAGGCTTCAAAAGGCAGAGCTGTGCAGTCTGCAAGCTAGAGTTTAGACTGTTAACATCTGACAGGCTCTCTGAATAACTTCTTTTCTTCTCCTTTTCTGAGACAAGAGCCTCGTTATGTAGTCCAGGCTGGTCTTGAACTCACTCTGTAGTCTAGAGCAGCCTTGACCTCTCAATGATCCCTCCTGCCTCAGCTTCTCCAGTGCTGGGATGGCAGGTGTGTGCCACTGCCTCGGCTCTCCCGAGGGTTTCTAAACCTGTACGCTTGCAGTGTATGGGAACAGGATCATCCTACCAGTTCATGCCATAGCTGCAGGATTCGGTTTCTATCTTTACATTTTGAGAGAGGGTCTTGGCAGGCTGCTAAACTGCCTGCCTGGCCTTGAACTCATGACCCTTTTCCCTCAGCCTCCTAAGAAGCTGAGATTACAGGAATTCACAAATGTTCCCTGCAGTTCTTTTTTCTTTTACCTCTTCTACCCTTTAAATAGCTCTCTCAGGCAACCCATTATTAATATACATATTATTCCTAATTAAAACATGAAATATAATAGGGCTTTCAAGGCAAAAACAATAGTACACTTTGTCAGAATTTCATTAGAATGAAAAAGAACAACAGTGTTCCCAGTAGTACTTACTCTTTGCCACCATTAAGATCCTGCACATCCTTAAGGTAGAGGGAGAAATCGATTACGCCAACCTGACAGAAAGAGACGTACAGATTTAGTAAAAGACAATATATCTCATTTCTACAAGCCTGCATTTCAGGGTACTCGGTATCACTGTTGTACTCAAAGGCGCACTTTGAGTACACTTTTACACAGATCAACATAGCTCTCTGTGTACAAACTAATTTAAAAAGAAAAACCTAGATCTTTCAAGTGATGACACTTCTGAATCCTTCTTTACTCAGATTTTGGTGAGACGGTCTAGTTTGTTTTCCAGGGAAAACTCTGTCATTGCAGGGACAGGACCAGAGTTCCTCACCCATCTGGGCAGTGAGAGTTCTGTCCCTTGCTCCAGCAGGGAGACGGCTTTGTCAAGAACTAAAGCTCATGCCAGGCGTCGTGGCACATGCCTGTAACCCCAACACTAGGAAGGCTGAGGCAGGAGGATCACTGCAAGTTCGAGACCAGCCTGGGCTACAAAGCGAGCTCACAGCCAGTCTGAACTGCACAGCAAGGCCCTGTCACACACACATGAAATAAAGCTTATGACAGGAACCAAACTGTTCCCCACCTTGGAGCCTGGATGGTCTCAGTTCTTGTTTTGCAAAGTAAAATGCAGAAGACAAGTACTGCGCTTTCCACCTGGCCCTTTCTTGGGGACACAATCTCTGATGTTAAATGCTGCAGACCGTGGGAGGGCTACACACAGACAGTGAGATGCCCAAGAAGCCCTGACCTCCCCAGTTCTGCAGTCTGCTCAGCCCCAGCACAGACGTAGCAGTGAGCACCGGCTTTGATGACCCCGGCCCTGCCACCATCTGCCTGGATCACAGGCAGACTTAACTGTGAGAGCCTCTTTCCCAGAATGCAGCCAACCCAACTGTCAGAGACATGGTGGCAGTCACTGTTCAGTGACTGCAGATTCCTCAGACAGGAAAGGAGAATCAGGAAAGGGTCAGCTCAAACAAAAGCCACGCATGGATGACGCAGGCGGCAGAAAGTCTTCCCTTCTCTTGTGGGAAGGAGGATGGAGGGGTGAGGGTCGGGAAGCATGGGCTCCACCCGTCACCCCGCATCCTCTAGTATCACTTTGGAGTTCTCTCTCTCTCTTTGGTCTTTTTGATTTTTTGAGACAGGGCCTTTCTCTGCAGTTCAGGCTGGCCTTGAGCTCACTTTGTAGCCCAGGCTGGTCTCGAACTCAACCAAGGATCCTCCCACCTCAGCCTCCCGAGTGCTGGGATTACAGGCATGAGCCACCACACCCAGGCACTTTGGGGTTCTTTCAGCAAAAAAACCCCCAAATAGTAAAAACAAAAAACATATTCAACTGGGAAAGAAACAACAGAAAGAGAGGATGAATACCTACGGCTGATACTCATGGATCGGAAGGCAAACCAGGTGCTAGTCCTACATTCAGGGTGTCTGCTGCCTAAGGAGCATCCAAGCTCTATTCCCAAGGCAGAACTAGCAGAGCCAGTTCCTCAAAGTTCGACATATCAGCTCAACTTCTACCAAGCGAGGGACACGTAACAAAGGGAAATATCACAGATGAGAGGGGCGGGATGGAAAAAGCTACGCCAGAGAGCTGCCACACAGCTCGCTCACAGTATCTCAATGAAATGATTTCCAGGAAAACAGAAATGACTAAAAATTATACTACCAATTAGAAAATTGATAAACTAGGGGCTGGGGATTTAGCTCAGTGGCATAAACACCTGCCTTACAAACAGGCAGTCGTGAGTTTGATCCCCAGTACTGGAAAAAAGAAAGAAAAAGGGAAAAAAAAAAAAAAAGAAAATCGACAAACTGACCAAAAATGTGCAAAAAATTAAAGTGAAGCTGGCTGTGGTGGTGCACACCTGCAATTTCTGCACTTGGGAGGCTGAGGCAAGATGATCACTTCGAGTTCCAGGCATACCGACACAGTGAGTCAGCCTGAATGACATAGTGACACCCTGACGCAAAACAAAACAAAACCCAAAACAACAACCTAACCCAACTCCAAAAACCGACACGAAAAGCAGCAGGACCAAAAAAGGCATAAGGCTGACGTGGTCATACACTGAGTTCTAGCAAACCTTGAAAACAAAAATTCTGGTCCAACAAGGAAAGGAAGAACAACATTTTCCTGTGAATTATACACCTCATGTAACCCTGACACCGAAAGGTGGCGAGGCAGACAGAAAACTCAGGGCAGTTTCAGGAGCAGGGAGTCAGAAAAGCAGGATTAGAACATGAGGAGCAAGCGGAGTTCCTCTTAGGAATGCATGAATAATTCTGCAGCGGAAAATCTACAAATTACCCAGCTATCGCTTAAAAAGAGACACATCCCAGGAGATGTCAGGGGGGGTATTCACAGCATGACGTCCATGCTCACTTCTGCTGAAGACAAACAAACAGAACAGAACTTGCTCAGCGTGAGAGTGTCCTCAGACACCGGCTGCCTTCTGACGGGAGGTGAGGGTGCGGAGGGTGCGGATACGCCGCTAGCTTTACACAAATCTCTAGGGGTTTCTACCTTGGAGTTTGACATATGATGTCCAAATACCCTAGGCAGAATAGACAGCCCACAAACACCTGGAGAAGAGGGACAGTGACCCTGCAGAAGGTCAACTGCCACGCTGGGGGTTCAACAGTGATTCAAGAAGAGGTACAGAACAAAGAGGTCCAGCAACCATGCAGAGTCCAGGGGAGCCCTAGCAGGCTGTGGACAATTCATGCACAAAGGGACTCCAAACTGGTAGAAAAACAATATATTTAAAAGATGACTTTTTTTTGTATCAGGGATTGAACTCACAACCTCACGCTTACCAGGCAAGTACTTAAGCCACTGAGCTAAATCCCCAACCTTAATAGATGAGTTTGAGAAAACTGGTTTATTATTTGTAAACCTAGATTCCTACTTCATATTCTGTCAAAACAAATGATAAGATTATTTAAATTATAAATAATTTAAAAAAATATACATTTGATTTAAAAAGTTAAACCAGGTACAGGGCCATCCTGTAATCCTGGCTACTTGGGAGGCTGAGACAGGAGAAATCACAAGTCCTAGGCCAAACTAGGCAGCTTAGTGACACTCAAAACTAAAACTAAAAAAATTTTAAAATATTAAAAACATAAAAAAGGGTGGGGTTGTGGCTGCAGCTCAGAGGTACAGTGCCTGCCTTGCTCGCATGAAGCACCAGGTTTGAGCCCTAACACCAAACATAGAAATAGCTATGGCTCCCAGTGCTGACACAGGCAGGGCGGGAAGCATTAGGCAATTTGGGTCCAAACCCATAGCTACTGATGACCTGGACAGGGCCGGCGTGGGTGCTCTCACATGTGCCTGGTCCTGGCCCGGGGAGCCGAGAGCCTCCCCTGTTGCTGGCTCCTCAGGAAGGAAGATGCCCAGCGCCATCCCTCCCCGGGGGGCTCTGCCCGTTCCTCCGCCATCCGAGGCTCCTCAGTGTGGCTGCTGGGCTGATCTCTCCTCACCACAGACGGCCACCCCACAGCCGTGTTCGGAGGGCCAGCTCCCTCCGGGGTGAGGGCAGTCCTCAGGTCGGCTCCTTAGCTCCCCGCCTGCCGTGCCCGCCTGCAGCTGCCATCCCCGCTCACCTGGGAGTCCAAGTCTTCTCCTTTGAGACAGAGGTTGGCATCCAGAACATTGAGTCCCACCAGCAGCCCAACCAGCACCGCCCCTTCTTCCTCCATCAGCAGCGCCTCGGGCTCGTAGAACTCGCTGGAAGAGAGGGCAGCAGGGAAGCCAGTGCTCCAGCCTGCCTCCCTGCCCGCCACCCCATGCCTTGGGCTCCAGCTTGATTTTCTGGGAGCCAGGGTCTTGCCGGTCTGGGACTTGAGGGCTCAGCTGCTGCTCACCGTGCCTGCGGGTACCCACGCCCTTGGCCATTGTCTCTTCTTGCAGGGCAGCCCGAGGCTTGGCTGCGGCCTTCTTAGCCTTCCAGGCCTAGGCTGATCATCTCAGGTACTCCCAGGTGAGGACAGCCCTGGGGTGGCTGAGCCCTCTGTTTGGATCCTGGAGCCAGCCCCTCCCATCTCCTGTGGTCCTGCCATCCCCACCAGCTCTTCACACTGACATGCCCAGCCCCTGGGGCTGCATGCTCAGAAACAGCCCTGACAGCCAGGGACCCCCTCAGATCTCCCTGTCACTTCTGCATACACCGAGAGCCCCACCCTGCTACTTCTGGTCACCACTGATTGGCCCTCTGTGCAGCCCAGGGGCTCCCAGGCAACTATATGTACACTTATATGTGCGTGTGTGCATGAGACTCAGCAGTTCACTGCTTAGTGCAGAATCTGCAACTCGGAATTATTCATTATAACAGGGCTCTGAGTACAAAGTACTTGAGAGCGGTATTTATCAGCAGGGAGAGGTAATGCATCCCTGTATTTCAGCATACTGGGAGGCCGAGGCAGGGGGATTGCAAGTTTGAACCCAGCCTGGACAACTTAGTGACTTAAAAAAAAGAAAAAGGAGGGGGCAGATGGGGATGCAGCTCAGAGCAAAGTCCCTGGTTCAATGTCAGCATTTAAGCCCTACCCCTAAGAACAACAGAAAAAGAAAACCTAAAACGTAAATCCCCTAAAAAACAAACAAACAAAAAAAACCAGTCATGCATTTTTGTGATGGCCACTTTAAATTTTTCCTGATAAGAGGAATAAAATTTTACAAACTGGATATGGAATGCTGAACTGGCTAATACAGATATATCCTCTTACAAAAAGCAGGATTTTGTATTTTAAAACTGTCCGCTGTAGAAGCTGGGCACTGTGGCATATACCTATAATCCTAGCTCCCAGGAGGCTGAGGCAGGAAGACTGTGAGCTGGAGGCCAGCCTGGATTACACAGCAAGAACCAAGAAAGGACAACTGTCCACTACACCTTGTTCTGAAACAATTTTTTCTGACATCACCTAATCAAAAAAATAAAATTTCACTGAAGCGTAATAGAATAGGCTGTCAGTTACCAACTCTTAGGTTATATATTTTTTTTTTTGTCTTTTTGAGACAGAGTCTCGCTATGCAGTTCACTTTGTAGCCCAGGCTGGTCTCAAACTCGCAACAATCCTCCTGCTTCAGCTCTCAACTGTTGGGATTACAGGCGTGAGCCACCACACTCGGCTAGGTATTAATATTTTTGAAGAATTATCTTCAAAATTTTTCCAAAATGACAAGTTACATGAATCTTCATTCATAATGGCATTTAGATACCAGTGCTCAGAAAAGAAACTAGCATTGACATTTTAAAACTAGGCCACAGAATACTTAAAATTAATGATAATTTCAATAAAAGCTGTGAACATTATATACTCTTATATAATAACTCAAAACAACCGACACGGGCTGGGGATTTCGCTCAGCAACATAAGTGCCTGCCTTGTAAGTGTACGGCTGGAGTTCCATCCCCAGTACCAAAAAGAAAAGCAGAGACAGGTGGCACAATACCTTAAGAGATGCTTATTGTCTATCAGCACCTTCAGATAATCTGCCAGCTTTTTTTGCATGAGGGCAAGATAGAGCCACGCTCGGCCTCTCCCCACCGCCGTCCTGGAATCAAACAGAGAACAAGCTGTGTGGTGTGCCAATGACGACAGACAGCCAGGGATGTGCAGGGTGAGCCGCGTGCTCACGGACGCAGAGCACCGAGAAAGCTGCTCTGAGGCCAGGGTGACGTGCACCAGGGGACAGCAGAGAAAGCGCTGGCCGTATGCCTTTTGGGATGGTCTGAATTTTGCACCAAAAGCATGTGCTCTTTGTCTTTCTTCTTTTTCCAACAAAAGGAAAAAATCTTAAGCCAAAAAATTCCGATTTGTAGAACAACAGAAGTAGACGAAACTCTGCAAACACAGAATTTCGAGGGAGCCAGGCAGTACGCAGCCAGGCTGCTACGATGGACACTGCTTCAAAAGACTGACACACACAAGCTGGGCAGTGTCAGGCCTCACAGACCTCTCCGGCGCTGGCTGAAAAGGCACACTGTTGGCTTGGGCTGTATTTTCAGCTGTGGTAAAATGACACTGAAGCCTCTTTCAGTTTCAGCACACTGACCTTCCTGCCGCTGGGCAGCCGGCCTCCAAGGCGGCAGCTTTGGAAAGGTCCGTGCTGCTCAGTAGAAGAGACAGCTTCTAACCACAGAACTAGAGCTGTTTTAGGGAAAAAGAGATTTGGTTCCAAGCAGAGGAACACCTAAGCAGTAGCAGCGCTACAGTTCGAGATCTGCATGAAAGGGTGCTCGCAGGGCCAACGACCTTGCTAGACATGGCTCACATGCCCACTGGATTTCAGAAGCCAGGCTCAGAGGGTTAACCTAATTTCAAGCTTAATGATGTTACATCACAGTAAAAAGGAGGGGAAAAAGGTAGGAAAAAAAGATAAGCAATGTTGGCATGGCAGGAAAAATCAAGGCTGAGACATGCTGCTTTTAAGCGTGTGGAGTAGTACGACTTTTCTAGCTGAGAATCTGAGGACAACAGATTTCAGAATTCAACACCTAGCACTGTGCACTAAGGTGATAGCTTAGGGTAGACAGGAAAATCATGTTTGGGGATGGTGACTGCACCACAGAGAGAATGCAATAAGAGTTCCATGAGGATCTGAAGAATTAAGTGCACAACAGAATACTGTGGGGCCCCTTACAAATGATGGTGTGGTGCAGGACTGTGATTCCAGAGGCTGAGGCAGGAGGATCACAAGTTTAAGGCAAATCTGGCAACATAGGAAGCCTCTGTCTCAAAGTAAACATAAAAACAGCTGTGGATATAGCTCAGGAGTAAAGCATCGTTGGGTTAGATTCCCAGTATGGAAAAGAAAAAATGTGCTATGCACAAAAAGATCCTGACCGTCTGAGGAGACAGGTGTCCCCCCAGCTGATCATCACATGCTGCACACAGGCACTGCAAGGCCACCCTGTACGTCCCTGTACACCTGTGCGATGACCATGTCAGACACAGCACAGGTACTAATGAAAAAGAAGCGGACGACTACCTGACATGAGTTTAAAACCTAACATTAATGGGGAAAGCCATGAAACAGTACGTACACTTCACAAATACTGAGTTTCTTGTTGTTTTTGAAATAGGCAATGATCCCTACACCTGGTAAAACCGGAAGCACTGCACTGAACACCACTCAGCTCCAGCTCTTTCTGGTTCTTGTGCTCTGCTTTCTTGTCCCACATCCATTAACACCCTGTTTCCAGCTCAGGTTCACCTCTGTGTACAAACAGCCAGGAGCTCTTACTCTTCTGCCCCCTTTTAAAAACCAAAGCCAAAACTGTGCCTTCGGCAATTTGCATATTTCACCGAATCTCTGTTATCCAGAATGTCTTTCCAAACACAGAGCTTCCTCCTTACAGCTCCAGGGTTTCACTGATTGACCAACTGCTGGTCCTAATCTGCTGCTTGTCCCAGTGATGCTGTGGGAGGTCGTGTGAATTTCTTTTCTGACAGCGGATCTTCCTATACTGCCCAATGGTCCTGTGCTGCTTGGCTCATGTGAACCTCAGGTGCCAGCCCCCAAGCAGCAGGGACTGCGGGTGCCACTGTGTGTGGTGCTATGTCCTGTGCGACATTGGCAGAGAACGGCCTGGCAGTGGGAGCGTGGGCTGAGGGACAAGGCATCTGTAATTCCAGTGGGTGGTCCTAAACTGTCTCCACCTGAAAGAGCACAACAGGACACTGCAGGGAGGGGAGGAGATAAAGAAAGACAGGATCTCATCTGTCTGTCTGGCCGATAATATGCTGAAAGGATGGAGGAGGCCACTGACTGAGACACTGATACACTTCTTCTCTGCCTCAGCCTTTTATGGCCGCCACGCCCAGGCCATGTGGGTGAGCTATTCCCCTCAACCACAAGTAGTCTTATTCCTCTGTTGTATGGTAATGGGTAAATTTGTATGTTGTAGGGTAAATTTGTTTCTGGCTTGTTTTTATTTCCTAATTAAAAATCAAGCTATTAGAAAAAGAATTGTTGCTGGGTGTGGTGGCTCACACCTGTAATCCCAGCACTCAGGAGGCTGAGACGGGAGGATCATTGCGAGTTGGGCTCGCCTGGGCTACAAAGTGAGCTCAAGGCCAGCCTGAACTGCATAGGGAGGCACTGTCTCAAAAAAGACAAAAAAAAAAAAAAAAAAAAAAAAAGAAAAAAGAAAAAAGAAAAAAGAATTGTTTTTAATTTTAAAAAGAAACAGAAGTCTTGCCTGCTCTAAGAACCAGTGTTTGCAGCTGGGATCTTTCTGTAAAGCAAAAAGTGTGACATGGAAACATTTGGCCAACAGGTCATGCCAGGAAATGTATTTTTAAAATCTCAATTAGAATTGAGTATTAAACACTAGAAAAAGCCTTTCAAGGAATGTAAAATTTATCCTGTTTCCAACTACTTTAAACAGTCCTCTAGTACCTAACCCCACAAAAACTTCCCCTCAGTCAAATGTTTCCAAATTGCCATAGATATTTTAGAAATTTTATAATACTTAATAAAACTGTAAAAACACTGTGGCTTTTTTGGGGGGTGCTGTTGTGGCTTGAACTCAGTGCCTAAGCACTGAGGTACATCCCAGCCTTTTTTGTAGTTTGAGACAGCTTCTAAGTCACCAAACTGCCCAGGCTTGGCAAGAATCAGAGATCTTCCTGCCTCAGGCTCCCAGCATTCTGGTGTCACAGGCAGGAGCCACTACAGCTCTTCATGAAGCAAAAGAGGGCCCTCTCCTCAGCTCCCCCAGGTTCCTCCTGAAAGCATCCAGACAGACAGCCGGGGGCTCAGAGTTTTGGCAGACAGGGTGAGGATGGCCAACACCTAGGCTTGTTACCTGTTTAGCAACCAGAGGTTTCATAAGGAAATGTGGTGATATGGTGGATTCGATGGCTGGTGCTCAGTCTCTTAAGACCTCAAAAAATGCCTTGGGGCAGGGACTGTAGCTCAGGGTAGGGGCCTGAATTTAATCCCTAGCACCAAAAAGAAGAGGGCATCAAATAAATATCTGAGACGCTGGAAGTGCAAAAAGCTTTAAATGTATTTAGTGGAGGCCAGAAGCTGCGCTAGTGACAGGGAGCAAAGGCCCAAGTCCAGTCTTGAAAGAATGCACACAGCTTGATGACAGTGAGCATCAGTGAGAGCTGAAGAGGTCACTGACCTGCTCCTGACTCCACACTCCGTCGCCAAGAGGACTCGGGCAAGTTACCTCACCTCAGTCTCAGTTTCCACACTGGCCAGTGGGGCACTAGGGGCTACCCGAGTATCTGTGCAGAGGACTGATGAGTTAGAGAAATGCCCTCAGGACCATGCCTGGCAGACAGTGGGTCCTTAGGGTGGTAGCTGTTATTTTCTAAAATCAACATGCTGGCTCCACGAAGTGTCAAGCAAACACTGAACGCTAGGTCCCCCATAAGAGCCTCTTCGGAGGACTCTTCCGTCAGCTTATGGAACGCCAGAGCCCCTCGGAGATGCCTGACTCCATGAAGATCCTCATCTGTGTGCTCGCCAGGCTTTGATTCTGAGCACATGGGTAGTGATGCCAAGGACACAGTAAATACTCATAATAACTGGCCGCAGCCGAGTCACATATGCCTGCTGACCTGGAATTGGAGACCCGGCCTAAACTGCATTACTCACACTGTCAGGCTGCATCCAGACTCTCAGAGTGTTAATCCAGTCCTTTTCCTCGGACTGCTCGTTAGTAATACCTCTTCAACCTATCTGATCTGTACAGCAAGCAGGAATCACTGTGCTCATGTGAAAGAAAAGGAAACTGAGGCTCAAAGAGGTGTGGATCTCAGAGAGGTGCAGACAGGAGTAGCAGGACTGTGATCACAGTGTGAGTAGAGTGTGATTTGTGCTACAATTTTTAAAGGTTAGAAAAAGTTTTATTAGCAAGGAGTTGAGAAATGGGTAAATACGAGGGTGGTTTTTTAAACATCACATTGGTATGACTACTTCTCACTCACTTTAATTCTGGCAGATTTCTGACACTAGTAGCTATATCTGAGGCTTCTGGACAAAGTTTCTCCACCAGCTCCAAAGGACCAAAGAAAGACTTATTTTGGCCAATAAAACTCTTCTTAACTAAAAGGGAAAACAAAAGTGTTATTCATAAGAACAGGTTGCAAAGTTCCTTCAGGGGCCCCCAGTCTGCCTCCCATATGCCAGAGCTCCACGGCTGATCCTCCTGATGAGTCCCAGGGCCTGGGAACGCCAGGGTGCAAGTCAGCCCCTTCTTCCTCCAAGAACAGGGCTTCCGATACACTTGCTAAGCCCTGCTCTACTGCCCTGAAATAAAACCGGTGCCTTCCATCTCAGCTGGGAAACACATGTCCCCCTTCTCCTCCTGATGGGAACACAACGCTTCATTTCTTCAAATCATCACTGCCATCTCTCACCGAAGTGCTGCAGTAACCTAAGCGGTCTTCGAGCGCCCAACGGTGTCACCTCCCACTGTTACAACTTGTTCTGGACACAGCTGAAGTTCTTTTACAAATGCAGGTTGAATTACCCTAACTCGGAAATCCTCCAAACCCTAAAATACTAATAATCCTAATCCTAACCCTAAGGCTTTATTTTCTTCTGGTGCAAGACTTGGACCAAAACTCTCCCTTGAATCCTCCAAATACACGAAGAATAAACCCCTCACGAGCTTTAAGTACCCATGCACGATCATCTCCTCACTCTTACACCCTCCCTCTTCATGTGCCTCAGTTTCCAGAAGTACTCCTCAAGCTGAGGCAGGTCCCACTCAGGACCTTTGCAGGAGTTTTTACCCCCCTTGGAGTGCTGGCTCCTCGGCCTAGGGGTTCAGCTCACACTTCACCTCCCTGGAAAGACCCGCCCCTAGCCATTCAGCTGTTTCCTTCCTTGATTCTCTTATCATTTACCCCGCTTTGCTTCCTTGACCTTGTGGCATTCTGTAGTTATTTTGTTTCTGTGGCTACTGGCTGCCTTGTCTCCTAGAACTGCACTGTCTATGGCAGTGACCAGCCACATACGCTGTTCAGAGGGCACTTGCCCTTGGCCGGTGCTAATGAGGAACTGAAGTGACATTTGCTGAAGTGTAAAATACAATGGACTTCTAATTGTTTTTGGCACCAGGGATTGAACTCACGACCTTGTACTTGCCAGGCAGGTCCTTGTGCCACTGAGCTAAATCCTCGGCCCCAACACAGTGGACTTTTAAGTCTTGGTATCAAAAAAGAAAGTAAAACGTTGCTAATAAAGCCTAATGATAATGTGTCAGAATGATATTTTGAACACACTGTGTTCAGTAAAATGCATTACTACTAATTCCACTTTTTAAAAACTTTTTAAGTGTGGCAGTAGAAAATTAAAAGCTGTTTATGCCTTTGCACTTTTCTTTGGCAGGACTGTAGGCTCTAGAGTATGCTTCTCGCGGGCTGGGGGTCGCTCTGCACACCGCAGTCGCCCCACACCCAGAAGCCCAGGCCCACCTTTCAGCCCGTGTTTGAGGCAGTGCTCCATCACCACGAAGAACTGCTGCAAGGGGGCGTGGTCCGCATCCAGGCTGCGGCCCAGGCTCAGGGCCGACTGGAGCAGGACTTTGATGCTGAGTTTCATCATATGCATCAGATTGGTGCGCTCCTCCATCATCTGGCTTCTGGAAGCTGTAGGGCAAGCGGAAGGACACAGTGGTCAGTAGAGTGAGGGAGGTCTGCGGCACAGGGTTGGGGCGCAGGGCCAAGGAGGAGAGCTGGTCCCTAAGGTGCAGACGCGCTTGACAGCTGAGGTTTGCAGTCAGCTGTCATCTCTCCCTGCAGGCCATAGCCCTATCCCGGCTGCATAGGAAGCTCTGCCTGCCATTCCAAATACTTCTCACAGGCAGCTACATGCAGTGTCACTATGAGGGCTCTAGCAAGATTCGTTGCCATTGGCGTCTCCGTCTCCCGCTGACTGTTCCCTCTTCAGCCAATAGAAGTTCTAAGCTCAGTCCTAAATGGGGAAGGGCCGGGAGAGGGGCCTTGCTCCCCGCACCGCTATTGGGTGAATAAGTGAGGCCACGCCCACCGAGCGTGGTGGAGGTGCTGGTGCTGGGTGCGTGGGTGGCTGGAGGGAAGGGGGACGCCTGCCGGACTCCAGCCCGGAGTTCCCTCGGGTCAGTGGCACGCTCAGGCTCTGACAGTTGACGATCGAGTCCACGTAGTGGACAGTCCTGAAACTGACAAACTTTTCTTTTGGAATTAAAATTAGTAGGACTGGGGCTGGGGATTTAGCTCAGCGGCATAAGCGCCTGCCTTGCAAGCAGGTGGTCGTGAGTTCGATCCCCGGTACCGATAAAAAGACCAAAAAAAAAAAAAAAAAAAAAAACCAGTAAGACCTGAGCAGCCTCAGCCACGTTTCTCTCTTGCGGTTCTCAGGTAACAGACTCCAAAGAGTGGACGGAAACCTCGCTGGCAGCAAGGAGACAGCAGCAGATGGACAGCGAGACAGCACTGAGGGTCCCAGCGACACCGCGAGCCCGCCGTGCGGGCTTCCGGTCTCCAGCCAGGATGGGGCCCCTCTCAGGGGTCGGCGGCAGGGACCCAGGGAGCAGGGTGCCTGCCTGCCTTACTGAAGAGCAAAGGCTCTGAGGACGCTGTGTTCTCACTTTATGGAGGGAAAGCTTTGTTTTTGGGGAAAAATAAATACATTTTTAAAAAACAGGGCTTGGGAGGTTTTAGGATGAAAGCCCTAGGTTCAATTTCCAGTACCACAAAAACAAAGCAAAACAAAAACAACCCTAAGCACACCAAGGTCCCTAAGTGAGAGTGGGGCCCTGGGGATTCTCTATATGGAATTTGAATTATAGAGGGGTGACACAATTTTTCCCAAACTGAGAAAGACACAGTGAAGTAAGTTTTCCTTGAACTCCTGCCTCAGCTTTTGGACAAGTTGAACTACAGACATGTCTAGCTACATAATTTTATTTTGTTTTTTATTTACATATTTTTTTTGGTACTGGGTATCGAACTCACAACCTTGCACTTGCTAGGCAGGCGCCTAATGCTGCTGAGCTAAATCCCCAGCCCTAGCTACGTAATTTTAAATGACAGAATACTTTCTTAATGCTGGAGCACATTATGAACATGCGTACTTTGTTACTCATCCTTTAGAAGCGCTCACTCTAAAAGCAAGATGTTGGGCATATATACATATATATGGGAGTTTTTAAAATTAAGTCTTCTTGTAAATCTCTGCATAGATTATCCTTACTTCCTCTGCATGAAGACAAATTTTTTTAAAGAAAATTAAATTTTAACTTATGAGGACATGAAATCCTAGTGCAGGCCTGAGGCGCTAGGAAGAACAGTCTTCAGGAAGGGCAAGCCTGGTGTGGGAAACTGCCGAGGCAGAAACGCAGCCAGCTCCATGAAGAGACATCCAGAAAGGCACAGCAGGACTGGGGACAGTTTGTGGACAGGGGAACTTACTACTTGCCCTTTTTGTAGTTGGATTTTTAAAAAATCATTTGTATCTTCTTCCTTAAATTCCAAAAAACCGGGATAAGACAACCATGCACCACACAAGCCCTGTGGAGCCCGATCCCCAATGTGCCACTTAGTGTTTTGGTGGTGCCGGGGATAATGCCCAGCATCACATGCACATGCATGTTAGGCAGGTGCTCTGCTGCGGAGATGCACCCCCTGCCCGGAAACGGGTAGCACTTTAGAACAGCACCTGAAGCTCCCACGGCAATGCCTTTTAGAGGTGCTGCTATCAAAACGTTATCTGGCAGGTGTGCAGCTCCCACTCAGGCCCTGCTCCTGAGCTGCTCCCTCTGAGAACTTCCTGCCCTTACTACTCAGCGAGGGGAGCGGCCTGGCCCAACTGGTGGCTGCTACACCTCTCTCAGAGGTCCACGTGGCTACCACCAAGGGCCCTGCCCGGTGGGTCCTTCCCCACACCTCAGCCAGCCCGGGAATCTGAATTCCGCCCTTAGAAGCCACATTCACATTGTTCCCTCAGTGACTGGCAGCTAGTGAACACTTTCTGTAAAATGACTCATCGCACACATCCAGGTAGAATCCACAGGACATGTGATATCCGAGGCCCTCTGAAGACACAGGCGGAGGAGTGATGCTGTGACGAGGAGCATGGGCTTGGGAGGCACTGTTTGGGGTCAGCTTTTGGGCTTTATCCAAGATGACAATATGGGTACTTACCACGTGGGCGGCCAAGAAACCTGCCATGACAGAAGTCAGCCTGCTCCTGGGGCCCTCGGTGCCCCAGTCAGCCTGGGTCACAGGACACTCTGACTGCACTGGGGAGGAGGGGGCACACAAGGGCCTGACTCAGGTGTCCCCACAAGTTTCTCTGTCTTCAGTCACACAAGTCACAGAACACATGTCAAGCCAGGCACATCTGAACACACACCCACTGCTGACCTGGAAGCTGGCCTGCCCTGCCCAGGGTCACTGGGGGATGAGAAGATGCAGGCATGCTGCTCTGAACACATGGTGGCATGAGACATGGTGACTTTCCAGTGTGTGCCTCATTCTGGTGAGGGTCAGCCCACTTCATCTATCAGGGAACATTACAGTCAGCCTTGCGGGCTGAGCTACAACGTTTCAGGGAAGTGGAGAGCTCCCATCACTGGTGATGCTGGCCCTGCGGGTGCCGGACACTGGCTGTGTCCTCAGCGCGAGGCATTCACCACCTGGTTACGCACTGCAAAACTGACCCCACTCTTTAGAGCGGAGTCTCATCCTGCCACGAGGCCCTTTACTGAACTTGTTGTCGATGGAGGAACTGTGTGGTGTGGAGACAACACTCAAAAGGAAGAAACGGTCAGAGGAAACTCCTTCAGAGGGCCAGGCCCTGATCTGCAGAATTCTTAAGTGCAGTACTGCAGTACACACTAGAACCTAGGACTGCGGCGGGGCGCTGTCCCTCAGCACCGAGGACGGCACTGTGTGAAGGGCACTACCCAAAGCGTCTAGAACTGCAGAAGTCCGAGTGGGCAGTGCTGGAACAGCACTCCAGAGCCGCAGTGTGCAGGTCGTTAAACAGAGCATTAGATGGGGGAATGCCTGTATCTGACAGCGTTGTGCAATGGTGATGAACGGTTTGAGGTTACTATACCATGTTCATCCCCACTTTAGCATGTATTTCCCCTCCCTCTCCAGTACCAAGGGTTAACTTCAGGGCTTTCACACTGAGCTACTTTCCCACCCCTTTTTATTTGAAGGCAGGGTCTTTCTACTTGAATGTGGAATCTTTCTGTCTCAGCTTCCTAGAGTGCTGGAATTACAGATCCGTGTCACCATGCCTGGCAACATGTCCTCCTTCTATTTAAGAAAAATGTTAACTGTAAAACATGAGCCTTATGTTGGTGCTTCAAGGGGTATTCCAGAAGGCACTATTTAGGAAAATAGGACGTAGACGCGGAAGACGGTAACACTGTGGATCCGGGCTCCGCACAGCCCTGAGCCAATGTGTAGCTGTGTACTAATTATGTCGTTTTGAGACAAGGTCTCACCACGTAGTTTCAGGCTGGCCTTGCACTGTGGAGCCCAGGCTGGCTTTGAATTTGAAGCAATCCTCCTGCCTCAGCTTGAGTGGGAGGCTGGGGTGACAGATATGCACCTCTACGCCTGGCTAGAAAACTACTTTTTGTAGAGTGGCACAGCTGCACCATGAGGGAAGAGTCCCATGCCCCACAGTCCACACCCAACTAAGAAGTAGAGAGCACTGTGTGTGTGACGTGTGGGATGTGAGCATCTTTACGTGTGCATGGCTGTCATGTATGTGTGTGGCATGTGTATATTATGTACATGTCTGTGTGTGTTGGGAGTGTGGGTGGAGACAGGCTTTAGGGAGAGGTAAGGCTGAACATCAGGGAACTTTTTGTTGTTGTTATGTTTTGTTTTCCAAGATAAGCTCTCACTATATGGTTTAGGCTGGGCTCGAATTCACTATGTAACTTGTGGCACTGCTCCTGCTTCTGCCTCCCAAGTGCTGTGATTACAGGTGTACATCACATCCTGCTAGGAAACATTTTAAATTTTTAGAAGAGTGGAACTGTCACAGTGTCTTTATCTTGAAGAGGAGTCACACAAGAGATTGTTCTTCCTAATGCACTCCAGCCTAAAAAGGAGATTTAAATAGGGCATTGTGGCACAGGCTGGTAATTACAGCACTGGGGAGGCTGACGCAGGATTGCCTCAGGTTTGGGGCCAGCCTGAACTACATATGGAGACCTTATCTCAAGGGAAAAAGTGATTTACACTTCTGTGCCAGTGAAAGTGTCAAGGGTTTGATGCACTGGCATTCTTACCACGTCGTTTTGAAATTCATGAGCAGATTATTATTTGAACACTGTACATCATATGCAGATAGTTATTATTTGAAATATACTCCTAATACAAGAACTTCTACAAAAAGAAACTTTTTGCAGCACAGGACAGCCAAACCAAGTATTTTCACAGTCCAGCAAAAACGTAGCACACATGTGGTGAAATCAGTGTAAAATTTGTGAAATGGACTGACACATCATGCATGTACTTTGATGGAAGGAACTCCGGGAAACATAAAACCTGATTTTGTCTTCGATTACAGCAACATAAAGAAAGGCGTTGATTCAGCAGACCAGAAGTCACTACATTGCTGGTCCTTAACAGAAACATTAAAATAGCACAAAAATCATAACACAGCTAATTTGTAGTACAGCAGCTGAAACGCACATTGTCGACATGATCAATGGGGTACTTACAAGATTTTCATGTTACAGTTTGGAAAAATTATTATTGATGAACATTAACCCGTGAAGAGAAGCTACAGGCACAATTTACTAGAAAACCAATCGCTTTTTAGGACCGGTAGGAATCACAATAGCAATGTAGAGATCGTTACCAAATTTATTTGAAAACACGGGTACCGCGGTACAGCCAGAAGTCAAATGTATTATGTTTCACGCACTGTACAACTCAGCCTCCTTTGAAGGAATTCATGAGTATGAATAACTTTCTTTTAATGACATAAACTTGATTATTGTAATAACTTCATTTCTAAGAGTGTAGTGCTGCACTCGGGAGGCTGAGGCAGGGGGATCGCTGTGAGTTCCAGGTCTGCCTGCGCTACACAGCGAGACCCTGACGCAAAACAAGCCTAGTACGAATAGTATTTATTAATATTTATATTTGACCAGTAATTATCAAATTCTGCAACTAACTAGACCCGCCGTCTGCAGACTCGGTACGCGTACGTTAGTAGGAAGCCGCGGAGGGACCGGGGCGGCGCGTGCAGTCCTCGGCCCGGAAGGGCGCGAAGCGCCGGGAAGCCAGGCCCGCAGCGCGTCCCCCGCCGCCCCGGACGCGCAGGCGGACTCACCTGACCTCAGTCACGCTGAGCCTGACCCGGGCCTCCCAGGCTGAGGCAGGCGGGCGCCCCGCCGCGGCCCCCGGCCCGGCCCGCCGCCTCGCGCCTACCTGCGCGCGCCGCGCCGTCTGCTCCTCCGCCGCCGCCGTCCCCGCCGCTCAGCCCCGCGGCCGCGCGCAGCGCGCTCCCGCAGCTCGCCGTCAGGCTCCCGGTGGCCCTGCGCGCCAGCGTCAGGATGGGTGCCGACCACTCGGGCGCCGCGCGGGGCCTCGCCGCGCTCCGCAGCTCGCCCGGGCTCGGCAGCTGGCTGCGCTCGACGATCTCAAAGTCCTCGCCCGGCGCCGGCCCCGCCGGGCCGCCGTCCTCCCCGTCGGCCATGTTGGCCGCGTCACGTGCCGGGGCGGTGCGGGCGGGCGCAGGGGCGGCGCGGGCGGGCGGCTTCACGCCTGCCTCTTCGCCGGCGGTCTCCCTCCACTGCCCGCCCGCCTCTCTCCTCCCGGCGCTGCGGAGCGCGCAGAGCGGTGGGCGCCCGGGTTCCCCCAGGCGCGGGTGGGGGCTGTTGGTGCTTGCCTTTAACTGTCTCCCAGGATCTCTGCTCGCGGCCGGAGCGCTTACGGCCCTGTACCTTCGCGTGTCTAGTTGTTCCTGTGTCCCATCTAATATTGTTTACTTCGTGGTGTTTTGCACACTGGTTCGGAACCGACCTGAGCAGTAGGAGCGCACCGCGCAGTTAGCAGGAAATCGACGCAGGGCGCGGCGCAGCCTGCTGGGCCTGGGTCACGAGCGGCGAAGGCGGGGCCTGGGAGCGGGCAGCGGGCAGCGGGCAGCGGGGCGCGGGGTTCCGCGAGCCCAGGGCAACGCTCCCGACGCGGGGCTATGCAGGGCCCGCGCGGGGAGGCCGGGAGCTGGGACCTCGGGCTTCGGACCTCGGACAGGCCGGGAGTCAGTTTCTCACTCGCGGAAGGACAATTTGGGAAATCGGGTAGGCGAGTTAGGGGAGTAGAAAAATAATCAAGTAACTGTACAACAGCATGGCAGGAAAGGATCCCCCGGTGGTGGACTGCAAAGAGCAGCGCTGGATTCTGCCGTTAGTCAGATGGGGTAGCAGTGGAGCCGGACCCCCTAAGTAAGAGTGTGCGGGGAGAACCCCAGAGCAGATGCGAGCCAGAACACCGAACACACACGGCTGGTTCGGCTGGTTTTGGTGTCTTTCCTCAGTTGAAAAAGAAGAGGCTTCGGGTAGTCAGAAGCTGGCGTTTCACCGGCTGCAAAGTTGGGCACGCTGGCCCCATAAAACCAGCAGAAGTGTTTTGCTTGACTCTGAGTGTTTAAAAATCTCTAAAGGTGGTTGCAGAAATGTAGAAATCAAATGATTTCACCTAAAAATCCGGATTTCGGCCTTGTCTTGGTTCCCTGGAAGATCTGACAAGCTGTGGTCCCAGGCAGTCACTGTCCAGGGGGAGATGCTGCTGTTAAGAACAGATTATTCCGTGGTGCTGGCTAGTGCAGGGGTGGGGGCACGGTCACTCAGGGCCATCGCAGGAGGTGGGCCACGGCAACAGTAGAGCAGGGAGGGGAGTGTCGCCTGAGCTGGGTTAGGGAGTGCAGGGACATCACGGGGTTGACCCGATATGGAGAGCTGTGGGATGGGGAGTAGGGTTCTTGCAAAACTGACCTAATGTGCCAGGCTTTGCGAGGGCGAGGGCAATGAGGCATGTGGTTTAATCCTGGGTGCAGGGAGAGGGCTGCCAGTCTCTCTTCGCATTATGTTCATTTCACATCTTTTATTCATTTACTTATTTTTGAAACAGTTGTACTTAGAAGCTCCCTTTGAGGCCCAGCATCAGTCTCTTCTGCAGTTGTTGGCTGGCCAATGACTGCCTGCCTTAGGCATCAGTGGCATCCTGTGCAAGTTGAGGGGCGCTGGGGTGCTCTGGTGCAGCCTGTTTGCGTGGGGCTTCTTGCATTGGGTGCAAAATTCACGGCTCACTGCCCATAGGATTTGCATTATGGACTGGCCATGCAGGGAGGACTGGCTTATCGTGGGGTGATGTAATGTGGGTCAGCGAGGAGTGAACTTTGAGTAGAGGTCCATTTTATTACTCATTAACTCCTTGGTGGATATTTTCACATTCCTCAGACTTCTCTAAATGACCTACTGAATGCAGAGACTTGAGTAAATGTCTTCAAATAATCAGCGCCCTCCCTGTCTTGAGTTTGGAGCTTCAGCTCTAGTTTTGGTTACAGCTCAGTGGGATGTGAATGCCCTGCTGAGACAGGACAAAATCCGACAGTTGCTTATGAAAATATTTTGTTTTATTGGTACCGGGAATCGAACTCACCACCGTGTATTTGCAAGGGAGGTGCTTATGCCACTGAGCTAAATCCCCAATTCCCGAAAATAATCTTGTATTTAGTCAAGAAGTTAACCTGAGAATTTTTGTAATGTGTCCCTAATAGGAAGAGCTGCCCATATAGTGGCTGAATGATGACACTTTCTTTCTTGGCACTTGGCAGAAGCCAGAGAATAACAGAACGTAAATATATGAATATATTTCCGGGCCGGAGACCTGACCCAGGGGCTTGTGCATGCTAAGCAAGCACTGTACCAATGAGCTGTGTTCACTGGGGATTTAGCACAGTGGCCTAAGCACCTGCCTGGCAAGCACAAAGCCCTGCATTTGATCCCTGGTACAAAACAAGAAACAAAAAACAAACAAAACCCCATAAGACTCCATGAGCTTCCATGTTTTCAGCCCAGAAAGATTTTTTCTCTTGCTATGCTGGTGACTGAACCCCAGGCCTTCCCATGACGCTGCCTGTGCAGTGCTTTTTTATTTTGACACAGGATCTTACTAAGTCACCCAGGTGAAACTGAAACTTGAGGTCCTCCTGCCTCATTCTCCTTCTGGGATTGCAGGTGTGCAATACTTAAAATCTGGGCTAATTTGTTAAGAAAGATTCTGTCTCGGTCTGTATCTTTCTACCAAGATTAAACTCGGGGCCTTGCACGTGTACATATTCATGACCTATGAGCCACATCTCCAGCCCAATCTCTTTTAATATGGTGTCCTTGGATTTTTAGTGTATTTGAAATAGTCACATACCCACTATTTGGTTCTGCTGCGGTCTGCATGGCCCTGGAATTTCCTGGTGTGAGGACCTGAAGGGTGGTGAGAGGGTGAAGAAATGAAGAGGAGACACAGAAAGCTGGGGTCAGTGGGACAGGAAGGAGCTGCTCACCCAGTGCAGTGTGCGTATTTATACATCCGGCAGTTAGTATCACATGACAGCCGCTGCCTGACGGCCTTCGAGTTAACCCAAGGGCTTGCAGTTCTCTGGATGGGAGCCGCTTGTTCACGCAGCTCCCCTTGGGCGCTCTTCGTTGAACTCTAGGTTCAGCCGTCCCCGACACAGTCCCTTTCCTTTTTCTGCTGGTGGAAACTTGCTTTTGTTAGTAGGTTTCTCCCTGAGGTGAGACACCCACATTTGTGACCTTCTTAGTAGCCAGGAATATTCTGACCAATGAACTGGAGCTCACGTTGGGACTTCTGGGATGTCTTTTGCATTTGTCCAGAGATAGGAAAATGGAGCTGATGATTCATGTCCTCTCTTGACTCTTGCCTTGAATGTAGGTGTGATGCCAGGAACTTTTAACAACATAACCATTATGTTGTTATAAGGCAGCAAGCATGCAGGATGCTCATGGGGAATAAACCTGCCTGAGCCATAGTAAATCTCTTCCTTGCAGTTGAAAGTATTCCTAAGTGCTGTATCAAGTGAGGCTGAACTTTGTGTGCCTGTTGGATGTAACGACTCCCTATGTGACAGCCAGGCTGCTTTCTACAGAAGGAGCAGTAGGGGAGGGGCTACCTGACAGCAGCACCCCTCCCCACACCGTGCAGGCCGGATGGAACGCTTATTGCATTTTGAAGTAAAGAATGATGCTCCTCATCATGTTCACAACAGGGCCATAATTTGTGTCCCCATGCTGGGCAGCTTTGAACCACCAGGTGGCACGGGACAGTCCTGTCGGGTGGTACAAGCTGCCTGACAGGACAGTTGTGTGTGGACCACTTATGGCTCGAGCAGGTGGGAACTTGTTAACTCCGCACTATTTTTATGGTGGAAAGTTCAAGGTGACTCTTTTCTAGGGTAAGTGGCTCCTCCAAGTCATTTCCTGAATCAATGTTTCTAAGTTTTTAAGTTAAATTTGACTCGATTTGATTGTTGTTACAGCCTCACATGCTAGGCCAGCATTCTCGCACTGAGCCTCACCTCCAGCCCTGCTCTCTGGTCTTTTTATTCCTTTATCATGACCAGAGTTTCTCACTTCAGGCTGTGTTTTGTACATTTTTCTCATTGCAGCACACCCAGCACATGACAGTAGCTGTGGGTTAACGCAGTGTTGTAAGTGGGTGCAGGCTGCTTCAGCTAGGATGACACTGGGGGAGGCAGCTTGCTCTGACTTTTCCCGGCCCCCTAACTAAGGGCATAATTGCACAGCTAGTGGGGTGGTGGCCACAGAATCAGAAAGCCCTACTCTGCAGACTGAAGGCTTGCCTACTTCCAAGTGAAGAGTATCAGTGAGTTTAAATTTACACCAACAGAAAGACAGACGCGACTGTGACATGGAAACATTCTGCTGCCACCTAGTGGTGTGAAATGGAGTTTCCACCCATCGTCCCTCTCCACAGCCCCTCTGTTGCCCCGCTCATTTATCGGTATCCACGTTTCAGCCCATCCGTATCGGTCCTTACATCCTTGCGGCCGTCCTGGCCAGCAGGGCCCTCTGTGCTGTGGCCCTGCCAGCTCCCTGACCCCATTTCCTGCTATCCCATAGCAAGTGGGTTTCTTTAGGCTCACGCGGTAGCTTCCTTTTCCTTAACCCACAGGTTTATGCTTTGGGTACGCTTTCCTCTTTCCCCTCTTAGCAGACTGGCTCCTGTCACCATTCCTAATCAGGCTCAGCTCAATCTCCGGGCAGACTCTTCCCGATCATCCTAAAACACGCAGTCCCCTGCGGCTCCAGGCCCTCTCTGCGGCTTTGTGCGGTCTCTTCCCCGCCTAGTGCTTCTCCCTTCCGCCGTTTTCCCGGGTGATCTTGTCTGCCTCGGCTCAGCAGATGCAGCGCAGCGGAGCTTGTCTGCGGGACCTGGCACTGGGGCAAACTCCTCCGAGCTCGGTGGGGGCGCGCTCCCCTTTCCCCACCCACCAGCCCAGCCGAGCCGAGGGCTGGGGACCCCTCCACACGTGTGTGTGGGGGTGTGGCCCTGTACTCGGGCGGGGTTTGTGCTGCCCGAGAACGCTCACCCGGAGAAGGCGGAAGGCACTCCGGAGCCTTCCCGCTCCTCTTCCTCCTCCCCCAGAGTGCTGGAACTGCAGGAGGGGGGGGGGGGATGACTCGGCAGCTTTAAATCTTGTTTTAATTACTTTTCTCATTGCTGAAACGAAATACTCAGCACCCAAAGTTAAAAGAGGAAAAGTTTGTCGGGCTCAGTTTGTAGAGGTTTCAGTCCGTGGTCAGCTGGCTCCAAGACCGGGCGGCAGGCAGCGGGATCACGGAGGAGAAACTGCCCAGGGCAGGCGGGCAGGCAGAGGCAGGCTGCAGTGGAGCAGCAAGCGGTGGCAGCAGCCCTCTTCCTGTCCCTTGTGTCCCACCCAGGATCCTGGCTTCTAGGGCGGGTGACACTTCCTAGGGTGGGCACTCGCAATCCCAGCATCACCCTAGATGCAGTCACCCCTGAACCCCCTCCCCCCCATGACTGCATGAAGCTTTGGGGGACATCTAGACACAGATGCACCAAATCTTACCGAAACTTTTCCTGAATAGTTTTTTTTTTTTTTTTAGTGCCGGAAATCGAACTCACGACCTTGTGTTTGCCAAGCAGGCACTTACTGCTCCTGAGCGGTTCCTTTCCTGAATAGCTTAAAAAATTGTATAATTTTTCTTAATAATGTGGTAGATCACATTAGTAAATTTTCTGATTTTGAAAAATTCTTGCACTCCTAAGTTTTTTTAATGTAAATATATATTAACTTATAGGATGTGACAGTTCATTTAAAAATTAAATCATGCTGTCTTGCTACGTAGAAGACCCAAAAAATTCCACCAAGAGACTCCTAGAATTAATAATCAAAGTCAGTAGTGTAGGAGGATACAAATTCAACACACAAAAATCAGTAGTGTTCTTGTATACCAATAATAAGCTCACTGAGAAAGAAATTAGGAAATCACTAGTATTCACAATAACACCAAGAATAATAAAAATACTTAGGAATTAACCTAACCAGAAAGTGAAAGACCTCTCCAATGACAGAGGAGATTGAGGAGAACATCAGAAAATGGAAAGATGTCCTTTGTTCCTGGGTAGGCAGAGCCAACATTATCAAAATGGCCAGACTTCCAAAACTGAAGCTCAAACTGAAAGCACTCCTAATCAAAATACAAATAGCATCCCTCTCACAGCTAGAGGAAAGAATTCTAAAGTTCACATGGAACCAGAGAAGACCTAGAGTAGCAAACGTGATTCTGGGCAACAAGAGCAAAGCAGGACGCATCCCAGCCCCAGACCTTGAGACATACTAAAAATCTACAGTGATGAAAGCAGCATGGTAGCTGGGTATGGTGGTTTTAACATCTTCATTCCAGCACTTGGGAGGCTGAGGCAGGACGACTGCTGAGAGTTCGAGGCTAGCCTGAGCTACATAGTGAGTTCAAGGCATAGAACTGCATGGCAAGACCCTGTCTTCAAACCAAACCAAACCAAGAAACACTACAGGCAATTCAGCTACCTGATGTTTGACAAAGGGGCTAAGAAAATTTGCTGGAAAAAAGACAGTCTCTTTAATAAATAGTGCTGGAAAGGCGGGCTATCCACATGCAGGAGAGTGAATCTAGACCCACATCTGTTACCAAAATGTAAAATAAAAATGGATCAAAGACCTGAACATTAAAACAGAATTTAATCTGTTGGAAGATAAAATAGGTAAAAATCTTGAAGACAAAGGTATGGGCAAGGATTTTCTGAACAGAGCCCCAACTATTCAAGAAAAATATCAAGAATCAACAAAGGGAATCATATCAAATTAAAAAGCTTCTACTCAACAAAGAAAATGACCAACAGAGTGTAGAGACAACCTACAGAACGGGGAAAGTTTTTCCAGCTACACATCAGAAGACTAATGTCTAGATTACATGGAGAACTGGAAAAGAAATTAGCTTCCTCAAAATAAAAGGCTCCATCAAAAAACAGGCGACTGAAATGAGCAGACCGTCCTCAGAAGGGGCACAGTGGCCGATAACACCCGGTGTGCGGCTCGCTGGCCGCCGGAGGACTGCAAGCCAGGACAACACTGAGAGGCCGTCTCACCCCAGAATGCGAGCTGGTCAGTAACAAGTCAGGTAACAGCGAATGCCGGTCTGGCTGCGAAGGAGTGTGCGTTAGTACGGCCGCGACGGAAATCAGTATGACGGGCCTCAGAAACCAAAACGGACATTTCGCTTGCCAGCCATTGCCCTTTCAGGAGTCTTCCTGGGAGAGCTAGGGACATCGTATCACAGTGACGTGTGCACGTTTATAGCAGCACAGTTCGCGATAGCTAAACCTTGGAAGCAGCCTGAACGCCAGTCAGCAAATAAATGGATAAAGAGCCTGTGGCATTTATACAAGACAGAATGCTTCTCTGCAGTGTGGAAGGATGGGCTTGTAGGAAAATAGATGCACTGATTGAGGAATGGATAAAAAAGATGTGGTCTTTGTATATGATGGAGTACTAAGCCACAAAGAAGGATAAACTGGAGACTTTTGTAGGCAACTTGAGACCACACTCATTAGTGAAATAAATAAGATACACTTACATAAAATCATGCTGTCTCAGTGTGAAAGATGAAAGAAACAACATGTATATGTATATAAAATAGTTAAAGCTATACTACTGATATCTCTGAGGTGACTGAAGAGAAAGATCTGGGCTGGTATTGTTCAGACACTTGAATGCAGATGTCTTGAGCTCCGGGTGAATGATTTGGGGATGACAGTGCACAATGTATGTACCACTGTTGCCCCGGTTGACCTGTTTTGAAATTTAGGTTTAGTGTTTTTTCTCCTTGAAATAAAATGGATTTGGGAAAAAAAGAAAAAGAAAATAGATGTGCCTTGAGACCATAATACCATCACTATCACCATCGTTGTCATTATTAGACATAATAATAATAATGAGACACAAAGAGTTGTAGCCTTTCTCTGATATGAGAAATCCGAAACATACATACCTTAAAGAGCAGAATGAAAGATGACAGGAAACAGGGCAGTAAGCCTTTTGCCGCTGGGATGGAGAGAGGGGTAGGCGGGAAGGGGTGGGGGATTAAAAGAGACTAAGTCGGCTTTGCCGCACCCCAGCTCCCGTCAGGAGGCGCTCACTGTGTATCACAGACAGATAAGATGCCAGCCCCACTTTTGCTACGAGGGGTTGTGCATTAATACCCTTGGAATAAAACATCTCATCATTTCTACATGTTATTAGCATAAAGGTCATGAATGAAATATTTTATCTTTGTTTTGTGCTGAGTTTTGAAATCTGGTGTATGTTTTGTGACAAAAGCACTTCTCAAATCAGGCACTAGATTTTCATGAGAAGCACATGATTTATATTTAAATTTCATAAAATTCACAGTTGTGAGGGAGGGTCCACACACCTGCATTGTTCAGGTTCACGTGAAATGTTCTGACAGGTTCATCTGTAAACCAGACACTTATAATTCCATTTAAGTGACATCCTGGAAAAGGCAAAATGATGGACAGAGAACCGATCCATGCTGGCCAGAGCTGAGGTGGGAAAGTGTAGAAAAGAGGACTGAGAGGGAAATTTTGGGGGTGAGAGAACAGTGCAACTCTGAATGATTCTGTGCAGCATTTATCTAACCGCACAGAACTGCTCCGAGGAGTGATCTAAGGAGCTAGAGGCTGCCGGAAGCTTCCCAGCCTCGGGAGTCTGCAGTTATGTGAAATTAAAATCAAACAGCAGACCAGGTTCCGTGGTGTGGCCAAGATTCAAGGGCTCAGGAACACAGGGCCAGGGGGCCGAAGGAGTGTGGGGCGGGCCAGGGCCGTCTCCCTGGAGGCTGGGGACCCCACACCTGCCAGGGCGCCTGCTCCTGGGGCCTGGAGTCCGGGTCTGATTCCCCAGCACAACCAAAGCAACCAGCGCAGAGCCAGGCCTTTTGTTTTGGTCTGATCCTGGGTGGGGAATTTCTTTTTTTTTTTTTTTTTATTTTATTTATTAAGGAGAAAAAGAAAAAAAAAAGCAGAAATAGGGTACAAGTTATACAGAATTTCAGAAAAAATAAACAATAGGAAATCACTAGTTAATAGATTACATACTGTTATCTTAGAGGGGAATTTATTTCGATTTAAAAAATTATTGATCTGTTCAAATTATCTTTCTTGTGAACTTTTGGCACAAATTTTGTCCACGGATTCCTTCTATTTTATTTAAATTTAAAATCATTGATATCTTGGGGCTGGGGATGTAGCTCAGTGGCACAGTGCCTGCCTGGTAAGCGCAAGGTTCTGAGTTCAATTCCTGATGCCAAAAAAAGGGAAAACATCATTGGCATTTTATATTTATGATTATCTGTGATTTTACTCATCTTTTATTATATTGCTCAGGCCTTTGGATTTTGGTCTGTTTTTATCTTAACCACCTGAGTTAAATGCTTATCTCATTTAACTTTATCATTTTTTATTTCCTGATAAGTGCATTTAGTGGTAAACATTTCCCTTGAAGTACTGTTAGTTGACTTTCACAAAATTCACACCTGTGTTTGTTTCACGTACTTTGTAATTTGCTTTTCTACTCAGTTGTTTATAAATACATTATTTACTTTTTCCCCCAGATCCAGGGTTGAATCCAGGGCCTTTGCACTGAGGTACATCCTCAGCCCTCTTTATTTTATTTTTTAAAAATTAAATTAAATTGTAATTTTGTTTTATTTTGAGTCTGGGTCTCACTGTGTAGCCCAAGTTGGCCTTGAACTCATGACATCTTACTGCCTCAGCCTCCCAAGTGCTGGAATTATAAACGTCCATCACTGTGCCTGGCTTATTACTTACTTTCAATAATATTTTTTCCATTTCCTTTTTTCCCTCCCCTTTTCCTTCTGTCTCTCTCTTATGCTTTTCTCTTCCTTTTCACTATGGTTAAAGAATATAGATTTTACATTTTTTAAAAAAATTATTTTGAAGGTAGTGAAATACAACAGAACAAGACAGAACAAAGCCAACTGAGACCGTGTAGTGAAATCAATACAGAACTTCCCAGCAGGTTACCCGGGTGACAACAATAGGTACCACAGTATATCTCGTTATCTTTGCAATAGTTGTTCTTTCAATCAGTTATAGTAAAATCATATGAAATACGGAAATACAGAACATTATAGAACTTATCAAAGCAGAATATTAAATAGAGCAATACAATTAGTCAGAACAAAGCAAAACAGTGATAACAATATTTGCCTTCCAAGAGCTGGCAGATGGAGATCCCCATATTTGCTGTACTGCATACGGTCAGCCTCCCGAGAGATGCTCGGACCTTGGCTCCCATTTGCTAACGGGGGTGGGTGGATGAGATGCTTGCTTCTCAGCCTGCGTGCTGGTTGGCTCACGGCTGCCTATCAGGGAGCCCAGCACCCTAAGCTGTAGCATGCCAAGGATCTCAGGAGATGCGGGCTGGTTCTCTCCCTGGGGCGGCCACCAAGAATATAGATTTTTTTGGAATTATTAAAAAAAGGTGCAATATGTTTAATTCTTTTTTTTATTGTTTGCTTTTCGTCTTTTTGAGTCAGGGCCTCACTATGTAGTCCAGCCTGGCTTGGAACCAACAGTGATCCTTTGGCCTCAAGCTCCTGAGGGCTGGGATTCCATGGGCTACCACACCCAGCTCCCATTTAATTCTCATAAATGGTTTGAGTGCGGGTAAAGAACGTGGCCCACTGTTGGCTGTGGAATATATCCACTGTGCAGGCCTTTGGGCCTGTTTGGCTTGGTGTTTGATTTCCAAGCGAGGGTGTTAGGGTGATTGACATGGCTCCTGCCTCCTGCGTTTCCTTCTGAGGAGCTATGCTGGGCTTACTGGCTCTTTTCTCTTGAAAAAAGAACCTCTGGCTCCCATTTGCTAACGGCGATGGGTGAAATTAAAATCAAACAGCAGACCAGGTTCCGTGGTGTGGCCAAGATTCAAGGGCTCAGGAACACAGGGCCAGTACAACACTGTGGCCCCCTGCACTCACACTCTTGCTGAGGGACACACGTGTCCACGCAGATGTGCATGCATTTTCTAGGTGGACGAATGTCTTGCAGCTCTCTGGGTGTAGCCAGTCCCTGCTCAGTCTCACCTTGTGTTTGTTTTTTTTTTTTTTTTTTTTTTTTTTTTTGAGATAGGGTTTCACTATGCAGTTCAGGCTGGCTTTGAACTCACTTTGCAGTCCAGAATGGCATTGAATTTACAGCAATCCTCCTGCCTCAACCTCCCTAGTTCTGGGATTACAGGCGTGCACCACCACGCCCAGCCTAAAGTAAAATCCTGTGTTTATTTTCACTAAGGTTTTCATAAATGGAAGATAGATTGTGTGTGTGTGTGTGTGTATTGCTACGCAGTTCAAACTGGCCTTGAGTTCACTTTGTAGCCGAGGCTGCTCTCAAAGTTGCAACAATCCTTCTGCCTCAGCCTCCCAAATGCTGGGATTATAGGCGTGAGCCACCACACCCGGTTTGGATATTGGATTTTGTCAGGGGCTCTTTCTTTTATTTTATTATTATTATTATTTTTTTGTCTTTTTCGTTTTTATCGGTACCAGGGATCGAACTCACGACTGCCTGCTTACAATGCAGGCGCTTATGCCACTGAGCTAAATCCCCAGCCCCCAGGGGCTCTTTCTAATCTGCTGAGATGAGCCTGTAATTTTTATCCTTACTTCTGTTTTTGTTTGCTGATTTACATATGTTGAACTATTTTTCCTTCCCTGAAATGAAGCCAGTTTTGTCATAATCTTTTAAATGATTTGCTGTGTTCTGTTTGCCGGTATCTTGTTGAGGATTTTTGCATCCAGGTTCATGAAAGAGATTGGCCCATGATTTTCTTTTGTAGTTGGCTACTTGTTTGATTTTGGGATCGGGATAATGCTTGCTTCTTCCTTCCCTGTTAATCTCATGGAAAGATTAAAGGAGTCTTGATGCTGATTCCTCCCTTAAATTCTGAAAAATCTGGCAGTGCATCCTCTGGGCCCTAGGGTTTCCTTGCTTGGTAGGGACTTTTGTTTTGGTTGTTTTGAGGCAGGACTTGGCCATGGAGCTCAGGATGTCCTGGAGCTCACTCTGGAGCCCAGGCTCTTTCCTTGGCTTCTTTGGTAGGTGTGGCTAAGGGTTTGTCAACCTTGTTTAGCTTTGGAGAGCTGACTCCTCAACTCATTGGTAATTTGTGTTTTTTAGGCTCAGTTTTATTAGTTTCCTCTCTGATGTTTATCATTTTTTCCTAACAGTTTTGGATTTGGGTTGCTGCTGATTTTCTAGGATCTTGAGACACATCATTATAATTATTTATTTGGGATTATTCTTTTTTTTTTTTTTTTTTAAAGAAAAACAGAACTGCTTTCCTTCATAGAGAAACAGAACTCTTCCCTCACAGAACTGCTTTCACTGTGTTCTGTAGGTTTTGGCGTGTTGTACTGCCTTTGCCATTTGATCCTAGGAAATTTAAAATTTCTTCTCTAATTTCTTCTATAACCATTGATTACTCAGAGCATATTTTAAGATCTCCCTGAGTGGGCTGAAGGTTTAGCTCAATGGCATAAGTGCCAGCTTGGCAGCGCAAGGTCGTGAGCTTGACCCCTGGTATTTAAAAAAAACCCAGAACAAAACAAACCAAAACCAAAACAAACAAACCCAGAACAAACAAAACAAAAACTCCTTGTGTTTGCACAGTTTCTGTGGTTTCTTTTTCTTTTTCTTTTTCTTTTTTTTTTTTTTTTTGGTCTTTTTCCTTTTTATCAGTACCAGGGATCGAACTCACAACTGCTGCTTGCAAGGCAGGCACTTATGCCACTGAGCTAAATCCCCAGCCCCCTGTGGTTTCTTTTTGCTGTTAATTTCTGGCTTCATTCCAGTACAAGTTGATAGTATGCAGAAAATTATTTTAACCCTTCTGCATTTATTTAAGCATGCTTTATAGCCTAAGATACAGTCTATGTTTACAGAAAGTTCCATGCGCTGCTTGGAAAAATGTGTATTCTATAGTTGTTGGATAAAACACTGCAGATATTGGTTAAATCCATTTTTTCAATGGTGTGGCTCAAATCTGATATTTCTTTCTTATTTTTTTGACTTGTTGACCTATATACTTGTGAGACTGAGGTACTGAAGTCCCTGACTATGGTTATTGATGTTTATGTGACCTTTTATATCTAGGAATATTTGTCTCAAGGAACTGCATATTCCAGCATTTGGTGCATATAAACCTGCAATTGTGATACAGTGGTGCCTTGGTTTACAAACTTAATTTCTTTTACGATTTTGTGCTGCATTTGTGTTTGTGTGTCACGTTTGTGTGGTTATGTTTGTCACCCAATATGGAATTTGCAAATGGGCAAAATTTTGCTGAGCACTTTTGTTTGTGAATCAAATTGTTTGCAAACAGAAACACTGGTGAACCGAGGTATTGCTACATCTTTCTACTGCAGAAGTATTGCTACATCTCCCTTTGCTAGTATGTGGTGGCTTTCTTTGTCTCTTCTGATCAGGTTGGCTTGTTGTTCACTTTTTTGTGTTTTGAGACAGAGTTTACTATTTGGTTCACGACTGGGTTGAACTCAGTATGTAGCCCAGGCTGGCCTCAAACTCACAGCAATCTTTTTGCCTCAGTTTCCAGAGTGCTAGAATTATAGGCATGTGCCACCATGCATGGCAGAATCTACTTTAAACAAAACAAAAACAAAAAAACAGGATAGCTACCCTGCTTGCTTTTGGGCTCCTGTTGCATGGATCTTTTGTTTTCAGTGTGTGTTTCTTGGGGGATAAGGTGTGCCTCTTGTGTAGGCAGTATTTAGTTGGATTTTGTTTTGTGATCCAATCTGTGTATCACTATCTTTCCATGCAAGAGTTAAGATCATTAACATTGCCAGTTATTACTGAAAAGTATTTACTGAATACTATTATTGCATTCTTTTTCAGTTGCAGATTTATTTTTTCCTTTTGCTAATTACTTTCCCAATTAGATGTTTTGTTTTGTTCTGAGATAGTATAGTTTGGACTGGCCTTGACTCCTCCTGTCTCAGCCTCCAGAGGACTGGATTGTTGGTGTGAGCCACCAGGCCTGGCCTAAGTGGAGAATTTTCAATCCCTGGCAGTTGTGGGGCTGAGATTTGTTCTGAGGCTGAGTCTGCAGGGCGGTGTGTTTCCTGTTCCTGCTGGTTCCCCTCCTGGGTTTGTTCTCCTGCCTACCAGTGAGTGCGGGCTGGGCATCTGGTTGGACCCCATGCCAGCTCTCATTCCCTCCAGGGGCAGAGTGCTACTCCAGTCTGCTGTGCTCCTGCTGTGTGGCTGGTTGGAGGTGGTCCACAGCCTCTGGTGTGCTGCAGTGGCAGGGGCAGGTGGCGGTCAGACACCTCCAACTTGGGTTTGCACTTAGGGCGGGCATTGGTGGCATGCAAGCAGGTTATTGGGACTTTTTTGTGCCACTGGTAAAGGAAAAGGAAGTTGTCATAGGGAGAGGGCAGTGACCTCAAGGTAAGCACCCCTTGGTCCCGCCTCCCACTGCCGTAATGTCCTATCTAGAGCAGAATCCTTTCATTCCTGTCTTTTTATTGTTAGGAAAAGGGCAAACTTTTTCTCTCTTACTACTTCCTGCTGAAAGGGGGTGCCATATTGGGGTGTAGGAAGGTTGACAGGATGATGGTTGATGCCCATGCAGAAGCTGGTGCCAAGTTTTTCAGCCAGGACAACTTTATCATTGGTGAATGGCTGCATGTTAGACTGGAAAAACAAAGAGACAAGATGTTATGAGGAGGCAGGCCACTGTCATATTTAAGGACCCAGGGGAGGTAGGAGGAAAGGTGCCTTTGATATAGATATGTCATTTTATCAGGACCACAGTGAGGTAGAATTCTGAAAAATAAGTGTGGGGTTAGGAGGAGGGAAGTTATGAGAGGTGATTATTCCCCCATTTGAAAGGGTAAAAGTTAAAAGCGTCTCTGGACCAGGAGTTGAGCTGGAAAGAATAGGAGGGGTGGGGAGAGCTGTGGCTGTGTCACTATGGGGAAGGTAGGAGCCTCGGCCTTCAGAGATGTCATCCTCAACCAAACAGCTGAAGGTAGAGAGAACCAAGTCAGTTGTCATGTAGAACAACATGAAGACGATCTTATGCATGATGTGGGAGTCTTTAGGAAAGACTGTCAAGAATCCTGCTGTAAAAGTTAATTAATAGAATGTAAGGATTTAGGAACCAAATTGGATAACAAAACATGATCTAGTCTGAGAGTTGAGGCCTTGGTGAGGTGGAGACGGGTGGGCGACAGAAGATGAGATGACCACTCAGGATGGTTAGAACCAGGATGGCATTCCAGCTACTTTGACCACTGTTGGAGTTGCCAAGAAGACCAGGTAGGGGCCACTCCACTTTGGTTGTAGTCCTTTTGAGTGACCTGACAAATAAAGGCTGCACTGTTATCTGACTGATACTCTGAGGTAGACCAATATTTCCTATATCAGGACTTTAGTAACTACATCAGCAGTCTACCTGGTTGTGGGAAAAGCTTTTATTTATCCTGAAAAAGTATAAACAAAGATGAGAAGATTCTTGAGTGTTTTGTGGCGGAGCATGTGTATAAATCTACCTGTCAGTCCTGAGCAGGGGTGTGTTCTCAAAATTGATGAATAGGAAACGAAGGGGGTGTTATGTGTCCCTGAAGAGAGGTTTTACAATAGAGATGACAGGTGTAAGTTGTTGAGACCTGAGAGTGTCTGAGTCAGTCTGCATAAACAAAAAGGAATAAAAAAGGCATTTTTAAGATCTATGACTATAAAGTGAGTAGTGGAGGGAGGGATATAAGAGAGCATGGTATAAGGGTCTGGCACTACTCGGTGGATTGGGGTTACAGCGCTTTTGATTACCCCAAGGTCCTACACTAGACAATACAACCCATCAGGCTTGAGTACGGGGAGAGTGGGAGTATTAAAGGGTAAATGGATAGGTTTAAGAAAACCATTGTCTAAAAGGTGCTTAATTATAGGTTTAAGTTCCTGTAAATGTTTGGAAGATATGGGATATTGGGGAACACAAGGAATAATTGAAGGATCCCTGAGATGAATTAAAATAGGCAAGGCATGGGTAGTACAGGTGGGATTGGAGGTATCTCAAACTATGGGATCAACCAGAGAAGAAGTGAGTATGAGACCTGCATGAAATTGGTCCTGTCTGTAAAGGCCGTGTAGGTTGGCTGTCAACACCCACTACAGAGACTGAGGACTTAATATAGCATCCTGAAAACTCAGGAAGAACACTATACATGGCCTCTATGTCCACAAGCACAGATAATGTCTTACCTGAGACCTCCAGTGGGACTTGGGGCTCTGAGAAGGACACCTTAATGGAGGGCTGTGGACCCTGAGCCCCATTAGTCTTCAGCAACAAGTCTGAGTAGATCAGTCAGTGATGAATCTGGTGCTGATGAGATCACCTATGAGGGCAAGGAGTTAGAGGATGGCTTACCCACTCTTTGGCGGCTAGGACAGTTGCTCTTGTGGCCCCGGGGCAAGGCCCCAGAAGAACGCCGGGGTTGGGGCACTCTCTTGCCCAGTGTCCTTCTTTGTTGTATTTGAAGCATGGTTCGGGAGGGGCTCAGGCAGCTCCACCTTGTCTCAGTTTACCTATCTCAGAGCTCCAAGCGTCACTGGTAAAAGGTCAGATTGTTATTTTCCTTTTTGATTTTTACCTGTTGTTGAAAACATGAAAAGCCATATTAAGAAGGTCTCCCTGTGGGCTTAAGGGCCAAATTTAGCCTTTTGCCTTGGCATCTGGCCCACAGTGGAAGGTTCCTGTCTCCTCCACAATCACAAGACATCTGGTTTTTATCTTGGGTAGATGTACAGCTTTAAGTCTAAAGGAGACAAAGGCAAAGAATTAAGTATGCAGGATTCAAATAATACAATCAACAGAGTATATATGATTATAAGTTTATAGCAATGGCTTCCCATAAGGAGGATAAGGATAAGGTCCAGGGAATTTTAGAAACTGACATGTCATTCATTTGTCATATACACATTTAGGTTTTACAATTGTATAAACACCTCCTGTGCTATTAGAATGTCTAATGCCATCTGATTTTTGGAGGATGACCTGTTTTATTAATTTTACTTTTTTATTTAGGAGAGAGATCAGCTATGGTGTCATTTAAGGCCAGTTGAGTACAGTTAATTATGGTCTCAATATATCTGGCACCTGATGGTTGGCAGAAGGCTGAGACAGGGCCAGTGGACGAGCTGGGAAAGGCTCAGAACTGGCCTCTGCCCCAGCCTCAGCCCAGTGCCAGGCTCGTTGCTCGGTCACCCCTGCATCATATAACCTTTTTTCTGGAAAAGTTCTGGTGGATCCCAGCAAAAGGAATCCAAAAGGAATTTATAATTATCTTTTAATTTTAGTTGTTGAGCACCCAGAAGATTAATAACAGTACAGTGCAGTACAGGCAGTAAGCTTAATACAGAACATTAAATGGAACTATTATTTTCTATTAACCATGGGTGTTTTAACATTTGAGCACTGAAGAAACCCGTGACATTGTTTGGACTGCTCACTATAGCATCTCTAAGTATAACATGTACATTATGTAAACTTTTGTTTAAAAATTATCATTTGACTGGTGACCTCATGTTGGTCTGACCTGAATCTCCTGGCTGGAACACAAGAAAAAGACAGACATCTGGATCTGAAAAAAAACACTTGTCATCATAAACATCTCAGTTCTCCATATGAAGGCATGAATATACCATCGGATCAGCAACAATGAATTGTCTTACTCATAGAACTTTATTTAGTTGGGGTGTCTCCCATAAGGCTATGGAGATTATATTGGGACCTCCAATTAATGAACAAGAGCTGGTTAAAGTTACCAGGTGGCCACTCTCTTGCTTATCATTTGAAGTCCTGTCCAATGTCTCCTCACCCTAGTTTTTGTTTAACCAGTTTTAGCATCATTTTGACCAGCTGGCAACCTAGGTGGAGGCATGTTTTTAAAATCTATAACCCAAATAAGCCTCGATTAAATAATCTGAAAATATAAAAGAGGAGGAAAAACTGAGCTCAAATAAAAAGGAACAGCTGTTTACAGAGCAGGCAAATGGACAAACAGACAACAGATATATAGACAGACAATCATCTTATAAAATCAGAGTGCACTCAAATATATTTGGCCAATTGGAACTATAATAAATAGACTAGTGTGAACCTTTTTGTAGATCAATTAATAGAAATCTCTTGAAATAAGAATACCAGAAAAGGAACCTAATTTATGGCTAATCTGAGATAGTTTAGAAAGGGAAAAGGGAATGTAAATATTAGCTAATCTTTTGGAGCCAGCCTGAAGCAGGAGTAGAGATCCAACTGGCAGGCATGTGGGTAATTACCCGATGACTGGCTATAAAACAGCCACTCATCACCATGGATAAGGAAACGCAGGCTGCTGGCAGGTTACCGTGTGACCTGCAGCAGCCTAACTGCTGCCAGCCGCCCAGTGAGCGAGCGCAAGATGGCGGCTGGTCATCACGTGACTTACAACAGGATGCCTTTGTGGATCACATGAGGAGCCACAAGGGGAGCGGCCATTGACCCTGAGACCCACCGCAAGGTGGCGGGGCCCTGTCACGTGGCAGACGGCCACAAGATGGCAGCTGTCCTCCACAGGCTGCAGCAACATGGCTGCTGGCAACCATGTGGCCTGCCAGAAGGCTGGAGCACCCAAGACTGTGTGCGGTGAGCCTGCAGAGAAAATGTCAACCCAGGGAAGGGTACAAAAAACCGTCAGATGGAACAGGTGGCTGGGGTGGTGGGGGATGGAGAAGTTGGAGACGGGGAGGGACGCTAAGGGAAGGATTAGAGACCGCTGTGGGTGAGGGAAGAGTCCTTAAAGTTTTTAAAAAGGCCTAAGGAGGACGGGTTTGTGCCAACTTGCCACCATTGTGGCAAAGCATAAATAAAAGATCAGCTTTTTAGTTTTTATAGCATTCTAGAGGCCAAGAGCACCAAAGTTATGGACCAGGCACCCCAGAGGTGTGTTTTTCGGGGACAGGAAACAGTATTCCCCATGACCGAATTAAGAGTGAGCCCAAACGACAATTTCATTTTTAAGAGTTGAGAGCTCTACCTCAAGGAACATGAAAATTGTCCCAGATCACACTTAACAAAAAAGATCGTCACCTATTTTGGGAGTGTGATGAAATGGGTCCAACCCGAGCCCATTGGCCACCACCAAAAGGCAAGGGTCGGGATCCCAGAGGGCCACAGTAACGGCTCTGCCTGGGACTGTCCACGGAACGCGAGAGCTGCTGCCTCAGTCCAGGGACGGAGTGGGTAACCCGGCGTGGGCCCGGCCCGGCAACAGAGAGACCCTGGGCAGACGTTGGCTCACCTGCAGTAAATGAATTAGGCCCGTGTTGTTTGCAGCCTGGTGGCGACAAGTTGAGCAGCTCCCCTGTGTTGAGAAATGAGAAATTAATCCAAGATACGTCCGGTCCGTGAATTAGCAGGGGGACGCAACCTGGGAGACCCCAGGAGTCACTCACCCTGCCTTCCTGGTCAGGGAACCAAATGATGGGGTTTTCAGCATGAGGAGAAAGAAACAGAATATAAACAAACAGTAGCCTTTATTTAAAGGATGTGGAGAAGCACCCCAAGACCAAAGACGGCCGGGCCTTTTCTGATGGGGACGTGGGGCTGGGGACATACATATAACCTCCAGCCGGGGTTCACACTTAGGGCGGGCATTGTGAGCAGCTGATTGGGACTTTTTCGGGGCCACTGGTAAAGGGAAAGGAAGTTGTCATAGGGAGGGGGAGTGACCTCAAGGCAAGCACCCCCTGGTCCCACGGCCGCAATGTCCTGTCTAGGGCAGAATCCCTTCACTGCCCTTTGCGTAATCAGATGTGTCCATCATTGCCCTCCCTGCTGCTGGGCTTTGTGTCTGGTTAGGAAACTAGAACTGTTTCCAGTGTTAGTGCGTGAGCATTCGTCAGAGGGCCTGGGCCCGAGAGCCGCATTTTCTGGGTTACACTCTCGTGTGTGTATGAAGATTTGGCTGGGCAGGAAAGTCTAGGCTCAAGGTTCTTTTACTTCATTACACTGAAAATTTTATTCACTTGTTTTCTTTCATTCACAGTTGCCCTGCAAAGGCTGATGTCAACCTTATTCCTGAACTACTACTTGTATGCCAGCTGTTTTTCTTTTCTTTTTTCTTGCTTTTTACCTTGACGCAGGGCCTTGCTATGTAGCTCAGGCTGGCCTCGAGCTCACTATGTTGCCCAGGCTGACCTCAGACTCAGAGCAATCCTCCTGCCTCAGCCTCCCGACTGCTGGGATTACAGGTGTGGGCCCCTACACCGGGACTAGCTGCTCGTTTTCTTTGCAAGCTTTCAGGATTTCCTTTTGTCTTTAACAGTCGCCATCCTGTGTCCATGTGTGATGGTCTCCCGCGTGTCTCCTCTTTGGCACCTTGTGATTTTCTCTTTTATCCTCTTTTGGTTCGGGGAAATTTATCTTCATCTGTCTTCAGGAATTTCTCGCAGGACTCTCATATACGTTTGACACTTCCACCTCTAACCTCTAAATTTTGTATCTTTCCTTTTTTATTTACAGTTTTTCTTAACTGCTTTTTCTGATCACCAAGACAAAATACCTGATGTGCAAAGTTACAGGAGGAAGCCGGGCGTGGTGGCTCACGCCTGTAATCCCAGCACTCGGGAGGCTGGGGCAGGAGGTTTGTTGCGAGTTTGAGACCAGCCTGCGCTACAAAGTGAGCCCAAGGCCAGCCTGAACTGTATAGTGTGAGACCCTGTCTCAAAAAAGACCAAAAAAAAGTTACAGGAGGAGAGTTTTATTTGGCTCACAGTTTGTAGAGCTTTCAGTCCGTGTCAGCTGGCTGCAAGGCAGGTGGTCCAACAGAGGGGCATTGCGGAGGAGAAACTGCCCATGGCAGGCCCAAGGCAGCAACGCAGGACTGAGGACAGGAGCCTCTTCCTGTCCCTTAAATTCCATCCAGGCCGCACCCTTCTGGTGGGTGGCACCCTCTCCCAGGGGGCTTGTGCCAAACCAGTCAGTGGACTGACCGAGTAATCACACACCCTTGATCCCAGCACCACGTGCTCTGGACCCAGCCACCCGTGAAAAGCCCCTCGAGAGTCTGAATTAGAGCTTGAAAGGCTTCATATTTGAGCATGTTCAATCTGGAAGCTCATAATCTTACTTCTGGTTTGCTTGGCTTGGCTTTTTGGAATTCATATTATTCTTTTATTTTATATCTTCTGTGTTCTTAAAAATATCTCCTCCCCTACTCTAAGATTCTAAAAATAAGTTTTATAATTTCTTCTGGTATAATTTTCCCAATGTTTGTATCTTTGTCTTTTCCTCATTTTACTTTATTTGTGTCTTTTTGAGATAGGGTCTTGCTGGCCTTGAACTCACTGTGTAAGCCAGGCTGGTCTCAAACTCGCAATGATCCCCCTCCTCAGTTTCCGGAGTGCTGGGATTACAGGCGTGGGCCACCATGCCCGGCACCTCTTCTTATTCTTGACTGAGAAATTCTGGGTGACATAGTGCAGGAGACCACATAGGAGGCGCCGCAGCCCAGGTAATGACAGGATGGTGCTTTGGAGCTGTGCAAAGTGCGGGTGGCGTGGAACTGGAGTCCCCGGCAGCTGAGATAGATGAACAGTGCTGTGGAGTTAAAAGTCAGGAATTCAGCTCTGGGTGTGTTGAGTGTGAGATGTCTAACCTCAAAGCAAAGTGCTGGGGAGACAGCTGGATGCTGGAGTCTGGACTGTGGGAGGATCTGTACACGGAAGTTACTGGTGGACCAGTAGTGTTCAAAGCTGTGAGCCTGGATGAGATCCCCCTCGGGCAGCAGGGACCCGGGCCTTGATAACAGAAGCCCCCTGCATGCCGAGGCCAGCAGGAGGGAAGCACATGAAGCCTACTGCATGTGGCTCTGGGCTCCTTTCCTGCGCCTCTGTCTGCATCAGCCGGGGTCGCAGTGGCCCAGCTGCTTTGCTTCTGGTCTCACATCTGGGAGTGAGGAGCTCTCCTCGCCGCCCGCCGCTGCAGCAGGAGGGTGGCCTGTCAGGATCTGCTAGGGAGCCACCGTCTCTTGTGCCCTCGGCCCAGGCTCGGGGTGAATATTGTCTTCCCCTTTCTGGGAAGAGCCAAAGGATGGGCAGGGCTGTGGGGGAAGGGTAGGAAGACTACAGGGAAAGGAGAGGGGCTGCAGAGCGAGGGCCAGGAGGGGTGTGTGGACCCTTGCTGGCCGGGAGGTGACCATCGAGGACCGGCCTTGGACCCAGCAGTGGACGTGATCTGTGCTCTAAGAATCAGGGTGTGATGGCCGTGCGAAGCCTTTTGGGTGGGCTTTAGGGGTGAAATCAGAGGTGCCTGCCTGGGAGTGGGACTTACAGGCTGAGGCTGTGTCTGGAGGGCTGGGGGGAGAGCCCTGGAGAGCGCTGTGCTCAGGAGTCAGGGTGCTTAGAGTCGGGCTCCTTCTGGGTGATCTTTTGGGTCACGAATTGTGGCCAGCAGCTTCTATTTCATGCTTTACTTCCTCTGTGGAATTTACAATCTGAGCACATGTGCATGTAGTATGTTTGTGAATAAAAGATCTACTAAACTTGTGATGTAAGTATAAAAGTATGTAAAAAGTATAAAAAGTCATTATAAAAACAAAACAATTACAGTGAGCTGTGAGAGAGCCATGAAGATATTGCAAAGAAACAAGCAAATGCATATTTTGAACATGCTCGCATCCCTATGTTTATGTATGCACATATATCATGCACACATACACTCTTAACATGGGGACGGGGACATCCCACTTTACAGCGCACCTGTAACCCATTCTCAGTTCTCACTTTCAGGACCAGTGTTCAACGCGTTCCAGGAGCTACTCAGCACTATTGTAGGACTGGCTTTGTGTTCGATGGTTTTGTCCAGGTGATGCAGATAATGTAACCAGCCTCAGACAGGTGCTCTGGGAGCTAACACTGTGTAAGGTGTGGTAGGTTATGTGTAATAATGCATTCTTGACTTCAAATATTTTTACTTTATGAAGGACTTACTGTACTCCATTATAAGATAAGAACATCTATCTGAGTCTATCTTTATTATCTACCAGCCAGCTATCTCTATATCTATCAATCTTCTATTGCTATGTATCTGTCTGATCTCTCCCTCTCTGTGAACCCACCCATTCACCCTGAATTGGTGTTTTATGTGTCCTGAGGGCCCTTACCGAAGGTATTTCTCCAGTCTCCCTTCTGTTTCTCCGGGGAGCCCGCCTGTTAGGAAAGTCCCTGCTCCCCCACCCGCTGGCCTCCCATCACGGCACCTCAGTGTGGCCCTGGACCAGTGGCGGTGCCTCATGCGGGAGGCTTTGGAAGTGCAGTTCCAAGTCCTGTCCTTGATTCCCCGAATCCCAGCCGCTGCAGGTCTGAGCTCCAGCTCTGCTGGAGTCTGCTGAAAAGCACTGTTCCTGCCACCTGCGGCAGCTCCTTTCACGCACCTGTTAGAGGCAGACACCCTGGACCTGTGGGCCACACTGGCCGGGACCTGGGGCAGCTGTTCTAGAGCACAGCAGGGGGAGTTGGGGCCTGGCGGGAAGAGGGTAGGTCACTGGGACCCCGGCTTTCTCTCTCCCTGCTTCCCGGCTGAGCTGAGCTCTTGTCAACACGTGCTCTGTGCCGTGGTGCCCGACTCACCTTGGGTCCAACGGACAAGGCCAGGTGACCGTGGGCTGAAACCTCTGCAACTATAAAGGAAAACACCCTTTTCCTCCTGTATGTTGATTTCTCTCAGGTATTTTGTTATAGTGGCAGAAAACTGACTAACACAGGGCCTTGTAATGGAGACATCTGAGGGAGGCCTGGTTACCGAGAGTTCCCCTTAGTATCTATAAGTGGAACTGAGTACCCAGCAAATACTGTTAATCCTTATTTTCATGGTGTCCCTGTGGGCTTTTTTAGTGTTTTGCCCCAGTCCACCAGAATAAAGATGATGAGTCTCAGACCCAGAGAACAGAAATGCTAGTTTCTAAATGGATTTGAGGAGCTCACAGCAGAACAAACACGAGTCTGAAAATCAGGATGTGTGTGATCTGCTTTGGCTGTCAGGCGACAAACCCTGGGAGACTCTGTCTAATCCTTTTTGGTCTGAAGAGCTGAGTGGGGAGGGATGCAGGTCACAGTAGGAGCTGAGAGATGGGGCCCCAGGGCGGGCTGGGGAGGCCTCAGGCTGCACTGTGTGCGGAAGTGAGGGGCATTTACCTGTAAGCCGGCTAGCTGGCACCTAGCCATCATCGACCCATCATCCTCATCCTCACCTCCCTTCCCCCATCTGTCTGTCATTCAGCTGTTACCTATCTGTGTATCAGTCATCTGCCTTCTATCTACCCTGTTATCCTCCATCTGTCATCTGTCTTCTCTTGTCTATCTAGCATCTATTTTCTGTTGTCTATTTATCTATCATCTATCTATCATCCATCTATCTATCACCTATCTATCGCCTATTGTCTGTCTGTCTATCTGCTGGCTGCAGAGTCCCAGCACCCGGCAACCAGGGAAAGGGGCAGGGAGGGAAGCTGTAAATCCTCATGTCCCTTGTGTGAGGACGGTGACTCTCGAGGATGTTGTTGGGGATCACAAACGCATGCAGAGCGCCCCTCCCCTGGCCCCGGCGGCTGTGGCTGGCAGTGGGTTCTGTGCGGCTGGTGCAGACACCAGCTGTCTTGCGCCTCCTGGGGAGACGCCAGGGAGCCAGGACAGGCAGTGTCCTCCTGATGTCGGGGCGTCCCTGAGGAAAGGAAGAAAGACAAGGTGTGTGATTGGGCAGACATAAAGTTATCAAGGAGTTGCATTTTGCACATGTGACTTCTGAGCCTGAGAATCTCTACTTGCTGTTTGTGGTCAAACACGAGAGGGTCTTGCACAGTGCCTGGCATAGTTTGTGCACAGCTATTGTGACTTAATGTTTTTCTCGAGCTGCACGAGGGGAAGGGATGAGCACAGACACTGCTGGGAGGCGCTGGGAGGGGGGCATGCTCGGTCGATGTTTTCAGGTTTCCTATTTTTATTCAGAATTTCATTTGCCTTCCTTCCTTCCTGCTTTCCTTCCTTCCCTCCCTCCTCTCTTCTCTTCTTCCTGCCTCTCTTTCTGTCTTTCTGGCACTGGGGATGCAACCCAAGGCCTCGAGCATGCTAGGCAAGTGCTCTATCACTGAGCTATACTGCCTGCCTGCACTTTTTGGATTATAGTGTACAAGTGATTTTTAGATTACAACATTTTAAGGTTTATATCATTAGTGTTATAATGCTACACTTAATGTAACATTACACATAAGGTTACAACTAATATCAACATTTAATGTTAATCTTTATACATTAGTACAGGAATATTAAATTCATGTTGGTCAGAGGACTCCAGCTGGAGTCCTGGGTCCACCACTGTCGCTGGAGCGAGGCGTTTCCCCTCTGAGAGCACAAGCACACACAGTGTGAGGTGTGAAGCGGGTGGAGAGTCCCAGATGGCTCCCGAAACCCCAGGCCTGCCTGTTACTCTGAGGGGAGTTTACTGTAGGTCTTCTGAATACTAACAGACCTAGCATGGGCCAGGCGCATATGAAAAAGGTGGTGAAAAATTAATTCCCTTCATGTATAAGCCCTAAACATACTTCACACACACACACACACACACACACACACACACACACACGCACACACACACTCACTCCTCACACAAAGACGTGCAACACATGTCAACACACCGACAACACACAACATGTGTGATCACACATATGCCACAGCAATACACCCTCCGCACATGCCACACACAGTGTGACACATGCACACACATACATCACACTGCAATGCGATATATCCTGATGCATGGATGCACATACTACATGTATGTATGCCACACCTAGCCCCACAAACACGTATGCATTGCAGGCATTTGTACATACCCTGTGCACACATGACCCAGGGCAACACACATATATATGGAGTGATATAATACACATGGCAGATGCATAAACAAGGCATATGCATACATTGCATGCACACGTTTATAACATGGCACATGAACACATCATGTTCACATATACACACATATGCCACATAGACACACGTACTCCACATGCAGGCGTACCATATCATCACACATGTTACATACCACCATGCACATGATTGGGAACCAGGGCTTGTCATAATCTAAGTGCCACTAGGTGGCATCATGACATTTATTTGGAAATTTTTATATACTCGTTTTTATATAGTTGTGATTATACTGCATATCAGTAGTTTTCAAAGTGTAGCCAAAACTATTTTCATAATAATACAGAGACGTCATTTGCCTTTTTCCCCCTCTTATTCCTCTCTGAGTACACAGTGGAATTTTCCAGAGACTGCAAGATGTGTGGCTTTGCAACAGACTGGAGGCTGAAGCAGACGTGAGAACCCAGCTCTCTTCTACTGAACGAGACATCTTTTTAGAGATTTGCAAAGTGCCATTCTGCTACTAACTTTTCAGACTATATGGTTAGTTTTCATAAAAATACTTGTGTTAACATAAAAAATTTTAAATTTCAATTTCCCAGCAATTTGAATTTTTTAAAAAATATTTTAAGTTGACAGAAATGCATACATTATGGCGCATAACATGATGTTTTGAAAGATATATGCATTGTGGCATGGGTAACCCAAACTCATTAATGTGAGTTAGCTCAATAGATATTTTTTGTGAAGAGAACATTTAAAATCTAGTCTCTTAGCAATTTTCATCATTATTACTTTTGCATACTCTCTTGGTTACTTTCTCATACTCAACACCCACAAGTTAAGGGAGAGAGGCTCACTTCAGCTTGCAGGTTGTGGATGCTCCAGTCTGTAGTGGGCTGGCTCCAAGCCAAGGCAGCATGGCAGCGGGGACGGCGGAGGGGACGGCGGAGGGGACGGCGGAGGGGACGGCGGAGGGGACGGCGGAGGGGATGCGAGGAGCAGCGCCGTGGAAGGACGGGAGCGAGCGGAATAGCAGTGCGCGGCAACAGCAGACTTCCTGTTCCTTTACGCCACCCAGGCTACAAACTTTTGGTGTGCCACCCACACCCAGGTGACCCTCTCATTATCCACACCCAGAACTACACTAAACCAATCAGTGGACTAATTTAGTACCCTACACTCTTAATCCCAGCACCAGGCACCCTCGATCCAGCCAGCATCAAAAAGCCTCAGCCATGAGAGCATGAGGCTTTGGGAGGGAAGGCATCTAGACAGAAGCCATACCATTGTCCTCGGCCCCCAAAACTCTCGTGCACATTCCTTTATGCAAAAGTTGTTTAGTCCCTCTCTAAGAGTTGCTGAAGTCCTAACAGTGTCAGCATTGCTGAAAACCCAATTTCAATGTCACCAATGAAACTTAAAGGTTTTTGATATGAGCTACAGTAGAAATGTTAAAAAAGTTAAAAGTGTTCAATGTACAATGGCACAAGGTAGAGAGTTCCATTCCACAGTACACACGGGAAGTGAAAGGTGCGGGAGCAAAGCAAGTCCAAAATCAGCAGGGAAAACAGTAAATCCACGCCCAGCACTGGTGCATCCAGGAGCAAGGTGTGAACTCCAGGGCTTGGGGGCTCTGCTCCTAGTGCCTTGCAGGCGGTTGTGGCTCTCGTGGCTCGTCTCTTGCGCTGGTTCTGCTTCCTCCATGCAGCTTTGCTCAGATGCTCCATGTTCCTGGTTTCTCCACCCTTCCAGGTCCCCCCTGCATCTTTGCCTTCACACGCACAGTTTCCACACTGCCTTCTGAGGGGCACACTGCCTGGAATGAAACCTGTGGGGTGGAAGCCTTTTTGACCCCCAACTCTTGTATTCTGGATGAACTTAAAACTAGCACCACATAGCTGAGGCCAAGGTTTGCTGTCAGCTACAGCAGTAGCCAAATTTTCTCTCTCTCTCTTAGCTGCAGGAGTTGAGTGCTCAGATTGCTGAGATCTATAAACCCAATCCTGAACAAATTCTCCACACAGTCAACCTTCTGGAACATGGATCTCTGAGGTCCTCTCCTCAAAGCAAAATCTTTTGCCTTAGTAATTCTGAGGCTGCAAAGCTTGACTCTTGCTGATTCTTGTGATGTCCTCAGGCCATCTTTTCTATTGCCCTCTTTCAAAAATATTGGCTTTTTATTGATAATTTTTTCAGTAACCATGTTCTCCTCTGCTGCATCTTTGCAGGTCACAACTTTGCTGGAGCTGCCTTTGTGATCAAACTCAAAAAATTTTAAATCATTCTGCTGGGCCATTTGTTCTTGATGGGCAACAGTAGCCATGTCACCACCTCAACATTAGATTGCCTTGAAATATCTTCAGCCAGATTAATTAGTCTGCCACGCTTAATCTTAGTTTCTTGAAAAGTCTCTGAACTCCAGCAAAATGCAGACAAGTTTTCTTCCAAGCATAATACATATCACTTGGAGTTCAGCTGCCGCTGGGGTCTTTCTTTCCAACTAACACGTCTTGAACTGGTCTTTTCCAGCTGCATTTTTACTAACTTCTTGGTCTTCTGAGCTCTGACAAGAATCTCTCATCAAGTTCTGCTTACAGCATTCCAGGCTGCTTCTTCAGCCAGCATCTCCAAACATCCTCAGACTCTCTCCACAAGCCAGTTCCAAAGGCTTCTCCACCATGTGACCAGGTAATGTCACAGTAACGGCCCCACTCCTGGTACCAACATCTGTCTTAGTTACTTTCTTGTTGCTGGGGCAAAATACCCAACACCCACAAGTTAAAGGATGAAAGGTTTATTTCAGCTTATAGTCTGTAGAGGTTTCAGTCCATACTGGGCTAGTTCCAAGGTGGCGCAGCATGACAGGAGGACATCACAGGGGAGAAACAGTCCATGCAATGCAGGCAGGGAGCAGCAGCAGCAGTAGCCTCCCTTTATCTCCCATCAGGCCACGAGCCTTTTTGGTGGTCCCACTCACACCCTGTGTGGCCTTCCCATTAGCCACCCCAGAACTATGCTAAACTAGTCAGTGCACTAACTTAGAGCACCACTCCTAACCCCAGCTTCATACCCCTAGATCCAGCCAGCTCCAAGAAGCCTCGTCTATGAGAGCATCAGACTTTGGGGGGACATCTAGATACAAGCCATAGCATATTCCTTTTTTTTCAGACTTGGAGATGGAACCCAGGGCCTTGGCATTGAGCTATATCCCCAAATCTTTTTAATTTTGGAGGGACAAGGTCTCACGATGTCATTAAGTATCCTAGGTTGGGCTTGCACCTCAGTCTTCCTGTCTCAGTGTCCCAGACTGCTGGGACTACAGATGTGCACCATCATACCCGCTGCATAAGTTCTCTACTTTCCTCTCTACCCCAGTAAAACTGAGATATAAACCATATAAATAAAAATTCTTTAGGATCTGCAATGATTTGTTAAGAGGTAAAAATATTCTGAGACAAAAATATTTGACAAGCACTATTTTATGTGCAATCACATGTCCATAAATACATTTCAAGGTTTTCTTTTCTTATAAATTTATAAAGAATCCACAAACACAAAGGAGGAGGGGAAGCATTTGCAGTCCCGTTACTCAGGGACCAGAGCTCACCCCCATGGGGCTCTGCCGTGTCCCCCGCTGTGTCCCTGCACTTGTTTTTCCATCTCAGTGCATTCACAGTCTGAGCTCTGCGTCCCTGGTGGTGTCCGTCTGTGGTGCTGACCGCCGTCTGGTTGACACTGACCCACGCACCTCACAGCTCCAAGGCCTGGCAACTTCTTTTGCGCCCACTCAGAGCTCGGGAAGCAACCTGCCTCACATGGTGTTTCCCGGGCCTGAGTCTGGGTCCCAGAACCTTTAGGCTGTCCTCTTACTGCGGTCTGGCTGAGGCGTGACCCGCGTGCCCCTTCCTGTCTGTGGCAGCGCCATCCTCCTGCCTTCCGCTCGTGGCTGTGCAGGGCCTGCTCGGTGGCTGCTCTTGCTCTTCAGCTCCTGGCCTCTGCTCACCTGCCCTCTGGCTCAGGGGCCTGCTGTGACCCCTTGAAGAGTCTGCTATCAGGTTGGCTGGGCAAACACCTGCCCATTTCTGCTGCCCCCAAAATGTCCACTTCCTTAGCATCGGTGCCCAGGTGAGCTCTCCTGACCTGGGCCCTCCTCACATCTCTCTGTCCTGTGAAAGAGGCAGGAGGGACAACTGCCTTGTCCACGCTCTGTTCTCTTAGAGGGAATGTAGAGTTATAGGAGACACTCGAGGGTGCTCATCTGGTCCCTTTTCTGTTCCTATAATGAAATGCCTGATTCTGGATACTTTATAAAGATAAGAAGCACTAAAAAATCATATTTTTTTTTTTTTTGAGACAAGGTCTTGCAGTTGAGGCATAGTAAACTCACTATATAGCCTATGGTGACTTTGAATTTGTAGTGATCTTTCTGCCTCAGCCTCATGAGTGCTGGGATTATAGGTATGTGCCACCACACCCAGCCACCTCACAGTTCTGGTGATTCAAGATCATGGCCCTGGCATTGACATCCTCTGGTGAGGAGCTCATCCTAGGCACAAGAGTTTGTACCCATTTTCTTGTTGGGAATTTGTGCTGTTTTCATCTTTTACGATCAACAGATGTACAGTTATTTGTGTAAAGGTACATCCCTTATCCCAAGTCAGTGCCTCGGGGTAGAATTCCTGACGTCTTGGTTTGAAACCCACTGAGTTGGAAGCTGGGACAATGTTTAACAAAAAGTTGCTAAAATGCTTTTTGATTTATACTCCTGCCAACAGCGACTAGAGTTCTGGTTGCTCCGCACCGTGATAAACACGTGGGGTGTCACCTCTCACCACAGGCAGGGTCTTGCTGTGCTGTCCAGGCCAGTCATCCCTCCCTCCTCACTGCCCGTGCTGGGACTATGTGCTGGTGCCACACCCCATGTGAGCACTTCCCCTGAGTCTTGGTTACTTTTCTCTCATTGCTAGGACAAAATACCCGATAACCAGAATGAAGGAAATAAAGGTTTATTTAGCTCACAGTTTGTGGAGGTTTCAGTCCATAACCAGCTGGCTGCAAGGCAGGGTGGCATTGCACAGAGGCAACGCTTCAAGGCGGCAGCCAGCAAAAGCAGCCAGAGTAAAAACGGGGAACAAGTCTCTTCTCCTCCCTTACATTGTGCACAGGCCGCCCCCAGGCCCTCAGGGTGGGTGTAGCACTCACAAAATCTCCTTGCCCTGCTCTCGTACAGGCTAAGGGTATTTACAAAGTGAGGATCCCTGCTCCCTGCTTAGTCTCTTGGTTCAACTTCTGAACTTCTCAAGTTGACACAGTGTATCAACCATCACCCCCTGCTACTGTGAGCCTCATAGCTGTAACTTACACATTTCTTTGATTTTGTAATTAGTCTATTTTTATTTATTAATATATTTAGACCCTGCCTTATCCTAGGAAGCATTTTAGGCAGTCAGTTTTATTTTACTATTTTCTATATAGCTTTGTATCATTATCTATTTATCTTATCAGTACATGTTTGCCGCACATCATGAACAGGTTTGCTGTGAGTGCTTGGCATAGGTGTGTGGCCCATCCCACTTCTGTTCACACCCCCTTTGTAATCTTTTTTTGAAGTATTTGAGATGTTGCTGTCCTTTAGTGGCTGCTCGGTGCTCCAGGATGTGAGAGGATCCCACACCTGTCTGTGATGGCTGCAGGCAGCACAGCCTGTGGGGAGGGGCTTCTATCTCGGTGCTCCCTGGGCAGAGCAATTCCGCCTGCCTGGGCCCTGTGGGACCTCGCAGCGCTGTGATTCTGAGTGAGATGGAGCAGGCAGGATCTCAGGACGAGCATTTGGTCAGTGCTTCTTTCTATTACAAACCACATTTCCGCCGGGCTCTCTTCTCTTCGTAGGGTTACTCCTGAGGATCAATATCAGGAAGTGAGCATCCCAGGCAGTGGGTGCCAGCACGTTGAAGACTCCCCATGGATCTCTCTGAATTGTTCTAAAAGGCTCCCTGCACCTCCTGCCAGTGGCCTGCAGGAGCGCTCATGTTACTGTGTGTTCCTGGAAAGTGGCTTTTTGTTTTAAACCAGAGCGGCTTGTTCTATATAAATTGAGAGCAGCCATGGCAGCACAAGGCTCAGCATCACTCCTGATATCTGCTGCCGAGGTGCCTGCCACCTGCCCGTGTGTCAGTCAGCTGCTGCCATAGATGTGCCGTGTAACAAACGACCCCCCAGCTCTAGTAGCATCCAGGGGTAAATATTAGGTTCCACCCACAAATTTGCAGGTTGCTGGAGTGGCAGGCTGATGCTTTCCACTACTCATCTTCTGTCCTCCTCCCAGAACTGCTCTGGGTTAATGACCAGGGCTGGAGAGGGCAATCTAAGCACAAAATCACACATCAGATGTTGCTCCAGTGGCGCCTGCTTACAGCCCGTAGGCCAGGCCCAAGGTCGGGGTGGCAATGTGCAGCCCCCTCAGCGCTGAGCGGCATAAGGGCTGCGTCCAGGCAGCCATGTCGGCGTCCTGCTGTTTTCGGGCATGCAGAGTTCCTTGTGGGACTGGAAAGGCTCGAGGAGATACTTTTCCTCAGTTTAATACGCTGATGTGCGATGGTCCCTGCCTTAACAGGGCTCACCTTCCAGTGACAAGAAGCGCTCTGCAGCAAGGGCAGTTCGGACTTGGAGCCTGGGTCTTCTCTCGCCAGGGCGCGTGGTGCGACCTCCTGCAGATGCGGTGGGCACAGCTCTGTCAGTGCCCAGTCTCAGGCTCAGGGATGCCGGTGCGCAGTGCTGACAGGCGAGGACTTCCGCGCATTCAGTGCTCTTTTTTCCCCTGAGGCTGAGTCTCACCATGTAGCTGAGGCTGGCTCAAACCCATGGCGATCCTCCTGCCTCGGCCTCTGAGTGCTGGGACCACAGGTGTGCACCACCACGCCCTGCCTCAGTGCATTTTTTTTTTTTTTTTTTTTTTTGTCTTTTTGAGACACGGTCTCTCTATGCAGTTTGGGCAGGGCTGAGCTCACTTTGTAGCCCAGGCTGGCCTCGAACTCACAATGATCCTTCTGTCTCAGCCTCCCGAGTGCTGGGATTATAGGCGTGAGCCACCAGGCCCGGCTCTCAATGCATTTTTTAACTTATGATTTTTTTTTGTACTGGGGATTAAACCCCAAACTGTGTGCTTGTAAGGCAGGTTAAGTGGCATAAGTTGCCACTGAGCTAAATCTCCAGCAACTTATGATGTTTTTAACCTCTGGTGGACTTAACCAGGATTCAGCCCCACTGTAAGCCTAGCAATAACTGTGTCAGGAACTCTGTTCTCCATACTTCGGCAGTTCAGTGCTCTCTCCGGGGGAAGCCTGGGATGGAAGCCTGGGATCGAAGCTCAGAGGTGCAGTGAGAGGCCCTGGCTTTGAGTCCAAGGCGAGAGGCTGTCCTGTTTCAACCTGTTTTCGGGACAGTTCCAGATCAGACATGATCAGTTTCCATCCCACAGCTCTTCAGCCTGAGGTATTCTCATTTAAAGGGAGCTGCAAAGGCCGTGTGATAATTTACATTTCTTTCTTCATTTTTAGTATCAGGGATCGAACTTCCACCCTCGGGCCTGCCAGGCAGGTGCTTATGCTGCTGAGCTAAACCCCGGCTGCCATGTGATAATGTAAATATTTTGTTTTAGATCTAGTTCTCTGTCTTACCCTGCCATTGAGTTTAAGGAAATAAAATTTACAAACATTTTCTTTCATTCACTTAAAAAAAGCAAAACTGGTTCACTAGTCCAATTGTTTAGTGAATCATTGCAGCTTATTAAGAAGAGCAAATTATATTATTTCCAGAAGCGTGGCAGTTTTTGTCGGGTAGTTTGAAGAAGCTTGGCTCTGGACAGCAACGTGTGCCGTTCAGAGGGATTTGCTCCTCCCTCGGGTTGGGTTGCTGCCTCCCTGTGGCCGCCTCCCTCTGGGGGGGCTCATTTCAGATTGAAAATTAATATTTAAAAAGCCGGTTGAATGCATGTGCCTCTGCTCTGTTTTAACATTATTTGCCCTTCTAAAATTTAGCATATTCTATGTTTTGCTTTCTTGGTTTTTTTGGGGGAAAGTTTAAAGGTGAAATGAACCTGTACAATTTTGAAAAGTTTTACACTTTACTGGCACGCGTTTGCAGTGTACGACTCCTCCTTGCGGGGAGCTGGTGCATGGGCAGTGCACGTCTGAATTCATTTTTTCATTCCCTTTCTTTCCTCTCCCCACTCCATCTATCTCTTGAACTCCTTCCTCCCTGAGAAAGATGTGACTCTCTACTTCCTATTATCTCTCCTTATCTTGCTGTTTATTTATACTTTGGGTTTTTGTATAAGAGAAACCGTGTGATATTTAAGCTCATGTGTCTGATGTATTTTACTTAACATTGTGGTCTCAAGGTGCATTTGTTTCCCTAAAGTTGCTCAAGTTTTGGGGCTGGGGGTTTAGCTCAGCAGTGTAAGCGCCTGCCTTGCAAGCAGGCAGTCGTGAGTTCGATCCCTGGTACCGATAAAAATGAAAAAGACAAAAAAAAAAAAAAAAAACAAAAAACCCCAAAACCAAAAAGCAACAGTTGCTCAACTTTCTCATCCTTCTGTAGGGCAGAGTAGAGCTCCACTGTGCGAACAGCACATTTTCCTTATGCACCGATCTGCTGATGGGCTCACAGGCTGCCCCCCGAGATTCAGGTATCACCAATGCTGCTATAAGCATGGGGTGCATATGTCACTGTGATATGCCCGACTTTCAGGAAGATATGTAGATGGGAAATACTGCCGTTGGGTCAAATGGATTTTCTAGTTTTAGTTTTTTGAGGAATTTCCATACTGATTTGCATGCAGGTTGAACTAGTCTATCCTCTCAGCAACTGTACAGAGGGCCCCACCAGCCTACTCGGCCTCTCTAGCATTTATTATTTGATACACTTCTTCCTCTTCCTCCTCCTGCTCCTCCTTTGAGACGGGTCTTGCTGCATGGTTAAGGCTGGCCTAGAACCCACTTCCTAGTATAAGCTGGCCTCAAACTTGAGGAGGTTCTCCAGCTTCAGGCTCTTGAGTGCTGGCATTCCAGGTGTGCAGCATCACACCTGGCCCTGATTTCATTTCCTGGTGATGGCCATTCTTTCTGTGGTGGGATGGACTCTCAGTGTTCATTTGCATTTTGTTAGCTGCCAGTGGTGCTGAGTGTTTTCATGTGGCCCATTGCCCATGTGCACATCTGCCTGGAAATGTCTGTTCATTTTGGTTGCCCAAATTTTTAATGAATCTTTTGTTTTGGGGGTTTTAATTTTCTGAATTTTTTGTACAGTCCAGGCATTAGTTCTCCATCTGAGGAGGTGCTGGCAATTTTGTTTCCCATTCTGTAGGTTGTCTCTCTCTCTTTTTTTTTGTACTGGGGATCGAACTCATGACCATGCACTTGTAAGGCAGGCACTTATGCCACTGAGCTAACTCCTTGGCCCTATAAGTTGTCTCTCCACTCAGATGTTTCTTTTGCCATGCAGACACTTTTTAATTTTGATCTAACCCCATTTGTTGATTGTTAGCATTATTTTGTGTGTGTGTGTGTGTGTGTGTGTGTATCCCGAGTTCTTAAACCCAGGCATCTTTTAAAATGTTTGTAGTTTACATTTACACTTGAGTGCTGGTTTGGCTGGGTCCTGGAACAACACTTTTTTCCTTCAGAAGGTTAGTGAAATTGCTAACTTCTAGTATTCAGATTTGATGATAATCTGATGTCAAGCTGGTTTTCATTCTGTTGTGATAAATTGTTTTCTCTTTCTGGAAGCTGTTAGGACTTTCCTTTTATCTTTGATGATCTGCTTACTTCTGATTCACTCTGCTCAGTACTGAATGAGCTTTGTCAGCTGGAGGACAAACATCTCTCTAAGGTGCAGGATCCCCTTGGCCTACTCTGTTGAACCTTCCAGGACTTCGTCTCTCCGCTGGACCTGTTCTTTCCTTTTGGGCCTCCTGTTATACTAATACTAGAGCTTCAGGGCCTGCCTTCCATGTCTGGTGACTTTCAACCCACAAATCTTCAGTTTATTTCTTTGCCTGTTTGCACTTTTCAGGACAGTCTTAGGTGAATCCCCTGGCTTGGTCTTCTGTGCCACTGACCCCACGTTATTGCATAGTGTTTATTTCATTGTTCATCCCATCTACTTGTGTTGGTAAAGTTAATCTTCAGCTTGAACTATTTTTTTTTTTGTCTCTTTCATTTTTACCAGTACCAGGGATTGAACTCACGACTACCTGCTTGCAAGGCAGGCACTTATGCCGCTGAGCTAAATCCCCAGCCCCCTAGCTTGTACTATTTATAATTAACTTTTATAGGTGAAACACACCCTATCATTTCTTAGGAAATATCAGTTACAACTATTATCTGCAGTGGTGGCGCATTCCCATAATCCCAGCCACTGGAGAGGCTGAGGCAGGAGGATTAGCCAGCTTAGGCAACTGAGGGAGACCCTGCCTGAAAATAAAAAATGAGGGGCTGGGGTGTAGCTCAGTATAGGAGGACTTAGCTAGCACGTACAAGGCCTTGGACTCAATCCCCAGTACTGAGGGAAAAAAGAACCCTATTATCTGTCTGTCTGTCTGTCTGTCTGTCTATCCATCTTAATTTTCACTATTAATATCCTTTGGTGATAATGCTCTGATGTGAGGTGTGATGTCCTCTTACCACTGTGCTGGTTTCTCAAATGCTTGCTGATTCTGGGCCGCGTGCTAACTGGCTACACAAGCGTTGCTAGTGTCATGACTGGTGTCGTGTTCCTACCTCTGCGGACACAGGGCCAGGGCGGACTCCCCTCCCCGTGTGCGGAGGGGCACCGTGTCCTTCCTGGGGGAGGGCAGTGCGAGCGGCTGGGCACACTTCTCCCCGCCTGCATGACGTCCTCTCTCAGGTTTCGGCTGGGCGCAGGGGTGCGGCCCAGTGACGTCGACTTCTTGTTTCCCTGTAGTGTGCGTTGTGCCTTCCTTCCCGTCTTCCCTTTCTGCTTCCTCCACACAGAGGAGACTTCTCTGCCACTCATGAGGTTTTGACTGGAACGGAGGTCACATGGGGGTGCTTGGACTTCCATCTGGCTCTAATCTGCATTTTGAGCAAAACAACTAAGTTTGGAAGTTTGAAACTAACGACATTAGAGCTGAAAGATTCTTAATGTAAATATATTTCAGCAGAGTTAATGAAGACTTGGAGTGCTTACAAAGTTGGATATGTTACATGTGTGACAAATTATATATAAACCAGATTTCCTGTTTTTTTCTTCTAATCAGCAAAGGAAAAAAATGGCAAGAAAACCAAGTCTCCTGTAACAGAGGAGAGGTTCAAGGAATAATGCATATTTAACATTTCCAACATTTGCTGTTAAAATGAATAAAACTTTACTCCCCCCCCAAAAAAAAGCCCCACGAAGCTGCAGCCAGAGATGCACCCCACATTCCGACAAGGCGGGGCCCAGCGGCTCAGGCTGCTGCTGGTAGCAACCGCAGGGCCCCTTCTCCTGCTGTCTCATCACTATGGTGATGCTCGTTCAGCAGAGTGAACAGCGCTGGTCCTGCACCCTGGGCCTGATTGGGCATCTTCATCTGTGTTTGTTAACACTGGCTGTCAGTGTTCACAAAATGGTAGCTTTCTAGTCAATGTGTATTTGTTAAATACCTACTATGCACTCCATCCTGGAGACACAAGGATGAACAGGAGGGGACACTGCCCCCCTGCGGACTCTTCCTCCAGCAGGGAGGAGATGGCCATGCAGGGTCCAGGTATCATGCAGCAAATGATGCCCAACCTCACATATTTTTGTGAGGTTACCGGCTTAAGAACATTTTGTTGGCCTAAGTGTAATTTTCAAAGAGACTATGTTTAGCTTCCAGCAGAAGATACATTATAGGTTCCAACACCTAAAATGATGCTGGCCCGGGGGGGGGGGGGGCCCGGGGCTGGTGCAGCAGAGCACTTGCCTGGCCTGCATGAGGCCCTAGGTTCCAGCCCTAGCACTGCCAGCATGTAGATTTCTGCATCCATTTCTAGTGTTTCTTTGGGTGATTGTGCATGAATGTTTTTATTTTCTCTTCCTAAAAAGGGAGATGTACTCTCCACTTATCTGTGTGCCAGGAAATGGCTCAGTACTGGCCATGGAGATCTCACAGCTGGCTTCTACAGCTCTGTGTCCCTCTAGTGACCGGGTCTAGTGCATAACCGGTCCCGCGGGACTGCTGGGGACACTTCCAATCTATTGTTACTGCTGGGAAGGCCCCAGTGAACATCGCCTTCCAGCCTTGGTCTGCGCATAGGATAGTTGTGGAATCGATTTGCTGGTGTGCGATTGCTGGATTGGAGGCAGGACCCGATAATTTAGGTGGCCTTTGCCTGTTCCTCGGATGCCATCTTCCTCTCCCCAGCAATGACGGATAAAGTCTCTGTGGGTGAGAAGAATTCTGATGCTTTCTCGTCTTCTAGCGCCAAATAATACGCACTTGCACCTTTTCCCTGCGGTGCTGCGTGGTTATCACTAAAATTTCAATGAGCACAAGTAAAGCACTGCCGAATAGCATTGTACTGGCTTTGCGGAGTTCTGGCCAACCCTTCGGGAGCCCCGCCTGTTGGGTGGGGTGTGAGGGAAGGCTGGCTGGGGCTGGGGTTCAGGCCGGTGCTAGGGGAGGAGGCATCGCACAGAACTGGGGTCTCAGACCGCGAGCTTTGGAGTTTTCCAGCAGGCGCGGGGCAGCAGTGAGGTTTCAGAGCCGGAAGGGGCCGGTCAGGCCCGGTCAGGGCAGCTCTAGATTCCAGGGGTTGTGGCGCAGCTTCTGTCTACAATGCATACGGGTGGAGGACGGCTGCCCCAGAAGAAATCCCGACCCCAGGGTCATTTCGTTCTTCTGCCCTCTGGCTGGAGGGCGGGTGGGCCCCCGTCCGCACTGGGCTCCTGCAGGGCGGCCCGCAGCCTTGCCATCCACTGCGCGGTGGTCGGGCACCGTCCTTCGGTCAGCAGGGAGGAGGCCTGGTGTGCCCGGCCGGCGGGCTGCGAGGGGGAAAGTCCGCCAGCGTCCGGTCCCCAGGGGCCTGGCCCGGCCTCGTCCGCCCTGCGCGGAGCCGGCGACGCCCGCGGTTCCCATGGCAACGGCAGCCAGGTGGCGGCGCTCACCTGCTCCCTCCAGAGTCTGGGCTCCGCCGGAGCGCCCGCGGAAAGTTCTGGACTCCGAGAAAGCAAGCGCGACGGGATCTCGGTGCGGATCGGATGGCGGCGAGCCAAAGGCGGGGTGGAACAGGACCCGGGCTGGGCGGGAGGCTGCCCGGGCTTTGCGGCCCTGCTCCCGCAGGCCTGGCTGCTCCTGCAGCCCCAAGTCCTGGGGCCCTCTGGGGAAGACCCGGGCGGGTGTCTCGCCCACCGCGGTCTCAGGCAGTCACAAAGGCCGTGGCAGGGACCTTTGGAGCCGGAGTGGAGCAAGCACCCCCAACACTTAGGACCCGGAAGAAGAGCCCTGAGATCGCCCTGCATTCTTCCTGGACATGTTAAAGCATCAACAGACAGCAGAATGCATCTTAGTGTCAAGCACCCCGGGGAGCAATCAAAGTAAAACCTCGGCTTAAGGCTACGCACTACTCAACAGCAGGCTTTGCCTCCTTGGGGGAAACCTGTTCCTTCCCTAACTATCTGCTGGTTAATTACAGAGACAATGCGATCAGACAATTCGATCCCCATTGTAAAGCCCCAAACCAGTTTTTCTTCGTTCCTTGTGACCAGGAGAGGACAAGGAGGGAGGACAGCATGGAACTGCACGCAGTCCCTTTGCAGGCTGCAGCTACCACTTCCGGCGCTTTGGCTCTGCAGTTCTAAGTGGGTGACCCGGGGCTCCCCTCCAGAGGCTGGGCTGGCTGGGGACTGGGGCGGAGGGAAGCCAGGTGCCTGGGGTTGGGGCCAGCGGTAGGGATAAGAGGACCCAGGGGCCCCAGCCTGGGCTCCAAGAGGCCTTTAATTGACAGGGAGGTGGGATTCTCAGGGCACACCCTGGCTGCTGGCTGGGCCTGGGCTGAGGAGCCACAGGACATAGGCAGCTCAGACCCTTGTCTCCTGGCCTGGGCAGTGCAAGGCCCTCACGTGGGCCCTTGGGTGCTGGTCGGGTAGACAGTTGAAGCAGAGTGCAGGGGAGTAGCACGTTTTGTTATGTAGGGTCCTGGGTGGGGCTTGAGGGGCTGGAAACTCTGAAGAGGGGGTTTCCACCAGGACTAGGTGCCCATGACGGTGAGGCCGAGTCCGACATCCCTTGCAGGTTGCCTGGGAGGTAGGGCCGGGGCTCCTGAGTAGGGCACTTCAGTCCTGCATGTGGGGATTGTTCCTACTTAGCAACCTCAGGCTTGTTCTCCTGGCCTGCATGCCACTGATGAGGAGCTGTCCCTGAACTATAGTCAGCTGGCTGTGGATCAGAACCTCAGCTCTGACATAATGTCATGGAAACACCTAGACTGCTGTTGAATCTATTACAGCAAATTAATTATTAGTATTATTTTTAAATTTTGTGAGACAAAGTCTCACTATGCAGTTTGGGCTGGCCTTGAACTCACTGTGTAGCTCGGCTGGCTCAAACCGGCACTGACCCAGCCTCGGGTGTGTGCCTCCATGCCTGGCACGTGAAATGAAAATGAAGACCAGCTCTAAAGAGTACTCAAGCGGACAAAGCCAGGCAGGCCCATACATTACCTTCATCTTGCCTGATTTTCAAACATCAATGTCATTTATGCTATTTCTTATAGAGGCCTCAATGAAAGAAAACCAGAACTCAACATCAACCAACAAGAAGTAGCTCACCGACTTACAGTTACACAACCAAGGGCTTCCTGCAGGGCTGACTAAGGACACTTTGTAACTGTTAGTGTTTGTACTGCTTTGTTTTTACACTTATTTCCACCCTCCCACCTATATGAAGAAACAAACAGCATCCAAACCCGCCCCAAAGCTGGGTGAAGTAGTTCCAACTACTAAAAAGACCACCGAGTAGATGTTAAGAATTCAGAATGAAAATAACCAGACAAAAGAAGATGACCAGCTATCGATTAGACATCATGGCTGGGGGGAAATTAGGGGAGAAATAGAAGAAAAGACAAACCTTTTTCAGAAATGGACACTCAGTTAAAAGGAGTTTAAACAACAGAGCTGAAAACATGGTAAAGCTTAAAAGGTTAGAAATGAGGAAGAAGGATGGCAGAAATAAAAGATTAAAACAAGTTAGAGACATCAGGAAAAATTGCGAATGATAGGATTATTTCCAAAAGATGAAAAATATTTCCAAAAGATGAGAGGTATAAAACAAAAAGCAGTGGAGAGAGATGACTGGCATCCCCCACCGCTGGCGACCGGCGATCTCTCCAGCGGACTCGTGCTGTGGGGGTATGTAAGTAGCCTCGGTTTGGGGTGGAACCTAACGGGGCATCAGGGATGTACCGTAGCCCATTGGTCCTAGGTTTGGCGTCATATGTAAATTTCCAGGGGCGGGGAGATGGCGTCATAGGTAGATTCCTGGGGGGGGGGGGATAGGGGCTTCCTGCTTCCAGTTGAGGCTTTCCTGGCTACAGTGTCCTGTCTGGGCCAAAACCCTTTCAGCAAACAACTTTGAAATGGACGAAAAGCGTTACTGGTTGTCTTCAATGGGAAATTATGCTGTGGAGGTCACTGGGTTACCCCCTCCCTGCTGTATTATCCGCATTCTGAGTTTGTGCCTTTGAGAGTCTTTGTTCTACTTCATGACTCGGCAAATTATATATACTTATTAGCAATGCTACTGATTTCATCCATAGATATCTAGATTGAAATTCTTTCTTGTGGAAAGAACAATTGATGGTAACAGGCAGAATAATGGCCTTCAAAGATGTTCACATCCTGCTGGGTGTGGTACCACATGCCTGTAATACCAGCACTCAGGAGGCTGATACAGGAAGATCCCTGTGAGTTTGAGGCCACACTAGGCTACACTGTGAGTTCAAGGTCAGCCTGAATGACACAGTGAGACCCTGTTTTAAAAAATTAAGAAAAAAAAAGGTGCTCACATCTTAATCCCTATAACCTTCAAATGTGTTACTTTACATGCCAAAAGAAACTGTGGCGTGATTAAATTAGGGATCTTGAGTTGAGTGCTCCTTTGACTAGAAGAGTCCTGGAGAATTACGAAGGGACTTATAGGAGGGAGATGGGAGGGTTAAGGTAGGAGAAGGAGGTGCATGGATTAGATCTCCCGTGGCCCCTAAAGTCTCATGTGCCATGTGGTGCTCTAGCTGATTTGCTGTTAATGAAAAGGAAGCTAAACTTTTAAGAAAAGCCTGCCAAGACCGGGTGGCTATGTCCTGGTCCTGACAAGCTGATAACAGGACACTTCTCCCTTTATGTAAGCTTGTCTAACAGATGGCCTTAAAACATAACTTAAACTGTTTCATGTAACCCGTGCCTTTACAAGCTCTGGTATACCTGATAGCCTTGCAGTGTAACTTAAATCGTAACAGGACATTTCTTCTGCTGTGTAACCCATGCTCTGTACAGCAGATGGCCTCACCATGTGACCGGAAGTGTTTAACCCCCGTGGCAACTCAAGATGTCACCCAACTCTCCAGTCATACTGTGCCAAATCTGTCTTTGTCCCTCCCCTTTGGTCTCCCTCTAGATGCCTCAAACCACCCCCTCCCAGGCAGAGCTCTGACTCTTTGGGGGCAATCACAGTCAGGCCCACCAGTGCAATAAACTGCCTCCTAAACTCCTCGGGCCGTCTTCCAGCGTTAATGTTTGGGGGTGGAGTCTGCTGGAAAGGGTGGGTCTTGGGAGTGTGACCCGGGAGGGTTTGTGTCCCTGATCCTTCCCGGCTGCAGTGCGGTGACTGGATTTCCGCTGCAGACCCTCGGCTGTGCCTTCCTACCTGGGAGCCGCCGACTGCGGGCCAAACACGTGAGCTCGGGTACAGCTCTCCTTCAAGTTGTGGACCTCGTAACTAGGACTGTAGGTGCCAGGCGGAAGCCAAGACTGGAGGGAGGCATGGCCACAAGCCACAGAATGCTGGCAGCCTTTGCAGACTGGAAAAAAACAAAACAAATGCTCCTCTCCGGCCTGCGGAGGGAGAGGCTGCCCTGTTGACCTCTTTTAGACATCTGACCTCTGGAAGAGCAAACTGATAAATCTGCTGTTTTAAGCCACTCAATTCGTGGCAGTTTTTTGTAGCAGCAGTAGGAAAGTGACATGTATTCTACTCCACAGAAGGGCCAGTTATGCACGTATTTGTGAATTCCTTTCATGCTTCTGTATGCCTTCGTTGAGTTTGTCCTTAAATTCAATGGAGAACAGAGAGTCTCCTCAACAAACACTGCTAAGAAAATGGATATCCAGATGCAAAAGAAGGAAGCTGGACTCTTGTCTGCCTTCATGTACAAAAACTGAGACAAAATGGATCAAAGTCCTAAATAAAATAATGAAATCCTCAGCTAAAAAGATAGAGGAAAATTACATGACCTTGGACTTGGCAGTGGTTTCTTGAATATGACACCAAAGGCAGAGGCAGCAAAAAAAGTGAAAACATAAAATTTCACCAAACTGAAAAATTTTGCACCTCAAATATATTATCACCAAAGTAAAAGGCAACTCAGAATGAAAGAAAATATTTGCAAATCACACATCTGTCAGGAGAGTACTATTCAGGTTACTCCTAAAAGTCAACATCAACAACATCAACAATAACAAAACCCCCCGAAGTAAGAAGTGGGTAAGGAAAGAAGCAGACGTTTCTCTAAGGGTTCACCCACAGCCACCGAGCACGTGAGGGGACGCTCTGAGTCACTATCCAGTTTTTGAACTGGGAATCTAACTCAGGACCTTGTACCTGCCAGGCAAGTGCCACTGTCAGAGGCACTGATCTTTAGGGAAATGCGAATCAAAGCCACAGTGAGATAGCACTTCACATCCATTAGGGAGGGGATAGAGCTGTTTTTCTCAACCCAAAAAACAAGCAGTGTGGGCATGAGAAGTTGGAATCCTTGCACATTGCTGGTGGGAATGTAATATGGTACAAGCACCATGGAAAACAGTATGGAGGTTCTTCAAAAAATTAAACATACACTATCATCTCACCCAGCAGTTCTACTTCTGAATATACATACAAAAAATAGGAACCATATGTTCATAAACATTTGAGCACCAATGTTCATAATAACATTATTCACTAATGTGAAAAGGAGCAGCAACCCGCACGTCTGTCAATGAAATAAACGGATAAACAAAGTGTGGTATATCCATACACAGAATATTATTTAGCCTGAAAAAGGAAAGGAAATTCTGATACAATATGAGAGAACAATATGAATGGACCTTGGACATATTGTGCTAAGTGACAACCAGACAGACAGATGAGGACTGAGGGAGGCCAGAGTCACTAGGCCAGAAGTGGGATGGCAGTTCCAGGAGGCAGGGTAGCTGGCGAGTTACTGTCTAGTGGACGTGGAGTTTTGGTTTTGGACAATGCAAGGTCCCTGGAGACGGTTAGTGGTAAAGGCTGCGTAACGCTACAAACGTACTTAATGCCACTGAGCCACACCTGTAAGATGGTTACAACAGTGTTACACCCACTTCTCCACAATAAAACAATTAAGCTTAAAGAATTATCCTTAACAGAGAGAAAATGATAGGGAAAATGGGCAAGGGAGACCCAATAGAGGCATAACTGGAATCCACAATGAAGGAAACTAAAAGAGGGAATAACTGTTTAAAAGTCTAATTTATGACAGCTTTGCCCAAACACAGATTTCAATCTACATATCAAGACAGCACACAGTGTTTCAGAGGCAAGTGCCACAGAATGCCAGTGCTGATGCATATCCCGGAATGTGATTAGACTTGAGACATAAAGGAAAAGTCTTATACAACGAGGCGGATACAGTCCTTGAGGGACACCAGATCACACTGGCATCATACGTCTTCACATTAACATTCAAAGTCATAAGTCAGCGGGATAACATTCTCAGGAAATTCAATAAAAGAAAATATGAAGCGAGGCTTATTTAGCCGAGCTATACTGCAAGATGAAGGCTGGAGACAGGTTTTAAATATTCAGGAACATCTACGGAACTGCTCCCGTGAGCAGCTCCTGAGGAACCTACCAGGGCACAGCTGCGGCACGGCAGCACGGCTGGGCAGCGTTAGCAGAAGACACGATGGGGAGCGCTGGGTATAAATCACCGGGAATCTAATGTCAAAGGCAGCTACAAGGAAAGACAGAATTGCGTGGAAACATGTTATGTCCTGCCAGCGTATGCTTCGTCTACTTACAAAGGCAGGACAAGAGACTGGAAAACTGAAAAAATTTCTAAATGGTCTCATCCGCAAGAGTGAAAGGGTAGCCAACAGGTGATAGGATTTTGACCATATTTAAGAGGACAAAGGGAAAAACAGATAAGCATAGGAAAAGAAAGGTAACACTAATGTCTACAATTGGAGCATGGGGGGGGGGGAGAGAGAGAGAGAGAGAGAGAGAGAGAGAGAGAGAGAGAGAGAGAGAGAAATGGGAGGAGAAGCTAGAAGTTGCATGTGTTTTAGAATTTTGCTGTTCATAGGGAAACCATTTAAAAAAACAAGTGTTATTATATAAGATTAACAATCTAACATATCATTTTGGTAACCACTAAAATAAAAATACAAATCTTTCTAGTATAGAACAATATAAAATAAAGAGCAATCTAGGAGTCATCAACAGACGAACACAGCAGGAACATAGGTACACATACTCAGGGATGTACACAGAAATATTCTGGCAAAATGTGTATTTCAGATAAAGAAAAACTTGTACTACTCTTTTAATACTAAGTTGATTGAGAAGATTAACACAAGTTACTTTTGGCTCCTGCAATTACAACAGGTGCTTGAAGCGGTGGCCTTGAGGTTCCAGACACTGATTAGCGTGGGGAACTGCTGACGTGTGCGTACGTTTTCTGGTGTCTCTCTCGCTCTTCTCTCTCTGTGTCTCTTGCCTCTGCCTCTGTCTTTCCACCCGTCTGTCTCTCCGCCTGCCTCTGCCTATCTCTATCTATCTATCTATCTACCTACCTATCTATCTATCATCTACAATCTATCTTATTTAACCATGAATGAAAGAAGAATGAAATCCTATCGTTTGCAACAAAATGAGCTGGGCCAGGGCACACTATGTTAAGTCAAACCCTAACCTGACACAGGACAGTATGCCATGTTCCTTCTCAGATTTGGAACTAAAAATACCACCTGCACATAATGATCACTAGAGGCTGGGGAGTACGTGTGTGCAGGGGATGACAGGAGGCTGCATGCGTGTGTTGAAATATCACATCTGATGTTCTAATATATATATATCAGTATGAAATAAAGTAATTTTTTTTTGTCTTTTTCCTTTTTATCGGTACCAGGGATCGAACTCATGATTGCTGCTTTCAAGGCAGGCGCTTATGCCGCTGAGCTAAATCCCCAGCCCCGAAATAAAGTAATTTTTAAATGAGCAAAGAAATAGACTGTATACTGAAATGGCTTACATGGTATATAGAAAGTAAACAATGTTATAAAGTAGAATTTAGCATAAATATATTTCATACCAATAAATATAAATGCATTTAACTTACTACTTCTTACTTCTTCATTTACTGAGATACGATCACGCTATGTTGCTCAGGCTGACCTCACACTTGCGATTTCCCTGCTTCAGTCCCTGAGTAGCAGGGATTATAGATGTGCATTACCATGCCTGACCACTTACCCTTTTAGGAGGAAGAGATGTCACATGAGCACACAGAGTGTTACGGATTAAGAACTGGTGGTTGGGCTGGGGATTTAGCTCAGCGGCATAAGCGCCTGCCTTGCAAGCAGGCAGTCGTGAATTCGATCCCCGGTACCGATAAAAAGGAAAAAGACAAAAAAAAAAAAAAAGAAAAAAAAAGAACTGGTGGTCAATTTAACGCCAGCTGGATTACATCAGCATGGCACTGAGTGTAGATGTTCTAACTGAGGAAAGTTGCCAGCATAAATAGAGATGTAAAGAAGGAGAAGCTACATGTTGAGTTGCATTGTTGCATTGAGGCATTGTGGGTTCTACAAGTTGCTATTTGAGCCGTTGGTTCTCCTGGAGAAGCTCTAGTCCTTACATTGGGCATTGCTTCCTGGCTCCAGAGGGAAAACATGTGCTGCTTGGTCTCCAGGATGAACTCGTCACGCTGGCTTCCTGGCATGTACCAGACTGTGCTTGTTGTTGGGAGGAGCTCAGGGCATCCGTTCCTCTAAGGACGGCTGTGGTGCTTTCAGGACAGCCCTGGTCTTTGTTGTGAGTGTGACTTCTCGGCTCCAGCATAGAACCCTCATCCCACCAGCACAGCTCCTTCACCCTGCTGGCATGGACTTTCTGGCTTCCACCCCTGACCTTTGGGCCTTCCCGGCACAGATTCATAAACGAGACTGGTGTGAGTCCTTCCTGTGGGCTCTGGACCTCCAGCTGGACTCATGGGAGGCATTTTCATGAGCTCTGGGTCTTCATCTGGACTCATGCAGGACTTTGCTGTGGGATCCAGGCCTTTGGCTGAATATCTATGTCTTTGGTGTTGTGGGATAGATTTCCTGCAGTTTCTTATGTTAACTCTGGGTGGCCATCATAAAACAATATTATAAACTCCATGTCCTGACTGTAATTGTTCTCCTCCAACCCCTGACTACAACACAGAGTGCAATCCAATTCTTATGCTATGTATTGGAGACAAGGTTAAAGATTCAGAAAAGTGGAGGGAAATGGATAAGCAAAGGTATATCAGTTGAATGCAAATAAATAAATAAGCAAGTAAATAAAAAATTATAAAAGGTAGACTGCAGCCCCTCCAGGGGGAGAGCCACCAGTGTCTTCTGAGATCCACACCATGTTGGAACTTCGGATGCTGCGAAACTAAGCAAGCAGCTCGCCTCCCTGCTAAGCAATAGTGAGCCTGCTGGTGCAAGGCCTAGAGTCAAACCTCCCACTTCCTCTGCCCCCCTCCCCTGTCCCTATTAACAAATTGTGAACCAGCAATCTGAGCATCTCCTGGGAGGCTGACCATAGCAAATAAGGGGGATTTCCTTCTACCATCTCTTGGAAGGCAAATATTTTTATTACTGTTTTGCTTTATTCTGATTCATGGTACTGCTCTATTCAATATTCTGTTTTGATAAGTTCTATAGTATTCTGTATTTCATTTTATTTTGCTATACGTGATTGAAAGAACAACTATTGTGAAGATAACGAGATATACTGTGATACCTATTACTGTTATCCTGGTAACCTGCTGTGAGGTTCTGTACCAATTTCACTACACGGTCTCAGTTGGCTTTAAAAAAAAAAAAGAAAAGGTAGAATTGAGATTAAAAGTGTTAAATGAGTGAAAAAGGCATTTCATGATGCTAAAAACTACAATTTACACCAAAGATATAATTATGAGCATCTCTACATCAAATAGCACCAGCTGTTAAAATAATCATGTAATTATTTGGAAAAATGAAAAGTTGAATCTGTATCTTACACTGATCATGGTTTTTGATACTGGGAATCATCCTCAGGAGCTAGTACCTGCCAGGCAAGTGCTTTTGCTGCTGAGCTGTATCCTGGGTGTGATTGTAAGTTTTAAAGAATCAACAAGCTAAAAAGGAAATCATAAAACTCATAGAAGAAAATATGGCAATTTTCTTTACAACCTTGAAATGGGGACATTCTTTTTTATTAAGTGTATTTCTACTAGTGCATATTAATTTTACAAAACGTTGGAGTTCAGCGTGGTATTTCCATGCGGGCCTATGCCACCCTCCCCACTGCCCTCCCTGTCCTTACACCCCCTCCCCGTTCCTGTCCTTCTGTCATACAGCAGCTCCCTTCTGCTTTCATGTCCTTCTTTTTTTCTTTTAAGATTCCACATAAGGAAAATATGCAATATTTGTCTTTATGAATCTGGCTTATTTTGCTTAACATGATGACCTCTAGTTCCATGAATTTTCCTGAAGATTACAATATTTTGCTTTTTTATGGCAAATGCTCCTCTGTGTTTATTCACGTTCTGTTTATCCATTCCTGCACACTAGGCACCCAGGTTAGTTCCACATCGTAGCTATCGTGACCTGTGCCATAATGAACACGGATATGCGAGGGTCCCTATGACAGGCTGGCTTTAATTCCTTTGGATATGTTGGATACCCCTCTATCACTTGAAATTAAAAGTCATAAAATAAGACTGCAGACTTGCTTATGTTAGAAAGTATCTTCTATTCCAAAACCAGAGAAGGGGCCAACTAAGAAAGAGAATTATAGACTAGTCTCATTAATGAACATTGATGCAAAAATCCTCAGTAAGATACTGGCAAATAGACTGCAGCAAATCAAGACTGTACACCACAATGAGGTGGGATTCACCCCAGGAATGTAGGGATGGTGCAGCATATGTAAATCCATGTTATCAGAACCAAGAACAAAAATCACGATCATCCTGAGAGATGCAGGAAAAGCTTCCAGCATCTCCACTCATGATAAAAACTATACAACACTGGAATAGATGGTTTTTACCTCAATCTGATAAAAGCAATCTACGATAAACCAATGGCCAACATCACAGTAAATGGACAAAAATTGAAAGCTTTTACTCAAAAATCAGGAACAAGACAGGATGTCTACTGTCTCCACTCCTATTCAATATAGGAGTAATTTAGTAATGTAGCTGGTTATAAAGTCAGCACTCAAAAATCAATAGCCTTCCTGAACATAAATAACAAAATCACTGAGAGAGAAATCAGGGAAACAATACCTTTTACAATAGCATCTAAAAAATGAAATACCTATGAATCAATCTAATGAAAAATGTAAAAGACCTCTACATTGAAAACTATAGGAAGCTGATGAGGATATAAAAAATGGAGAGATATCCCATGCTCTTGGGTAGGAAAAACCAATATGGTGAAAATGGTCATACTTCCAATACTGTTATACAGATTCATTGCAATCCCAATCAAAATTCCAATAGCATATCTTACAGAATTAGAGAAAACAATCCTAAAACTCATCTGGAGTCAGAAGAAACCTAGAATAGCAAAGTCAATTCTGGGCAACAAAGACAAGAAAGGGGCCATCACTATTCCTGACTTGAAATTATACTATAAAGCTACTGTGATAAAAACAGTGTGGTACTGGCAAAACAAAACAAACCTAAAGATCAATGGAATAGATTAGAGGATGCAGTAACTACAGAGTAACTACAGAGACATGAAGCTACTTTATCTCTGACAAAGGTGCCAAACACATTGACTGGAGGAGAGGTAGCCTCTTTAATAAATGGTGTTGGAAAAACTGGATTTCCACATGCTGAAGATTAAAATTAGACACACATTTCTCACCATGCACTAAGCTAAAATCAAAATGGATTAAAGATCTTAATATTAAACAAGATTAGGTCTGCTGGAAGATAAGAGTAGATAAAACTCTTGAAGACACTGATGTAGGTATTTACTTATGAATAAAACCCAGATTGCACAGGACTAATTGCAAGGAAATAACAAATGGGATCTCAACCTACTGAAAAAGCTTTTGCACAATAAGCGAAACCACCAACACAGTGAAGAGACAACCCACAATGTGGGAGAAATGTTTGCCAGCTGTTCCTTAGACAAAGGATTACTATGGAGAACATACAAAGGACTAAAAAAGAAATCAGCCCTCCCAGATTTAAAGCCCAGTCCAAAAATGGGCATCTGAAATGAACATATGCTTCTCAGATGAAGAAGTACAAACAGCAAATAAATAAATGAAAAAAGTTCAACTGGTCATTCAAGAGGTGCAAATTAGAACAACACTGAGATTTCCTCTCATCCAAGAAAGAATGGCTGTTATCAAGAAATCAGCCAACAACAAATGCTGGAGGGGATGTGGGGAAAAAGGAAGCCTTCTCCACTGTTGGTGGGAGTGCAGACTGGTGCAACCACTGTGGAAATCAGTGTGAAGATTCCTCAAAAAACCAGGGTTGGAGGTCCCATTTAATCTAGCTATTCCCCTTCGGGGTATCTTCCCCCCCAAATTAAAAACATTAAAATTAAAAACACAGTGATGTATGTGCACCCATGTTTATAGCAGCACAGTTTATAACAGCCAGATCTTGGAAACAAGCTAAATAAGCATTAACTGAGGAATGGATAAAAAAGATGTGGTATTTCTATACAATGGAGTACTACTCAGCTATAAAGAATGATACACTGGACACTTTTATTGGTAAATGGATGTGCCTTGAGAACATACTTATTAATAAAATAAATAAGACATACATCTGTAAACATTGTATTGTTTCATTTTGAATAAAGAAAAAACATGTGTTTTGTCCCAGAGAGAATAATTCCAGCCAAGCAGGGACTCTAGTCACACCTGCCTTTACTTTAACCCACCTCGAGCCACTTTGAGTTGACTCTTGGATGCAAGAAATGTCTGATAAGCTGTAAGGTTTGGGTTTTGCACGTGGATATCCAGTTGTTCCAGGATATTTATTGAGGGTACGATCCTTTCTCCACCTGACTGCTTTTGCATCTTTGCCACAAATCAACTGTCTGTCCAGTGGTGTCTATTTTGGGGCTTTATCCTGGCACTCTGGCGGTTTGCCTATCTTGATATCAGTGCTGTTTTGCCATGATTGGTGTAACTTTGTGATAAGTCACGGGACTGGGGAGGGCTGGAGCCCCAATTTTGTTTCTTTATCATTGTTGTTTAGACTATTCTGAGTCTTTTTTATTTTTACAGAAAATAAGAATCAAAATGTTAACCTTTATGAAAAATGATGTTCACAGTTTGTTAAGGGATTGTGTTTTCTGACCTTTATTATTTTCTTTTATTTGTTTTTCATTTTATTCTTAGTTTTAGTTTCTCAAGGAAAAATACAAGGATAGTTCATAGCTTTCTTCTTTTCTAATAAATGTACTTGATGTTAAAAATAAAATCTTCTGTTCTGTTTCCAGAAAGCTATTCATGCCAATTAATACATCTAAAATTACTGGAAATTCTATATAAAATAAATATCAGAAGGACAATATTGGGAGGGGTGCAAACCTGTAATCCCAATACTCAAGAGGCTGAGGCAGGAGGATTGCTAGAGTTCCACTCCAGCCTGGGCTACATAGTGAACTGAAGACCAGCCTGAGCTACATTGCGAGACCTTGGCTCAAACCAAAACCAAACCAAACCAAACCAAACCAAACCAAACCAAACCAAACCAAACCAAAACACAAAACCAGGACAGAAGCAACCTATCAAGACACAAAGCTTTTTTGATTAGTTGCTGTATTTAAGCGAAACACTAAAAACTGTGCCCTTTCACACCCCTAGCAAAAGTCACGCGGAGAGTTTAGCCTTTCGTTCTCGCCAGGGGATGGACAGCACGGTACCTGCCTCTTAGCCTGTCATGGGGTAGTGTTGGAGAAAGCTAAGTGAGGATTCAGGACTATCACTCCGCGAGGTGATGACCAAGCACTGCCCACCGAGCACCTTGTCAGTGGCCACCACAAGGGGTGCCCGAACTTTACCCCGATAGAGTAGAGCAGCCTTCTTGTTGGGGTGGTGTCACAGGAGGCCGAGGAAAGACCACCATTCAGCAGTAAGGAGCCCACTCCTTCCGAGTGTCAGTGGGGCCCGGTGGGGAGCGCCTGCTGCCCTCAGGGCAGGGTGGCTGTGTGGAGCTCTGGAGATTTCTCCGAAGTCCCACCCCTGGCCAGCAAGGAGACCCTTCGCCTCTACCACTGTGTGGCCGCAACAAGGCAGGGCTCGCCTCCCCTTGCTGGAGTGCCTCAGAGGAGAAGGCAACACTAGGACCCAGAGGCTCATGCGTGACCACCCGAGTGCCCCGTCTCAGTGGAAAGCCCTCCAGCTAAGAAATAGAAGGAGCCCAACACGAGGGAGAAAAGACAATCACTAGGCCCCGATGCCAAGATGTCACATGTGAGAATGATCTCATAGGTATTTTAGAGTAGCTATAATAAAGTGCTACAAATGTAAATTATCAATATGTTTGAAACAAATAATAAAGAGAGCATTCAAGGAGAACTAAGTGAAAAATTTAGGGTAAATGTACAGTAACAAGCAATTTACTGAATGGGTTTAAAAACAGTGAAGAGACAGAGAAAAACATGTAAGCCTGAAGACAGAATGAAGACTGGGGCTGTAGCTCAGGGGTGAGCACTGGCCTAGCACATGCTAAGGCCCTGGGCTTGATGCCCAGCACTGCAAACAACAGCATCTGTGGCCCTCCCCTCCAAAAGCAACAAAACAAAACAAAAAGTAGAATGGTATACATTATTCAATATAAACAAAATAAAAAAGATTAAAAAAAGAAACAGCTGGTGGTGGTACATGCCTGTAAGCCCAGGACTCAGGAGGCTGAGGCAGGAGGATCTCATGAGTTCAAGGCCAGCCTAATCTGCTCAGTGAGATGGTTGAGAGAGAGAGAGAGAGAGAGAGAGAGAGAGAGAGAGAGAGAGAGAGACAGAACTTCAGGGACGTGATGTAACATCCATGTGGCAGAAGGACAGGAGAAGTGGCAAGGTTGACAAAGACAAGAGAGAGAAGATACAGATTATTAATATCAGCCCTGAAATGGAAGATCACCACAGAACTGGAAACACCAAAAGAGTAAAAAGAGGAATAGCTCTGTGTGCAACGTTTGACAACTTTGATCTCCAGGGCCAGATCGTTTCTTTTTTTTTAATTTTAATTTTAATTTTTATTTTAAAGGGGGTAAAATCAAACACAACAAAACAGGACATAAGAAAGCAATGTAAGATATATAAATTTCAAAGCTAGCCAACCTGAGACCTTTACTATCTATCATATTGTCTCTTGTTTTCTTCCAAATAGTTGTCCATGTCTTTGCATACAGAGAATCCATACAAAACAACATAGTATAAAACTGATCCAAACAGAATGAGGAAGGCGATTTAGGTCTTCAAAACCAGACAACAGGGAAGTTACTGATGGCTGTTTTAGAGTCTCTCGTTCTCTTCTATATAGCTGTCCATACTTTCACGTATATTGAAGTTCAACAAAACAAAACAGGCAGGGGAAAGTGTTGCTTGGTTTCCTGGAGCTCCAGGTCCCAGCATGGCGCAGGTCCCAGTAAACGCTGGTGGCTCCCGTCCTGGGCCGCCAGAGCCTGCCACGCTCACAGCTACTCATGGTGAGCGAGGGTGGGGGAGGTTTGCTTCACACTGTTTCTTTCTAATAAATTGACCATTTCACTGCCCAAGTTCTGAAATGGCCAACAGACCATAGAAAGACATCTCTTTAGGCTCCTGCTTGAACCAACAGTGCCAGGAAGCTGCCGGCCTTGATTCACGGCCAGGGGGCCAGAAAATTTCACTGGTGAATTTTAACGAAGCATTTAAAGCAAGCTTAATACAAAATTCATTCATTCTTTCTTTTTTCCCCCTTTGAGACAGAGTCTCACTATGCAATTCAGGTTGGTCTTGGACTCACTTTGAACCCCAGACTGTCCTCGAACTCACAATAATCCTCCTGCCTCAGCCTCCCAAATGCTAGGATTACACGTGTGCACCACCACACCTGGCAGAATTTCAGATCTTGAAGACAGAATTGCAGCTAGTGATCATGGAAAAAAAAGATATCTCAAGAATTGCAAGAGGCCACGAGAAATCAATCCAACAGCTACAAGACAAAACCATGAAGAATAACACAAGATTGATTGGGGTCAATGAAAAAGCTGAAGACAGCACAAATGCCTTAACAATCATAAATATCTAAGCACCTAATATAGGAGCACCTGACTACACTAGACAGCAGACATGGAAAGTCAAGTGAGCAACGACACAGCTGCAATGGGAGACCTCAGTCGCCTACTGTCACAGAGAGACAGATCAACTAGACAGAAAATCCGCAAAGAAATATCAGAGATGAACCAAGCCTGTGAACAAACAGAGTTACTAGAAGAAGCCACGTTCTCAGGTTACACGCCAGCAGCCGAGAGATCCAGTGAGCTCAGCGCCAGCCCAGAGAAGAAGCAGTGCCCCGAGGCCCCACCGCCATCCGGGGCATTGGTGAACCACCGCCTAGGACCTCTCCACCACGCCCAGAGCCTGGATGGGAGGAACCTGGATGCTCAGGGATTGGCAGCCAGTGCAGGAAGTAACGGGCGCAGCAGCGGGCTGATTCCAGGGAACAGAGGAAAATGTCCAGACGAGCAAAATAGAATCTCAGACCTCTAGCCCACACAGAACAAGTTCATGGAAGACATCAGAAGTTACACAGCTGGAATTTCTGAACAGATAACAGATAGTTCTTGTACTATTTGATTAACTTTACATGCCTGTGTCTGATGATCTGGACAGCTATTTTGAAGATGGCAAGATATATTATGGTAGCCATTGTTGATTTCCTAATGTCTTGTTTTGAAGTCCTGTATCACTTTCATCATCTTGTTTTGATTGGCTTTATCCTGTTTTATTTTGTTTGGTTTTATTCTCTTTAAGATAAAATTTAAAAAAATTATCACAGTGAGATCACAACATAGGAAAAGAAAAGAAAAAGAAAATGTGCAAAACACAGAAAGAGACACTTCATTGGAGAAGATATATGGGTGGGGACGACACATGGAAAGATGATTAACAACATTAAATGAAAACAAAACACAACAAAACAAAACGAACCACAAAAAGCCACCCCTGAGTGCCGTGGGGAGCGTCTGGAGTGGCCCCCACAGCACACGTGTTGATGGCTCCCGGCCTGCGACTGTTGGGGAGGGATGGAGACCTAGGGAGTGGGGCGGGGGAAGACAGTGAGGTCGCTGGGGCTGCAGCCGTGGGGGCCGGGACCCCAGCCCTTGCTCCCTTGCTTTCTGGCCACCATGGGGTCAGCAAGACCCTTCTGCCATGAATTTCTGCCATGATGCAGTGGCCACCATGGGCCTACAGCAACGGGGCCAAGCACAGAAACTTCCGAAACCATGAGTTTCCTCTGAAGTTGGTTCTCAGGTGTTCTGTCACAGTCATGGGAAGCTGACCAGATGACCAGACATTAGGGAAACGTACTCACTCAGAAAAATAGTTATCATACCAATTGAGGATGCAGGGAAAGGTGGCTGCTTACACATTGCCATAGGAAGTAGCATAGCTATTCTGGGAAGTCGTTTAGCAGTTTTTAAAATTTTAACTAAAACTAAAACATATACTTATCATATTTGTCCCAGAGACATGAACATTTAGCTCTGCACAAAACCTGTACCTCACTGTTCATACCAGCTGAGTTAGTAATAGCCAAATACTGGAAACAACCAAAAGAGTCCCCAGTGGGAACTATGCTACTCCACACAATGAAATGGACTATTTCACACTAACGACCTGGGTGGCTCTCCTGGGAATTATGGGGGGAGAAGCCAGTCTCGAAAGGTCATGTGCTATACGATTTCTCTTTTATAACATTCTCAGAATGTCAAAATTATGGGGCTGATGTTCGTTTTTTTGGGCTGCTGCAATACATTATCACAAAGTTGGTGAATAAAACAAAAGAAATATATTCTCTTACAGTTTTGGAGCCGGAGTCTGAACTGAGCTGTCTGCTGGGCTGGCACCCCACAAGTTCTGAGGTGGGAGCTGTTCCACGCCTCTCTCCAAGCGGCCTCCGTCCTCCGCCTCCTGGCTTTTAGATGATCCTGCAGCTTGGGCTCGCCTGTCCCTGTTGCTTTCTCCTCTCTGTGTGTTTGTGTCTGACATGGTCCTCTGCCTTTCTCTCGCAAGCGGTGCTGTCACTGGACTCCCCTTAATTTCCGGACAACCTTTCCTCCAGAGTCTTCACTTGGTTGCAGTTGGAAAGATCTTACACAGGCTGCGAAGTACACACTGTGATCAGACACTGGAGGGAGTGGGCTCCTGCTCCTGAGGGACTGCACCAGGTCCAGCAAGAGGAGGGCAGGAAGCGGGCAGCCCCTCTGGCATTGTCTCTGCCCACGCACTCACTTTCCTTTCTGCTTTTTGCCATGAGTTGAAGCAACACAAAACCCTCAACACGTAGGGTTGCCCAGCTTGGACTTCGCAGCCTTTAGAACTGAGAGCCAAAACAGATCTCTGCTCTTTCAAGGCTGTCGGTTCTCTAAATGGGTGTGGTAGTGCTCACGCACACCTGCAGCCCTAGCACTTAGGCTGAGGCAGGAGGGTTACAAGTTCAAGTCCTGCCTGAGTGGCTTAGTGAGACCCTGTCTCAAAATGAAAAAACAAAGAGGACGGGGATATAGCTCAGTGGCAGAGTGCCCCGGGGTTCAAATCCCCAGGACCACGAGACGTTATCCATTCCTGGTGCCTTGTGGAAGCCACAGAAGCCAGACTAAGGCGATATGCAAGGTTGGCTTGCAGATCCCAGGGATTAGGAGTGGGCACCTCTCACTGGGGGCCACTGCTGAGCCCTCTGAAAACAATGGAAAACAGATCAGTGGTTGCCAGGGTTTAGGATGGTAGGAGGGGTGCTGGAGGGTTGGGTGGGGAGCCCTGGAGAGTGACCTCTGTGGAGCTAGGGCCTCAGATCGTCATTTCTGTGGTGGTTGTGTGGATCCACATTGTGATAAAAAGACACATGTGATGCCAGTGCCATCTTGATGGCTTAGGCGTGTACTTTGGTTACATAAAACGTTATCATGGAGCAAGCGTCTGAGGGTACACGTGGGTCTTCCTGTAGTTTGGCTACAGCTTCAATGAATTGTAACTGCTTGAAAATAAAACGTCTAACGAGGCCCTTTGTGGTGTGTATGTGCAGTCAAACATCTGCAAAGTTGTGACAGATGACAAACTGGCAAGCACTATTTCTCACTAATCGCACACAGTTATTTCTTGTTAATCAATCAATCACGGAGCTGGGAACGGCCACTGCCTGTGGCCAGCGCTTTCCTTCCCAGTACCCTACAGACTCCTCCTGTCCAGGGTGGAGTCCGTCCCCTGCCTCTTGACTCGAGCTGGCCTTGGGACTCGCCAACAGAATGCAGAAGAGAAGTCCCACAACTTCCGAATCCAGACACTAAGTGGACGGGAGCTTCCGAGACTTCCCTGAGACTGCGGTGCCTTGAGGAGGCCCAGGCGGCTGATGGAAGAATCCGACAGAAGAGTGCTAGAGCTCTGGATGTGAGCGCGTTCTTTTGGCCACCTGGCTCAGCCCAGCTGTTGGTGGAATGCGGTCCCCACTAGACGGAGCTGGAGTGGAAGGACCTTGCAGCTGAGCCATTCAGCCCAATAGTTTAGGAAGAATCCTAAATTATTGTTGCCACTACGTTTTGAGGCAGCTTGTCATATAACAACAGATGACGTAAACTGAGATTTTACACCTGCAGGTGTTATGGTTTGGGTCTTAAACGTCCCCCACAGGCTTGTGTATAGATGGCCTGGTGCCCAGCCTATGGTGCAGGTGGGAGGTGGTGGGCCCTTCAGGGCTGGCATCGGGGTTACTGGGGTGCGTCCTTGAAGAGATACTGGGGCCTGCTGCCCTCGCCTGTTTGCTTCCTGCCGTCCTGAGGCGAGCAGCTTTCCTCCGACACCTGCTCCTGCCGCAGTTTGCTGCCACGCGACTGTGGACTGGAACCTCCGAAATTACAAGCTAAAATAAATCTTTCCCACTTTTAATTTATCTCAGATATTTTGTCACAGTAATAAACTAAGAACTTAATAGAAAACTGGGCAAAAGAAAGAAGCAGACAATCCACAGAGAAGAAAAGCAAATAGTCCTTAAACATCAAGAGCTGCACAACCTCAGACATATTAAAAGAAATGCAAATGAAACTGCCCTTAAGCACAATCTCTCACAAATCATATTGGCAGAAGTCCAGCAGCTGAAATGTGTAGCTGCTGGGACTGTGAGGAAGTAGGTTTGGTGGTGGAGAATGCAAAATTTTACATTTTTGATGGAGACTAGTTTGGCATTGCTTATTTAAAACACCTTTGGATCCAGCAGTTCCACCTTTGGGAATCTATCCTACAGATAGGAAGTCACAGTATTAAATGACCTGTGCACAAAGCCTTGTACCACAGCATTGTCTGTAATAGCAACAGCCTGGCAACCAGCCGAGGGGCTGTCAATAGGGAGCTGATTAAATACACATGAGCTGCAAACGCAAGAAAAAATGAAGATGTACAAGTGGGATACAGTAAGTAAAAAAGGAAAGTGCAGAATCCTGTATAAATTTTGGTACCTTTCTGCAAAGAAAGGGTAGAAAGCAGGAGCAAATATACTTGCATTCTCTTGTATTTGCATAAAGAAACACAGAAAACAGAAAACTAATGAAATGGTTTGTCTATGAAGGGAGGGAAGATGGGGATCTGTGGGAGTGTCAGTTCTGTGTATTTTTACACCTGTTTTATGCTTTTCAGTGTTATTTGGTCTCCGGACCATGTAAACATATAACAGTAAAAACCAGCCTCAGATGGTAAGGGGGGAACAAAAATAAGGAGTGACTCTTCATATTTCTTTTAAGGCTGCTGAAAAGGCCTAAAATGAAATGGTTCTGATGGTCACACAACTCTGTGAATATACTAGAAACTACCGAGCTGTATACTTTAAGTGGGTGAACTTTATGGTATATGAAACATTTCTCTATAAAGCTGTAAAAAAGACAAATATGCATCCCAAAACGTTATAAACTTCAGATATGGTAGTTTAAAAGGATATAAAGCAAGAAAAATAAATAAATCTGATGCTAGCAAAAAATATGTTATGCACATGTACAGTTTATCAGTTTCTCACAATGAATATTATTATGTACTGCAAACATGTACCAATAAAAACTTTTAAACATTCTCCCCAAAAAAGGCACTGAAAATAATGAGGGTGATTTGGTGCCAGTAAATTCAAAACATTTTAAAAACATCTAAAAAAATACAAGTAAGAAAAAAAATAGGGGCTGGGGATTTAGCTCAGCAGCATAAGCGCCTGCCTTGCAAGCAGGCAGTTGTGAGTTTGATCTCTGGTACCGATAAAAAGGAAAAAGACAAAAAAAAAATTACAATTAAGGAAAGTTGGCTCAATGATAAATAGATATCTAGCTAAATGATCCAGTAATTAATGAAATTCAATCATGAATAAAAAGTCTTTCCCAAAGAAAACAATGGACTGAGGTAAGTTTAAAACATCTTTGGGGCTGGGGGTATAGCTTGGTGGTGGAGTGGACCCTTAGCCGTGTTATGGTTTCTATCTAGACGTCCTCCCAAATCCTCACGTGCTCATAGTGGGGCTTCTGTGAGGTGATCAGATCGCGGCAGTGTGCCATCACAGTGGATTTGTCCACTGTTGGGTTTATACCGAAGTGACTTGGAAGGTGAAGCCTGGTCAGAAGAGGTGGGTCACTGGGGAGGTGGCCTGGAAGGGTTTGTCTCCCTTCTCCTGCCCTGATCACTCTGATTCCCATCGTCAAGCCATGAGCCATTTCCCCTCTGCCATAGCACCCTGGCCTTGCGGCCCGCTGTCTATGGACTGAGCCCACTAAAAACTGTGAGCCAAAATAAAACTTTTCTCAGAGTTATAGATGTTGGGTATTTTATCCCAAAAATGAGAACGTAAATAAGCCAGCATGTGCAAGGCCTTAAAAAAAAATCCTGCACTCTAAGCAAGGGAGGTTTACTTTGGCTCACAGTATCAGTCCATGGTCACCTGGCCCTTGCTTCTGGGCCTGAAGGGAGGCAGTCCATCACGGTAGGGAGTGTGCGATGGATGCGGCTGTGTATGGTGACCAGGGAGGAGAGAGTGAGCCGGCAGGAGAGGCTGGAGAAGAAACACCTTCTTCCAGGGTGCATCCCGCGGCCTGCTCTCTCCAGCTCGCCCCACGGCTTTAAGTTTCCATCTCCGTCCGGTGGTGCCACGGCTGGGGACTGAGCCTCTGAGAGCCAAGCCAGACCCCAGCGTCCAGCACGGTGGCAGCCTAGAGGCACACGGGGGTTTCCCACTGAAGAGTCTGCAGTGAGCTCTGTGCCTGCTGCAGTTCGACCGAAACTCATGTTGAACATTGATTGTCCCCGGAACATGCTTTAAGGGCTGTCAGGTGAGAGAGCGGAGCCCACGTGGTCCTTCGCTGTCCTCGGCGGGTGAGTCTCACTCCGAGGGGCGCTGTAAGGCGAGTTCAGCCTCCTTGGGTTTCTCCTGCTTCTCTTCTGCCACGTGGCTCTTCTCCCCGCCTCCCTGCTTGCCCCTTAGCTTGCAGTCTTGCAGCCCTCATCAGACCGATGCTGCCGCTGTGCCCTTGCACTTCCAGAGCTGTGAGCCAGGATAAACCTCTTTTCTTTATAAAATACCAGCCTCAGGGATTCGCCTGTTGTGACGGAAGATGGACCAAGACACCATGTTAATAATAGAGGGAGAAAACAGCAGATGATAGCCTCAATAGATGCAGAGGAGTAACTCATAAAATTCAAAAGCTGACTCATGCTCTTTATAATAAGCAACCAGATTTTCAGAGAATTAAGAATACAAGAGAATGCACCCTAACAATGTATTGCAAACATTACACTTGCGGTGAAATGCCAGAAGTAGTCCTTAGCCAGCTGGGGTTGTGACTGGATGTCCAGGTGCCCTTCCATTCGATATTATCCTGGAGCGGGGAGGTCTGGACAGTGCTGACAAAGAAGGAACGGGAATCTGCTGCATAATGATTGATAAAATGACGCCAAGAGGTAATTGCTGCCTAGTGATATGACTGTGTAAACAGAGCATTCCCAAGTTCACAGCTAAGTAGAATTAATAAGGTAGTTTAGCAAGTTGCTTGATACATGATCAATAAATAAAAATCAATTGCCTTTCTTCGTTCCAAAGAAAACACTGGAAAAAATGAAATGGGATGCCTAACACAACGCCTGCAAATATTTTGCAAGGGATTTCTAAGGCCACTGTTTCACCCTCCTTGAGTCCGGGAGGCTGGCAGCTGGAGGCAGGGAAAGATGGGGCCGGGGTTGGCATCTTAGACCTGTGCTGTGGCTTCTGTCATGGTTGCCCCTCATCAGCCTCCAGTCGCTCAGAATAGTGTCGTGGTGCTTTTTTGCAAAAGGGAAGGGGACCTGGAGATGGAGGGAGAGGGGAAGACAGGGACGGGGGCGAAGAAAGAAAATGTGCCAAGTGCACACACCATCTCCCCACGATGAGTGTGGTCATTATGTGCTGCAAACGTGCACTAATAAAAATACAGGAAGGGAGAATGTTACAGGTGCCCTCTGCATGTGAGAAGGATGCGCTCTGAGACCCCCAGCGATGCCCGAAGCTGGGACTAGAACTGACCTCCACATAGACTATGTTTTTCCCTGTATGTGCACACCTACACCAATTTATAAATTGGGCATAGTAATTACTACTAATAAATGTAACAATTAGAACAATGTACAGTAATAAAAATTATGTGCATGTGGTCTTTCTCTTGGATTAGGACAATCCAGGCATGGTGGCATACACTTGTAATTCCAACTACTGGGGAAGCTAAGGCTGGAGGATCACAAGTTCAAGGCCAGCCTGGGCAACTTCATGAAAGCCTGTCTCAAAATAAAATGAAAACGGCCAGGGATGTAGCTCAGAGGTAGAGCACTGGCACATGGGACGCCCCGAATTCAACTCCCTGTATTTAAAAAAAAAAGAGTTGAGGGAAATAATATTTTTCAGCTCCAGCTGACAGCAGGTAACTTTGCAGAGAGCAAACTGAGGGTTGGGGGCTGTGATGTACATGGATGGTGCAGGACTCTCCCCAGCAGGGACCGCCCGATTGGGCCACTTTGTTCTGCCTCCCCTGAGGGAGGCTGGCCACATCAGGCCCCAGGCACCTATCGAGTGAGCAGCGGCTACACTTGGGGAGGGGAGGGCGGTGGCGGGCGCTAGCATCCAGCTTGAGATGCTCCCACCTCGAGCTTCTGCACATATTCCTCAGACGAGTTTTAGTTTACAGACAGGTAACACTGGTGTGATCTGGTGTCCCTAAACTCACCTGTTGAAGCCTAGTTACCAACATGACAGGTTGGGTGGCTGTTTAGGAGGTGACTTGGGGGTGACCACAGAGCCTGCACAGATGGGACTACTGCTTTTACTAACAGGCCCAGGGGGCAGCCCTTTCAGTCACTCGCCATGTGTGGATACCCCAGATGGCACCTGCTGTGGGTGAGAAAGAGAATCTTGACTCTGGACTTCTCAGCCTGCACGTCTGTGATCCACCAGCCACGGGTCTGTGGGATTCAGTTATGGCAGCCCAAGCCAGGTAACAGAACAAGAGGGCAGGTGACAGAGCAGACTCCGGGTGGCACCGAGTTGGAGAAGCTGGGGCTGATGGGTTGCCACCTGTCTCCGCGTGCCGGATTCTCGGAGCATCTCTCTCCTTTGCCGTTGCCTCCTGCCCCCTTGGTGGGCCAGCCCTTGCTCTGCCCTTTGACCTCTGACCCTTTCTCCTGCAAGATTTTTGCTCTCTGGCAGCCTCCCAGCAGAAGCAATAGGAATAAAGCCTGTGTTTCCTTGACCCGATTCCCGACCTTCTGGGAAGATCCCCTCTGCTCTGTGGCTGCCCCTCCCCACGGCACCCATGGCTTTGGGCTTGGTGCGACAGGGAGCTCCATGGTGGTTTTCCAGACCACTGGGGATGTGTTCTCTTGCCTTCCTGCCCCCACCTCACCACTGTGAGTGGACTGCTCCTCCTCTGCTCCCCGCGGAGACAGTGTGGTCTGTCAGGGCCGCCTGCTCAAGGGTGGTGGCGGGTGTGCCCCAGGGAGGAGCTGGCTGGTCTCCCTCGGTTGGCGGGTACAGCAGGAGGAGATTCCCCAACGGGTGCTGGGTTTGGGGCAGTGGCAATGAACCCATGGCACACATGATGCAGTGGGCTGTTTGTACCATTGGAAGCTCTGAACGGTTTGCCACCACCAAGGTGATGCCATCAGCAGAGGTTGATGTCTTTGTCCATTTCTGTTGTTATAATGGAACACTGGGGAAAGGGTAATTTCTACAGAAAAAAGGTTTATTTGGGTCCATGGTTCTGGAGGTAGAAGGCACTTGTGTCTTTTCAGTTTCTGTTCACCTCCAACAGCTTCGATGAACTCACGAGGAAGCAGAAGGACAAATGAGCATGTGTGGGAGAGAGAGAAGGGCTGAACTGCCTCTGTAGCTGGCCCATTCCTGCGAGAAACACACTGATCCATCCATGAGGGCTCTGCCACCGTGGCCTGAAGACCTCGCCCCAGATGCTGCCTCCCGATGTGGCTGTCTTGAGGAATTAAGCCCTAGCATTGGTTTGGGGAGGACAAACTATGGCATTTGGGAACGGGTAGTTGGTGTGACAGCTGCTCCTGCAAAGCTAAGGAAAGGGAGGAGGTTGGGGGCCTTCACGTTAGACACCTTGAAAGTCAGCTTGGTCAGGAGTGCATGGCTTGGGTCTCCATAAGTGGAGGGGCGTTATCAGGTGCACAAAGCATTCCCACTCTGCTGTGGGGCTCTCTGCTGGGTGCCAGAGGATGTCCCGAGAACATCCTGTGTGGGCAGCTGAAATGCCAGGGCAACACATGGAAGCTTGCTGATCTAGCAACAAGGAGACGTGTTGTTTCCCCCAGGCTTGCACATTCTCTTTAGGGACCAGGAACTCTGGGCCAAGGTGGCTGCTGAGTGCCTCTGTGAGCCCCGGGCTGAGCTGCAGCACGGCTGGAGGCGCTGCCCTTCAGCCTGCTGACCTTGCATGGTCCTGCTCCTTCTCCAACTATGAGCCATCCAGGTGCCAGCCTGCCACGACAGCATCTTGAATTGTGCAGAGTAAAAACGTGACTTGTCATATGGCAGCTTCAAGTTTCAGGACTGGCAGTGCCTTGGGTAGATGGCTGTGTCATCCCAAGGACAGGGAGAGGGACGCTCTCTTTGGGTGTTACTGGATTAATGAGAAACCTTAGGGATTTGAGTATCCTTGCCCTTCAAATCAAGCCCCAAACACAAAATTTAGCATTTTCATTTTGAGTGGAATTTGTGGCTTATTACTGCTTCTGGTACCGTCCCAGCGAGCATGGCTTAAATGTCAAGAGATATTTTTCAGGTGCATCAGACACTAAAGATCACAGCCGTCTGGAAGAGTGAATTTTAATTAGCAAAGGGATCCCATAAAACCTCCGCAGCCCCACGGAACAGCCCGCAGTGCTTTGTTGGGCCTCGGTGCTGGTTACGGACTCAGATGACTGATAACAGTGTCCAGGGGCCCGCGGGCGCCGTGCGTGGGAACTGGTTTTAACTTTCCTTTCTTTTCACCACAGAAAGTCATTTATTGCATTGGTTTTGGAGTCAAACTCTTGGGAACTCTTTTAGAAAACATATTCTTGGAACTGTAGCGCCTGTCTGAAACACCGCGTGGTCAGTCCCTGCGCCTCCTCCTCCTCACACCTGCCTCAGCCCTGCGCCGGGCCCTGCATCAGCGGTGCTGCGAGGACACCATGGCTGCCCAGGGCACAGCCCTCGTCCCCCGGAAGCGTGGCGTCGTGCGATCCGAGACGGGCGACTGCTCCCGGGTCCCCCGCCCCAGGTCCCCTCTGGGGTCGCCCTTCCGGTTACCAGGGTGGGCGGGAGGACGCGCGCACCCTCCCACTGCGTCACTTCCGGTTGCCGCGTGCACGCACCCTACCTGAGGCGGCGCCTACCAGGGCAGACTAGACCGGGAGCAGGGCCAAGGAGGCAGAGGCCCCAGGGAGGCCCAACTGCGGGCTCGGGGGCCTGCTATGGCCCGAGTCCCCAGCCAGCACGCATGTCCAGGAAACAAGGCTGCCAGCTCGCAGCAGCACTGGCCGTGCCTCTCTAGCGCTGGCTGAGGAGCCATGGGATCCCCGGAAGCCTGATGGGCGAGAAGCCCAGTGGTTTTGCCTTTCAAGCCTTATCTGTGAAATCACGCATGCCAGGTGCCCCTAGAAAAGCAGAGTGGCTCTAGAAAGGCACTGTGCAGAACAGTGCAAGACTCTTCTGAGGTAGACAAACTGCGGATTTTTTCAGCTTGAAGGGGCGGGTTAGAGGGCGGGCATAATGACGTGTTGGCAGTTGATTGGGTGAATGCTGGCGCATGCGAAGAGCAGGCTTGGCTTGGAAGAATGGGGAAGTAGTTTTGTGGGTACACGCTGTCACTCTAGGGCCCAGTGTAGTGTTGGGCAGGCCCCACGCTGAGCTTGGCAAAGCTTCACTTTGGTGGAACCCATTAGTTAGCCCATAAATGAGTTCATAGCTGACTGTGATGTTGGGAGGTGAAGCCCAGTTGGAGGAGGTGGGCCATGGGAGGGAGGAGAGATGGTCTGGGGAAGTCTGTGTCCTTCCCCCTCCCTTGATCTGCCTCTTCTTCCTGACCATCACCTGAGCTTTATCTCCTCTGCCAGGCTCCACTGCCGTGCTGCCCTGCTTCGGAGCCAGCCTTTTGTGGACTAAAACTTCTACAAACTGTGAGCTTGAATAAACCCCTCCTCTTCTGCTTTGTGAGTGTACTCCATATTGTGTCTCAGCCATAAGAGAGTAACTAAGAAACAAAGTAGTGAAATTGACCCAAGAAGAAATAAAAAATCTGGATAGATTTAAGACTTGTAGCTGTTAGTGTATTCTGGCACAATAGAAAAGCAAAAGTACAAAATGAACAGGTTATTGAGTTGAGGACATGGAAAGGAGCACACAACCCATGGCAGCTGGGCTGTCTCCTTCAACCAGATACAGAGAGCCAGAGAGTTATATGACCTCTGACTAAAGTGGTGTGTGGGGTGGATATTGATGATATATGAGGAACCCATTGGAATTCTCTGTGCATGCAAACAGGAAGGGGAGTTGCAGTTAGGGCTGAAGAGGAAGCAGGAAGTGGTAGGTGTTCCTGCTTTGGTCTTCCCCCATGTTAGACCACCGCCATAACTGTATAGTAATTTATACTAGGACAAAACTCTTTCATTCCCATCTTTGTATTGTTAGGAAAAGGGTGAAGTTTCTCTCTTACTACTTCCTGCTGAAAGGGGCATTGTATTGGGGTGTAGAAAGGTTGACGAGATGATGGTTGATGCCCCTGTAGAAGCTGGTACCAGGTGTTTCAGCTAGGACAAGGAATTAATCATTGGTGAATGCTTGCATCCTAGATGGGAGAAATAAAAACATAAGGTCCTATGAGGAGATAGATTGCTATCATAATTAAAGGATCCAGGAAAGGTAGAAGGAAAAGTGCCCTTCATCCAAATGTGTTGTTCCATCAGGGCCATGGTGAGAAGAATCTGAAAAATAAGCATGGAGTTGGGAGGGGTGGAGCTACAGGAGGTAATTATTCCCCCATCTGAAAGGGTCAAAGTTAAAAAGTGCAGGTAGGACTTGTCTTTGGTCTAGGAGTTGAGCTGAAAAGAATAAGAAGCATGAGAAATACAAGGCCTGACAAGTTGAATCATGTGTGAGAAATTACAGCATAGGGGTGGGGAGGGCTGTGGCTGTGTCACTATAATTGACATGAGATCTTAGATCTATAGGAGTTTCATGTTTAAACAGCTGAAGGTGGAGAGAACTAAGATAGTTATAGTGAAAAAATTAACTAATGGAATGTAAGGAATCAGGAACCAAATAGGATAACAAACATGACCTAGTCTGAAAATTGTGGCTGTGGGGCCTTGGTGAGATGGAGACAGGAGATAGGCGATGAGATGACCATTCAAGATGTTTAGAGTCATGGAGTTAAGATTTGGAGGGCACCGCTTAGCTTGAGCGATGTGGAACCACGATGGCAGTCCAGTGACCTTGACCACTGTTGAAGTTCTGAGGAAGACCAGGTAGGGGCCACTCCATTTTAGTTCTAGTCCTGTTGAGAAATCTGAGAAATAAAGGGTGAACTATTATCTGACTGAATACAGTGAGGTAGACCAAACCTTGGGATGATTTCCTATAACAGGACTTTAGTAAATATATCAGCAGTCTCCCTGGTTGTGGGAAAGGCTTCTATCCATCCTGAAAGAGTACAAACAAAGGTGAAAAGATATTTGAGAGTTTTGTGGTGGGGCATGTGTATAAATCTACCTGTGAGTCCTGACCAGGGGTGTGTCCATGAAATTGATGAATAGGAAAGGAAGGGGGTATTATGTGTCCCTGAGGAGAGGGGCTAATACAGACATGACAGGTGTAAGTTGTTGAGACCTGAGAGTGTCTGGGTCAGTCTATGTAAACACAAAGGAATCCTGACAACCAGGGTGTAGGGGATGGTATAAAAGGGCATTTTCAAGGTCTAGGACTATGAAGTGAGTGGTGGAGGGAGGGATGTGAGAGAACATAGCACAAGGGTTTGGCACCATGGGGTGAATTCGGGTAACAGCATCACTGATTACCCTAAGGTCTTGTATCAGACTATAGGGCCCAGTAGGCTTGAGTACCAGGAGAATGGGAGTATTGTAGGGCGAATGGGTAAGTTTAAGAAAATCATTGTCTAAAAGATGCTTGATCATAGGGTTAAGTCCCTGTAAATGTTTGGGAGCTATAGGATATTGGGGAATGCAAAGAAAAATTGAAGGATCCCTGAGGCGAATTAAAATAGGCATGGAATGGGTAGTGTGTGTGGGGTTGGATGTATCCCAAACTAGGATCAACCAGAGAAGAAGGGAGAGGAGGGGATGGCTTTGTGGTCACTGTGAGGGTGTTTGGAGGCCTAGAGCTGTGGGGGAGGGAGAAGGTAAAGGAGAAGTTAAGCTTTTGAAGAAGATCCCTACCAAAAGGGGTGTGGGACATGTTGGAATTACTAGGAAGCCATGAGTAAAGAAAAGAGTCTGGAACCTGCATGGAATAGGCCCTGTCTGTGGAGGCTGTGTAGGTTGGTCGTCAACATCCGCAATGGAGACGAAGGACTTAATACAATGGCCTGAAAACTCAGGAAGAACACTATATGGCCTCCATGTCTACAAGTGCAGAGACCTCCAGTGGGACTTGGGGCTCTGAGAAGGACACCTTAATGGGGGGCTGTGGGCCCTGAGCCCCGTCAGTCTTCAGCAGCAAGTCCAAGCAGATGAGCCAGCGATGAATCCAGTGGTGACGAGATCTCCTGTGAGGGCAGGAGTTAGAGGATGGCTTACCTGCTCTCTGGCGGCTGGGACAGTCACTCTCCCAGTGGCCACTGAGATTGCAGAGGGGGCATCCTCTTGCCCAGTGTCCTTTTAGTTGCACTTGAAGCATGGTCCAGAGGGGCTCGGGCAGCTCTGCCTTGTGTCCATTTACTTGTCTCAGAGCTCGAAGTGTCACTGCTAAAAAATCAGGTTGTTATTTTTTTCTTTTTGATTTTTATTTCTGTTGTTGAAAACACGAAAGCCACATTAAGGAGGTCTTCCTGTGGAGTTTGTGGGCCAAATTTAGCCTTTTGTCTTGGGATCTGGCCCACAGTGGAAGGTAGCCGTCTCCTCCACAGCCACAAGACATCTGGTTCTCTCTGCTGGCTGTTCTGAGGCCCTATCCCTGTGTGACTGCTTATAATATTTTTAATTAACTTAGCTGCCTGTAGCATTTTTCTCTGAAGAAGTAACCCAAACTGCCATGAGGGATATAGGCGGTGACCAATCTGGCTTCTTCTGGCTGAAGGGGGTTGAAGTTGTTGAATGGCAGTCAGGGATACTCTGCAGAGCTTTTAACTAGTAACCCTCAGTAGATACCAGGCATTTTCATCTTGGGTAGGTGAACAGCTTTAAGTCTAAAGGAGACAAAGGCAAAGAATCAATAAAGTATGCAGGAGTCAAATAATAGAACCAACAGGATATTTATGATTTTAGTAATGGCTTCCCATAAGGAGGATAAGGATAAGGTCCAGAGAATTTTAGAAACTGACATGTCATTCATTTGTTATATACACAGTTAGATTTTACAGTTGTATAAGTACCTCCTGTGCTGTTAGAATGTCTACTGCCATCTGATTTTGGAGGATGGCCTATTTTATTAATTTTACCTTTTTTATTTAGGAGAGAGTTGAGCTACAGTGTCATTTAAGGCCAACTGAGTATAGTTAACGATGGCCCCAATATGCAACCTTTTTCTGGAAAAGATCTGGTGGATCCCAATAAAAGGCATCTAAAAGGAATTTATAATTATCTCTTACTTTTAGTTGTTGAACATCCAGAAGAAAAGATTGATAACAGTGCTGTGTAGTAAATTCAGTAAGCTTAGCACAGAACATTAAATGGAACTATTGTTTTCTATTAACCATGGGTGTTTTAACATTTGAGCACTGAAGAAATTTGTGACATTGTTTGGACTGCTCACTATTTAAGCATGTCTAAGTATAATGTATAAATTACATAAATTTTTGTTTAAAAATTATTTGACTGGTGACCTCCTGTTGGTTTGACTTGGATTTTTTGGCTGGAGCACAAGAGAAAGCAGATGTCTGGATTTGAAAGAAAATACTTGTCATCATAAACAATCCCAATTTTACATTTGAAGGCATGAATATACCATCATATCAGCAACAGTGAATTGTCTTAGTCATCTGAAGTTTAGTTGGGGTGTCTCCCATAAGGCTATGGAGATTATTGGGGCCTCCAATTAATAAATAAGAGCTGGTTAAAGTTACCAGCTGGCCAATTTCTTATTCATCAATTGAAGTCCTGTCCAATGTCTCCTCACCTCAAGGGATTTTGTTTAACCAGTTTTAGCATCATTTTGACCAGCTGGCAACCTAGGTGGAAGCATGCTTTATAAATCTGTAACCCAAATAAACCTTGATTAAATGATCTAAAATGTGAAAGAGGAGGAAAAAAGATCATTGAGCTCAAATAAAAAGGAACAGCTGTTTACAGAGCATGCAAATGGATAAACGTCTGTACAGTATAAACAGACTGGACAGACAGACAACAGATATATAGACGGACAAGCATCCTACAAAATCAGAGTGCACTCAAATATATTTAGCCAATTTGAACTATAATAAATAGACTAGTTTGAATCTTTTTAATGATTAATTAATAGAGATCTCTTAAAATAAGAATAGCAGAAAGGAACCTAATTTATGGTTATTCTGAGATAGGTTGGTGAGGGGAAAAAAGAACATGAGTATGAACTGGTCCTCAGGACCAGCCTGTTTCCAAAGCAGGAATAGGGAGGGTGGATGGCCACTGAGTGCCCAACTGCCCAGCAGGCGTCCGTGTGCAATTACTGGGCGATCGGCCACCATGAGACAGGGAAGCACAGATGGCGACTGATTACCGTGAGACCCGCAACTAGATGGCTGCTGAAGACCATGTGGTGTGGGATCGCAAGATGGTGGTCAAATACCAAGTGGCCTGTTAGGTGGCTGAAAGACTCAGGACCCAGGATGGGGAGCCAGCAGAGGAAATGGTGACACAGGAGCAGGGGACAACAGAATAGATGGCTCAGGTGGGGGGACTGAGAAACTTGAGACTGGGGAGAAAGCCTAAGGGGAGGATTAGAGCCAGCAGGGGTGAGGAAGGGGAGAGGCACAGAGACTATGGCCGAGAAAGCTGTGGGATTTGGTCTTGGAGATGGAGGGGAGGAGCCGTAAAGACAGGAGCCGTCTAAGGGGAGGGTGGGGAGGAGTGAGAGATCCTGCTGGAGCAGAGCGAGCCAAGAGTATTCGGGCCATTATACAAGACAGAGTGGGAGAAGACATGGCCTCCAAGTGAAAAAGGCCTAAAAACGAAGGGTTTCTGCCAACTTGCCGCCATCGTGACAAAAGTATAAATAAAAGATCTGCTTTTTGGTTTTTGTAGTGTTCTCAAGGCCAAGGGCACTAAGGTTATGAGCCAGGCATTTAAGAAGTGTGTTTTTGTTTCGTGGAGGAGGGACAGGAAGTGGTCCCCATGACCGAATTATAAGAGAGCTGAGAGATCAACTTTGCCTCGGGACGTAAGAGCTTTAGCTCCCCCCAGGGAACGCGGAAGCTGTCCTGGGTCACAGCTATCAAAAGAGGTCGTCACCAGTTTTGAAAGTGTGACACGAAGGTCCCAACACATTTCATCCCTGCAGTCACCAAAGAGTATGGGGCAGGGTCCCAGGGAACAAAAAAATAACAGTTTTGGCTCAGGCTGTGCGGCCTAAGGAGCCTGAAAACTGCTATCTCTGTCCAAGGACAGCAACAGGTAGGTTTTCTGATGCAAGCTTGCGAATTTTAGGAATGGAAACAGAAAAGCCCAGATGGCGGCTCACCTGTGATGAGTGAGGAAGGTCGCTGTTGCATGTGGATTAGTGGTGGCAAGTAAACAGTCCCAGAGGAAAAAATAGGTGGTTCATAGGCAGGGGGCTAACCTGGGAGTGACTCCAGGAGCTGGTGCTCTGCTATCCGAGTCTCAAGGCTCCATAATGTTAGAGTCCCCTGGCGCAAGAGAGAAGCAAAGTATAAAACGAACAGCTTCCGTGAGTTGAGGACGTGGACGGGAGCACACAGCCCACGGCGCTGCGCTGTCTCCTTCTCCTGGACAGAGAGGCAGAGGGTGATGTGACCTCGGACTGCAGTGGATATTCATGCTGTCTGAGGAGCCGGTTGGGATTCTGTGTGCAGACAGGAAGGGGAGTTGCAGTTAGGGCCGAGGGAGCAGCAGGAAGCAGGCGTCCCGCTTTGGCCTCCTCCACGTCAGCCCACCGCCATCACGGTGCAGGAATTTATTCTAGGGCAGCACTCTTTCAGTAGCGTCTCAAACAGATTGATACCCAAAGCACAGCAAGTCCAGAAAACATTCTCGCATGTGCATGTGTGATGCATGTCTGTTTGCACATGTACATACTGTGTAAACAAACAGAAAAAAGTAGGTTCATAGGATTTTGCCAAAAATTTTAAAAAGATCTCTTTTTTTGAGACAGGGTTTTGCTCTGCTGTTCAGGCTGATCCCAAACGCATGAATTCCAGCAATCCCCATGCCTCATCCTTCCAAGTAGCTGGACTACAGGTATGTGCCCCCACACTTGGCTAAAAGTAACATTTGTGTTGCACACAACACCAGCAAAAAGTAAAAAGTATTTTGTGTGATACAGGACTTATAACCCAATTAAATAATGGGAAAATAATCAGAACAGAAATTTTTTTAAAAGAAAATCTGTGGGATGGCTCATAAGCCCCTAAAGAGATGTTTAACAACATCATTAGTCACTATGGAAATGTAAGTCAGAGCAACAATGAGACTGACATGACTCAGATAACAACAAGTGTCAGCAAGATTGTAGAGAAGCTGAAAACACCGCTGGGAATATAAAATAGTACAGTGATTTGGAAACCAGCAGTTTCAAAATCCAGTCCAGCAGTTCCTCAAAATATTAAACATTGACAAGAAATTACAAGTGCTTGCAAGACTATGGAGAAGGGGGAACTCTAACACTACGGGTGGGAATGTAAATTAGTGCAGCTATTACGGAAAACAGTGTAGAAGTTCCTTTAAAAACTAAAAATAGAATTTCGGAACGAGCCAGCAACCCCACTGCTGGGTGTGTATGCAGAGGAAGTGAAATGGGTCCCTCAGAGACATCTGTGCGCTCACGTCACCGCAGCAGCGTTGGCAGTAGCCGAGGTCTGCCGCAGCTGGGTGCGCGGCAGGGATGAGCGGGCGAGGAAACCGTGGCGTGAGACCACAGGGGAGCACGGCGGCCGGGCGAGGACGGGATCTTGTCGGTTTCCAACTGGACAAAACTGGAGGACATTGTGTGGTGTGAGAGGAGGCAGACCCCGAAAGACAGACGCTCCTCCCTCACTTGTGAACCTAGAATGTGACCGTGTGATGGAGAGGGGAACAGGACGTAGTGGCCAGTGACTGGGAAGGGAGGACCAAAGACAGGGCAAGCCGCTGGCCTGTGGCTCCACAGGTCTGAGGAGCTGGAGGGATAAGTGATGGTCGCACAGTAGGGCTACTCGGTAGCAGTGACATACACGGCAGCACCTCGGTTCACAAAAGCTTTTGTTTGCAAACAATTTGATTTGCGTGTAGAAGCATTTGGTAGAATTTTGTTTTTGTTTGCAAACTCTGCCCTGGATGATGAGCAGCTGCTGCCATCTTTCCCGCGTGAGCCGAAGGAGGAGGCCTCTTTTCCAGAGCTGTGGGCAGAATCAGGCTCATGAACCGAGGTACCACTGTACGTGCATATAGCTGGGAGAGGCGTTTGAATACTTGTGCCACAAAGAAATAAGTATAAGCCAGTTGAAGTGACACACACATGAGTCCCAGCTACTTGGAAGGCTGAGGCAGGATTGCTTGAGCCTAGGAGTTTGAGACCATCTTGGGCAGCAGAGAGACCCAGTCTCAAAAGCCAAACAAACAAACTAAAACAAAACGACTTTTTTTTGGTATAACATTTATTAGCAGAAGGGAAAATTTATTGGAGAAAAGGAATGGGGTGCAGGAATGGGGGAGGGGGGACAAGAAGAATTTCTGAGGGATGAGAGGGGTCCCAGATGGGTTGCCCACCTCTCAGAGGAAGTTTTACAGAACAAAATTCTGAGGCAGGTACCATGTGGGTCAAAATTATGATCAACCAATGAGATTACAAGTATGGTTGCTAATGGTAGTGAGGGCACGTGGGTGGCATCGTTAGCCTTGATCAGTATCTGAAGTCTTGGCCTTGTCTTTAGTCTTAGCAGTCTTAGTCCAAGTGGCAGAGGCTGGCCCCTAGTGGGATAATGAGAAATCTTAAAAGGGTGACACCAATCACCCCAGCCTCCTCATCCCTTAGGGAAGTCCCTAAATCTGGCCATTGTGACTTTAATCTTCAGATGCACCCCAGCCACAGTCCTGGTGCAGGCTCACCGCCCTCCCTGACCCCTCGGGGTCCAGCCGTGTCTGCCTGCCTCCCTAACTTAGCTGTCTATAATACTCCCCACTCTGAGGGGTGCCCCTGACCACGGGCAGGGGAGAAGGAACCTCGCTTCCATCTAGCTGCTTCGAGCTGAGAAGCCAGCGCAGGGGAAACGGCTGATCTGAGGGCCTCAGACAGAAGTCGTGCTAGGTTCAGCAGCGAGGAACTCTGTACAAGGTCAATCCGCTGGATCCTGGAGGAGGAGCCTGGCACATTTGTTGCTGGTTCCATCTGCACGATCACTTGGAGTTTGGCAGTCTCTCCTTCTCTGAGGCTCGGAGGGACTTTGTCAAATACATCAGTTCGTGTCTCCAGAAGTTGAAGAATTAATTCTAAGGAACAATAGAGGTTAAGAGTAGGAAAATTTACTGGAAAGAAATGGAGAAGAGGAGTAGCTCCTGAGAGATAGGAGGGGCCCCCAGTGGGTGGTCCAACATATATATTTATATGTTTATATATCATGCATATATATGAGATCATCATATCTTACTTCATGCATATGTACAATGATTATGTGTCATAAAAATCAATAATACTAAACTAAATAGGAACAGTAGACATGCACTTGCCAGGCAGTGAGGAGGTAAGCAGCCAGGGGTGGCCCAGGGTGTGAAGGAGCAGAGTGGGTAGAGCCGGCCATCTTGGGAGAGCGGTGGCCGGGGTGCCAGCCTGGGATGTGGAGAAGGTGTGGCCTTTGCAAGCCTCTGAGCAGTGGACAGCAGGACCAGGGCTGCTGGCCCTTGGAAGATAGCTGCAGGTGTGCCGGACAAACCTGGCAGGGCTGGCAGTGGTGGGTTGGTGTCAGCGGCCCTGACACCACCTAACGTGGGAGACAGAGCACGTGGGGGGCAGCAGCTTTGAGATGCGGGGACCCCTAGGAGCTGTGGGCCACTGGGGGCCGTGTGCAACAGTTGGGGCCACAGAGGGCTGCCCTTCTCCCCACATCCTGGCTCCTGAGGGCGGCTGCATTGCAGGGGAGCGCTGGGAGCAGAAGCATTTGAGGTGTTGTGGTGAGGGGCAGCTGGCTCATACAGGCCGAAGGGGCCAGCGGATGCTGGACACGGGGGCGTGCAGAGCTGCGAGCTGAGGTCAGAGTGGGAGGTGGAGGAGGACTTGGGAGGGAGGCGAGGAGGAGGGAGGGAGGGCGGTCCCGGTGTGAGAACAGCCACGGGCAGGGGAGCCGCACAAAGCTACGTCACACACAGAAATCTGACAACCTGAGTGACTGTAAACATGGTACGTCACAAACAAGATCTAAGTTTATTTATTTGATTTTAAGAGGTAAAGAGAAAAAAAGCAGGATACACATAGCAGTGAAACTGAGTTTCAGAACAGGTCAGTTGAGCGTTGCAGTAGTCGATACCTCATGTATTATCTTTGTAGTTGTGCAGAGCATGAGATACAGGCATGATACCGTGTCTAACAGTATTAGCACAAGACACTCCTTTTTTATTTTATTTTTTTAGTACCAGGGATCGAACTTATGATCTTGTGCTTGCCAGGCAGGAGCTTATGCCGCTGAGCTAAATCCTTGGCCCCCGAGACTCCTTTCAAGGAACTAAAAGGAGTCAGCTGTATAGCCATCTCATCCATCTTGTGTATTTTCTCCTTTTCCCTTTCCCCATCACAGTTTGTGTTTTCTTTTGAACAGTTTCTTCCCAATTTACAATATCCATTGTACATTTACACCCTATTTACTTGTTCATTTTTCACACTAGTGAGACAATATGATGTCTACACATGTTGGCCTGGTTAATTTCACTTATGAGTATGGTCTTGAGTTGCATGCGTTTACCTATAGAAGTCTCAAGTTTATCCTTCTTTATGGCTGAGTAGTAGTCCATTATATAAAAATACCACATCTTATTTATCTTTTCTTCAGTTGTTGGACTTCTGGGTTGTTTCCAAGATTTAGCCATTATACAATTGTGCTGCTATAAACATGGGTGTGCATATTTCACTGTAGTATGATGTTTTTAATTCTTCTGGGAAAATACTCAGAAGGGGAATAGCTGGGTGGAAGGGTCCTCTAGTCCCATTTTTGTGAGGATGCTCCACATTGATTTCCACAGTGGTTGCACCTGTCTGCATCCCAGCAACAGTGGAGAGGGGCTCCTTTTCTTCCCAGCCCCTCCAACATTTGTTATTGGTTGATTTTTTGATGACAGCCATTCTTTCTGCTGTGAGAGCTAAGTTCAATCCTATCAACAAGAATAAAAATGGGGGAAGTGGAAGTGGAGGAGGAGGAACGGGGAGGGGAGAGGATTATGTAAAGAATCGAGCTGTGTCATGTGCGGTCTCCCACTCCCAAGATGTTTGTGGACTGCAAGTACTGCAAACACATACTAATTAAAAACATTTAAAGAAGGAGGGAACGACCTCTGACCCTCTGTCCCTACAGTGAATCCAGTCAGGTGGCCCAAGCATTCACCACGGCCGGCTTGTGCTGGGTGACAGAGATGCAGACCCAGCCGGGGCGTGGTGGTGAGGCAGGAGGATCGCAGGGAGTTTAGGCCAGCCTGGGCTACACAGTAAGGTCTTGTCTCAAAAAGCCAAAGCCACAAATAAACAGAGTTGCAGACCCAAGAGGCCCTCTCCCGCTCTGGGCAGGGCTGTGGGGCAGAGCCATCCTGAGCAAGGCGTGGGGGCGCTGGGGCAGGCTTCCTAGACGAGGATGGGTGTGAAGCCTCTCATAGGTTCCTACGGACTTTTCTCAAAATTGGAAATCTTCAGGAGGAGATTTGGAGATAAGCAGCAGACAACAAGCTTCCAAGAATAGTCCTTACTGCCTTTCAACAAGTGTTTCTCCTTCTCCTGGTGCCTTTCGAGAGCTTTGGCTCAGGGTTGGGCAGCTTGGGTTCAGGTCTTGCTGCAGTGGCCATGGTCAAGCTACTTAGCTTTGTGGTGCCTCAGTGTCCCCGTTTGTGCGGTGGGCCCACCCCAGGGCTGTGTCGACTGTGATGACATCTGTGGGCCTCTTAGCAATCAGCCCGGGGTGGCCCAGGACCAACAAGGACAGCCGTGGGGTTTGCCTGCCCTGACGGCTGCGTTTTAAACAGGGCCTGTGGGTTCTGCAGCGTAGGTTCAAACAACCTGAGGTTTAAAATACTCAGAAAATGCTCAGAAAAGCTGCACCTGGCCTGAGCGTTCTCCCCAGACAACGCACCTCAGCAGCCATTTCTGCAGCAACATCGCTTCAGTACGTGATTCAGAAATGACTTAAAATGTAAGGTGGGTGCGCGGCTCATAGGCAAACCCTGCAGCGCTTTGTGTGAGGGACTCGGGTGTCTTCAGGGTCCCAGAACCGGATTCCCACTGAGGGAGGCCTGCAGGTGAGGACACTGGCCTCACTCTGGAGCGAGCGGAGGGGTCTGTGGCCTCCTGGAAGGCCCTGCTCAGAGCCCCTGTGTGGCTGCTTGGCCGCTTTCGTCATGCCCTTGCTGGAAATTTATCCTCCGCTAGTGCTGGGATATAAAGTGAGGCTTCGGTGTTGTCTAATTCTGACAATGGCAAGGAGATGACTGTGGGTTTGTTTTGTCAGGGCTGCTTCCCCTCGTGGCAATCAGCTGTGTTTATCCTTCAGCTCACTGCCCATGGGGAGCGTTTCCAGACTCTGCCGGGGAGCGAGACAGAGGCTCTGGCCTCCGCTTTCTCATTTCTCAAGAACATCATGAGTGCGGCCCCCACTGTGCAGCAAAGGCCGGTGTGTTCCGTGCTGCACCACAGGCAGGCTGTGTGTCTGCAGGCTGCCCGCACCGGCTGAGGCGGAGATGAGTGCAGATCCATCACCACTCTGGAACCAGCTCGAAGGAGGTCTGGGCGGCTGGAGCTGCAGCAGGACCCAGCAGGGCTGGTGGAGTCCGGACAAGGATTCCAGCTCAGCAAACGCAGCCAGCTAGGGCACGTCTCTGGAGGACGGGGACCGACAGTCCAAAAGAGGCGGAGGTGTTGGGGGGTGGGAGGAAAAGAGGGTGACAGGGCTGGACCTGGACCTGTCCTTCAGTCTCTCTTTTGTAGGGGGCTCTGAGGTGAGGAACCCCACTGTGCATTCCCCTTGTTTGAACAGGGGCGAGTCCTTGGCCTAGCAGGAGGGAGGGCGGGACAGCTGTGTCCCGGTTTATCTGCTGTCTCCTTTGCCCAAGGCCTGAGGAGGCTGCGAACTTCTGAGCTGGCTTCAAATTTAAAAGTCTTTGCACACGAGGAGTGGCTTACTCCACAAACAGAAAGTTGTGTCTGGTGAGCCATGTTCTCCCTGCTCAGGCGCCAGGAGACTCTGTAAGAAGCATGGCACGCGTATCATCAGCGGCCCCCTCTCCAGAGGCACCAAGTTTTAGTGGAAAAGTAAAATCCTCTCCTTAACATGAAACTTCTTGTGCTCAGGTTTCTCTTGTAAATCAGATCTCATTTGACTTCTCTTTTCCAGAAGTTTCTCAAAATATGTGGTCCACTAAGAGTACCCTTTTAGTATCCCCTACGGCCAGGGGTGTATTCATTAGGAAATGATGCTTTCTCCTGCCATTTCTCATCCTGAGAAAGGGGATAGGATATAAATATGACTTAACATCTCTGAGTCATTTAGCTTTAGAAATTTCACTGGGCCTGTAATCCCAACACTCAGGAGGCTGAGGCAGGAGGGTTGTTGTGAGTTTGAGGCCAGCCTGGGCTACATAGCAAGACTTCGTCTCAAAACAAAACAACAGCAGCAAAAAACCATCACAAAACAAAAAACAAAATCAAAATTGATCACCAAGATTTTGAGTAAAAGTACGGCTGTAGCATGGCAGATTATTATTATTTTTACTGACCAACTTTCTGGTTGTCTCAGGACCGCTTGCTGGATGCTCTGTGTTTGTCCACGGAGCCTGTGGTCTGCAGCCTGGCCTGCTAAGTCCTTGCCTAGACCTCAGCCATTTCTGAGCCCCTCTTCTGCTCTTGGCTCCTCCTCCTCGAGTAGGTACCCAAGTACTCTGGGCCTTTGGTGAGCACTGAATGCAGCCATCGGGGTGGGGACTGGCATCTGTGTTAGTTTCTAGGGCTGCTGTGAGGCATGGCTTCAAGTCACCTGCAGCAAATGGTGGCTGTGCCCCTGCCCAAAGCTCTGGGGCCTGTAAGTTCAAAATGGAGGTGGCAGCAGGTGCGCGCTTCTGCAGGGACAGGAGGGGCCGTGCTGTGCTTTTCTTCCAGCATTTGGTTCTTCCTGGCAAGTCCTGGGGCTGCTTGATCCGTAGACACTGAGCCTGAGCTCCTGCAGGCACTAGATGTCCTCTCTCTGTGTCCTTTGTCCTCTTCTTCCGGAGTCTGCAGTCCTAGCAGCCCGAGGGCCACTGTACTGCAGGGTGACCTCACCTTAACCACTGACCTCTGCGGTGACCACAGAGTCACAGTGTGAAGTTTTAGGAAGCACATGAACTGGGGGCTTAGAGTTTGTGTTGATGTTGCTGAGTCCCCCGTCGTGTCCCCTGTCCCCAGGGGATTATCCAGGATGCCCTGTGGGTACCAAACTCTGTCCCTGTGAGCAGCGGCACAGTATTGTCACAGTCTTCACGGCCCTCTGTGGCTTTAGGGACTCGCTAGATAGCTTCCGGTGCCCACTGTAATGGAAAGGCCGCGTAATATTATATGCCTACCACACTGTGTAGGAGCAGCAGTTGAAATGTCTGTGCGCATCTCATACATGGGGAATTTCCCCCAAATATTTCCCACAGGTGTAGAAGAGGTGGGTGCAGCATCCACAGCTCTGGAGAGCAGACTGTGTTGGAGGACAAGGTGGTCTCTGTATTCTTGATGTACTCCTTTTTTCATATGACCCCCAGTTTACTCTGGGTTTTTTTTTTATCTGTATCAAAACTTTACCTGTTTATTTTTTGCAGTGCTGGGGGTCAAACCCATTGTCCCATGCATTCGAGGCAGGCGCTTTACCACTGAACCACACCCCAATTCCCCACTCACCTGTTTCATTTGGAGCAGTTTTTCTGGTGTTTATGTGAATGACATAGTTTCTTTTGTTACCTAATCTAGCCATTATCATTTCTATTTCCTATAACAAGTGATAGGAAAGCAATTTGATTTGAGCATAAGTTTGATCAGTCACGGAGTTGCTCTGATCTGGATACCGGACTCCGCGGCACAGGCTGACTCTGGATGCGGGGCCGGCACAGCCGCACGGGGGACCATGCAGGGAGGGAGCCGACCTGCACTGGCCACCGCTGTGGCCCTTCCTGTCACTCTTGGCCTTCAGTGGGGTCGTCTTGAGTGAGCTCTGCTGTTTGGCCTAGAAGACACCTGGAAAGTGCTCTGCGGGTCTGAGAAATGTGAGGTTCTCCTTGGCTGTCAATCTGATAGGCTTGAGAAATGCCGGGTGGCAGAGGCGGCGAATGCTTTGGAGATCAGTGCCCAGGCTGATGTTCCACGCAGTGCGACACTGCACATAAACCTGCAAAGTGAGGCTTTAGGTTAGAGAAAGCACCATGGCATCTCGGCTTTGGCACCGAGGGTGGGCTCCGTGCCCCTGCTTCAGCCGTGTGCCATCCGTTCCACCGTGGGCCTGGGGGTCTGGGTGGGGCGTGGGACCTGGCGCCCGGTCTGGTCCTCGCTGCTCTGGCCCTCCCTCTGCTTCCTGGATGCCGTGAGAGGAGCAGCTTTCTCCTCCACATCCTCTGCTGAGACAGCCCTGATCTGGAAACTGTGAGCAGAGAAGCCTTTCCTGTTTCAGCTGTTGGTGGCAGGAATTTCATCCCAGCTATGGAAAAATGACTTTCTGGGGACGATGGTGCCTCTAATAATCCCAGGACTCAGGAGGCTGAGGCAGGAGGATTGCTTTGGGCTACATAGTGAGTTCAAGGTCAATCGGAACTATAAAAAAAGATCCTGTTAAAGAAAGAAACCCCTGAAGAAAGGTGACTCATATGGACAGTGAGACGGGCCTGGAGCTGTGCTCAGGCACTAGCACCAGGGTCGTGGGGGAGCATTTCCTGTTCATTAGTGCAGATAATTTGCACAAGCAGTGTTCAGGGCCCTCAGGACACATCAGTGATCAAGAGGAAAGTGATTCCTGGCTGTGGAGCTCGCATTTCCATGGGGAAGACAGGTAATGAACCAGAAATACGGCTGATCAGTGAGTCCTCTCATGTGCCAGGGTGTGATTGGTGCTACGGAGAAAGACACAGAAGGTAGAGTAAGGGAGAAGGGTTTTGGTGCCCTTGAGAAGGTCAGGCTTGGCACAACCTGGAGGAGAGGAAGGACTTGGCCTGGTGGGGTTCTGGGCAAAGGGAAGAGACCCGCCCTGTGCCCAGGCTTGGAAAATTCAGGACGTGAGCTGCCAATGTGACTAGGGACATAAGCCAGGCAGTGCGCAGGCATGGCACCGCTGAGATCGGGTGGCAGGTCATGGCAGGTCCTCAGCAGAAATGGGGAGGCAGTGGTCAGCGGGCAGGGCAGGCGGGGAGAAGCAGAGAGGAGGCGATGGTGTCCCCCAGGTAAGAGGCAGGAGGAGGAGGATGTCAGGAAGTGAAAGTGGTTCCAAGGTGGAGGCTGCAGAGTTTCCCGCAGGGCTGGGCAGGGACGGGCGGGCAAGGGGAAGGAAGATGGGGTGGTCAGTGGGAGCCCCCAGGCGGTGGAGCGCACATGTTGGGGCGTCTGGCTGGTCACAGAGGCGGGCCTGGGCCTGTGTCCCATCCCTGGCCCCCTCCTCTCTGGCACTGCCCTCTGCTCTGCCTCCGGGCCACTGTGCCCAGGCAGCTCTGCTCCTAGCCCTCACCATGCTGTCCTGGCCCTGGAGCCAGGGGAGCTCGGTCAGGGTGGCAGTTCTTCTCCTTTAACTCGTGGCATGTGGTGTTGTGTCCCAGCCATGGGAAGGGACGAAAATAGAAGGTTTCGCCCTCCATGGAGAGGCAGAAGAGGATGAGAGCAGGTCGGCAGGGGGGAGAGCAGGACCCAGTGTTGGACACATTTCACTTGCATTGGCGACGAGATGTCCAGGAGCTGTCAGGGAGTGTGACGTGGGCTTGGGGGAAAGGACTGGCCAAGGGGCTGAGCCTGGAAAGGAGAAGTCTGTGGGTAGCAGCGTTTGGTGCCAGGAGCAGAAAGCCCCCGGGATGGGGGCAGCCAGAGGAGAGAAGAGGGCTGAGGACGCAGAGAAAGACCCAGCCAAGACTGGGGAAGGACGGAGCCAGGAGCGGCTGTCCTGCGTTGGCTCCCACTGAGAGAGACATCCATGGTGACACTGACGGGGGCTGCCACCTTGGCGAAGTGCTGTGGCGGGGAGGGGAGCCGCGTGGTCAGGCGCCATCCCGGGACTGACTAGGGCTTTGGTTTGGCCAGGGGGGAAGAAGGGCATGGACAGGACAGTGGGGCTTAGCGGATAATGCCAGGGTTGAAGCTGGGGCAGGAGAGAGTGTGGGTCTGACCGATGGACCAGAGGCCCCGGGAAGGGGCTTTGACCTGGGTCATGCAAAAGCAACGTGAAAGAGGGGACAGCGGTGCTGGAGGTGCTGCCTGCGAGTGTCCTCCGTGTGTGCTGGGCGGTTCTGCGGCTCCTGGAGAGCTGGAGTGCGGAGCCCAGGAGCGGGAAGACGGCCTAGACACGCTGATCATGAGTCAGGCAGGGTTAGCTCTGCAGAGTGGCCAGTTAGCTGGACGCTGTGGGCCCCTGCAGGAAAGAGGAGTGACGATGAGGGAGCAGGGCAGCACAGGAGAGGGGCATCTTAGTGATGCTCTCGTTGCTGACACAAAATACCGGATGCCCAGAGCCAAAGGGGAGAAGGTTTGTAGCTCAGAGTTTGTGGAGGTTTCAGTCCATCTCAGCTGGCTCCAAGGCAGGGAGGCCATGGCAGAGCAGCAGCTGTTTAAGGTGGCAGAATTCAGCAGAAGCGCCAAGAGAGACCGGTCGCTTTCATTCATCTTACCCAGACTACTGGGACTAGGATGGTGCCAACCCAATTTGTGGACTCACCCCATGGATTAATCCTAGCATTGAACCAAGAGTCAGTCACACAATGTGGATTCAGCCACCTTTGAAAAAGCCCGAAAAATCCACATCTAAAGCTGCGTGAGGCTTTGAGGGCACATCTAGACACACACCAGAGCAAGGCAGAGGGAAAGCTGCAGGTTTCCAGGGCAGGAGAGAGGACGGCCTGGGCTGCTGTGGTCGGCTGCAGGGAGTCCTTGAGAAAGTGCCAGCAGAGCGAGAGGCCCCACGTGGGCGTGGGCGGGGTTTGAGGGCCACCTCTTGAGGCCCAAGGCAGGGGGAGCCAGCAGGTGGGCTGCCTGTGGGCAGCAGGTCTGGGGAGGGGCCCAGGGAGCTCTGAGGCCACCTGCAGCCTGACTGTGGGGAGAGGGCAGAGGGGAGCAGCCTGCCCTCACAGGATCGGCTGTGGAGCCCCGGTGTTCTGGAGGTGTTAGAAATGTTGCTTCTGGGCTGGGCCCTGGTGGTCCTCTCCCCTGCCCTGTGGCTGCCCATCTGCTGGGCCTGGCCTCTCCCTGTCCTGGCTCTCAGGGGCTTCCTGCCCTCCCTCACCACTTGCACCCTGCTGGTTCTCTATGCCCTGCTGCAGATCATGTCAGGCTCAGCTCTTTGACGGTACCATCAGACCTCAGTTTCCTTTTGGGCAGCACAGGAGGCAAATCCAGGATCCCTGGGGCGAAGGGTGCTGCAGGACAGTGCTGGGATCCAGCCTCCTGCTCCTCTGCAGTGCCCATGCAGTCCGTGCTCAGCATGCGCCTGATCGTGCCCGCCCTTCACATTTCTCTGATGGATTTATTTGCGCTCATTTGCATAAGAAATACCACGCTCCCATCCTAATGAGCAGGCCCATCTGGTGTGCAAGCCTCCTCCCTGCTCCCTTCTCTGTCTCCAGGCCCAGTGGCTGGGGTAGTGAGGCTGTGCCTTCCAGGGTCCAGACGGGGCTGTCCCGAGCAGGCTCTCCATGAACCGCCTGGGCCCGGCTGCAACCTGCGCTGTGGCCCATCTGCTCTGTGTGCCCATCTGTGTGCATGGCCTGGGCTGGCCCTGTGCCTCCCGTACTGTCCTGGCTGGACCAGAGTGTGGCGGCCACCACAGGAAGTGTTTCAGAGTCGCGCTGGGAAGTCAGCCTCATAGCTACACGGAGGGGTCCCCCAGAGCCCTGGCTGTGAGGCACCCTGCAAGGGTGCACGAGAGGCAGCACCTCAGAGAACGTGCAAATGTGCACCCGGTGCCCCTGCCAGGGAGACAGAGCGAGGTGGCCCGAGGGCTGCCCGCCTTTCTTCCCGCGTGCCCACAGCAGGCGCAGGGCTGCAGGAGAGACTGACGGCTCAGAGCCTTCCTGTCTCAGCGCTTTTCTGAGTCAGGTTTTACATTTAGAGTCTGAGCAGCCTGGAGGGAGGCGCCTGATGTGCAGTGCACAGTCCACGGTTCTCGGCCGTGCACCATGATGCTCACCAGCACTCGGGCGGTTTCTGTGTCCTGTGCTCCGACGCTCTGACACCGCCTGGCACTCTGCTGGCCAGGCCAGCGCCCAGGGATGGCTCCATGGGGAGCACGCAGGCCGCTTGCCTGTGATGCTTTTCTTGGACGAAGCAGCCCATCCATAGCCCCTGTGGAACTCCAGACCAATGGACATTCTCCTGGCAGTCCATTACTCGTGGGTCAAGTACTGGACAGCTGTCTGCCCATGTGCCTCAGAGCTCATGCTGTTGTGCAAGCAGTAACCTCACGAGCTTTGCCACCTGTGCCCTCTTGGGAAACCCAGGAGGAGGCTCCAGCCTGGGGCTTCCCCCTCCTGTAATTGACAAGCTCTTCCCACACAGGCAGCGGTTCCCTGCTTATTATCTTCCTACACCAAGTTACAGCAAATTGTCAGGTGCATTCCAAGGCTCTCCTGAGTCCTGCATGTGCAAAGGCCCTGTGGCAGAACTGTGCTCCCTGAAGGTACAGCAAGTGATCCAGGAGGCTGGAGGAGAGAGAGAGAGAGAGTGTGTGTGTGTGTGTGTGTGTGTGCACAGTCACGTGGCCCTAGGCTGGTTATTTATCCACACGAGTCTCCATTTCTCCTCTGTGCAGTAGGGGCAATAACAGCTCCTGCCTGGTGAGACTACCGAGTGAGACTACAAAGCTGTTGTCTGCTGCCCCCAGCACCTGGCAAGCCCTCAGGAGAGGAAGGCTGTGGCTGCAGTATCTTCTCAAGGTTCTCGGAGGGTCATCGCAGTTCTCACTGAAGACCAGTGATTGCAGGTGGTCTCTGACACTTTGTTTAGCTTCCATAGATTTGGCTTTTTTTCTTTTTTAAAAAAGAATTAGCTGCAAACTTTCAAACCTTGGAAAGTGTCTTAGAAAACTTGGAGTTCTGTTTTTCCTGGCAGATCCCAGAGCTGGCCACCTCCCAGAGCTCCCAGAGCTGGTGCCTGGGGAGATCGTGGCGGGGCCCTCCTCTGCTCCATTGTCTCCCTGGCAGGCTTCCCGCCCTGTGGCCCTCTCTGGACTCTGAATCCACAGAGCCCTCAGGCCCTGGACTCCACACACGGCTTGCTCTAGCAGTTCCAGGGCCTGGGCGGGTCCACAGAGGCCCCGGTGCCCAGCGCGGGAGCCGTTCTCCCTCGGGCTCCGTGGTTCTCGGGGTTTGTGCCCTCGCCCGTGGGCCTGTGGAAGCTTGCGCTCCCCACTGGGCTGACATTTCCCAGCCTGCTGGCGCCAGCCTCGGAGCTGGGTGGTGGCCCCCCAGGTGCCAGCAGTACTGCTTTGCGGCCCCAGTTTCCAGGGAGTCACTTCACTTCAGAACGTCCTTGCCAAAGCAGGAACGTGACGCACGTTATTAAGTCTTGGCCATGAGTGTTTTGTGTATTTTGTGTCACGAAGTGGGAAATCCATATAAAACACTGGCCCTGTTTTCCAGAGGGTGACAGCTGCCTTGAAGGAACGCTCTTCCACGGTTGTTAGAGTTGCCAGCTGAACTAGCCACTTTCATCACGGAATATAGGTGTGCGTGTGCGTGTGTGTATGGCGAGGCTCAGAGGAGCGCGGCCTGTGAAAAGCGGCATCTAGCCACTAGACAGAGTGCCCCTTGGAAGGCACTGAGCACTCTTGGGGCCCCACGCAGGCGCCCACAGCAGTGTTGTCAGACCACGGGTGAGCCTGGCCCTCGCCCTTCTCAGGCTTCCCGCGTGGTTACGAGTTCTCTTTGTTCTTTCTGAGTGCTCTCAGGTTTTGCTGGCCTGCCACGAGATCTGCTGTGAGTCCTTTACCAGAGCTGGGCTGAAGCTGGCCCTGTGCCCAGAGCTATGAAGTAAATAAACCTCTTTTCTGTATAAAACCCCTAGCATTAGGTATTTTGTTATGGTTACAGATAAAACCCAGGCTATATGTCTATATCTACTATATGTTTTTTTTTCTTTCTCCCAGAATTGTGTTCATAGTGAGTAGCTTTAGAGTCAAGGTGTAGTCTGTTGTCCCGGGACAAAGGATAGACTTGCTTGCTATATACTGAAGAGAGATGGATCCTGTAGCTGCTTCAGTTGCAACACAGACCCACTGGATGCATCTATTTGGGCTTCTTCATGTCACCCCCCTGTGACTTAGGGGCCGAGGGGCCTGGTCAGACAGACTGAGGCTCCCTGGCAAGCTTGCTGTGAGTGGTAATCTCCAGTCTCTGACGCAGGGATCTCTTATGCTTTGCCAGCATCCATGCCATGGTAGCTTGCAGACAGGGTAAGATCAAATCCCAGTCTGGCACAGGGAACACATTCAGGTTGAGTCCTTGAAGGACGAAGGTTCCACTCAAAGTACAGGAAAGAAACTCGAAGTTTCAAGGAGCCGTGTACAAATCTGCAACCAGCAGGGATGGTGTTGGGGAGAAGCTTCGGTGGAACAGGGGCTGGCACCTGCACACCCGGGGGCAGAGCCTGCTCGGGTTTGCACTGGGCCTGGCTCCCGTGGTGCTGGACCCAGGCCTGGGCCCGGGAAGCACCACTGCTCCAGGTCTGTGGCTCCGTCAGCAAGAAGATGGGTAATTATCTGAAAGGCACTACACCATCCTTTCAGTCTAATTGTGTCCTGCAGGAGTCCACCGTGTCTCCTGCTTTAGCTGACCACAGTCCCAGCAGACCAGAGACAGACATGGAGATAGGAACTCGCTGTCTTCTCTTAACTCAAGCATTAAAAAGATTTGCAAAACTGTCAAACAATGCCACTCTTCTCCTCTGTTATTTTTTGGAAAAGAGTTCTTTCCCTTTATTAAAAAATGTGTTACTTATATAAGCATGCAATGGCCTCCTAGTGTTATTTTAAAATTAGGTAATGAACAAATATTTTTAAAATGTCTCAGTTTAAAATGATAATGTTGTGAACATTGATAGCTGTAACCCACACAAACAAGCACTCTTTGGGGTTCTCAATAATTTTCAGAGTATAAGTGGGGTTCTGAGATCAAAAACTTGAAGACAATCTAAATATGTAACAGTTCTAAATCAAGCTAATGAATTGGTAAATATGCTGCTGACTCCAACCATGAAAACTACTCCATTAAAATGGCATTATCCAAATTTTAGATTTTGGGATTCCACCGAAGTCTGTGCTGGATGGTGGTGGCAGAGGCTTTTGGCCTCTGTCATCCTGGGCTCCATCAGTGCCTGGGATTGGCTGTTTCTCGGTCCCCCTCTCAGACCTAGTGGTGGTGTGCTCCACCCTTTGGGACAGATCCATGAAAAGGCCTGCTCAGGGTCCTGGAGGTGAACTTGGGTCTGGTCAGGGATGTGGGGGGCCTGAGCACCCAGATCATGATCCTTAGAGTGTGAGGTTGGTTCCAAAGAGCCACCTCCCCTTGACCCAGTGGGCTCCTTGTCCCATCCCACGAGGGGGAACAGGCTACAAGTAGCCCTGAGAGGAAGGTCCCCAGGGGGTCGCTCCCCCAAAGGCTGTGCTCTGGTTTGGATTTCACATGTCCTCCAGAAGTCTGTGTTAACAGACTGGACCCCCGTGGGAGCTCCTGGGAGATGGCAGAACTTCAGGAGGTGGCCCAGAGGAAGGTCTTTAGGCTATGGGGGCGTGTCCTTAAGAAGGACTGTGGCACTGATGACTTCCTTTTGCTTCTTGGTCATGAGGTAGACAGTTTTGTTCCGTGATATGCTCCTGCCATGAAACATTGCCTTAGTGTGGTCCAAAAAGCAACTGGCCCAATTGATTATGGCCAGAAACTCCGAAGGGCTGTTTTGGGGCTCACAGTCATTCTAAGAGCTGCGATTTCTTTGGTGTTGAGACCCTTACGGTCCTCACACTGTGTGGATTTAGCTGGCTGGTTAAAAAAGAGGGGAAATTTTTTTAATTGAACAGAAATATTTATGAAAACTTGTTTCTTAAATTATGTTGCTATCTCTTTGGCACAGGAAGCAAGGGAGACAGGCGCATACTAAATAGGAAAATAAAACTTTCTTTCCTGCTAAGCATCTTTCATATTTCTCAGAGATTTTATGTAGATAGTATATATATATATACATTGTACATATAATTAATCAGTTACATATCAAAGTACATTTTTAAAGAGTACAAGCAACAGCAGTTTCAGAAAGAAGTCTGCAAGTATAATATTTTTGGGTGGCCGTTATCAAATCACTCCCACTGATTTTGCCAGATTTTCTTAAGAATGTTACACGGTATGTGCGGGCTCAGAGGGCAGCAACCCTGTCAGCGCTGTCTGGCACATTCTGTTAAAGTTAAAAAATAATTTTGAAACCTGTTATGAAGAATTCACAGTAGGTAAAAACAGGGAAGTGAAACACATGGTTCTATCTACAAAAAGCCTGCTTTCTCTTAAGAGAAATTCATCCATCCATCCTTCCACGAGTCCATGCCTTCATCTGCCACATAACCATCCACCTGTCTTTTTAGTCTGTCGATCCCTCCTTCAGTTTATTCATCCAGCCACACTCGGACGTTGGTGTAAAGCTTTTGTATAATGGGCCTAAGTGGTGAGATGGTAAACGTTACGGGGAGTGGGGCGTTGTTGGTGCCTGGCACCTGGCATTGACAGCTGTGTGAAGGCAGTCAAGGCGGGTAGCATAGTGGGGCGAGGGGCTGCTCCCTTGGTCACGTGGGCAACAGTGAATTCTTAGTTCATCAGAACAAGTCTCCCCAGTGGGCCAGCAATGGAAGCCTCTCATGCAGACCACACAGTGAACAGTGGGTTTTCACTTGCGATGAGGCTTGACTGCGTGTGTGCATGCGTGCGTGCGTCGTGCATGTGTGTGAGTGTGTGTGTGTTTGTGTGTGTTTTACTGGGGAGAGACCCAGGGCCTTCTCACTGAGCTACATCTCCAGTGTTTCCATATTTTTTATTTCAGGACGAAGTCTCTCCAAGTTGCCAGTTGCCCAGGCTGGCCTCAAACTTGTGATCCTCCTGCCTCAGCCGCTCAGAATGCTGGAATTCCAGTGCCGGCCACCGCCCCAGGTGTCTGTGGGTGTTCTTGAGTGAAAAATTTGCATCCTAGATTTTTAGGGGAGATGCTACTACTCCCATTGTTTTCTTTGCCAACAGAAGCATCCCGAGCCGGTGCAGCAGATGAGGAGCTAACAGCTCTTTCTGCACAGGCCCACGGCAGGCCGAGCTGGGTCCCCTGCCACTCACAGTGGTGCACAGGGCAGAGTGAGGGTCAGACACCTTGGAACAGGATAAACACACAGATGGGCCAAGCTGGAGGAGCAAGTCCACCCCTGGGGCGGAGGAGCTCAGTAATCAGAGCAGAATGTTTGAGGAAGGGGGTCCTGAAAGAAGGAAGCCAGTCAGGGACGGGCACCTCCGGGGCTGCGGGCCCTTAGGGCTGCTCACCAGCAGGACTCCCATCTGGGACCACTGCCTCCCCTTTAGCCAGGCCAGTCTTGAGTCTCCCTGCGCCCCGCCCGCTGGGAATAGGCTGGCCTGGGTTACTCTTCGGGTTGGGGTGCATTTTTGCACCAGCTGTAAAGACAGCGCCTCACACAGGTGGCATCCAGGAGGCCAGGCCCTTGCCCTCTTGCAGCATCCCAGGCACCGGCGAAGCCAGGCTGGGACCTCTCATCGCCGACAGTGGCCCTAACCCTGGCTGCAGTTCTCTGAGATGGGGACCAGAGCCGACTGCAGTCTCTTGCTGCTTAGTATTTACCGAGTAAAAGCCATTGCCCTGGAGACACCCGGTTTATTGACACTGAGAGATGGAGGCTGACTGTCTGGTCTGCAGATTTGCACAGAAATCTTCTGTGTTTCTGAGCAGAGAGCTGGAGAGAAGCAGTCTATGTGGACCTGGAGCTCAGCACAGGGGGTCCAGCCCTCCAACCTGGTCCGGTGAGGCAGTGGGCACAGCGCCCGCCCGGGATGTGGAGGCTGCTGTATCCAGGAGCTGTCTTCCTCCAGCGTCCTGGGTCCAGATCCTCCCTCCCCTGGGGGTGGTGTGGGGATGCCTTGGGCCCCTGGCCTGGGCTGCTGCTTTAGACCTGGTGGTTGGAGCCCTGACAGGGCCCTTAGGTCACTCCATAGTTTGGAGTGCCTTCCTTAAAAGTTTTCAAGTCCCCCTCTGGTCTCGGGGACAGCCAGGATGGGCCTGGGCACCCCCAAGATTGTGGGCCCGAGTGGTCTTCACTAGGCACTGTCTGATCCTGCACTCTGGGTGTGAGGTTGACCTTGTACTTAAAGGAATTCTGGGACTCAGGTCAAAGGTGATTCTGAGCACCAGTGGTTCCAGGGATGGTGGCCCAGGGAGTAGTTGGTTCCCGCTGACTGCTATGGTCTTCCTTTTAGGGAGCCAAGCTGCTAGAATGGTGGTGACAGCTTGGGGCTCACACCAAGCTGATTTTGGGTGACCTCTATTTGCATAACAGAGGCCACAGAAAAGGGTCCACACATCTGAGGAGCCTCATCTTGCAGTGATGCAAGTTATCAGCTTGGTGCCCGTGGACAGATCACAGCTTCCCATGCAGCCTCTGGGCGGCCGATTGGCCTTGTGCTTGGCTTCCGGCTGCTGTGACCATGACCTGACTGGCGAGCCGTCTGGGTCTCCTCCAGTGCTGTGCAGCAGTGCAGAGGGACCCCAGGGGTTCCTAGTGAGCTCCACTCCTCCTAGGGCCTCTGTACTCCTCCGTTCCAGGAGGTCCTCTAGCTCTGTGTGTCCAGCAAGGAGGGACCGGGTCAGTGATCCAGGGCCTCATCTGCCATGTCCCAGTGTCCAGTCTGCCCTCCAACCTGGGCTGCTCCCCCGTGCAGCTGTCTATGGGTGGCTGCCTGTCCCCTTGGCCAGCCCTGCCCCAGACAGAGACGTCTGTGGGGACTCATTTCATGCCTACAGGATGAGGGATGCAGGGTGGTGGCTGGGACTTAGAGACTTCATATTGGTGACAGATGCTTCCTCTCAGACAGCAGATAAAGGTCAGACCTAAATTCCAGAATAAAAACATCCACTTATCTGGAAAATGTCAGAAAGAAGGACGGTGCCCTTTGCTGAGGGAGCCCGCGTGCAGGGCCAGACGTCTGTGCTGGGGATGTGGGGCTCCTCGCTCGCTTCCTGGAGGAGGGAGCCTGGGCGCCCCCACTGCAGGTCCAGCCTGGGCTGGAGCACGTGCAGGCCCTGGCTTGTGTCCCCTTTCTCTGACACCTGGACCCTGCTCAGGGCCTGCAGCAGGAAGGGCACGAGCACAGACACTGCCAGGCTGCTCTGCCTGCTTCACCCATGTGGCAAACAGTGAACTTCACGATGAAGCCTGGCTTTTTGGCCTGTGAGGACACCTGTCCTCCCCACCTGATCATGGACCGGAACCAGAGAGAAGCAGCCCCTTGAAGGGCCCACCATCTCCAGTGCTCTGTCCTGCTCCCTGTGGAGCCCTGGTGGGTGTGGAATTGGGGCCTTGTACAGTGGCCTCCCCCTGGCCAGCCCGGCTCCTTGCAGCTGCCAATGCTTGCAAATGGCCCAAAGGTGTCCCCTCAGACTCCCGTGCTGGAAGCTGGGTCTCCATGCGGCAGTGAGGGGCTGGTGAAAGCCGTGAAGGTGAGCAGGGCTTGGAGAGCGATGGACGCTTTTCTCCCAGGAATGCGAATCTCTTGGGGTTGTGTCCCTGGCTTCCTGTCTCATTCTGCATCCTCTCTCACACAGGTGTTCTCATTGCAATGGCACCGCCGCATCATGATGCAGCAACAAGACCCTCTCTCTCCAGGGCTGTGCAGAGGGAGTCACAAGTGCGAGCCAATCAACCTCTTTTCTTTACGTATCACCAGTTTCAGGTATTTTCTTATAGCAACCCCCCAAATGACGAAGAGCCAAGGGGTTCTTCACGGCTCTGCAGCAGCCCCTTCCGCGTCCCTCAGTCTACACATGGGCCTGATCTGGAGTATGCTGGAAGCTTCTCTCCTGCCACAGAACCAGGAAAATCCAAATGAGGGACGGGGCAGCTTGCCGGAGGCTCTGGCTTGCCCCCAGGGTCTGTGCCAGGCTCTAACAGAGGTGGAATATGGTGTCCTTGGGTGTAACACTGGCTGCCTGAGTGTCCCATCTCAGGGCTGGCCTCCTGGAGCCCTGGCAGCGTCTCTGGGGACTCCCTGAACGTGGGTGCCCAGGTTGAGCTCAGAGGCAGCCTAAATTCCTGGTGCTCCAGGGAGGGAAGTGAATGGGATCAGCAGGGACCAGGGTCCTGCACAGGACAGGCCCTGTGCATGGGTGGTGGTGCCACCTGGCCCATGGTGGCAGCCCTTGGGAAAAACGCACTTCAGTGGATGTTGTGGCCGACCCAGGAGAGACTAAGCAGGGCTTGGGGTGCTGTTCCGGTAGGCAGGGTCCAGCCACTGCCACCAAGTCCACCTCAGATGCCTGATTCCTCCATCATCCACCCCACGGGAATCCCAGGACTATGAGGACGCCGTGGAGAGGGTGTTAAACCTGTCCACTGGGTCACTGAACAAGAAAGACACATTTCCTCCATCACGTGTGTGGCTTCATGCAATAAAATTCAAACATCAAGCTGATGTGAGAGGCATGTCCTCAATCCCCGAGGACGGGAGAGGCCCGTGTGCATCCTACAGGCAAGCTGTGCCTGTGTGTGCAGCCTCGCAGGGGTCCCTGCTCACTGGAGGCTTTACCTTTCATAATTTCGATCTCTATGGTCAACTGTGGCTTAAACAAAATAAATAAAGGAAAATTCCAGGAATAATTCATCAGCTTGAAGTTGTGTGGTGGGTTGAGAGTGTGAAGGCTGGTGCACTGTCTGCCTTCGTGTCATGTGAGGTTCCTGCCCACTACGCTCGCAGGAGTGCTTCTGACTGTCGGACTGATTGCTGCACAATTGCTGCTCGTGTCCACCTGACTGGGAGCACAGGGCAGCCACAGCATCGATGGGAGATTTCCAGCGAGGCTAACAGCGTCTCCCTCCAGTGAGGTTTACCTCAGGTCTGCATGCGCAGGAAAGCGCAGCTGCAGGACTCAGTGCCAGGCTGACCCTGGGCCCTGGGCCTCCCCGTCCCTGGGGCGTAGCATAGGCTGCTTGTGCCAGGCTGACCCTGGGCTCTGGGCCTCCCCGCCCCTGGGGCGTAGCATAGGCTGCTTCACTGCATGCACAGGACGGCTTTCTAGCACAGGCTGCGTTTTTATTTTCATTTCACGGGCAAGGAATGGGGGGGGGATTAGTCACCTTCCCAAGGCCCCTCCGCTAAGGGATCTGCTGAGGCCCCACGAGGCCCCACAAGGCCCCGAGGCTGGGCAGCGAGGGGCTGGGACTTCAGGCGGGCCCACCCCCGGGTGCTGAGCGCAGACCCGGGCCTGAGTTCGCCTTCGGGGCTCCTCGCTGTCCCCTCAGGACATCACGTCAGAGGTCACGCGAGCAGCTGGGTTGATGAGATTTGCGTTTATCTCCTGTCTGAATTATTCATACTTCACCTTCCCTTTCCCAGGAATAATTTAATAATGCACAGAAGCAGGAGGGCGCTGGGTGACACCACTTGCAGTCTCACCGGGAACCGTGTCTGCTGCCACGCAGCCCGAAGCCCCAGGGCCTGCAGCCTCTGTGTCCCTGGGCCCGCGCTTCCCGGGGGCTGTGCAGGCTGTGCCGCTCCGTAGTGTGTGGCCGGGCCCTCTGGAGCTCGCCACGGTGACAGTGTGCCTGGTGTAGCACCTGGACATGGGCCTCCCCGCCCACACACCCCCCTGAGCCCCAGTACCTGCTTGCCGTATTTGGCTTCAGTGCACAAAGCCACTAAGATCCCGGCTTGGAGGCCCTGCAGGCTCGGCCCCTGGATCAGCCCCCCCCCAGTCAGCCAGCCCCTGTTGGACCCCTGTGCCCACACACACACTGGAGAGGCAGACACTGACCTTCCCACTGCAACCCTGAGCTCCCCCAGCTACTCCTGTGTCCCCACCTGTAGCATCAAAGGTCAGAGGCCCTGCACACGCACCTTGCGTGTCACCTGGGGGACCCGAGTCCCTTCCTCGGGGGGAGCACCCATCCCAGTCCTGGCTGAGGCCAGAGCCCTCTGTTCCCAGGGTGCCCAGCCAGCCGGGCCGGGCTCTCCATGGGCCTTGGGGAGCAGAGGTGGCCACGGGAGCTAAGCGGGCCTTGGTGATCGTCCTGACTGGCGCCCTGCACCAAGCTCTCTGCAGGGCACAGCACCGACTCTGCGGACCGGGAGCGGTAGCACCGCAGTCCCTGTTTCACAGAAAGGGAGACCGAGCTCAGAGAGCCTGAGTACTGTCCCAGAGTCGCACAGCAATGCAGCCAGAGCCCGACCCGGGAACCCACTGCCTTGGTACCTGGAGGTGCGGTCAGCAGACAGCGGTGACCTCAGGGTCCTCCCTCGAGTGGTGATGGTTAGACTACGTGGCCCCCTCCTGCCTTCCTCCATTGGTGCTGTGGGTGGAGCGTGGTCCCCAAGCTTCAGGTGCTTCCACGCCAGAACCTGTAGTGGCCGGGAGGGGACCGCTCAGGGGAGCAGTGCCCAAGGATGGAGCACTCTGAGGGCTGACTCTGAGGGCCAGCTCGCTGGAGCTCCTGTGCGGGCTTCCCTGCCTGGCCAGGCGATGCCCTGCCCTGTGCTGCCTCCGCAGAGTGGAACAGGGGAGGGCGCTGCTCATCTCCCCGGAAGCCCGCCCCGCTGCTGTACTGGCCCATGATACCACTGGGCTGGCTTTGGCCCTCTGACCCCCGGAACCGTAAGAGGGTGCATCTCCTAATGTTTTAAGCCAGTGGTCACTTGTTGACTCAGCAGTCAGGAAAGAATTCAGTACCATGCTCAGCATGGTCACAGGTGAGGGGCAGGCCAGTGCAGTGGAGGACACTGTCTCCTCTTTGAAGTCTGCCAGGACCCTGCATTTAGATTTCACTTCTGGACTCCACCCTTGGAGAGGGACAGAGACAGACTGGAGGAGGTGACCACTTCTGGGTGTTGGTTCAGTCCCCTTCATCTGACTGTTCCCTGTCACAAAAGTGGAGGTTAAGCCAGGTGGGCCTGTCAGTCTGGCAACATTTCTTCTAGCCACAGTGGATGACAGACTCTCCTGGACATTTGTAATTGGTTTTTGTTGTTTTTGAGATAAGGTCTCGCCATGCAGTGCAAGCTGGCTTTGAACTCATTATGTCGCTGAGGCTGGCCTGGAATTTGCGGAGATCCTCCTGCCTCAGCCTCCTGAGTGCTGGGGTTGCAGGTGTGCCCCACCACATCTGGCTACAATAGTTTCTTGTGAATCTGGGCTTGTAATGTTTTCGGTCTGAAATGTCCCCCAAAGCTCAGGTGCTGAAGGCCTTGGGAGGTGACTGGATTGTGACGGCTCAGATCTCATGAGTGGGTTAATCCGATTATGGGGCCTCAGCATAATGAGTGATGGGGGGACCTCAGGAGGTGGGGGTGGCTGAGGAGAGCTGCTGGGGGGCTGCCCTTGAAAGGGTTACTTCAGGCCATCTTCCCTCCTGCTGAGCGGGCACTCTGTGCTCCTGCCGGGATGCTCGGCCTCACCACAGGCCTGAAATGACAGAGCCAGGGGACACGGACGACACCTCTGAAACCACGAGCCAGGATAAGCCTCCCCCCCCCCCCAGGCTGTTTGCATCAGTTTGTCCTGGGGTGGGGTCCTGGTAAACACAGCCCTGACTGACGAATTGAAGCAACTTGAACGGGGGCCTGGCAGTGGTCGTGCCAGGAGTGTCACGCTCAGAAAGGGGCACAGAGGAGGAACTGAGGTGATGGATTGTGGATGATGGGGGGGACCCGAGACCTCTGGCCTCACATGTGTTGGCATAAATTTGTTCACAATAACCTATGGTGTTTTTTGCATTTTTATTGATACAAAATTAATTTATTTTAAAGCTTACTATTTTTTTTCACCAGGCCCTTGCACATGCTAGGCAAATGCCACACCACCGAGCCACATTAGAGAACCCCTAATGTCTCTTCCTAAAACTGCATATCTCAATCAGGAAGGCTTTTGTTGTGATCTCACAAGTTTTAATGGGTGGTATTTTCACTCTCATGGAGTTCAGTGTATTTTCTAATTTATGTTGTGAATTTTTTCTTTAAATGTGCATTTCTTGATTTTCAAATAGCAACAGCCTTGGCTTCCTTTGCGGGGAGCTGTCCAGGGTGTGTGCTATTCTCTACCACTTGGAATCTCCTTGCCAGGAGGGACCTTTTTGCTTTTAAGGTCTCACCTGATTAGGTCAGGCCCACCAAGGACGCCTCACTTATTTTAAGGTTGACTGATTTGAGGCCTTAATTTGCAGAATCAGTTCATGGAGGCACCTGTGTTGATGTTGGAAGAACTTGGAGAAGGAGGAGACAGGTTTTGGAACTGCCTTTGAATTTTGCCTTGCCTCACCTTGTGGGCCCTTACTCTCCTGGTACAGGGATTTCTCACTACTTTTTTAACCTTCTGATGGATTCTAACAATTTTAAATTTTTGACCCAACTTCAATAGGAGGAAATGGCTTACTCACCACTATTAAAAATAGAACTTAATAGAACTTTCTCCATTCCCAGTTAAAGTAGCAATAACAACAATTCCTAAGCTCTTAGGAATAAAAGAACACTTCTTGTTAGGGTTTAGGCCCCCAAATCTCATGTGTACAGAGGCTGAGCTTTGGGAACATGATCTCTAATGTCATCAGAGGATTAATCCATGGACGGTGGAGCTGGGAGGTGCTGGAAACTCGGGACACCGGGCCTAGTTGAAGGGAGCAGGTCCCGGGGGCACGAGCTGGGGACCGTGTCTTGCCCTGTCCCCTCTGTCTGGCGCTTACCTCTCTTCTTGCTGGCTGTCACGGGGAGCAGCTGTCCCTCCGTGTACACCCCTGTGGTGCTTTCCCTTGCCATACCCTTCAAGCATGGAGCTGGCCAGCCGCGGACTGAAGCCCCTGAAACCGTGAGCGGCAGTGAGTCCTTCCTCGCGAAGCTGTGATTCTCAGGCCTTTGGTACAGTGACAGAAAACTAACACGCTTCCTTTCCTTGATGGAGCATTTCTGTTGGAAATCTAAGCAAACATCATATTAAATAGTAGAAGTTTAGATTCAGTCCTTACGACAGTCAGGATCGAATTAAGTTCTCTGTCACTGCTCCTAGCTAAAAACCAATAAAATGGTAAATTTGCAAGAGAAGAGAAAAAATATCTTGTTGTTTGTGGACAGACATGATTTTCTATTTGGAAAAAACCAGGAATTTCAGTTACCTGTCAAATTATCAGAGTTAATTAAATTCAACAAGATGACAAAACATAAGATAAACATAAAGAGTCAAAAGTGTTTCTAATTACAGCCACAACCAGAGAAAACCGTGGTAGGAACAAGATCCCATCACAACAGCTTCGGAGTCTATCGAATGCTTGGGAATGAACCTATAATGGGAAAGAGGGTCATGTCAGTGTTGGAGACGAGGCAGCCGGGCAGAACAAGCAGGGCAGAAGCACTACCTCCCTTCCCGGGTCCCTGCTCCCAGCTCCCTGGTCTCGCTGGAAGCCTGCTGTGAGCCCGGGACACCCATTCTGCTGGGGGCCGGCTCCCCGTGGCAAGGGCCACGTGCGGGAAGGGCAGGGCTCAGCGGGGCCAGGCGGCCCAGACTGGAGTCTTAAGCGCTTAGGAAAACAGAAGCACTTAAACCTTTACCTCATGACTTTCAGAGAATAAATTCTGGGTAGATCTGAAACCTAAACACGAGAAATAAGAGTTAAAAGAAACACGAGCCTGTGGTTATGATTTGGCATTATAAAGTGCTTTAAAGGAAATGCAAGTTAAAAAGAAAGCATAAAAGGAAAGTTGGTACAGTTTTCCACATAAAATGGAGAATTCTCTTTATGGCAGAGGATGTCACAATCGGACGAGAGAAATGACAGATGGACTGGGCTGGGCGCCTGTGGAGGCCGTGGGCGGGAACCCCAAGCTGGATCCCACCCAGGGTCCTGGGAACTTAAAAACGGAACCCAACAGGACCAAACCGACCAACCAGTCAAACCACCAGGGATCAGCACTGGAATATGTGAGCTGTTTTACCAATGAAAAATAAAAAGACAAGTTGACCTAGGAGAAAAACTGGTAATTCCAAAAGCAGAAAATCCAGGAAATTCTGGGCAGGAAACTACTGATATGCAGCAGAGGTGCCAGGTGGCTGGTCCCACTGGGGAGTGGGGACACCAGAGCCGGACCGGCAGCAAGGCTGCACTTCATGTTAACGTGAGAGACAAAGTCCTAGTCATTGCGGAGTCTGAAGGGTGCCCTGCCTCCCGCTCTGCAGGCCTAACGGAGCCCACGTGTCGGGTGGACCGGCCTCCCACAATGAAGGTCACATTTCAGTTTCTTTGCAACTAAATGTGGCCAAGTAGGTGAGTTCAGATCTGTGAGACGTAATAAGGTGAAGAGGAAAGTGCTGGAATCTTCCTCGACAAACAGTGGATGCATCCCTATTGTCTTGTCTCTCCCCTCCCCCCCCCCCTCATGCCAGGGATGCAGTTTATGATGGCTGGCATCACAGCAGCAATCAGGCATCGGGAAACAGGAGCCTCCAGCCGGGTTCCTGCAGACTCTGGGGAGCAGAGCGGTTGGGCAGCCTCAGTCTGTTCACCTCTGAAGGAGGTGCACACTTCCTTGTACTCATTCTTAGTTCCGGCTGTTCACTGCCAGATTGATCCAGTCGGTTTGGAGCTTGGATGAGCAAAGTCAGTTCCATCCTGAGTTGTGTCCCTCTGGATCCTAACCCCACTGCCTTGGGATGTGCCAGGCTTTGCAGACAGCACCCTGAGAGGTGGCTGAGGTGTGTGAGCTCTGAGGGAGACCCTGGTCTGTGCAGACTGGCGCCTGGTGCCAGGGGACACAGGCTGGCAGCAGAGACCGCGTGCAGATGCAGGGAGGGGAGGCGGGCGGGCAGCAGCAGCGGGAGGTCAGCGCCTGCTGGCTGGGACCGTCCTGGTGCTGGCGGTGGGGGCCGTGGGACACGCACACAGCGCCCTGGGCTGCGGTGCTGCTCAGAAACGGGTGTCCCCTCTGCGTACAGGAGACTCCCGCGTGGGTGCGCACCAGTGGTGCTTCACTGTGTGAGCCGCTGTGCGAGGCTGCGCTCATGTATTTTCCACGGGGAGTCCCACGTCGCTTAATGAAGGGCCGAGTTTGGAGAGAGGCTTTGGAGGTCAGCTGGGCAGCTGCCTGCCCGCACTCAGGCTGCCTGCCTGCTGCTCCCGGGCCCCGTGGGCAGAGCGTCGTCGTGAGAACAAAGAGCGCAGAGGCCGAGGCCCGCACGCTGCTCTGCAGCAGATTCCTCAGTCCCGTAAGCAGGATGAGCACCTGCAGCAGTGCGGCGGTGTGCGGTGCAGAAAACCCCCTCGTCGGGCGGCCAGGCTCCTGCGCCCCTGGCAGCAGCCGGTCCGTGTGCACCGCCTGGCGCCGTCAGGTTAAGTGGCCATGATGCCACTGGGAATTGTCAGCTCCACTGTCATCTCGTGGGACCTCTGTCACACACTTGGCCCACAAGGGATGCCACAGGGGTGTGGGGTTGTGGCTGTGTGGACACATGAGCGTGTGGGAGGGACAGCTGCGTGCCACTAGCAGCCAGCACCTACCCGTAGTTTCAGTGAATGTATTTTAACTGTTCTAAGTATATGCAATAACTCACAGGACTGGGACTGTACAGTTTCCGCTGGGGACCAGCTGCCCCGAGTTCCGAGCAGGAGGCAGGTCCTCTGGCTGACTCGGCCAGCGCCTGGGCGCCAGCTTGTGTTGGGTCCCTGTTTTCAGGGCCCGGACACCTTCTGCTTGGTGCCCGGAGCGTGGAGCCGGTCCTCAGGTGTGGCAGTACCCCAAGAGCGGTCTGCCCCTGTGGTCTCTCTGGCCTGTCTGTCTCCTGGACGTTGTGCTAGATGCCCTCAAGGCCCTTGGCCCTTTTGGACTGGAGAAGCCAGGGTCCTGGGGTTGGAGCAATGTCCCAGGAGGAGGAGAGAAGGAGCAGAGCCACGCATGGAACCTGCTCCAGAGGCCCCGAAGGGCCCCGAGGCGCCTGCAGGACCTGCCCAAGCTTCTGTCTCAGGGCTCCCGAGAGGCCCAGAGTCTGGAGCTGATCCTCTTTTCTTGAAACTAAGACTCGGTGACGAGAGCCTACAATGGGAATGTCGGAGCTCCCTGTGCCCCTGCACTGCCCCCCATATGTACAGTGGGTCCTTCTGTCCCCTGTGACAAAGCTAAGTCCTGAGTCCCAGGCCCAGGACTTCTGACTTCAGAGGGACCTGCTGTCTTGGTCCCTCTGGCCGCTAGAAGAAAGCACCACACAGTGGGTGACTGGGAAACATTTCTTTCTCACAGCTCTGAGCCGGTGAGGCCCAAGAGTGAGGGGCAGCAGACAAGTGTCTGGTGAGAACCCGTTTCCTGGTTCATAGATGACATCTTCTGACTGTGTTGTCACGTTAGAAGGACCACGTGCATCCCCTTGGATCTCTTTCACATTAGCCCCAATCATGAAAGTGAGTCCTCTGCCCTGGCCGCTTCCCCAGTGCCCGCCTCCTGGTCCTATCCCCAGGTGGATTAGGCTGCTCCGTACAGCTCCAAGGGGGAGTGTGCAAAATCAGCCCGCAGCAGCAGGTGTGGCTGGGTGCCTGCGGAAGACCACGGTGCCCCCATCCAGCCACTTCCCTGTGGTCCAAGGCGCTGACCAGGAGGAAGGAGGCATGCAGTGTTAAAGCCTGCACAGAGGAGTCCTGCGTGCCCCCTTCCCTCGCCCGCTCTGTCCCTCGCTCTGTGTCTGACAGCCACCTTCTCAGCTTCCTGCGGATTCTGTCCGTGTTTCCTCATGCAGAGCCAAGCAGATGCAGCTGCACACGCGCCCTCTCCTGCCACCACCCTCACAGAAAAGGCAGCGCTATGTACTCTTACTTAACCAGGTGCTCTGGAACTCTTTCCAGACTGACACCGCATGCTTCTTATAAAGAGCTGCTGCCTCAGTCAGGGGCCTGCTGGAAAGCGGGTGGCCCGCGCAAATTGGGTGATTTGAAGGACGTTTTCTAAAGGGAGTCTTTCTGGGGTGTGGTAGGACATAGAGAAGTCCCGGGGACGCCCCTTGTTTAGGCCTGGAGGGGGAATGGTGGACAGAGCTGCCAGGCAGGAGGTGTGAGCTTTGGTCCAAGTTGCACCCAGTTAAGCTCATCCTTCATGGAGGGGAAAATCCCTCTGCCGGTGTCTGTGCTGGATGAATCCACCCTGAGTCAGAAAGCAAGGGAGACACAGCCAGACTGGGTCTCAAAAACAGAAACACAAACAAGGATGTGGAGATGCACGTCTATACTCCCAGCACTCAGGAAGCTGAGGCAGGAGGAGTGCCATGACTTCCAGGCCAGTGTAGACCCCATAGCGAGTCCAAGACTAGCTTGAACTACATAGTGAGAACTTGTCTAAAAATAAAATAAAATAAAATAAAATAAAGTAAAATACAAAGCAAGCAAGCAAGCAAGCAGAGTCACAGTCATGCAATAGCCTCCAGGGGCTCTGAGCATGCTGGACAGTGAAACTGGCCCGGAAATGGGAAGGCAGCGATGCATTCACTGCCCTCTGCACGCATTGCTGTGACATCCACTGCTGTGTCCTCAGCAAGTCCCCTGCGGCTTCATTTAGCTTCTAATCTACCGCTCTCACACACGGCTAGGGCTAAGGGAGGTACGTACACAAGGGAAATTGCTGGGCCAGAGAGAAAATGCACAAGAATGCAAATCCGTATAACCTTGTGGAAAACAGCATGGGGTTCAAGCAAAATTAAAAATAGCACTACCATGTGACCCAGCAATCTTACTATTGGTATAAATCTGTCTTAGTTGTTTGTTGCTGAGACAAAATACCCAATACTCACAAGTAAGAGACATTTATTTAAGTTCACAGTGTGCAGGGGTTTCGGTCCATGCCAGCTGGTTCCAAGGCAGGGCAGCACGGAAGGAGACATCACAGAGGAGAAGCGGTCCACGGGAGGGGAGGCGGGAGGCAGCCCTGCAACCTCCTTTCCTTTTTGTCTCATCTCGGCTACAAGCCTATTGGATGGAGCCATCCACACCAAGGGTGGGGCTTCCCGTTATCCCTACCCAGGACTATGGTAAGCTGCTGCAGTCAGGGACTGCAAGGAAAATGATTACATACAAGACACGTACTTCACAGTATTATTTATAATGGTCACACAAGGAGTCAAATACAAAGAGCATGAGCCCAGCTGAAGTCCTAAAGCCCATGACAATACCCACCACAAGTCCAGCTGGAGGCCTAGTGCCCACAACAATGACTCATGGAAGTCTGTTCCACCTTTTGGGAGGGCCCAAAGGTCAGTAGTGGAAGCTAGAAAGTCTGTGCCAGTGGGATGAAGGATCAGTGTCAGTAGGCTAAGGGTTCTGCCCAGGAGTGGTAACCAAAAATGGGAATCAAAGATCTGAATAGGTAGTGGGGTGCTTGGAGATAACTGAGCTGAAATTTACATGAAAGAAGGAGAGACAAAAGTTACCAGCATAATTTTTTTTTTTTTTTAGTACGGGGATCAAACTCATGACCTTGTGCTTGCAAGGCTTATGCCGCTGAGCTAAATCCTCGGCCCCTTTACCAGCATTTGTAAGACAAATAAAATACAAAACTATATATTTATTACAGATAAAAGATTTTGTTCCTTTCAAATTCTTCTTAAGAGATCTCTGCTAACTGATCTACAACAAAATCTGATTGCTTATAGTTTTAAAGTTCTAGAATTGTAAAAGGTTATTATAATTTAATTTGGTAAAAATATATATGAGTGCACTCTGATTTTGTAAGATGTTTGTCTTTTTGTCCACTTTGTTAGGCTGTGTACTTGTTTTGATCATTTGTCTAATAAGTTAACAGCTGCTTTTTTTTTTTTTTTTTTTTTTTTTGGTACCAAGGATCAAACCCAGGACCTGCTTGCCAGGCAGGGGCTATGCTGCTTGTTGAGCTATATCCCTGATCCTTAACTGCTTTTTAAAATTTGAGTTCAACAATGTTTATCTTTTCCTTTTTCTTTTGCAGTTTTGGATCATTTGTTCATAATTTAATTTGGGTTATAGAGTTGAAAAGTATGTTTCCAGCTGGGTTACCAGGTGGTCAAAATGATATAAAAATTCAGTTTTCGTAAGTCATCAAAAATTGTTACAATATGAAATAAAATTCCATTGGGTGAGGGAGATTATTGGACAGGACTCCAACTGATGGGTAAGAAAGCAGCCGCCTGGAATAACTTTAACCAGTTCTTGTTCATTAATGGGAGGTCCCAATGATCTTCCATACCCTTATGGGACAATTATTATTAAAATGTATTATAATAATATGTTTACATTGGTTATCATCAAAAGGATTAAGTTTTCCAGGATACAAGGTTTTTGATTTAAAAATGTTCTGGTACTAAGATTTTCATATGGCTGTGAGAATAGATTGTTATTAACCTCCTGGTGTGTCAAATGCATTCATTCCTCCAGATGTACAGGTCTTCCAAAATGTACTGCAGGGACTATTTATGGTGATACTTTTCTTTCAGATTCAGACCTCTGCCTATAACACAAACTCATGTGATGTACATTACATTAAATCTCAAAAACAAGATGAAATTCAATTGTATTACAAAATGTCATCATGATTGTCATGCTAAAATCTTGTATATGGTTGGCTTTTTTTGTGTTGTTTTTCATCTTTTTGAGACAAAGTCTTGCTGTGCAGTGCAGGATGGCCTTGAGCTCACTTTGTAACCCAGGCTGGTCTTGGGTTTGCAACAATCCTTCTGCCTCAGCCTCCTGAGTGCTAGGATTACAGGCATGCACCACCATGCCTTCCTTGTATATGGTTTTGATTTTTAATTTCTGTGTAAAATATGTAACTGTTAACATTCTATAGGTATTCAAATGTTAAAATACCCATGGGTAGTAGAAAATAACAGTTCCATTTTATGTTCTAAGGGCTTAATATTTAGATAACATAAGTATGTTAAGTTTACTGCCTCTACACACTGTTTTGTTATCAATCTTTTCTTCTGGATGTTCAACAATTGGGGGTTGTAGACCAAAACACCTAGAACAATAGGTGGGCTAAGAGGAAGTCAAGAGTTTGGCCTCAGCTCTCTGAGGTCAGTGAGGACCCAGGACATAGGAGAACCTCTGCTGTGATACCCCACAACTGGGTGAGTCTCTGGTCTTCTGACCGAGGGGTCTGTGGGACCACAGAAGGAAGTACTCAATGATGTGTAGTGTGCCTAAGAAGAGTCACCAGGAGAGAAAATCCCCCAAGATTTTATAGAAAGTAACTAGGTCACACAATGGCTGTGACTCTTCCAGATGGCTCACTCATTCAGAAGTGCTAAGCAGTCCTGTGCGTGGTTCAAAGGCAAGTCCTGAGGAGGCTTAACTGACTTTAATAGGTAGAAGAGACTAGTTTTAATTAATACAGGTCTCTCTTTTTTTTGGTCTTTATTTTCATTTTTATCGGTACCAGGGATTGAACTCACAACTGCCTGCTTGCAAGGCAGGCGCTTATGCTGCTGAGCTAAATCCCCAGCCCCACAGGTTTCTCTTTAACTTGGGGCATCCAACAGAAAAGTGTAACCATAAGATATATAAAACAATGACACAGTGTGTGTTAGTTATAAAAGGAACTCAAATCACTAACACCTCCTGACACTTGTCAGCTACACTGGTAGCTGACTACTGTTATGGATTAATGGACTTCACAGGGTTGAATTGCAGAATGCAGGGACTTAAAACCCTTGAACTGAAAAATCTTCAACCTAAACAAGTAGGTTCACTCAGAAGGGAAAGGGTTTGAGTATGAGAAAGCCTCCTACTGAGTCCTCCAAACATAGCTCCTCCAACTTCAACTGACCACCTACCACTTGCAACTACAAAACAGAAAAGGGGGAGATGTAGGAAGTGACTGAAGCCCGAGATGGATCATACATGTTGGGGGAAAGCAAGGTCAGCCCTGAGAACAGGGAGAGCCCAAAGTGATTGTTGTAGTCAGGGGTTGCAAAGAAAATAACTACATACAGGACACATACTTTATAGTATTTTTTATAATAGTCACCGAAGAAGTCAAATACAAAGAAAGTATAGGAAGTCTGTCCACACACTAAAGATGTAGAAAATCCAGCCTAAGTCCTGGATCCCATGGCAATAATCTGCATGTGTCCAGTTGGAGACCTAGAGCCCATAGCAGTGCCTCCCATGAGTTCAACTGAAGGCCTAGAGCCCATGACAATGGCTTATATGAGGAATCTGTACTGGGAAGGCTCAAAGGTCAGTGGTGGAAGCTAGAAAATCTGTGCCAGTGGGGTGAAGGATCTGTGCCAGTAGGTTGAGGGTTCTGTGTTGGGAGCCACCACATTGCCGAGCCACCGCATATAGCAATCATGCGGCCTGTGGTAAAGAGTAAAGCCTGAGTTAGATTACCCCTCCCATCGAGCACGTTAGTTTCCTGCTTCCTGGTTGAAACAACCCGCTCAACAATGTAGTTTACCTAGTAACTAATGACGTTAGCCAATCAGCTTGCATCGCCGGCTTTAACATGATTGGGCGCTGTATCTGCATATATACTAGTGCCTCTTCCGCGAGAGGAGAGAAGCACGGAAGGAGCCGCGGGGAGCGGACCAGAGGAGGCTTCGGCTGGGAGCGATCCCAGGGCAGGCTGTACGGAGAGAAAATAAAAGAAAAGGTTGTCCACTGCCAGACTTTGTCGTGTGTCCTTCCTGCCGGCCGGGAGTGACACCGACATCTGGTGGCCGGTACGGGGATTGATCAACCCCGAGACGAGGCAGTGGATGACGTTCTCTGACGCAGAGCTGCAGGACAGGTGAGTAGAGGATAAACCTGGGCCCTGGGTGGCGCGCACCTACAGGGTTTGTAGACTCCTCTCAGGCTCACGCGTAAGTGGCGGATTTTTGGGCCTCACGCGGTGAGTAACATATTAAATATGGGTAACGTACCGAGTAACGACACCCAGCCCTTGGTACAGGTCCTCCGGAAGCTCTTAAAGTCCAGAGACCTCAAGGTGGGACGCAAAACGCTGGAGAGCTTTTTTGAGGAGATTGATAGTTTCGCTCCCTGGTTCTTGCCCACAGGGCACTTAAACCTGCCCTCGTGGGAGAAGTTGGGCAGGGATCTTTCTCTAGCGGAAAGGGAGGGTGGGGCTTCGGTCTTCGCTCGGCCACTGTGGGAAATGATATATGCATGCTTGAAGAGCGAGGGTGGTTGCAGGGAAGGCTCTCAAGAGCTCATTAAAGTGCGTAGGGCATTCGAACAGGCCCAGTCAGGGAGCTCCCGGGAGGGGTCCGTCAAGGGGGACAAAGATATAAAGGAGGAAGACGGGGCTCAGGCCTCGGAGTCGTCTGACTCCGAGAACGAGGAAGGCTTAGACAACGATGAGACCAAGGAGCTTAGATGCCAAGAGGATAGGCTGCTCGATAAGGAGTCGCAGGGTTCTTTCGCAGCGTTGCGCCGCGAATTGCGCTCCGCTCAACTTGGTCTGCGGAGGAGTAGAGAGTTCCTGAGCGCCCCCTGGCGGGAGAGGGAGGCGAAGCCTTCCGCCCCGCCTTGGGGGCTGTTCCTGGAAGCGATCCCTCGCCACGAGACGGCTGCGTGGGAGCTCCCTCCCCTTTCGCCAGAACAGGAAGTGATGCACAGGCCACCATTTTCCGCCCAATCACGGCCGCCGTCTTATGCTCCGCCGCCGGCGGGTCGGTATTTTTACAGGCGGCTTTGGCAGGGGGGACGTTTGTCTCATGAGGTACATCCACTACCTGGGATAGATAGTGGCCCCTACGGGATATTTCCTGTACAAGTAGCTATGGGCCAGGGACGTAATGCATGGGAGCCTTTTGAGATAAGGCAGATTAGAGAACTTAAAAATGCAGTTACAACCTTTGGGCCGACTGCGCCTTACACCATTGCCATGCTGGAGAACCTGTCTTCTGGGCCCCTTACCCCTGCAGATTGGGTTCAGCTGGCGAAGGCTTGTCTGCCCTCAGGTAGTTACCTGGATTGGCGAGCCTGGTACGCTGAGTTCTCTGCTGAGCAGGCTGAGAGAAACGCCAATCGGGGAAACCGGGGGTGGAATAGAGACATGCTTATGGGGGAAGGCCAACACACTGATGATCAGACTCAGTTCCCTGGTGCAGTTTATGAGCAGATCAATATCATTGGGCTTCGCGCCTGGAAGCAGGTGAGTGGTGCCGGAGCGGCATCCTTGTGCCTTTCTAAAATAGTCCAGGGCACAACAGAGCCATTCGTTGATTTTGTGGCTCGGATGCAAGATGCCGCCGATAAGATCTTTTCCGATAGGGAAGTGGCTCAACCGCTGGTTAGACAGTTGATTTTCGAGCAATGCACAAAGGAATGTAAAGCAGCAATAGCCCCCCATAAGAACAAGGATCTTAACAACTGGATCAGAATATGCAGAGAGATCGGGGGGCCGCTCTCCAATTCGGGAGTTGCCGCTCTCCTGGCAGCAGCTGTAGAGCAGAAGGGACCCCGCGGATCAGGAGAGGAATGTAAGGCCAAAGGGTGTTTTGCCTGCGGGGAGCCAGGACACATTAAACGTCACTGCCCAAACAATGCAGATGCTAGGCCCCATCCTAGGAATGAAGAGCCATATGTTTGTGGGCGATGCAAGAAGGGACCACACAAAGCTGAGGAGTGTAGGTCGGTCTTTGATGCTCAGGGCAACCGTATTTGTGGACGAGATGCTAGAGAGCCAAAAAACGGCCAGAGGGGGCCCTCCTCACAGGCGGGCCCCCGCCCCAGAGACAAGACAGTGCAGGATGGCAGCCTTCAACAAGGGCCACCCCTGGGTCAACCGGTGTGGACCTCTGTGTCGCCTCCAGACTCATATTAGCGCCCGACATGGGTGTTCAGGTGGTGGAAACCACTTTCAAGGGACCATTACCCGAGGATTCCATCGGTCTGGTGATTGGAAGGTCCTCCACGGCCCTCCGGGGTCTCACAGTAGTCCCGGGGGTCATAGACTCAGACTACACAGGACATATTAAAATTATGGTTCAATCTCTTGTGGGCACTATGGTAATCAATAAAGGAGACAAGATAGCGCAGCTCTTGCTGCTCCCCAGTCTCCACAAGAGATTTCCCTCAAAGCAGAAAATTAGAGAAAGTCAAGGTTTCGGTTCCTCAGGGGAAGTCTTCGAGGGACTCCATATGACACTTGATAAAAGGCCCATGCTCTCACTTAAGGTCAATGGCAAGAATATAACAGGGCTCCTAGACACAGGAGCTGACCGTTCCATTGTCTCCAAAAAAGATTGGCCTTCCAACTGGCCCACCAACACTGCAGATAACACGCTGCAGGGCCTGGGGATGGTGTCAGCTCCTCAGGTTAGTGCTTCAACCCTGCTCTGGTGCGATGAGGAGGGTCATCAGGGCCATTTCCAACCATTTGTGTTGCAGTTGCCAGTGTCTCTATGGGGAAGGGACATCCTCACTCAGATGGATGTCACACTTACGTCAAACTGCTCCCCCCAGGCTAAGGATATACTCAGGAACCAGGGATATACCCCCGGCAAAGGCTTGGGCAATGCCCTACAGGGTCGGACATCCCCAATACCAGTAGAGAACAGAAAAGGTAGGCAAGGGCTGGGTTTTTCTTAGGGGCCGCCGAAGAAGCTCTCCTACCCACTTCGATCAAAATCACCTGGAAATCAAATGATCCGGTTTGGGTACCTCAGTGGCCCCTGCCTAAGGAGAAGATATTAGCCTTGTCAGAAATAGTCAGTACACAACTTAGATTAGGACACATTAAGCCGTCAACCTCCCCATGGAGCACCCCCATTTTTATAATTAAGAAAAAGTCTGGCAAGTGGAGGCTGCTCCATGATCTAAGGGCGGTCAACGCGCAGATGCAGTCCCTGGGGGCGGTCCAGAGGGGGCTGCCAGCTCTCTCAGCCATCCCTCAGTCTTGGCCGATTTATGTTATAGATCTTAGAGACTGTTTCTTCTCAATCCCCCTGCATCCAGAGGACACCCATAGGTTCGCCTTTACTTTACCCACCATTAACCAAGAAAGCCCTGATCTCAGATACGAGTGGATAACGCTGCCCCAAGGTATGGCCAACAGTCCCACTATGTGTCAGATTTACCTTGATTCCCTACTGGCCCCCCTACGGAAATCCTTTCCCAAGATAAGATGTGTGCATTACATGGACGACCTTTTGCTCAGTGGCAGGGACCCAGACATGCTAAATAATATGCTCGGCCAGTTGGTCGAGGCCCTGAGACAAGCCAATCTGCATGTTGCCCCCGACAAGATTCAGGGAGGAGAAATGGTGACCTACTTAGGCGCGAGAATCTCCCCTATGCTAGTCTCTCCGCAGAAGGTCACCATTAGGACGGATGGCGTTACGACCCTAAATGACATGCAAAAGCTATTGGGAGACATTAATTGGATTAGGCCATATTTACATATACCAAATTCAGATCTCAAACCCCTGTTCGACCTTCTGAAGGGAGACCCAGATATAGCCTCCCACAGGAGGCTCACTCCTGAGGCAAGAGCTGCCTTACAGAGAGTGGAGGAAGCCTTAGGTGGGGCTACCTTACACAGAATTGAACCAGGGCGACCCTTTGACGTCTGTTTGCTACAGACTAGTCTACAGCCCACAGCGGTGATTTGGCAGAAAAGACCACTCCTGTGGATACACCCTAAGGTCTCACCTGCAAAAGTCATAGAGCATTACCCGGAGGCAGTCGCTTCATTGGCCCTTGAAGCGCATGATAGAGCTGTCCAACATTTTGGCTCAGGACCACAAGCCATCCGAGTACCCTATACCGCCAGCCAGATCAAGACCCTGGCTGCCTGCATAGATACTTGGGCCATTTTGAGATGTGTTTTCCATGGGGATATAAACAATCAATACCCTAAAGACCCTATCTTGTCATTTGTTACTCAGCACCCTGTAATTTTTCCAAAGGTTACTGCCTCTGAGCCATTAGTCCCAGCAACTACAATATATACAGATGGCTCCAAGACGGGGATAGGCGCCTATGTAATCCTAGGCAAGCCCCCGGTTACCATACAATTTGAACCAGATCAGCCTCAGGTGGTGGAACTGCAGATCGTTAAAATGATTCTTGAACGGTTCTCAGGAGCCATTAACATTGTCTCCGATTCTAGGTATGTGGTCAATGCTATGCAAGTGCTTGAGACTGCCGGTTTAATTAGATCCACTTCCACAGTGGCTGGGCTGTTCCTGTCTATCCAGACATTGCTTCAGAACAGACACCATAAGGTCTTCACCACCCACATAAGAGCACATACATCCCTGCCAGGGCCTATGGCACAGGGGAATGCGGCTGCTGACACTGCCACTCACCCGTTATGGATTTTTACCTTACTAACACCAATCGAGCGAGCCCGTGCCTTCCATGATAAGTTTCATGTCAATGCCAGGACACTAGCAAACCATTTCCATGTTCCCAGAGCAGATGCACGAGATATCGTGCGACTATGTGGCTCCTGTGCCACATACAAACCTGCCATACCAATGGGAGTAAACCCTCGAGGTTTGATCCCTGGTGATGTTTGGCAGATGGACATCACACATATACAGGAGTTTGGGACTCTTAAATATGTTCATGTTTCCACAGACACCTGTTCTCACGTCATATTTGCAACAGCAGAAACAGGTGAAAAAGTGTCTAATGTGATCAATCATTGCCTGGCGGCTTGGGCCGCATGGGGCAAACCAAAAATATTAAAGACTGATAATGGACCAGCCTATATAGGCAAAGCCTTCAATGAGTTCTGCAAAATGATGGAGGTTCAATTAAAACATGGTATCCCATACAATCCCCAAGGTCAAAGAATCATCGAAAGAGCCCATAGAAGTCTCAAAGCAATTCTAGCTAAACAAAAAGGGGGAGTAGGCCAAGGCCTGGCCCCAAAGGCACGATTATCCATGGCACTATTTACACACAATTTTAAAAATTTAAATAATGATAATTGCTCCCCAGCTATGGAGCACTGCAACCCTTCCCCCAACCATAAAGGGTGGGTGAAGTGGAAAGATGTCCTGACAGGACAATGGATGGGCCCGGATCCAGTGGTCAGCTGGAACCGAGGTGCGGTTTGTGTCTTCCCACAGGAACCGGGACGAGAACCACTGTGGGTACCGGAGAGACTGACACGGGCGACAAAGCCCTCGACTGAAGATCAGACCTGCCCTACCGGAGATCCATCACAGACCAACCAACAAGATGAATAGAAATAGCGGTAGCCCGAAATGGACAAGAAGATCCTCAGGCATATGCATGGCTCGCTCGCCTAGCCTACGACCGAGTCTAGGGGCGGTGAGCTTCCCACACTCCTCCTCTAAAAAATTATGATATAGCAGGGTAGATGAGTCAATGACAGGTAAGAGCATGCCTCCCCAGCATGACTCAACCTAAGACAGGCCCTACCCCATACCGCACGAAAGCCGCTGAATTACTAGGTTCTGCCCGAACCAAATGTCGCCCCGGGGGGATCATGCGGAGCGACATGAGTGTATGCCTGTGTGCATCCAGGTTCCGTCCGGTTCCTTCCTGGCCCTGGAAAAAGGACGAGGGCCTCGGGGCCTCGGCAGACTCGGGGACGGCCGACCCGGGCCGACGCCGAGAGCCCATGGTGGGCCTCCTATCAGGGCATAGGCCTCTACACTCAATTCAGGACGGGCTGCGATGCGTAGACTCATTTAAAATAAAAAAGGGGGAGATGTTGGGAGCCACCACATTGCCGAGCCGCCGCATATAGCGATCATGCGGCCTGTGGTAAAGAGTAAAGCCTGAGTTAGATTACCCCTCCCTCCCATCGAGCACGTTAGTTTCCTGCTTCCTGGTTGAAACAACCCGCTCAACAATGTAGTTTACCCAGTAACTAATGACGTTAGCCAATCAGCTTGCATCGCCGGCTTTAACATGATTGGGCGCTGTATCTGCATATATACTAGTGCCTCTTCCGCGAGAGGAGAGAAGCACGGAAGGAGCCGTGGGGAGCGGACCAGAGGAGGCTTCGGCTGGGAGCGATCCCAGGGCAGGCTGTACGGAGAGAAAATAAAAGAAAAGGTTGTCCACTGCCAGACTTTGTCGTGTGTCCTTCCTGCCGGCCGGGAGCGACACCGACAGTTCTGCACTGGAGCCAAGAAGCAATACTCAAAATAAAGACCAAGGCTTCCCTGAAATGTACCACAGCTACGCTCAGTGATGACAAGGTTCTGAACTTCTCCAACGATGGGAACAACCAAGTTCATATCAGGAAACCAGCGTGACAGCTTCTCCTGGAGACTGAACAGCACACATCTTCCCCTCTGGAGCCAGGAAGTGATGCTGCAAAGTCAGGACCACAGCTCCCCAAAGTGAACTGCAGCCATCCTCAGCGACAAGGTCCCAAGCTCCTCTGATGAGAACGGCTGACTTCATATCAGGGAAGTCAGCATGACAAGCTCTTCTAGGAGAACCAACAACTCCAAACAACAATGATGCTACTCTCCCTCTCCAGGTCTTTTTATTCTGGCCACAGACCTCAGGTGGACCATCTATACTCAGCGGCACGCTGACTCAGGTCAGCTAGTATTTCAACTGACTATCAGTGTTCAATCCACAACATAAGCCAATCAGTGGACTCATTTAGTTGTCACACATCCTGACCCAGTCACCTCTGAAAAGCCCCAACTATGGGTGCATGCAGCTTTTGAGGGCCAACTAGATACAAGCCATAACCATAGCTGAAGACCATGTGGAAGGGTCCCCTGCACCCTGTGCTTATTACAACACTAAGCACAAAGGCCGAGATGCAGAATCAGTCTCAGTGTCCATGGAGGAATGGATGAAGCAAAATGGTCTGTGTAAACAACAGAAATCCATTGTGCCATAAAAGAAGGAGGTGCTGTCATCTGTGACATCACGGATGAACTTGGGGAACACTGAGTTAAATAGAATAAACACAATGCACAAGAAAGGCAAATGCTGCCTAAAGTCACTCATGTATGGAATCCAATAGAGTTGATCTCATGGAAATAGAGCAGGATAATCGTTACCAGAGGCTGGGAGGGTAGAAGGGAATAGGGGATGAGGAGAAGAGGGTCAAGGGATACGTAATCATAGTTAGAGAGGAGGGGTAAGTGCAGAAGTCACCTTAATCTGCTTCCCACTGCTCGGACGAAACACCCAGTGCAAATAACTTAAAGAAAGAGGCTCATGGTGTCAGAGGTTTCTGTCCACGATCACCTAGATCAGAGGCAGAAACCGTGTGGACATGCATGATGGAGGGAAGCTGCTGTGGCAGGCAGACACGGAGAGCAAGAGAAGAGCCAAGGGGAGAAGCCAAGGAGCAGTCAGCGTCCCCAAGTCACACCCACGGCACCCAGGCCTGTTTGACTGGACTCTGAGGCTTGAGCCAAGCGGTTGAAAATCAAGACGAAGTCTTGCAAGGTCTGCTGCACCACAGGTGGCTACAGTTAATGACTGTAACGTTGAAAACTCCCGAGAGAGTAGATGTGTGCGCTCTGACCACAAAAGGTGGCACCTGTACGAGGTAATACATTTGTTAATTAGCCAGATGGAACCTCTCCTCAGTGTATTTGTGCTCTGGAACATCATTCGGGACGATAATAAATGCAATGCTAGTATGTCATGTTAAAAAACTAAGAAAAAAGCCACGTGTGTCTGTAATGTTCATAATCATTACCAAATTGCTGTGGCAACTGTGCCACTTCCCACAGTTTTACCAGTAACGGGTAAAATTTGTGTTTCTACAAACTCACAGTGAGGAGTCACCGTGCACCGTGTAGTGCCCTCATCATGAGCGAGCTGGGCATCCTGGTGCACATCATGGTGTCGTTTCCCTCCTCATCAGATTACTAAGCATTTTCTTATTAGTCTCTAAATGCTTTTTATATATTAGGGGTTTTTCCCTTTGACAGTGATCTGAGTTGCAAATATTTTTTCTCGTGGATGTTTGTCTTTGCTTACTGTGGCTTTGGCTCAGCAGAAGCTTTTGATTTTTGTGTAAATGATCAGTCTTTTATGGTCACTAAGTTTTGAGTTATAGTTTGGAAAACTTTCCCTGCTTCAAACTTTATAAGGTATGCACCCACATTCCATCACATATTGCTACAGTTTACGCATTTTAATTTCTGGTCCTTTTAGAAATTATCATGATGTGTGGTATGAGCTATCGATCTAGCTTGATCTTTTTTCAGAAGGCTACTATTTGATCCCACCATCATTTATTAATAAATTCACCTTTTTAATTGAGGTGCTGCCTTTATTATTGACTAACTGCCTGATGGATTTGGGACTGCATCTGCCCTCTTGGCCTGTTGAGATTGTGTCTGGGCACAGTTCTCACATGGTTTCACGGTATTTTCATACATTAGAGGGTGGTGTTCATGCAGTGCTTCTCTTTAGTATTTTGGATGCAACTGGCTGTCACCTATGGATGCCACCCACTATAGATATGAAAGATACAAAAAAGTGTAGAAAGCCCCCCAAAGCGAGATTCAGCTGTGCAGTGTGGTGACCAATGTGCCAAGTCCCTGGGAACAGAGTGGTGCAGGGAGCACTGCCACGTCCTCCTGGAGCACTGCACCTGCGCTGCAGGTGCACAACACCGGCCTGCCATCTATCCCCTTCTCACACGCCGCTGTTCAGCGCTTACACTGTGCTGGTGTCGTGAGTTACCCGAGGTGTCTTCAAGCACTTAGGAGGGTGTGTGTGGCTCACACAGGACGTTGCGCAGTTTTACGCAAGACTTGATTTTTATGAGATTTTATGCAGCCTCTCCTCCTTTAAGTCCTGAGCGGTCAGTCTTTAGTCACAATGACAAGAAAAGGGACTAAGACATCATGTTAAAAACTGACACAAGACTACTCCCTGAGGGTGGCTCCTGGTGCCTGCGAGGGGTCCTGGAAGCAATTCCCTGTGTTGCTGAGGGACAGCTCTGCTGAGACAGCCAGGGCCCGCGGACTGCACACCCACTGAGCACGGAACTCCTGCTTTCCATGTTCCCCTGGACTCACCTGCCGGGTCCTTAGATGAGCACCAATGGCAGAGTCGCCTTTGACTGGCAAGTTACATTGTGGTCAGAATTAGACCAGGAGGTGGGAGATAACATTCTTGGACACCCATATTATTTTTAAAAGAGAATTTTAAAAAGCAGTTAGAATGATAAAGAATTTCAAAACAAGATGATCGAAAAGAATGACTGACTATTCCTTTCAGTGAGCTAACAGAAGGAGTACAAGCATCTCAGATACTTGTGTGTGTGGATGTTTCCCCCGCTTCCTTTTTTTCTCCTTTCCTCTGTCCCAGCATTTATTTCCTTTTGAGCAGTTTCTTTCCCCTTCACAATATCTATTGTACATTTTGGATATTATTTACTCTTTCAGTTTCTTACAGTAGGGAGACAATATGATGTTTACGCATGCAAATCTGATTTATTTCGCTTATGAGCATGGTCTCGAGTTGTATCCATTTACCAACAAAAACCTCGAGTTTATCTCTCTTTATACCTGAGTAGGGCTCCCTGTATAGTGATACCACATCTTTTTCATCCATCCCTCAGTTGGTGAGCATTTGGGTTGTTTCCAAGATTGTGCTGCTATAAACATGGGGGACATAGGATGTAAACCAGCTGGGCATGTTGGCACACAGCTGCAGTTACAGCTACTTAACAGACTGAGGCAGGAGGATTTTGAGCCCAGGGATTCAAGGCCAGCCATAGGCAATGTAAGGAGACCCGTCTCTAAAAGAAACAAGCAGACCAACCAATCAACCAGACAAACAGGATGTGAGCTGACCACGCAGCTCTCCTCCCGTCCCTGATCAGTTTCTGGGGCCTCATCTTTACCCTACTTTCTCCACAAGCCTCAGCCTGGGGTGCTCACCTCGGAATGCACTGTTATTAATCCACAGATCTCACGTGGGAAGCTCTTACTTAATCTGTATCTGTATCTGTATCTGTATCTATCTGTATCTGTATCTGTATCTATCTGTATCTGTATCTGTATCTATCTGTATCTGTATCTGTATCTGTATCTGTATCTGCATACTGGCAGCTTCCTTCCTTCTTTCCTCCTGAATTGTATAATGCTCTCTAACGTTTGAGGTCTTAAAAATCTTCACTGTGTTGAAGGTTTAGCTTCCAGCCGATAGGCTTTTGGAAAATGGACTTCAACAAGGGGTGAATCCATTGACAAGCTCATTAACCGAATGCACTTATTGGCCGATGGAGCCTAACTGGATGAGGCAGGCCCCGGGTTACGCTGTGGAGGTATATTTTGTTCCCGGCTCCTTCCTCTCTGGGTCTTCCCCGCTCTCAGGTGAGCAGCGTTCCTCCATCACATCCTTCTGCCATGATGTTTCTGCTTTGCTACTGGGCCAGCTGACCATGGACTGGAGCCTCTAAAATCATGAGCCAAAATAAACTTTTCCTCTTTAAAATTGCTCTTCTCAAGTATTTTGTCACAGTGACAGAAGACTAACACAGATCTTTCCTGCTAGACAGCCTTCTAGAGTTTGTCTACCTTCATAGAATGCAAATCTGTTGGTGTCATTTTTCTGGCTAACATTTATCTAGCTCTCCTGTAGTTTTCAGGATGGAGTTCAAATTCAAAGGCTTGATTTCCTTGGCTCTTTGTGGCCTGACCTCAGTTTTCCTTGCTAGCATGTCCATCAGTCCTTTCTCTCGTTCCGTCGCCTGGAGACCATCAGTCTTCAGGTCTCTGGAGAGACCTCCCAGGCCCAAAGGACTCAGTTTGGAGGCCCATGGGTTCCCCGAGCATGAGGCACAACTGTGGCTGGATCCCACGAGGGCAGATCCATGCTGGCCATCTAGCACCAATGCCCAACATGCAAGAGAAACTTCTTCTGGCCTAAACTGAGAAATGAACGCCCAGAAACCAGGACAGCAGCAGCTGATAGAGAAATACAATGTTTTTCAGGAACCTCCTGGAATCTGCCCCGTGGCACTGAGCTGCTTTCAAACGCAATCTCTGAAGGGCTTAAGGGAGAGTGGGAGCTGAGCCAGCCCCGGAGACAACGGAAATGAGCCAGCGGCAGCTTCCATAATGCATGTGCTGCACCGCCGGTCCCCAGAGGCCCATAAAAGGATGGATTATGTTTTCAGCAGGAAGAAAAGAAATTTGTCATCTACAGTGCTGGGAGCCAAGGTCACCCCAACCGCAGAATTGCCTTTTTGAGAATGACACCAGGAGAGTCCCTCGGGTGTTGGGAGAGGCTGGGGCTGGCCAGGGCTGTCCCCAGTCGGTGGGGTGAAGTGCTGCCCAGCATCATGTGGCTATTTCTGAAGGGAAAAAGGCTGTGCTGGTGCTGCTGCCCTGGGTGGCTTCCAGAGGGGTGCCCTGCACCGCATTCTGCCCAGCATCGCTGAGTGTCCAGGGCAGCTCTGAACCCATTCTCTCTCTCCCCGTGCCCCCTCAGGCATGCATGCCCCACTCACAGTAGTACCTGCATCTCCAGAGAACTGTGGCTCCCACCCCACCCCCAGGATGCAAATCCGTTAGTGTCACTTCCCTGACTAATGGCTCTCGAGGCAAAGGATTGGTATCCTCGGCCTTTGTGGCCTGGCCTCAGGTTTCTTCAGCTGTATCCCAATCAATGCCTTTTCCCAGCCTGTCTTTAAGAAACTTTCTCTCCATCTATGACCTACCAACAAACCCTCAGGATTCTGGTCTCTGGGAACTTCTGGGGTCTTTCCCCCTCTCTCTGGAAACCATACATTCAATTATTTATGTGGCTTAGAGTTGTCAAAATAAGAGTGGACAGAGAACATGGCCCGAGATACCCAATGCTGGACAGTTGCTGAACAAGAACAAACAATATTGGGACTGGGAGGATATGGGTATTGAACCCAGGGCCTTGCACTGAGCTTCATCCTTAGTACTTCTTTAAGCTTTTTTTTTTTTTTATGGAACACTAAGTTCCCCAGGTCGGACCCAAACTTGTGAGCCTCTTACTTTAGCTTCCCAGAATGCTGGTATTATAGGCATATTCCAATGCACCTAGCTTGGAACCATTCTTTAAAGCTCTAACTTTACTGTTTCCTAAAACATCCCCTTGGTAATCCACTTTCTCCTTGTCTGACTTCTCCAGGGTCTCCAGACCTCACCCCCATGCAGACTTTGTGTAACAGAAGAATCTCAGTTGGGAGATTTGCCTTCTTTTGCAGCCTGGATGAAAACACCCTAAGTCCTAGGTCTCTGGGACTCAGTTTTCCCATGAAAGTTGAGGCAGCAGGAGGCACCAGTCTGGGCTTGGAGCTGGACCGTCCCAGACTCAAAGCAGCTGTCTGTCAGAAAGTGGCTGTCGTCAGCGCTACGCAGTGGAGGAACTTGTGGACAGGGATAGTGCCTGGCTTGTTCTGAGAGCCCTGGATGGATAGCAGGTGCCCTGTACATGTTGTTGACCTGGACCTGGTATGTGGGGTCAGTGGCCAAGACTTGGGACTGCGGAGTGAAGTGAACTGCTGGTAGAGGCAGCAGTGGTCCAGGCATGCAAATGTGACCACTGGATCAGGACCAAGACTGGTGAGACGCAGGAATGACTCCCTGGAGGGAAGGCTGAGGTGGGGGACTTGACCTAGAACTTGAAAGATGAGTAGAATCTTGACAGCTGTGGGTATATGAGGAAGGGCTGACCAAAGAGGGCGCAGGCAGAGGCTGGGTGGGTGCAGGGGACACAGGCGATTTGTGTTAGAAACGAAAACGAGAAAAAGAACCACATGAGAAAGACTTAACCTGAGTACTCATCAAAGGATGCAGACTAAAGCTAGCATGAGACCCATTCTCCTATATTAAATAGGTAAGGATGAAACCACAAGGGCATCTAGTTTTGGAAGGCAGATAGGAAACTGACCTCACCAGCATAAACTGGGTCAAAGATTTTTAAAGGCAACGTAGTGCCACGCATGAAAAAACTACAAAGTGTGTATGTGTTTAAACCAGAAGGGTCTAGGGTACTTTCCTAAGGATACAGTTAGTGCTGGGCACCACGACTTAGTTGTTCTTTCAAAGCCTTAATTATGGTAGTGAAAAAAATCTCAGCATTTCACAGTGACTTGATTGAGTAAACTTCGATCGTTAAAAACCAGGCAGTAAAAAAGTAGTTACTGATGTGAGAAAACATTCCCGATAAACTGTAAAGTGGAAAAAGGAGCCTATAAAACAGCGTGAACAAAATGAGCCAAGTTTTATACACACGAATGCAGGGTGCGCCTGCGCAGTGGCCGCCTCTCTTACTCATACCCCACGGGGAGTTGCTTTGCTGAGGCATGGCCTCACTCCTGTCGTGGCTGCAAACTTTGCAAACTTTGCTCTTTATTTGCTCAAATTGTGGAGGTCACACATGGCAAAGACCTGGACAACAGGGCGTGACCGATCCATTGTGGAGAGCTGGGAAAGCATGGCCGACACGCATGCGTAGAACAGCTTTCCAGAGCCCGGATCTGACGTCAGAGCGCCGTACGGAAGATGGCGGCGGCCTGTTTTCTTTCTCTTGCGGTGGTTTGCTTTTTGTGGAAGGCATATTTTCTCTCCTCTTTTCACTTCTATTTATTCTTCTTTTAACCTAAATACACTTTGAACTTGTGAAAAAGTCACCGGTTTTCCTGTTCAAAGGATTAGTGAAAACCTGCGCAAGACTGCTGAGCACCACGCCGAGGTGCAGGCGGACACTATGCGGGGACGCACCTCTCGGACTGGCCACTGCTGCACCCTCTCCTGCCCCTGGCCAGGCAGCCTGTTGCCCTGGAGAGCAGGCGTCATATCCCTTGTCCCTTTAGATGAGCAAAGGATTCTGGTGTCCGGGAGGAGGTGGCCCGAGCAGGTCCCAACTCCATTCTTCCTGGGGGCGAGGGCACACCCCAAACAAAAATGTACTCCGATCTGCTGTTGTCCTCTTTCCTTTCTACAGCCTGCTTGAAAATTTTGTCACCAGAGGGGTGGCTGGGCCGCGGCACATTTTCATCATGACTGACTTTCTGCTTTGTTTCTTTCTTTCTGTACTGGGCTTCGCGCTGAGTTACATCTTCGGGCCCTTTGCCTGTTTTAAAGTGCGGGACATGGTCTTAGGGAATCCCTGTTCTAAGACTGAACTCAAACTTGTGTTCCTTCCATTTGAGCCTCCTAGATTACAGGTGTGTGCCACTGCTTTTGCCCTGGCTCTGCTTGTATTTTTGAATATTTACTTTCATGAAAGAGTATATAGTAAAAAACAGTGCTAACTATCGCTGGTAGGCCATCAGAACCAGTGTTGTCAGTTTCTGGCATAGCCTTCTAGGGATGCTTTGTTTTAGAAGTTCTATGATTCTCTAGACAGGGGTGCACATAATTCCTCCTCCACGACTGCTTTCATGGAGCTGTTAGCTCACTGTGTGTGCTGCTGTTTCCTTTCCTTCACTTGCTTTTCACTTCATGACTGCAGTCATGACTGTAGTTGCACACCAGACCCAGAAAAGTGTTTTTGTGGCAGTGTAATATTCCACTTGGAAATGTCATACAGTTGGCTTTCTGTGTCTACAGGTTTCAGGTTTGTGGATTTAACCAACTTTGGATAAAGTTACAGTATTTGGGGAAAAATTACATTTGTACTAAACATGCACAGATTTTTCTTGTCATATTTTCCTACTCGATATAGTATTCTTAGCTAGCACTCACATTCTACTAAGTATTAAGTAATTTTGAAACGACTTACAGTATACAGGAATCAGGCATAGGTTATAGGTAGAGGCCTGAGCGCCCAGGCGTTTTGATGTTCTCACCAGTGGGATGGACGTATTTAACAATGAGTGCTGTGTTGTTCCCTCCTGCAGGGGGCAATTTTTGTGCAAGGCAGTGTACACATGGGTGGTGCTGGTTACAGAATGAGACCCTGAGGGAGGGGACGCTTGGGCTCTGGGGACCCGAGTCGAGTGACTGAAGCAGCTGCAGGGGAGGTGCGTGCACTTCCCGTCAGGAGCATTGCCACTCGGTCTTTTCCATGTCCTTGCCAACTCAGCGTCTTCTCAAGGTTTCAGTCCTTAAAAAAATAGCACATTTGTTCACTCACTGTGAATGAGTTGGGCATCTCTTAATATTCTTTAAAAAACTGAAACAACACAGTTCTGAGAGGCACATTAAATTGCCCAACACGCCGGAACTCATCTGCCCTGTGTGCTTCATCTCAGGACCCGACTTCCTCTTCTCCTGTAATGGTCACTGTTCTGAATTCTGGGAGGGTCCTGTCATTTTAGTGGCCAGCCTTGAAATCATTACACAAGTTCTTAACTTAGGAAAGCCTACAGCTTAACTGAAACTCATCTTCATGAATGACAGAAACCCATAGAAAAGGTACATACTGTTTACCCTACTTTCCTTCAGCTTCTATGTTATTTCGGTCACCTATTTTAATCCTATCTCCTTCATATGATTTCTAGGATCTATTTGTATGTTAGGAAACCAGCTCCTTGTCAGTGGTATGAATTACAGATCCATCCCTCTTCGTTGGTCTTTTTAAAATCCTGACTTTGGCCATAGGGTCTTTTATTTTTGTTTTCCAGGTACAGGAAATTGAACCCAGGACCTTTACACTGAGCTATATCTCTACATTTTTAAAATTTTGAGACAGGGTCTCTCTGAGTTACCAAGTGGTGCAGACTGGACTCAAACTTGTGATTCTCCTGCCTCCATCTCCGAGAGTACTGAGATTACAGGAATACACTACCACACCCAACTGGCCATAGAGGTTTTCAGGCAGTTTTCCAAAACACCAATAACCACAAAAAATGGTAGAATTGGGGCTAATTTTTGACTTTGCATTTTAAAATTGTTACATTTTGTACTGAAAGTGTATACATTTTACTGTTTTTTTTTTTTTTGTCTTTTTCCTTTTTAGCGGTACCGAGGATCGAACTCGCCACTGCCTGCTTACAAGGCAGGCGCTTATGCCACTGAGCTAAATCTCCAGCCCCAAGTGTATACATTTTAATAAGAAAGCAAAGCAAAACATATCAGATGCCATTAAAGTAGACTTGTTCATGTGCAGTTGGTCTGTCCAATTCCCTGTGGACCTGGGGGTATTGATGAAGTTACTTTGCATTAAGGTCCAAGTGGTCCTGTGTCCTCCTTCTACCTAACCTGCTGTTGACAGTAGAGACTTCACTTGTCCCACAGTCCCCGTGTGTTTGGCAGTCTTCATGGTGAGTGTGTGCTGCCCACACTGCTGCCCTACCACCCGGAACCTTTCCTCGACAGTGTCTCTGAACCGTGGGCCCTCCAGGGCCTCGCCTGTGACAGCCAGGCTCTCCTGAGGCACATGGGTCAGATATCAATGAGGCCAGGAGACTCTGGTTCAAACGTCTCTTTTCCTGTGCAATCTTCACATCCCCCGGCTACACTCACCAGCAGCTTGATAAATGCTGTGACTAAAGGTATGAGGCAGCGAAGAGTTGGGGGCAAGAAGGAGCTGATGGGATATGCTGGGTCTAGAAATCTCCTGCAGGGGGCCAGGTGGTGACCACGCAGTGGTGGGAGGCTGTGGGTGGAGTGCGATGAGCGGAGACTGGAGAGGCTGGGCTGCCCCGAGCTCATCTGGAGGCCAGAACGCCAGGCCAGCACCTGCCCAGCGTAGGGCAGCTGCACCGCCCCTCTGGCCACACCACAGTGGTTCTGACATCTCTGTCCCTTCCGCGTGCCTGCCTCTCAAGGCCCATCCCCCTCCCCTGTTCTTGGCTTTGGGTCCCTTGAGAGATACTCCTGGCATTGCCGGGAGGTCTCCCGGGTGGTCTTGTGTGTGTTTTAATGTCCCCAAGGCCCAGGCTGCTGCAGAGGGCTCTGGAGCACGCCCCCTCCCCCGCAGCACAAAGCTCGTGGTGGTGTTTCCACGTTAGCCTCCTTCCTTGCTCTCGCTATGTCTCCATCCTTGTTTTTCGTTCTTTTTTTTGCTCCCACATTTAATTTATGCAATCTTGTTATATATGTGTATCCTTGTAAGCACCTTAAATCCTTTCCAGAAACGTTGGGGAGAAATCATAAATACCATTTCTATCTTCATCCGGAGCCTGGGGGTGGGTACATCTTGGTGACAGCCAATCTCATTAACCCTTTCCTGGGCAGCCGGGGGACAGTTCCTGCGTACAGCAAAGCCTCTGGGGTCAGAGTTTCCCCTACAAGGCTGGCCGGGTGGAGACTGAGGGGCGGGGCAGCGGAGAGGAAAGTTCCTCTGGGCCTGAACTTGCACAGGGGTCTTGGGGTGTGGACAGGCACAAGATCCGGTGGGGGAAGTAGGAACTGGCTGAGGGTGCTGCTGGGGGCTCTCCATTAGCTTCAGCTGCCTGGTTATTTGATAAGGAGCTTGATTAAGGTTGCAGAAAGATAGCAGAGAACCTTGGGAGCGACCAGGGGAATGGCTGACAGCTTGTTCCAGGCCAGCACGAGAGGAGAGGCAGGGGTGGAAAAGATCCAGGTCAAGGCAGGTGCTACGAGGTGCCCAGAGCCCAGGAGCCTCCGGACGCAGGTTTGGAGGCACCGTTTCAGGGGTCATCGGTTTCCAGGCTGGCTGCGGGAGAGGCTGGTTGAGGTGGAGCCTCAGGAAAGCTATGGGTTGTGTGGACATCCCTCGCACGCTGACTCCTTCTTGGGAGCTTGGTGTGCAGCCAGCTGGGTGAGTCCTCCAGGCTGGGGAAGTGGTGCTGTGGCCCTGACTGTGGCCTTTGCTGTCCCGCAGCCACTTGCCTCCTCCTTGTTACTTCGACGCAGTAGCTTTCAGAACGTGGCCCCTGTACCGATTCTCAGATCATAGGTTCTCAGCAGGCTGTGCTGCCTCTCAGGCCACAGCTGTGGGTGCATGGTAGGCCTCCCAGCAGGCTGATTTAATTAGTGAATCCTAGCACTCAAGAGGGAAATTCGGGGAAGCAATGCTTTCTTTCTTTTTGAACTAGAACATGGGAAGGGGAAGGCCTAGAACTACTGGCAGCCACATTGCCACAGTGAGGGGCAGCAGCAGAGCCATCTGTAAGCTGGTGTGATGGAAGCTGCACAGCCAGCGCTTGGGAAGGCCGAGGCAGGGCTGCAAGTCTGAGCCCAGCCTGGGCAACTTAGCAACTCAGGGAGGCTCCACCTCTGTCTCTGTCTCTGTCTCTGTCTCTGTCTCTCTCACACACACCCACACCCACCCACACACACACACACACGGGAGGGGTGGGGCTAAGCGTGGTGACAAAACCCTGGGTTCTGTCCCCAGGGTTGGAAAAAGAAAACCCTGTGGTAGAGGGGAAAGAAGGACTGAATGTGCTGTTTTCAGCTCCTGAAGCCAAGCTGTGCCTGAAGATAATTTATAGATTTATTTAATCAAAGTTCTGAGGGTAGCTTGAAATTTAGGAGAGGCTTGATGAAGCCCTCAGTAATCCAAGGACGCAGGCCTATCTGCCTGCCCGCTTGTCTCTCAGCAGTGTTCGCTTGTCTTGAGGCTGCGCCTCCTCTGGTGTCCGAGTGGCTGCCAGCAGTCACTCTGTTCCTCATAGAGGCAGAACTGGTCTCCCTGATCATCGCTGTGGGACAGGGAAGTGTCTTCCCAGGAGGTCTCTGCAGGCAGCTTCTCAGGATCACTGACCGCACTCACACACTGGGTCTACGCCAGGGGAACCCTGCAGCCCGGGAGCTGAGCCCGCCTGTGTGAGCAGCTCTGACAGGGCCCCTACACCATGTGGGAAATGCTGGGGTCTGGCTGGAGACGGGAAGGTATCTGCTGAGAGGTGCCCAGCCCCCAGTCCCTCAGTCAGCGGAGTGACCACCACTGGCTTCCTGAGACCTCTGCCCTGAGGCACTGCTCGGCAGCACAGCCAGCGAGCTCCGAGCTCTTCTCTGCCTAAGCCTCTGGGCGGTGTCTCTGGGTCTGACTCCAGTTATAGAGTTGGGGAGCCCCCGCTCCAAATGAGGCTCAGAAGTCACTAGGAGACTGGACATAGCTGAGAATGTTTACCCACATCAAGCCCGATGCCTGTTTACTCCAAATGACCCTGACCCTGATGATGGAATGGCCCCTGAGATGTGGATGAGTCGTGTCACTGGGGTTGATGGGCTGTGTTTTGATGTGATGAGTTGGTAACCACTGCTTCATGAATTTGGATCCCATGGCCTCACTAACTCTGCAGTCACCATGTATTTCAATTTAAGCACTATATATATATATATATATATACACACGCTTTATATTTATTTATATTTAAAATATATATTTATATTTGTGATATATATCATATTGAGACAGGGTCTCACCATGTAGTCCAGGCTGACCTCAGACTCACTATTGTGCCTTGAACTCCTGGAAATCCTCCTGCCTCGGCTTCCCAAGTGCTGGGATTACAAGTGTGCATCCCCATCCAGGCAACACCATATGTTCTGATCACATTACTGCCTGTGGCTCAGGGAGGTGGGGCTGAGATTGGCCAGGTAGCTTGTCTCCTTCCAGGGCTGGACTCCCTGATGGCCACTTCCTGGGAAAGGTGACCTTGAGTCCTGCATGCGTCGCCTGCCCAAGGCCACACAGTAGGTAGCTCAGTATGACGGAGACTGGGGTGCAGGCCTCGTACTGCTTCCGGCGGGACTGTCCGTGTTTGTGAGCATTCCTGGCTCTCCTGGGGAGGCCGTGCAAGTGAACACTGCAGGGAGGGGCTGCCCACATCTCAGGGCCCCGCATGCCCCCACCCCGTCTCCCATGGCCAGCATGCTGCGGCTCGATGTGCTTCTGTGAAGTTACTTCCTTGTCACTCCCCTGGACCTGCCTCTTCTTTGGTCGTGGACAGATAATCCACAGTGGTGATATGGCCCCTGCATTCCCAGAACTGACTCGCCAAGAGGGCAGACCGGGCAGTGGTGGCACATGTTCTTCAGAGAGCTAAGGCAGCCTCCTGTGCTGACGGGAGGCGGGGAGGTCACTCTGAAAGGGCCAGGCCCCTGGTGGCTCAGTCTGGTGTTGGCTGCACTGCAGCCTGGGAGCACGGCCGGCAGGGGGAAAGGGAGTGGGCAGGAGCCTGGGCGCCTCAGAGGAGGGCAAGTCAAGGCAGGGAAGGGCGGGGTCTCAGGGTTAACCTGAGCGTCAGAGGACTTTTCAAAAGACTGTCTCTGTGGGGGTGGAACTGACATTCAACACAGTGCGCCATTTCTTTTTTTGTGTGTGTTTTTTTTTTTTTTTTTTTTTTTTTTTCATTTTTATCGGTACCAGGGATCGAACTCACGACTGCCTGCTTTCAAGGCAGGCGCTTATGCCACTGAGCTAAATCCCCAGCCCCCAGTGCGCCATTTCTAAAGTGTACACCGTGATGAATTTTGACTGACGGCCACCTTGGCGAGGACGCAGAGCTCGCCCCTCATCTCCGAGGCACCCCTGCCTGTCCGAGTCAGCTGCAGTGCTCCCAGCCCCGGCCCTGGGCCTCCGTGCTCTGCACTGGCTGTAGATGAGCTCTGCTGTCCCAGAGCTCTGCTGTCTGTTGTGTCCGGCTCCCTTTACTCAGCGAAACGGCCCCGAATTCATCTGTGTTGTTACTCGGTGCATCTGCAGCTTCTCCCTACTGTGGTAATCCACTCCACGCATAGTTTACAACATTATCTCTTATCCTGTTGATGGGCAGCAAGGTCAGTTCTAGTCTTGGGCTGTTATGAATAAAGCGGCATTAGACATTCTTAACTAAATATATCATGATCAAGATATATTGTGAATGTTTACATTTGTAGAAATTCCAGTGAAAGACACATTGCTGGCCTGGGGATGTAGCTCAGTGCCTGCCTGGCAAGCATGAGGTTGTGAGTTTGATCCCAGTACAAAAAAAAGCAGGCACCTTGCCACTGACCTCCTTCACAGTACTCCCCTTGCTGTGATCACACTTATCCCATCCTTCAGGAGGAGTCCTGAACGCCTCTTTCGTCCGTGTCTTTATGCAATGTAACAAAGAAACACAGCGATGCTGCTGCCAAGTGCCACCCGATAGGGAGGCAGGTTTCATCCTCTTCTGCTTTATTCTCAGGGTCTGGCACAGAACAGTTCTGGCTCTTCCCCAAAGTCAAAATGATAATGAAAGGTGAAGGTTTTAAATCAGTCTGGGACCTCAAGGTGGCCGTGACAGCACGGCTAACAGCACTTGCGCGGCTCTGGGACAGGTTTCCACTGGTCTTGGTAACCACCACAGCATCGGAGCATTCACGGCTGGGACAAGCATGTGTCTGACCACACAGGGAAATGCAAGGCGGCTTCCAGGGGCCCCACCATTTCCTTGTTACCAGCACTGCTGGAGTGTCTGTGCCTCCGCATCTCACCAACACTTGATGCTGTCAGCTTTCACCTAAGCCAGGGTAGGGTGGGATTTTCTTGTGGACTGGATTTGAATTTCTACAGAGGGCTTTAACTGTCAGTGGAGTGGCCCCCGACACATGATAGAGTCTCATGTCAGACATCCGCTTGATTGAACTGGACTCTGTTCTTTGTTTTTCTCTTGAGATTCTGGCTCTCTTCACTCCCAGATCATCTTTTCTCCATGCTGCAGCCCCCTTGCAGCAGTTTGGATGTGGTTGGAGTGCGTCTTCCTGAGGTTCATGTGTTGAGCTTGGTTTCCCGTGACAGTGCAGAAAGGTGGTATGGCACCTTTAAGAGGCGAGGCCTGGGCAAAGTCTTTAGGTCATTGGAGACATGCCTGGGGGTCCTAGGGGGTTCCAGTCTCTCTGGCTGCCCCTTTTGATCTGTGATCACTTCCTACCACAAAGGCTGCTGTTAAATTGCACTGGTTGTCAGGCCTTGACGAGGGGCCCAGACACAGGAGCCTCCATAGCTTGGACCCTGAGTCTCCAGAACTAGGGGCAAACGAACCTCTTTTCTTTATAAAGTTGTAGACTGAGGAATTGTAAAAAACAGACTGATACATCCTTACAGAAAGGCCTGCAGCTGCCGTCATTGGCAGGTGGGTTTTTGGGTTCACAAGTGCACATATAGGGAGACCCGGGGACACAGGGCCAAGTCTGGCAGTGTCAGCCCTGAGCCTCACCAAGCCCTGGCACCACACTGGGTTTATTTTCAGAGAGGTATTGCTGGCACTTCTGAGTAAAGCTTCTGTGGTACCCCCTCAAGGGGGTTCCCCCATCCTTGGAGTGCTCAGTCCCTCAAGGCTAGTGGATGTCACACCTTCTCCATGCTCTCTGCCCTCCTCTCTTTGAGGGCTCTGATCTCAAGGCCCTGCTGGCAGCGGCCCTCTCCTGCCATGGCCCACTTTCCTGGGGGAATCTAACTCAAGCTCTGGAGTCGAGGGCGAGGCCAGCTGGTGAGTCTTGCTTCCCTCACTCAGGTGAGGGAACTGTGGGTGCCTCAGTCTCCTCATTTGTGAACTGTGGTGGCTGCACGTCTTCTTCAGGGAGTTGGTGTGAGGATGACCCTCCTAACAGGCAGCGTGTGGCACTGAGTCGGTTCTCCCCAAGCTCTGACCCTCCTGGCCCAGCGGTACCTATGGCCAAGGCTGGGTGTTTTGTCCTGGCTCCTGAGCATCTCGGTGTGGGGCGGGGGTGCCTGTCCCACAGAGGACCTACTGTGTGGCCTCCGGAGCCTCAGCTTTGTCTCACAGCCTGGCTTCCTGCTCCCTCCCTTTTGTCTGTGCCCCTCTCCTCCTGTTCCTCCCTCCTGCTCCCATCTTTCCTTGAGCCCCTTTTCCCCAATCCAGTTCAGCTGAGTTTCCTCCTACTGGTCCTGCCTGACCCTGGTGTCACACTTGGCCTGCTGTGACTGACACCTGAACATCTCTACACCTCACCCCACAAGGTGTGTTGGTGGTGAGTGCCCAGAAACAGTGTTCAGTTGGCTTGGGGTGGAGTGACCCACTGTGTCTACGCCCTTGTGGGTGCCCTGCACAGACCCACCCCCACGCTCCAGCCTCTGCCCCCAGACCCGAGCCAAAAGCTCCCATCATCCCGGTGACCTTGAAGGATGAGGGCCATGTCACAGCCCAGGGCTCTTTGTTTATTTAGATGTGGGTTTTGAAATCATATCTCAGGGACCCTCTGAGAGGCCAGCTGTGCCAGAGGCCAGCTGTGCCACATGGACCTGGATGTGTGTCTGACCCCTGCCTTGAGGCCCTGAGCCCCAGCAGGGCACACGCCGGGCTGTGGGGCCCCTGGAAGGTGGAGGGTAGGTGCAGACATGGGGTTCACACTGCTGTCCAGCAGGGAGTGCAGGCCTCATCTGGCTTCCTCCATAGTGATAACCACGATTCCAAAGTCACAGGATGTGACACACAGGGACAGCGTTCTGGTGGCTCGTCCAGGAGCTAGAGACAGGGGCACTGCTATTCAGAGAGTGAGGCCAGCATTCCTGAGTGCCCAGCAGTGCCACTCTGGGTTTGCTTGGCCCCTGACTTTTTGGGGCACACTTGGTAGGGGTGAGAATCACCCTGATCTCTGCTGCAGTGAGCAGCTGTGACTCAGAGGGACAGAGCCACGGCCCAGGCCTTCACTCAGAAACGGGGGCGAGTTGTCCCACAATGCAGTGGGCATGAAAGAACCCCAGAAGCGTGCTTCGAGTTTCACCAGGGTGCACAAAACACTAAGCTGCACAGCAAGCTGTCTGTGTGTGACCAGGAGCTTGCAGGGCCAGGGTGGGCAGGAGGGAACAGGGGCATCAATAGAGCCAGCAGGGCCCTCGTGGGCTGGCGGCTGGGCAAGGCATCAGAACTCCAAACTCTGCCCCAAAACCCAGCACACGACTAATAGGAAGTGGCTGTGCCCCTCACGGTTGCTCTGAGAAAATCATACAGGAAGAAAGGACTCCCTGGAGAGCAGGCGAGGCCGAGGTCCACAGTCAGAGGTGTCTGCCAGGGCAGGAGGAGCAGGAAAAGTGGGCCTGGATGTGGAGGGCAGGAGCTGTGAGGGTCGCCAGCCTGTGGACTCGAGCTGGGGGCCGGGAAGAGGCCTGGGGCGCTGCTTGCCAGAGGCAGAAAGGCTGGGCTCCCGGCTCCGGGCCTGTGGTTTCTCCTAACTTGGGTTCTACACTGAGTTGTTTAGTCCTCCTCGGCTCTGTAGATGGGGTTTGGGCCCAGCTCACGGGTAGCTTGGGTGTTGGTCACAGTGTCATTTGTGGTACAGTTAGGGCCAATGGGAGGGTGAGATTGGTGCCCTGGAGGTGGCCACATGTGGACTCTGCTTCTCAGACTGAGGATGCCGCTACTAGTTGGGTCCAGGTTGCTGTCCTCGATGGGGAGGGCTGGGGAGGACCCCAGAGTCCCCAGAGCTGTGCCTGGCCATGTGATAGCTTCTGAAAACCCAGCCTGAATAGCTTGTGTTCAAAGTGCTCAGAAGTGTTCCAGGTCTCCACTTTTTTCAGATTTTGAAATATTTCCTTAGACAAAGTGAGGAATTTTGGGGGATGGGACCCAAGTCCAGACTGAAAATCCACTTATATTTCGTGTACATTTACACACATCGCAGGAAGGTGATCTTGTACGCTATGTGAGTGCTCTTGCGTTTTGATTGTGATCTCTCTTGTGAGGTCGGGTGTGGCATTTCCCACACTTTGACACTTTCCAGATTTTAGAGTATTTCTGTTTTGGTTTTTGGGCTAGGGATGTATTAACAAGTGGGAATCAGGTCTCCTTGTCCTTCCCTTTGTGCCACTGCATCTGGCCCTCATACCAACCTGGTACAAGAACACCCCCATTTTACAGATGGGCAGGACAGGGGTCCTTTGGGAAGGTCATGGAAGTCAAGGAGCAGAGGTCAGCCTGGGTGCCAGGCTCCTGCTGGGTCTCGCACTGGCAGCCCCTTCCTGCCAGACGCAGGGCCTGATGGGAAGGCTGTCAGACTGCCAGCACCCCAAGAGGGGGACAGCTGCGCTGGGAACTGCGTCCCAGACCTGCTCTGCCCAGAGCCTCTAATTGCTGGGTGCTGGCCAGCCCGAAGGACAGGATGGTTATTGCAGACCTGGCGGAGTGTCCTGTTCTTTGGGGTGTTGTTTTTTTCCACTGTAGTCAAAACGAGTTTGCTCCTTCCTGCTGGATTGGGCCAGCCCCTCTTGGCAACTGGCATCCGAGCAGAACCCTGGAAACTCTGACCCAGCTGGGCACCCGGAAATGTGCCTGTGTCACTTCTTCAGCAGCTGGGCCTATGGCTGGTGGTGACCTTGAGGCTGTGCTCTAGCCACACACCGAGCCCCAGGTGGGGTCCAGGTCTGGCCTGAGTGTCCTGCCCAGGACAGCAGTGTCCTCCTCCTTGACCTTGGGCCATACAGGGAAAAACTCCCAGCCATTCCCATCCTGGCTCAGGGGAAGGACCTGTCTCTGCACCCACCTTAGATGCCCCAATCCAGTGGCAAGGCCCAGGAATCCAGGAAAAGGACGCTGGCCATGACCCAAGGAGAGTCAGGTATCCGAGGCCTGCTTCTGTCATCTCTAGAACTTTCCAAACCCCTGAACCTTCAGGGTTCCCCAAGAACCTGTTTCAGGGGGAAGAAGCTTGCAGAATACGAGAGTACACTTGAATGGGACAGGAGGAGGGAGTGGAGTGAAGGTGTGGCTCAGAGTTCGAGGGCAAGAGAAGGAGGCCCAGAGGGTGGGAACACTGGGGTCTGGTGACCGTGGAGCTGAGACCGTCCCAGCCCTGCAGGGCCAAGAAAGACACCGGGTTGACCGTGCAGCTGTAGATGAAATGTGCTCCCACTGTGCTGTGATAGCTGATGTCCAAGGTGTACAGCAGAGACACAGCAAACTGGTAAAAGTGTGTGTGTGTGTGTGTGTGTGTGAGAGTGTGAGGCGGGACTGCATAAGTGCGAGTGTGTGAATGTGTTCACCTGGAATACTCTCCCCCCGCCACTCATTCTTCCACTAGTGACTTGGTCTTCGAGGACTCCCCCTCCCGTCTTAGGCTGTCTTGTGTTGCTGTAACAAAATGCTCAAGGCTGGAAACTTTCAAAGAGGTTTATTTGGCTCACGGTTCTGGTCACCAGTGGGCACAGAGAACATGGCACCACATCCTGAGGACACCGCTGACTGCACCATGGCTTGGCAGAGAAGCACAAGGCGTCCTGGCATTGTGCAGGAGGAGGACGCAGGGGAGATGCCAGGCTCCCCATGAGGCCTACCTGTCCCTTCAGCAGCAGAGCTGGTTCCCAGTACTGATGTTAATCCCTTAAGCCTCACCTTCGCCAGGTGCCATGCTGCCACACTTGGGACCAAGCCCCTGGGTGACACACTTCAGCCCTGTTCGAGACAGAGCACCCCACTTCTCCCTGTCCACACTGAGTCTGTTTCCCTCTGCCGCCCGGATGTGGAGCGTCCTGATGCTGAAGTGGTCCTTGGGGTCCTGCATGGAGCCTGTGGCCAGCGATTCAGTCAGTCATCTGGGAACTGTGGAAAGAGGGAAAAAGTTGTCAGTCTGATAGATGAAGGAGAAAAAGGAAGAATACAAAGTGGACAAAGCCAGGCGTGGTGGCTCCCTTAGTCCCCGCACTCTGGGAGGTGGCGGCTGGATGGCAGGTTCAAGCCCAGCCTGGGGGAACAGATAAATAAGGTGGGGGACCAGGCCCTGGGTTCCCTCCCTAGTACCTCCACAAAGGGCAAGACAAGAGGGAGGTAGGGGTGGGGGATGCGCAGGCCGAGGGCTGCTGTGTGGCCACGCTCCTGCTTGCCACGCCAGCCACGCACAGAGGCTTGCTCCTGCCCTTGCCCTCCCCTTTGTGTGGAATGGCCCGTCCCTTCTGGTTTTATGATTTTTCCTTGCTGATCATGCCAAATGTCCTCTCCCGTGTGAACCCCCCCATTCTCTCTCTCATCCAAACCAGCCACAAGTTGTTGACCTGTCCCCGGCTGGGTGGGAGGTGCAGTAGGTGCAGCCCATCCACAAAGTGTCCACTGCTCAGTGTCACCATGCAGGGCCCAGCCTTGTTCCCCGCACGGTCCTCCGGGGCAGGGCCGCTGTCCGATCATGGTCCATACTCAACATGTTCACTGGATCCAATGGAAGCTCAGGTGGTCCAGAAATGCAGCTTCTGAGAGACTCCTGCCCTGAGGGACCAATTTATTTGGTGATTTTATTCAGTGGTCAGAGACATATGACTCCTACAGACAGGGGACTGGCCCAGCCCAGTTCAGGGGACTCTGTCCCGTGCTGAATCAGGACGCTTTGCAGGGAAGAACTATATTTCCCCAGCAGAACTCCTTGACGGTTAAACTGGGCCCCCTGGGGCCCTGCGGTGACTCAGGCCAGTTTTTCCCTTCCACTTCCCCGCTGTGGGTTTTGGAAGACTCTTCTGCTGGGGAGCAGCCTGCAGCCTCTGTTGAGCTGAGGTCAGTTGGTATCCACTGGTCCTGCCCTGACTTGGCCTGGTGCTGGGCTCTGACCCAGGGGAGACCAGGGTGTGGGGCAGGCTGGGGGCACAAGGGCGGGTTCTGGGTCCCCCTGGGTCTGGGTGCCTGGGCCGACCGAGGGCTGTGAGGAGCAGCCTCAGCCCGACTCTTCCCCCCACAGCTCTCTCAGCACCTCTCCCTTGGCCCTTCTGGCCCACAGGCCCTGTGCCCGCTCTGCCCTGTCCTGTTGCCTGGCCCCATGCAGTGGGCCGTCAGAGTGGTTTTGGGCTCTGGGCGGAGGCTCTTCGGGAATCCCGGGAGGCCTCTGGAGAGGGTGAGGAGGAGGCTGAGGGCTGGAGGAACTGCCCAGCAGGGCCCAGTGCTGCCCACGTGGCCCACCTCATGGACCACATCTGCCCCCAGGCCCCGCCTGTCCATGGGCCCGGTCACCCCACTGCTCTGGGCTCCTACGGGGGACCTGCACCTGGGCAGTCTGACTGGCTGGGGACAAAACAGGGCTGCAGGTCACTGCGCTGTCCACATGGGCCTTCCCAAAGCAAGGCCTCGGGAGTAGCTCCTCGTGAGGAAGGGATTTTTTTTTACAGATGGAAGCTCTAATTAAGACATTTGAATGTCTTCCATATTCCTAATTCTTTGTTCTTTTCCTTTATGTAATAGAGACGGTTCTGCCTAGCTCATTACCAGCTGGTCTAGTAAACATCTAGAGACTTTAAGGATATTTTATTTTAATTGCTCAAGCCTCAGGACTGTGGGAACAGGATGGTGGGGGAAGGGCTCCGAGGCAAAGCTCGAGGAAGAAGATACTCCTTGAGACGTTCTGGCTGGAAGACCGAGCTTTGGGTCCGTTTAGGGTTTGGTGCCTCCGGAGCGTTTGACCCTGTCCAGGAAGACAGAGAAGGGTTTGGAGGCTGAGCCGTGGACGGGTTGACAAGAGGGCAGGTTCTCAGCCAGTCACTTAAGCACTTTTCTCCTGAATCAGTGTGGCAAATGGCATGAAAATGTGCCTTATTTTCTAAGTTTCGTGAATCAAAGCCTGGCAGGAGGCCGAGAGGCGAGAGTGGCTGGCTCTGTGAGAGACATGTACACAACATCCTGACGCCGGCTCGGGTACAGCTCCCCAGACCAGGGGCCCCGTGCAGCCTCAGGGAGCAGGAATGGCAAGTGGGTCTGGGTCACCAGCCGGGAGGTGCTGTGGCGGTGTGGCCCCAGGCTTCCCTCTCCAGCAGAGATGCCATTAGCACCATGACTCCAGGGCCCGGGGCTCGCCCTACACATGTGCCTGCGGATGCTGACTTTCCTGGCAGACACAGGGCCCAGGAAGAGGGCAGAAGCCAACAGCTTCTCCTCGGCCTCCGGTGGGGCATTCCCATGTCTGACTCCGGGGCTGGCGGGGTGGGACCTACCCGGCCCCAGGGCATCTCCCTTCTTTCTTGCACTGTGCCTCCTCCTTTAGGAACAGACTATGGCTGTGTCACCCAGGCTGGCTTCAAACTTCTGGGTGCAAAGGATCCTCCCACCCCCGCCTCCAGAGAAACTGGAATCACAGGTGCACACCACCACGCCTGGCTGGGTGTGCGGTTCTTAAAGTGGGTTTTCTCCCTGGAGGGGAGCTGGAGCCGGCTGTCCTGGAGCGTCCATCCTGCTGCTGTCAGTGCCCCCTGGACACCCCACTAGGCCTCTGCCCCATGCCTGGCTGCTCTGGTGTTGGCTGCTGAGTGTGTGGGAGCCAGGCCTGGAGTGGGGCAGCTGGAGCTGGATGGGGCTGAGGAAGCAAGATGGAGATCTGGGCCTGTGGAGAGCCACATGGACCGGTCCCTTGCTGCTCTGCCCCACGTGACATCTCCCCCAGCCCTGTTATTGGTGGCGTTTTTGGTTCAGCTGGAAGAATCTCCCTTGGCCTTATTAAAACCAGGATCCACCGTAAATGTTAATTCTCCACTCTTAACCCACAGTGTGTGTGTTGATGGCCCAGGAGCACTCATTAGGACAGAGTGCTTCCTGGGCTGAGGAAGCCTGGTCTCGTTAGGGAGGCCAGCATAGCCCTGGTAGTACTAATGAGCTGTAAAAGCCACTCAGGAGCAAGGGAATTAGCAGAGAGGGTGTTCAAGTTCCAGAGGAGCCCGCAGCTGGGCGTTTCATGGGGAGGGGCTGGCCCCCTGGGACTCAGGAGCAACCTCCCGCAGGGGGAGTGCCCTGCCCTGCATCTCCCCGGCCTCTGGTTGGGAAAGGGCAGGTGGTGTTGGGTGATGGCCATGCTGGGGCTGCTGCAGATATTGGGTCTGTGGAACTTAAGAGGGAATGTGGACAGTGGCCACTGAGGGTCCAGGCAGAGGCTGGCAGGGGTCCTGGCCTACGGCTGGGCCAGGGAGATGGGTCTGGAGGGAGTGTACTTGGATGGCGGCTGTGAGGCCCACATCGGTTTGTTCTCAGAGACTCCTCCACAGTGATTCTTGAGCAAAGAGGCTCACAGGCTTCCTGAGCCCCTCTACCCAAAGCTCACAGAAGTGGGGACACAATGGGGTACCCAGGGTACCCAGGCATGCCAGGGGGGCAGTAGGCAGCCACTTTCCAAATCCTGGCTTCCTGGGGCAACAGTTTGTGCCCTTAGCCCAGCTCATCAGTATGATCAGCTGCACCCCAAGTGTGGCTCTGTGTCTGAGGCCAGGGGCTCCCCAGCACATACAGGTGGGGAGCAGTGCTGGTGCATCTCCTCTGCAAGGAGCACACCTCTGCTCCTCCTGGTCAGACCCTCCGTGGACCTTCGCGGCTCACAGGCCCCGGGGTGCCCTTCGCTCCCTCTGCACCCCGGACACAGATGGTCTCCGTCTGCACTTCTTCCTCCTGCAATCTTTGTCCCACACCCAGCTCCTAGCTCTCCCCCCTCCTCACTGTAAACCGTCTGCAGACAGTGTCATAGTCCCCAGGCTCGCGACTCCTGGCTCTGGACCCCAGCCCTGGGTTCAGGCGTGGCCCGCTTGACTTCTCCTCAGACCCAGCACTGAGCTTGCCTCCCCAGCCCCTCTGCTCCTCTGCAGACATGGCTCCTCCTGTCGCTCCATCCTGTGTACACACCGCGCTCTGCTCTAGACCTGAAGGGACCTTCACATGGCGTCGTGCCAGGCTCATCTTGGGGTGGCGTGTCCCTGGACGTCCTCCTCCTCCTGCCTATCTTCTGCATGAGAGCCTCTGACAGGCCACAGGGGAGGGGCTGTCTGAGTGCTGGCGTCCAGGGGGAAAGGAGTTCAAAGGATTTGAGACTTCTTGGTGTCTGAGCAATGAAGTGCTGCCTGGCCCTGACTGTGACAGTGTCACAGAAAGAGCTGTCCTGGGTACCGCTCCCTGTCACTGCTCCTATCCATAACGCCCTGCTTACGTTGATTTTACCTCCTGGGACACCCAAACCCCACACTCTTTTCTCCCCAGCACTGCGCCCTGGCCCAGGCTGTCATTGGCCAGCCCTGGACCCTTAGGTGGCCTCTAACTGGTTCCCTCATAGCTTTCTCGTTCGGCCCTCTGCCCAGCCGCAGGCTCAGCGCCTGGCCCTCGATGTGCTTGTGTGAGCCAGGGGTGAATGCAGCTGCTTGCTGGGCTCCACTGGCCCCAGGGAAAAGTTTCGTTTCTAAAGCTATGCAAAGCAATCCAGCAGGATGTTTTGTAGTACAGATCTACTAATGAGAAAAATGGTACCATTTCCAGTTCATTGAGGTTGAAAGTTATATTACCATCATCAAGATCTATTTGAAGTGCTGACAATATTTTAGGTTCTCACATTTGAAATTGTCTTTTCATAGAGGTACTGCTAAATATGGATACAATCCATAGGAGCATGACCTTTTCTCATTTTAAAAAAAATGACATAATCTACATAATAAAAATTACCACTTCAAATGTACAACTCAGTAGTTTTTAGTGTGTTAGTAGATCACTGTATTAACTATGCCATATGACTGTCATCATTAGCTAATTCTAGAAAACTTCCTTCAGCCCCCAAAGACACCCTGTTGTCATCTGTGGTGTACATAAGGACATTGTGACATCACAATATCCGCCACTCCTCAGCTCATGACAAGCAGTAATCTAACTTTTGTCTTTTTGTGGATTTGCTTCTTCTGGATATTTTATGTAAATGGAACCCTATCATAAATGGCCTCTTATGTTTGGCTTCTTTCATGTAATGTATTTTCAAGCTGTAGCAGGTAAAATACTTCGCTTGTCCTATGACTTGGGGATGCCCACTGGATGGCCGTGGGGCACTCTCTGTCCAGTCCTCAGTGAATGGACACTTGGCTCACTTCTGCTTGTTGGCCATGGTGCAAATACTTCTCTGAAAGGCATGTGCAAGCTTTCGTGTGAACACATTTTCCATTTTCTTGGCACAGCTATGGCTTGGGTGTGGTTGGTCCCTGCCAAAGGTCACGTTGGAATCGGATTGCCAGTGTAAGGGTGTTGGGAGCTGGGGGTCTTTAAGAGATGGCCAGGTCATGAGAGCGCTGTCCTCACCAGTGGGCTAATGTCTCTCTTGAGGCTGGCTTAGTTCTCAAGGGAATGGACTAATTCCTCGAAGAACAAGCTGTAAATGGAGCCTCACATCCCGCCCTCCTCATCCACGTGCGCTGTCTCCCACACACGCGCCTCTGCCCTTCTTGTTCTGCTGGGAGTCAAAGCAGCTCGTTGTCTGCACCGAGCGCTGAGCAGATGCAGCCACTGGTCTTGAACTTCTGGCCGCCAGAGCCAGGAGATAAGTCAACCTGTTCGTAAAGCGGATTTTCTAGTCACGGGTATTCTGTTATAGCAATAGAAAGCAGACTACGACTGGTATACTCTGAGGAGTGGATTGCTGGGTGGTCACTTTCTGTTTACCGGAGAAGCCAGCATGCTGCTGTCTACCAGGGCCACACCATTGCCATCCATGCCAGCGATGCACTGGGGCTCATTCTCTATCGCTCGTTTGTCAGCCTTTCCTCCCTCGCTGCTTCCCTCCTTTCCTTCCTGTTTCCTACCCCTTTTCTTTTTAATTACAGACACGCAGTGGATGTGAAGCTGTGAACCAGGATTTGACTAGCATTTGCCTAATGACTGATAATAATGAGCATTTACAAACATCCTTACTGACCATCTGTATGTGTCTTTATAGTTTTAATGTTTGCATTTGCTTTCTATTTATCTTTTCTGTGCAGTAAGAATTGAGATTCATATAACCCTGTACAGGCATCCAGTTGGTCCAGCACCACTGTTTGAAAGACTATCCCTTTCTGGGGTGGGAAGAATCTAAGATGTCCCCTTGAGGGCATGGCAGGGTGGCTGAGTAGATGGGCATGACCTGTCAATCACAGAGACCAGTTGCTCAGCGAGGTTCTGGACACGTGTGCAGATTAGTTTCCGAGCCCTGCACCTGATTCCGAGGATTGGAGAATGCTGTCTTTAGGTCTTTCGGCGTGAGATAAGTGGGCCTTTGATGGGTGGTCTGGATCTGATGTCAGGAAGAGGATGTTAATGATGGCGGCTACTGATGTCACTGCCGCTGCCCTCTCGCTCATTTCTTTTCTTCTTTTGTCTTAAATAAACATTAAACTTCCACATTCATCACTTTCCCTATCCAGTTCTGTGAATGAGACAACAAGAGTTTGGAAATATCCCTGGTCACTCTACCGTCCAGCAGCCTCCTGGTCCAGCATGAGTAGTGGCTCCACAGAGATGCCCACATCCTGATCCCTGGAACCTTGACTGTCGCATCGGATGGAAAAGATTGATTAAGGCACTAGGCAGAGTAAATGTTACTGATCAGCCGCCCTTGAAGCAGCAGTGCTATCCTGGATTATCTGGCAGGTGCGATGAAATCACAAACATCCTCGTGTGTAAAGGAGAGAGAGGCAGTGGAGGGCAAAGTGTTTAATGCGCTAAGAATTTGGTTTACAGTTGCTGACTTTGACAGTGATGGAGGAGTCATGAGCTCCAGAAGCTGGGAAGGGCAAGGGAACAGATTTTCTCTGCAGCTTCTGGAAAATAAGACAGACCTGCTGACACCTTGATTTAACTTGTTGGACTTTTGAACTCTAGAATTGTGTGTAACATTCGTGTTTTTTTAACCACCAATTTGTGGTAATTTGTCCCAGCAGCCACATGAAGCCCATGTAGTGTTCACGCTTTCTGCTTCCTAGCGTGCGCGCCCTGTGTGATGCCTCCCCTTGAGTGTGAGGGAGATGGGTGACTGAGGGCAGTGCCGTATGGCAGAGGGGATCCTGCAGCTGTCACGCAGGTCTTTGGGTGACCGTGGGTTAACGATAAGAAGGATCGTTCTCCAGTGGCCTGACCTCAGGAGAGGTTAAGGAGGCTCAAGGACAAGGAGATTCTTTTGATGTCTTGAACTAAGGACTTCAGGCCTTCAGCCAGAAGGATTTTCTTGGAAGAGGAGTCCAGATTCAAAAAAGGAACTCTATCTGGCTGACAGCATGATTTTATCCTTTTGAGACCTAAGAGAACCCAGGTACACTACGCCCAAACTTCTGCCCTGCAGAAGCAGATGCAATGTATACTTGTATGTGCAGTAATAAATCAGTGCCATTTTAAAGCTGCTACATTCTTACCAATTTGCTTTGTAGCAAGCAGTGGAAAAATAATGCCTTTCCTTGATCCAATTACTTTGACACCTTCATTGAAAATCAATTCAGTGTATGTTTGTCTCTGTTTTTGGATGCTATTCTGTCCCATTGATCTTTGTGCTCATCCCCCCCCCCCCCGAACTACTGTCATTGGATTACCAAAGCTTTTTAATGAGTCTTGAAAATTAGATGCCAGGAGTCTTCCAACTTTGTCACGCTTTTTCAAAACTGTCTTGCAATTTTGCATTTTTATATAACTTTTAGAATCAGTTCTCTCCTTCCCTCTTGAAGCCAGCCACTGTGTTAGAAGCAGCGATTCTGAGCCACCGTGCCACAAAGTGGCTCACGTCCAGGGATGCACAGGGAGTGCTGAGGTGGCAGACGCGTAAGGGATGCCTCTGTGACCTTCAGCAGGCACCACTGCCCGGCAAAGCAGCAGAGTGAGTCAGCCCAGCCACCCCATCTGGAGGAGAGGAGCCACCCAGCCACGGCAGGGAACTTAGCAACCACAAGACACTGCCATTGCTTTACGGTACTAAGCTTTGGGATTGCTAATAAAGCAATAGGATACTGGTAAGCAGGACTAGTTACTTTTTCTACTTTTTCCTGTGTCACTTTTGTTAAATTGTGAGGTTCAAGTAAGTTTTCCATTTCATCTAAATTATTGAATTTATTGTCATAAGCTTTTTGGTAATAGTTATTATTATTACTCTTTCAATATTTCTAGGCTCTGAAATGATTCTTTTCTTCCATTTCAACTATTTTGAGTGTGTATATATAAATGTATGTATACATGTAAACACACAAATATACACACATATACATACACTATATATAAATTGTGTGTCTGATATCATATATAATGCATAACACATATATGATTTTTCTCCATCAATTAAAAAATAAAAGTTTAAAAGATATTTTGTAATTTATATTCTTTTCCTTGATCAGTTGTATTACAGGTTTTTCAATTTTATTAATATGTACAAAGAGATATCTTTTAAAGATTTTTTATTTAAGGAGAAAAAGAAAAAAACAGAAAAAGGGTACAAGTTATACAGAATTAAAAAAAATAAACAGTAGGAAATCACTAGTTGATAGATTACATATTGTCATCTTAGAAATATTTGTTCAAGTTACAAAATTAAAGCATATAAAGTAGACATTCAAACAGTGAGACTGCAAACGTTCTGTTCAATGATCCAACAAAAACTCAGTAATATGGTTATCTATCTTACACACTTAAATATACATGCAGTTATATCGTTTAGAGCACTTTTTTTTTTGGTATTTTTCTTTTTTATCGGTACCGGGGATCGAACTCGCGACTGTCTGCTTGCAAGGCAGGCCCTTATGCTGCTGAGCTAAATCCCCAGCCCCTAGAGCACTTTCTTTTCCTCTCTTTTTTACAATGACAATTACACATTTTGGGTTTTATTGCTCCCACAGTTCTTATTACTTTTTTTTTGAAGAGAATAAAACCAAATGTGACATAACAAAACAGAGTCAGTCAAATCAAAAGGATGGACATAGTACATAATGTAAAAACAGAATACAAGGTGATCAACAATGGTTACCATAATGCCTCTTGCTTTCTTAAAAAGAATTGCCTATATCATCAGTTATAATAAAATTGAACAAAGCAATAAAGAACAAAACCAACAAAACCAAAACATTGGAGACATTACAGGACTTCAAAAGAAGATAATAGTCAAACCAGAATGGGCATCATAGTGAATCTTATTGTCTTCACAGTTGTTGCCTATACTCTCGAACTTGGTACTATCAAGCAAAACAGAATAGAGTAAAATCAGTCAAAATAAGATGGTGAGAACAATACAGGGTTCAAATCAAGTTAATAGGAAATCAAAGTGGGTTACTATAATATATCCTGCTATTTTTTATTTTTTCCCTTAGTTAAAAAGATAAAAATGAAAAAATAATAAAAAAGGGAGATTGAGATAAAAGAGGACATAACAACAAAATAGCACAGGTCAGAACATAACCATTTAAGCAAAATAGTGTTTCACCACAAGATATCCCAACATAAAAGTGGTTACCATAGTGTCTCTTTCCTTGAAATCTTTGAGTATAACTTCATATACTGTAGCATCAAACATATCAAGACAATGTAAAACCATTCAAGAGAATGACAGTATTACAGAATCAACTAACAGAAAATGAACAATGGTTTCTGTATAATCTCCTTGTCTATAGAAGTTTTTGTTTATATTACCACATATAATAAAATCCAATAAGATACAACATGTTAAGACCAATGGAGACAGAAGAACAAAAGCTTGATGGGACTTCAAAACAAGATGATGTTAAATCAGCACTAGCTATTATGATGTCTTGTTTTCTCCAAAATAGCTGTCCCTACCATCCAACCTTCTCTGCCTCATTTCTGTTGAGCTGTTTTTCTGTCATTAGTTGTCAGTTTGTTTTCTTCATTTCGCTTTCTGCTCCATTCATTGTGGCCGCTCTGCCACTGTTTCTGGAATCTTGGTATTTTTCTCTTTTAGAACTGTCCTGCAGTAATCTCTGTAGAATTGGATTGGTGGTTGCAAATTCCCCCAGTTCCTCTTTATCTTGGAAACACCTTGTTTTTCCATCAATTTCTAGGGACAATTGTGCAGGGTATATCAATCTTGACTAGAGTTGTCTTTCAAGGTTTGGATTATTTCACCCCACACTCCTCTAGATTTCATGGTTTGTGCCGAGAAGTCTGTTGTAATTCTGATGGGTTTTCTTTCGTAAGTGATCTGTTTCTTGTTTCTGACAGCTTTAAATATTCTGTTCTTATATTGGATTTCTGGAATCTTGATTATTATATGCTTGGGTGTAGTTCTGTTTGAGTTGTAGGTGGCTGGAGTCCTGTATGCCTCATACATCTGAGTATCTTTGCCTTTTGCTAAATTAGGGAAATTCTCCTGGATTATTTCTGTGAATAGCCTTTGCAGTTCATTTGTTTGTATCCCTGCTTCTTCCTTTACATTTTTAATTCTTAAGTTATAGATCCTCTTATCATCTTCTAGCCTTTGTATTATTACTGCTTGTTTCCTTGTTATTTTTAAGAAGTTTTTCCTTTCATGCTCCCACATCACAAATCTGTCCTCCAGTTCAGATAATCTATCCTTAGTTTCTTTCAAGCTGTTATGTGAGCTTTTCAAAAGAGTTTTTAGTTTCCTGGTAATCTCTTTGAACCTGTTTCATGTATTCTACGTTTTCTCTATTTTCTCCATCAAACAATTCTCCCCTTTTTTTCTGTTCTTCCATTCCACAATCTGTTTTTTCTTGGGAGGTGCTTAGCATTTCTTTAACTATTCTACTTATATCTTGCTTCACTTGGTTAAATATTTCACTTTTGAACTCGTCTATGAGGTCCCGGAGATACTGCTTTATGTCTATTGGTACCTTGCCTGATAGTGCATGTTTTTTGTCCTCATTCTCCTTTGCATTTACCTTTCCTGGATCAGTGTTCTCAGAATTGGAGACTGAGGACCCTTTCTTGTTGCTCCCTCTTCCCATACTTTTTGTTCCTTCCATACAAGCGTATATAGGAGGCCCAGTTTCTTTCTTTGTGGGTTACAGTTTGTTTGAATCGTGCCTGCTAGGTGTTCCCGCCCACTGCAGTGTATGAGGGAGACACAGACTGGGGCAGCCTATGCTGGGCCTGCCCCTCCAGGTCAGTCAATCTGTTGAAGGCTTCACTGCATTAGGGTGCACTGCCAGCCGCAGCGACCTGGTTTGGGCTAGCCTTCTGGGTCTTAGTCCTGCAGCGTCATCCAGGTCAAGCACTCCCTACCAATCCTGCTTGAAAGGGGAATATGTGACTAAAGTCACTGCAGCATCCTGTTTTGGCTAGTCTGCCTGGTCCCAGAATGTCCTCTGTTGGAGCCTTCTAGTCTATGGAAGGGTCCCTGTTCTTCTCACTCACCGCAGGTTGATGCAGGGCTCCCCACCATTTCTGCTCTCTATTCGATTCGCCGATTCCTGCTCTCAGAGCTTTCATGTCTCTATCCCTGCTGTGCCGATTCAGATGCAGCAGCGGTGGCAGGAAATTCAAGTCGCAGTTTCCAGAGGTGCGGGTTCCAGCTTTGGCACTGAGATTTTAGCTGTTCCAGTCGTAGCATTGGGATTGCATTTCCAGTTGGTTTCTCTCAGCTTAGTTCGTTCCTGGGTCATCAGGGTATATCTCCCCTTGCTTAGGACTCCTCACGCCACACCATTCCTGGAATCTAAGCTGGCTATCTCAGAGAGCCTCTGTAGCTGCTGTTATCTATCCACCATGTTCTTCTGGAAGTCCCCAAAGAGATATCTTCAGTTTTGTTATTTTTCTTCTATTTGTTTTGTATTTCATTGATGTTGGCTGTGTATTATTTCTTTCCTTCTCTCTACTGTGGGTATGATATTGTCTTCCTTTTCAGATTGCTAATGTATAAATTCAAATTAGAACTTTTTTGATGTTGGGTATCAAAGCCAGCATCTTATGCTTGCTAAGCAAGTGCTGTACCTCTAAGCTACATCCTCAGTTCTCAAACTGCTCGTTTTTAATCTTTGCTTTTTTCCTATTATGGACACTTAGAATGATAAATTTCTTTCAAAGCATTGCTAAATGCATTCTATAAAAGTTAATGTATTCATCATTATACATTTAAAAAAATATATTACTATTCATACTCCTGAAATAAACAAAACATATAAAATCATCATTGTGAGGTAAATTTTTTTCTGTCTTATGCACTTGAAAATAATGTGTATTTTGAAGTTGTATCATAAGATGCTAAAAATGTTAATTAGATCAAGATCATTGATAGTGTTGTTAAAATCTTTTATATCCTTATCTGTTCTTGTCTCCTTGTTTATAAATTCTGAGACACAGGTGTTAGCATTTCCACTTCTGACTGGGGGATTATCTGTTCCTGTTTTTCTGTTAGTCAGTTTTTGCTTTATAAATTTTGAAGCTCAATTATTAGGTACAAACAAATATCTCACCTTAGTTAGTTTTTATGATTTCCTACCAAGTTCATCCCTTTGTCATTATGAAATACTTGTAAAAGTGCTTTTTATCTTGTGTGTATTTTGTTTTACTTAGCAAGTTTTTGTTATAATTTTCACATCATACCGTTTCCATCCTCTTACTTGCAACCCATCTGTCTTTGAATTTCATTCTCAGATTGCTGGGAGCTCCTTTAAAAAGCTCTTCTGACAATGGCTGCCTTTTAATTAGTGTTCAGCTCATTTATAGTAAGTTGGGTTACGTCTAATATCTGGTTATTTGTTTCATATTTTTTTCATCTGCTTTGTGTTCCACTTCCTCCTTTGCAGTCTTCTTTTGGATTAAGTAAATATTTGGTAGTATTCTTTAAAAAAATTCCTCTGTTGGCATTTAGCTATTCTTTAAAAATTTTTAGCAATTGTTTTAGAAATTACAATATGTGCTCTTATTGTGGCCTACTCAGAATTAATGCTGTTTACTTCACACATGATTATTCACACTTCACAAGTGTGTGTAAGATACTGACAGAGTTACAAATTTATCTTCTTTCCAGCTCTCTGAGCTATTGTCATAATTTCATTTATATGTCTAGTGTAAAGCTCACCGTATAGTTCTGTTACATTTTCTTTGAATAGGTATTTGCCTTTTTAGAAAATTAAGGAAAAGGCTAATGTTTTCGATTTTCATGGTTACTTCTGTATTGTTTGCCATTCCTACCCAATTTCCATCTGTTTCCCATTCTCTTTCTGCCTAAAACTCTTCGTGTGTCTTACATTAAAGGTCCACTAGCAACCATGTCTTCCAACTTTGGGTCTCTGAAATGTCTTTTTCTCCGTCTCATGTCAGACCAGATCCTGTCTAAAATGCGTGGACCATGGCTTTGCACTCCGCTCCGATGTCCTTCTGGGATTTTTCTGGATAGCTGTCGTGGTGTCTTTGTCCTCCTGTGCACCTCACCATTTTAATTTGACTGCTTGGAAGTGTCCTCTTGCTCTCCGTTTCTCCGCAGTTTGACTAGAACGTGCTTGCTCCTGCTTCTCGTTGGGTTTACCCTTTGTGCAGTTCATGCAGTTTCTTGAGTTGGTCAGTTGATGATTCCCCCATATTTGTATACATTTCAATCATTATTTTTTCAAAATATTATTTTCTTCCTAGTCGCTCTCTGCTTTGCTCTGACATTAAAATGACATGTTGGACTGCTTAGCATTGTCTCACTAGTCATGGTGATTCTACTTGTGTTTTAGAAATTACTTTTTATCTCTTTCCTTCAGAATGGAAATTTTTGTGAATCTGTCTCTGTTCATTCTTTCTCTTGCCATATTAAATTTGCTGTTAAGCCAATATGGTAAATTTGATTTCTCCTACTTTTTTTAGTTATAAAAGTTTCATTTTTCCTTTTCACAAAAATTTCCAGTTTTCTGCTGATTATTCACCCATTTGCTTGTTGAGATAAAATTTTTCTTCCAGTTCTTAAATATATTTCTAATGTTGCTTTTAAAGTCCTTGTCTACAGATTTTAACATCTGGGTCATTTCAGGGTATCTTTCAGATACTCTTTTTCTGATTATGAGCTATATTTTTTGCTTGTTTGGATGCCTAGTAATTTTGGGCTATATGCTAGACATTGTGATTTGTATATTTTAAAGCATCTTGAGGATACTTTCTTCCTTTAAAGGGTTTCAGTTTAACAAGCAGTGAGTGTCCTGGCAGCTCTCCATAACCCTCATAAGGTTTCCTTTCTTGTTTGCTGAAGCAGGTTTGTATTACTAATTTACTGCTATGTGACAAATCACACCAAAACCTGGCACTTTAGGACAACAAAAATTCATCATGGCACCATTTTGGAGGACCAGGGCCTTGGGAATGACTGGGTTCTGTGGTTCTGTTTCGGGGTTTCTCCTGAGTGGGGTGTCATCAAGCAGTCACTTGGGGCTACAGCTGCACTAGGAGTACCAGCGGCTGCAGGAAATGCTACCCCACAGCTCCTCGCTGGCGGTTCCGGCTCCTTGCTCGTTGCTAGGTGCTGGCTGGAGCCTGTGCTCCCCTCCCACTCGAGTTTCTCCATGAGGGGTGTACTAGGCTTGGAATGGTGAGGGCCCAGGTAAAGGCATGGATAGGGGAGGTGAGCGCCCTGGGGGCCATCGAGGAGGCTGGCTACAGCTGCCACGGGTCTAGAGTAGCCCTTCCTCGAGGGCGGGGACTCAGCCCCCACGCACGTGAGGTGGGCAACCTTCTGGCTGGAGTTCTTTTCTGCAGGGAACAGCTTTGTGCACTGTGGGATGTCCAGCCGCATCGCCGGTCCCCACCCGCTAGGTGGCAGTGACGCGTCCCCCATGGCAGTCACAGCCACCTCCAGACACTGCCCAGCTTCCCTCGTGGGGCGGGCAAAGCTGTCTCCTCCCTGCCCAACAGAGAGCTGCCCTGGAGGACCCGGTCTTCCTCCAGGAGATGTGGGCAAGGACACGTCGTCTTCCAGGTCTCCCTGCTCGCCGTCTTACACTCTGCTCGCTTGGGCTGAGCTCGGGGGTTCTCGGCCTAGCCTTGGTGCACCTCGCAGTGCTGCCATCTTCGGGGGTCCCCCATGTGGGGGTCACCTCGGGCCCTCTCCTCTCCGCGTTACCCATGTGCAGCCCCTGTGCTCTGCTCAGCGTCCTGCTCAGGGTGCGGCCCTGGGGCTCAGCTGCTGGCACCTGCACCTGTACCCTCTGCTGTCCCCTGCCTTCCACGATTGCTGTCAGCAGTTTTGCACCTTCTTAGTCACTTCAGCTGCGGCAGGGACGAGCCCGAGCCCCGGGCCGGGCAATCTCAGTGTGGTGTCTTTGGCCTGGTGCCCAGGGTGGTGGTACTGGGAGGTGCTGCGAACCTGGAAGGGGTGGGGTCCAGGGGGAAGGCCCTTGAAGGGGCCAAGAGGGTCCCCGCTCTCTCCCCACCGAGTCTTCCTGGCTTCAGATGTGTGCATGCGCTGCCTCAGACCGGTGAGGCTGCCTGATCTTGGACCTGACCTTCAGAACTATGAGCCCAAATAGACCTCTCTCTGCTTCAAAAGCAGCCTGTGTCAAGTATTTTGTTATAGCGATGCAAAGCTGACTAATACAGGAACCAATTTAAACAAGTGAGAAGATTCCATTTCAACATTAATCTCCCCACTGCTCTTAAAAAAACCATGGCTTTCACCCTGTGGACAGTTCCATTCATCTTCTCCGTAGGCTGCTGTTTTCCTCATTTCTGTGAATCCCAAAGTCTCTACCTTTGCCTCATAAAAAAAGGAAAGACAAAGTGAATGGATGGTGTAAATCTTCTCACAAGTCCAGACTTTCACAAGTCCAGCTCACATTCAAGTCAGCGATCCCACCACCACCACCAAATTGGTACTTCTGAGGAGCAGGTGAGAGCCAGGGATAGAAAAACCCTGTTGTGATCTGTACGTGCATCAGAGTGTACGTAAGAACACTCTAGAAGCTTTTCTGACCCAGCGATTGTCCCATGGATCCGCCAGACTAGGTTAATCATACGGTCACCAGCACGCAATTCCAAGAGCAGACGCCCTGAGGGGTTTGCTCTGATGTGGTTGTCTGAGTCCAGTCAGAAGCTACACATTTTCCCGTGGCCTCTGGCTGGAGAACCTTCAGTGGCCAGAAAGATTACTGAAAGAAAGTTCAAAGAGGAGCAGGACACTTCATCACGTGTGTCAGGGCCGTCGTCTGGTCTGTATCCTGCCCCACCCTGTTTGGGATTCCAAGTGAGAGGAGCATATCCAGCCTCAGTGGGGATCTCAGTGGGGTTTGCAGATGCACATACACAGAGGGTCCCTGGTATATAAGAAAAGAATGAAGATGGGGGTGGTGTGACCTGGGCCCACTGCAAAGTACGTTTCCCACTCAGGCAACCTCTTTCCAAAGTGGAGAACTTGGAGCTGGTCACACACAGCGCCACATGGCTCTGCCTGAGGCCTGGCAGTCCATAGTTTCTGGCTCAAGCTCCAGGTGCATGAAGTGGAAGACATCACAGCCAGTTGCCCTGGGTGTCAGTTATCTCATCTGGGTAGATGGGCTCTTTTCAGTAGCTCGGAAGTTTCCTGATGGAGTTGGGGCCCAGGACAAAAGGCCTTAAGTGAGCTTGATGGCCACTCTGAGCTGGCCCCGACTGAGTGGCCCTTGGTGCCTTATCCCATGCCTGGGACCACACCCTTCTGTACATTCCCCTCCTCAGTTTGTAGCTAAGTTGTCTGAGTGGCACAGGGCAGCCTGCCATTCGCCGTCCCTGGCTGCCACCTGCATTTGCTCTGTGGGCTTGGCTTCCTGAGACTCCGCTGTGATCACTCGGGTGCTGGAGTCCTGAGGCCTGTGGAGTGAGACAGAAACAAGGACAGGAAATGCCCACCTGAGCCCAGGGGTCCATGAGAGGTGGTCATACTAGACCCCCACACCCCAAACTCCACTCCTTGTCCACAGCAAGTAGCCCCCCCCCCCGTCCACGCTGGTGGCCATGTCCCCTGTGTCTTCTTCCTACAGTCTCACCCAGTTCTTCACATTCAGAGGCCTCTCCGCATGAGCCTGGGTCCCCAGCTGGGCCAGCGGGGAGCCAGTGACATCTGCACCTCTCCTGTCTCCTTAGCACGCTTTGTTGAGTCCCACGCATTTTTCCAGGTGTTCCTGAGAAATATATGTTGCTCATTTTTAACTGTTATTTTAAATGTTGATATCGATTCTCTTCAGAGATTTAGAGAGCATAATTCAATGTCTGAGTTTCATTTTTAGAGATACCACACAACTAGGAATAGACAGACACTCCCGTGACTTTATGACAGCTGTTACGGAGTCACCCTTTGGCATCTCCGGGGGACCCATTTCAGCCCTCTTCAAAGCAAAATCCAAGGAGGCCCAAGTCCCTTATGTCAAGTGGTGTGATACTTGAATGGAATCCATGCACATCCTCTTGCATACTCTGAATGTCCTCTAGGTTACTTATAATACTTAATATAACATGTGCCATTAAAGAGTTGCTACCGCCATTATTTAGGGCATAAGGACAAGAAAAAGTCTTGTCATTTATGACTTGAGGTTGGTTGAATCTACAAATGCAGAACTCATGGATACACAGGGCCAAAGTGTGTTCTAAAGGTCTGTAGCAACTAGGGCACAGGAAGACATTTAGACTCACTCCTCTCACTGTGACCAGGCTGGGTGAGGAGCGCTCCTCACCTTTACTGTTTGTGGAGCTTAATAAAGTCCCTATTTGGATCTTGCTCAAGTAATAAGGAATAAAAATGACATAAGGCCTGTCAGGGTCTGAAAAACAAGTTGTTTATTAGTATTAAAATCCTGGTTATTTGCAGATGATAACTATATATATATATCCTAACAGATCAACAGACAAAACAGTAGAACTAACGAAGAATTTAAGCAAGGTTTCTGGATACAAAGATGCTGTCAGCTTCTCTCAAGGTCAGCAACAACTAACTAAAAAGTGTCACAGAGGCAAGTCACCCAGTTTGTGAGCACACCAGAGTCCCTGGGGCGACACACCCAGTGGCTTGTGTCTCCTTGTCCCGTGTTCTGTACTTTTCATCCTCTGCCCTGTGCGTCTCTTCTGCTTGGTCCTTACTGGGTTTTATTCTTACAGCAGGCTGGCAGATGGACTAAAGCTAAAGGCTGTAAGTACTTTATCTAGAATGTGTTAGTTACTTTTTTTCTCATTGCCGGGACAAAATACCCAACATCCAAAGTTAAAGGAGGAAAGGTTTACTTAGCTCACAATTTGTGGAGGTTTCAGTCCATAATCTGCTGGGTCCAAGGCAGGGTGGCGTGGTAGAAGAGAGAACAAACAGCCAGAACAAAAAGGAGGCGCACGAGAGAAGCCTCTTTCCCAGCCTTACCTCGGATGTAGGCCACACACCCCAGGGTGGGTGCAGGACTCACACCCGTCATCCCAGCGCTGGACCATGAGTTGATCACAAACTCTAGAAGCCTGCACCGTTGAATATTTGAGGCTTTGGGGGGACATCCAGACACAAAACATAACACAGAAACTGGGGCTTTTAAAATTCAGTTTTGGGGCTGGAAAACAGGCTCCTTTCTTTGTACGTGGTCTTGTGAAAGAACCACTACTTTCAGTTCTACTGCAATTCCAAGGATTGAAGCAATAGCAGAATTACCCTGGCCCTTGGCTTCAAACAATTCCAAACCAGCTGTAAATATGTAAGCCCTCTGTCGGCCTTACCTGATGATGAGACACTGACAGCCAAATAAATTCTCTTTGTAGAAAAATGAATGATCGTATATGAGCAAATGTACTGTAAAATGTTAATGTTAAAAGTGTACTATAAAATATTTCATAGGAACTAGTTCTTAGTGAAAAATGACTAAGAAAAAAACCACAAAAACCTTGCAATTTGCAATAGCAAAAACCTAAAAGTCATAGTGGAGTCAACCTAACCAAGACTACACAGGTCCTTTTTAGGGGGTAATTAAAGATTCTGCACAGGACACAAAAGGAGTCCTTACTCCCTGGGAGCCCGGCCGCGTGGATGGATGAGGCGACCTAACGCGACCCGGCCCCCACTCTTCCTGATTCAGCTGTGCGTCAGATGTAGTTCTGATCAGATCCGACTGGAGATGCTGAGGAAATCAACAAGCTCATTGTGAAGTTTGTGTAGAATCAAAGTTTGTGTGCACACTCGTTCCCCATTTGTATGCAATCCAGGCCCCAGAGTGACGGCCTGGGGGTGGGGAAGGTGATTAGGTGGTGAAGATGGAGCCTCATGAGTGAACTCTGGCCCTCACAGGACGCCCCGGGGCTGCCTGGCCCTCCAGCTGTGGAGCAGTGGTGAGCCGGGAAGCACCTCGAGCTTGGACTTCCAGCCTCTAGAGCTGTGAGAAACAGTCTCCCATGGTTCCTGAGCCACCCAAAGGGACCACAGTTCACACACAGCTGCATAAACTGCAGCAGTGTGTTTGGTAGCTGGGAACCCGTGTACGCCGCTGCAGGAAGAGACACAGGCTCAGACTTCGGTCCCTCTCCACGGACACTGCCCGAAAGCCTCACGGAGAGAAGGAAGCAGAGGGGGCAGCATGGTCAGCCCACCGGTGTTCACACCAAGAGCACAGCTGCAGGGCCGAGGCCCCCACACCCCAGCTGAGCATGCCTCTCGGGCCTTACGGAGAGGCCAGCGGCGGGCACGGGAGGAGGGGAAAGGAAGTGGCACAAATACGCCAGGGCTTCACGTGTCTGCATTTTTTAAAAGCTGAATTCTCAGGAGTATGGTTGCAGTGCAAATCGCTGGAGCCTAGGTTTAAACAAAGAAATACGTACTTAGCCGAGCAAGTTCTAGGTTTTCTAATAAATTCATGAAATCGTTTCTTCTTATATAGAGGACAGATTAATACATAGGGGAAACTGGGTTTTAATTCAGGGGAAATGATCTTAATTCACATAGTGTCTCAGATCTCATGGTGAGTTCTTGAAGATTTATAAAATAACTAAAAATTGAAAGGAAAAGTGGCTGCATGTTGTCTAAGCTCTGCATTCTCTTTTCTTTTCTAGTGTTGGGGTCAAATCCAGGGCCTGGCAAATGTTGGTCCAGCGCAGTCGCTGACTGCTGTCTCACCCCGTGAGGCTGTGTTAGCAGTGGATGGAGCGGACACCAAGATGCCTCCACCCCACACGTGTCAGGAGCGGCGTGCTCGGCTGTGATCCTTGTGTGTGTAGCTCTTTTGTGCTCTTGGTCACCAAGCCCCACAGATGCGCTCTGCCTTGTGGTGAGCTGGCTGCGCTGCAAACCCACCGCGAGCTGATATTTCAAAGACAGACTTAACACACGCAGCCCACCAAGCATCCTAGCTTCGCCTGCCTGAATGTCTCCAGAGCATTGCTCAGCACGCAGTTGGCGGTGGTATCACACCCGGAGCCCATTGTGTAAATTGACTCTCTCGTGTGACGTACATAGCACTTGTAGCCCAGAAATGCTTGCCAGCTGGCACGCTGTGGAACTGGTTTTTCCCTAGTGATGGTGGGGCTGACTGGGAGCTGCAGGTGCTGCTGCCCGGCGTCGGAAGAGAGGATCTGACCCCATATTGCTAGTCTGGGAAAAGAGCCAGATTCAAAATTCAAAACTCAAAGCAGGATGTTGTGCATCACTAAAAAGCTGAAAAAATCGCAAGTGGGACCATTATAAAGCCGGGACAGCCTGCGTTTCCACTGCAGGGGTGAGGCTCAGAGAGGGAGGTGAGGCTGGGCCCGAGCTGCTCACAGCGGCTGGGCTTTGAACACAGCCCAGGCCCAGCTTCTTCCCGCCTGCAGAGGAGGATCAAGGCGGCTGCATCACAAAGCCACACGCAGCCAAGGCCGAGCCACAGGTGGGAAGCGCGAGTGCCACCGAGGTGAAAATGAACCTAGGTACAAGGCTGAGTGCTCAGAGAGCGTGGAGAAGGGTTTTACTTAGAAAGAAACCAAAACGGCACACGAATGTTGCAAGAACGGCTTCACTTTGTAAGTCACTAAAAAGATGGCGAGCACGAATGCGTTATGCATTATCATCTCCGTTATTAGGCTACAAAAACGCACGTGGTGCCTTGGGGCAGGCTGGCAGAAAGCACGCACACGGTCACCCTATCCGCGAACCTGAGGCGCAGTGCAGACCCACGCCACGGATGGCACCAAACCCCGCGTTCACTGCTCTCCCTCTTGCATTCACAACTCTCTGGCAATTAGACATATTAAGGAATAGACAGCAACCACTAACACAGCGGCACAGTTACAACAGTGTGCTGTAACAGAAGTCATTCAAGGCCTCAGAACTGTTATTTGTGGAATTTTCCAGGTAAGAGTTTCAAACCGCCATTGACTGCAATTAACTGACTCCCTGGAACGTGACTGCAACAAGGCGGCCTGCTGGGTGAGGAGGAGGCGCCTCACGGTGGGGCCAGAACCGGGCAGTGGCTCCCTCTGTCCCCAGGGCCTGCGTGTGTTTGAGGAGCTGTCATTCTCTCCACATAAACCCGGCCAGTGGCAGAGCCAGGTGAGGGGCTCTGCACCACGCAGGAGGAGGCTGAGGCAGGAGCAATCTGAACCCTCAGCGTGCCGAGTGCACCATCGGGGAGGCCGCTGCTGCCGTGCTCCTCTTGGGGCTTCTGCTCTGTCTCAGCCCAGCCCCATCCTCCAGGGTGGGTGGGCTTCCTGCCAGGCCTTCAGGCTGTGGAAACTCATGCGTGGTTCTCTGGTTTCCTTGTTGGATTTTTCCGACTATAACTTCTAAGACAGGAACAACGTGCCCCTCCACATCCCCTCCAGGGGTCACCTCTTCCCTGAACTGATCAGGAAACGCAGGGCCAGGAGCAGGAGTACTCAGGTGACTGTGGCCTGGCGTGGTGTCAAGCACTCGGAGCTTAGGGCCTTCGGATTCCTTTTTCCCTGAGAGTCGGTCGGTCAAGTGCAGACGCCTCTCTCGGGCTGGGGTCACTAAGTCCACTTAGTGGTGCTGTTATCTCCTCAGACATGGGGAGCTCTGTGGGTTTTTCACACGTACTCAAAGGAACCGACGGCAGAATGACCAGGATTCAGGACCAGGATACGAGACGAGCAGGTTCTAAAGATGCCAGACACGTTGTCCAGGGCGGGTCCTGTGTGCGTCGTCCCTTAGCTGTGAGAAGAGCTGGACATGCCAGGCATGGGGCTGGCCACTGCGCATCTGTCACTCCTATGTCAGTCCTCACCACTGTGCTGCACGCCAGGGGTCACCGCTGCCCTGAATGGACGAGGAAAGGTGGGTTACAGTCCCCACAGGACACCCTCCAGGTACCCGGCTCCAGCCACATGACCTCATCAGGACTCAGAGGCCGCTGTGGCCTGGCAGATGCTGGCGCTGGTGCTTAGGACATTCCTGGCTGGAAGGGGTGCTGTGGGGCCTGCTGCTCCCCTGCTTCAGCATCCTTCCCCAAGGTCTTCTCTGCTCATGGCTCAGGGTAGAGGATTTGCATTTCTAGCTAAAACAGAGACAGCAGCCTGACCGAAGGTGGCCTTGCTGTGCCCCTGAGATCCTCCCCCTGAAGCCTCAGTGCAACGGCATCTCCAGCGAGCCTGCACCTGGCTCGGAGGCAGAGCATGGCCCCAGCACCCCATGCTGAGCTTTGGGGTGATCTCCACTGCCAGACCATCCCTGACAAGTGCACTCTGAAGGTGCTGGTGGGACTGGTTGCCTGTTACCGAGAACCCCAAAAGACCCTTAATTGGGAAGCCCTTTGCCCACCTGACATCCCACATCCAGGTCCAGTGTGCAGTGTCCTTCTCCCCGTCTGCTCTGCGTGCTTCTTGCTAGCTTGCTAGTGGATGTGAATATTTTCCCAAACCATCATGCTGGGTCTAGAGTTTTCTTTCCTGGAACAATGGAGAATTGTGGTCAAATTTAGGACATTTAATCTCTCTCCTGAAATCCTGACAAAAATCCTCCCAGGGTGACATCCAAACCTCAGGCTGGCTGAGTTCCGCCCCCACCCGTCGCCAGCCACAGCCCTCAGGCAGCCGCACACCCAAGGCCTCAGCCCCGCGCTCCCTCATGGTCATGCGCTGTGACACCTGCCTGCCTTGGCACAGGTGCCCGCGAAGCGGGGCCCTGCAGGGACCGATGTGTGCTTGTTCCCTCCCCCCTTGCTTATGTGACCAGGAGATGAGACATTTTTGTGGTCCAGGGACAGAAGTAGGAAGGTAGCTTTTCGGAGCAACCTTCACAACCAGCTTACCTCCGCATGACAGAGGGTCTCTGAAGCGGAAGGGGTGGCTGCAGCCGAAAGAGCATCATGGTGGTCTCTTCCTGTTTCTCCCTGCTCCTGGAGCTCTCTGCAGCCTGAGGAGGCAGGGTCCAAGCTCGGGACCAGGCCACGCGGCTTGGTGGCCCATGTGCCTGGGTCCACGGCAGGGCCACCTTGCTGAATGGATGGTGGTGCACAGGCCGGAAGCTGCCCATACCTCTGCCCATGCTTCCCAGTGGACAGCACTGTGTGGAAGTGACCAGTCTGGCTGGTTGCTGCCCTCACAGAAACAGTCAAAGAGGGGCGTCTGCTGGATGGTGGGCCCACGCGCCTCTCCTGGGCTTGGCAGCCAGCCCCACTGCGGACCTGGCATCCTTCTCTACCTTTCTCTGTGGACCCTTCCTGATGAGCCCCTCTTTCTGGCACCTGTCCCTAGTGGGTGCCTCTCTCTTTCTGCACCTGCGCAGAATGGAGGGCCCTGGGGTTCTGGAGTTCTCGTGGTATTACCCGCGATCGCCCACAAGGGGAGCTGTGGCGCTCTCCCGGCCAGACAGACCAGATTGAAGAGGGGCCTGAGTGGGGAGGGCCCCGTGGTTGCTGTGGGGCTACACATCCGGGGATTTAACCAGCCATGGAGTATGCAAGAAACGGCATCTTCACTGAACTTGCTCAAAGCTTTTCTTGTTCTTTTCCCTCTGTCAGTGGTGGAGAGCCTACGGCCTGAGCGCCCCAGCGGGCTGTTGTAGCCCTACCCTGCCCAGGATAATAACTCTACACAGCACTCACACTGTGTTAGATATTTTGCATTATCTAGAGGTGCTGTCAAGTGCTTGGAGGACAGGTTAAGGTATGTGCAAATATATCATTTTATACAAAAGACATGAGCATCTGCAGATTGGAACATCTGCAGGTGGGTCACAAAAGCAATTCCCAGATACGGAGGGATAAGTGTATTTTATGGGGGTCGCAGAGAAGGCTGGGTTGGGTATTGAAATGACACCGGAAGGAAGAGAGGAGGAAGTCACGTGGCACCTGGTGGAACCGAGCCTCAGGCAGATGGGTGGGAATGCACCTGGCCTGTTTAAGGAAGAGCGGGGAAGCCGTGGAGGGCTTGGGGAGCAGAACGAAGGGGATAAAGATGCCCTGGACTGCATACAAAACAGGCTCTGGACTGCAAGGGGCCCAACAGACTGAGGGAGCCGGGCTGCCACGAGCCCTTCCCTCTGGTCGAAAGGTCCCTGGTAGAGAGCGCCTGCTTGGGAGAAGCGCTGGCCAGCGCCGTGCCGGGCTGGTTGCTCTGGTGCCTTCCACACCCTTGCATCTGGACTCCCTGCTTCTGCTCCTCTCTTGGGGAGCCTTGAAGACTGTTTGATGAGGCCCAGACCCATAACCCTCATCCACAGCGCTGTCTACTCTGAACACACCCTGGCCACTTCCTGAGGGTCAGACACACGTGAGCTCATGGGCCATCTGGATGTCCTACCCATGCAGGCCTGCAATTCCCTTCTCCTGGGTAACACAGCCAGCTTGTCACCCTGTAATCCCTGCCTGTTAAGATACGGAAACCACCCACAGGCTTCAGCTCCTATGCCAGTCCATTATGGAGTTTTTGCTTTTCTGGAGAGAGATGCCAGCTGTTCCTGGAGGTCCAGTTCACACAGCTCTTCCCTGGGGACCCCTGGAGTCTGTCTGAACTGGGTGAAGTGCTGTGGTTGTAGGGTCCACCTCTCTGGTCAGCAGAAGCCTGGGCTGTTAGGATTCATGGCTGCAACTGCAACTCAAGGCAGCTCTAGGACTCACTCAGCAAGTTCCTGAGACTTGGAGACTTGGTAGACAGACACTGCCTTCCCACGGGTCTGGAGGTGCTCCGAGTCCACGGTCAGAGTACCTGTGTGTTGGAGATCTGGTGAGGGCTTCTCTCCACTGCCAAGATGGCACCCTGTAGCTGTGTCCCCTGGGTGGGCAATAGAAGGGTCAAGGAACACTGGGGTTCCTCTTCATTTATCACACTGGCTGTCTTAGTTACTTTTCTTTCATTGCTGGAGCAGAATACCTGACACCCAACATGAAGGAAGCAGACGTTTACTTAGCTCACTGTTTGTGGAGGCTGCAGTCCATAATCAGCTGGCTCCAAGGCAGGGTGGCGTGGCACCGGGGCAACACTTCAAGACAGCAGCCAGCAAAAGCAGCCAGAGCAAAAGAGGGAAGAACAAGCCTCTTCTCCTCCCTTGTATTGTATGCAGACCTCCCCCTCTCCAGGGCAGAGGTAGCACTCACCCATCTCCGTGCCCTCCTCTTGCACAGGCTGAGGATATTACAAAGTAGGAATGTGGCTGGCTGCTGAGTCTCTTAGTTCAGCTTCTTAACTGCTCAGTTCAATGCAGTGTATCAACCGTAACACTGACCACTCAGCTCCCACCCCTGAAGTGGGGATGAGTGACATTCACAGCATAGCACTCTGTCCCGTTTCCCAAATGTATGGCCTCATTTGCAGAATGTATTTATTCCATGCTAATAGCTCCTAAAATCTCAAATTTTTTGTGTCAGTTTATAACTACAGTTCAGAGTCCTATCTATATTGGAAGTGAGAGACTCCAGTCCCGGTCTGTCCTGAGCGAATCCCCCTCACTGTGAGGGAACAGGAGTGTGGCTGCGCCCAGAACTCTGCTGCTGCCAGGGCCGGTGCGCCCAGACCTCGCCTTCCACCTCTCCCTATCCCAGGCTGCTGCTCACTGCAGACCTGTTCCGTAGCCTCTTCCTCAGGGCTTTTGTTCAGCTCAAGAGCACCGCGGATGGACACTAGCTGGCCTTGTGTAGGCCACATGCAACCTGTAGCAGGAGTAGGGCACCGCTTTGGACTGGCGGCTCCCCTCCTGGCCAGAGATGACCAAAGTTTTCCCTACTCGGGTGAGGTGTGGGCAAGGCTTGGCGCATAACTGCCAATGACACCTCTGCATCCAGGCTCCCAGGCTCGTGCCCGAGACCCTCCTCACAGCTGTCCAGATGTGGGGAAGGACAAAGAAATGCACCTGTCAACCATGGTCATTACATCTACAGGCAGCGATCATCCACCCGCCATGTAGAACCTGTGTCCAGTGTGTTCAATCAACAATTCTCTTCCCACAGGAGCAGTTACTCCCATCCTCTACGTAGAGAAACTGAGGCACAGAGGCCTAAAGTGACTCTGAAGATCACCAGCCTAGCTGGTCTGCTGGGTTGGAAACTTGGCCTTTTCCTCCCAAAATGTTATGACCATGGACAAGTCCAGACAGGAAAAGAAGATTCTCCGAAACACAATGCAATGGAAACAAAACAAAATGTGTAAATATAAGAAAAGCAAAATAAATCAGCCAGATGAAGTGAACTGATATCTTTCACAGTCAAAGACGGCACCACTGCAGGAAAAGAGCCACCACTGTGCCACCATGTTAGAAGTGGAGGGCTAGGGAGACTTGGCTGACAGAATAAGCCCCCCAGGATGACCAAAGGTCCAGGACTCCAGGTGGGCGGTGGGAAGCCACACGGGTGGGGGATGCGTGAGGAAGGGGTCCAGCCTCTCCTCTCCACCAGGGCTGGGCCGAGGAAGGATCATGCCAGCCGGCTCCGGGCTCTGCATCTGGGCGTCCTGTGCCCAGGCTGGTGCCTGTAGGAGCTGTGGCTGGCAGAAGGTCTTTGACGGCACCCTGCTTCCCCAGCCCCTTCTCACAGCTGTCTGCCAGCCATGGCAGATGCACCTGCAGGTGTGTGGTTCAAGGCCCTGTCAAACTGTGGCTGCTCCCACAGCAGACAGGATGCCACAGTCCGCCCTGAGCTGAGAGGATGCACTGCCCACATCCTCCCTCGCCTGGGACCTGGGGAGGGGGCTCTGTCTCAGGTCCAGCAGGTGAGCGTGCTGCAGCCCTGGGGTCGGCCTGCCCGCTCCAGCCAGGAGCTCCAGGCCTGGAAGCTGCTGAGCTGGGAGCTGGGAGCAGCTGGGCCTGGTGTCTGAGAGCTGTGTCTTCTCAGGAGTTGCAAACAAGGGATGCGCGTGTTGTTGCTGGGATACGGCGGAGCCCCAGGAAGCTGGGCCAGCTGCTCGCTGGCAGTGGCATTGATTTTACCAAGGGCTGTATGTGTCTGGCCCTGCGGAGCCCGCGTCTGGGCAGGCTGGGGTCTGTGAGCCGGGCCTGGCTGCCAGGGGCCCTGAGGATACGGCTGTGAAGTGAGCCTTGAAGGTCATGTCTCTTGGGGACTGCCATGCTCAAGGCCATGGCCCTGTCATGTGGTGCTTTTGGGGCGCTGTGGCCCTGGTGGAGCCCACCTTCGGGGGTGGGGTACAAAGCCAGGTGAGGTCGGTGCTGAGAAGGCAGTGGAGGAAGGGAAGCAGCTAAGCTCTAACGTCCTACAGCGCGGTCCACAGGGACTGGAGGTTTGATTAAAATCCAGGAGAGAGGCATCCGGGGCTCCAAACAGAGGAATGCCATGTGTTTCAGCAGATCAACTGCTGGTCATCGGTTTGAACATTACACACATCACATGCAGGCACGAAATGATCACACAGTATCCCACAAACACCAGCAGGCATCTTGTGTCACTTGAAAAAATGTGGGGCAGAGGAAAAGTCCCGCGGTGGAGGAGATCAGCGGTGACCTCGGACAGCTGCCGTCCCCTGGCGGAGCCTGCTTCTCATCTCTAACGTGGGGTGGGGAAATAGTTCAGACCTCGGAGGGCAGTTGAGAGCCTGCAGTGAGGTAGAAGATGAGGCTTCTAGGACATCGCAGGTGCTCACCGGGGCAGGGGCCGAGTCACATCCTCCCTGAGCGCCTGCATTTAAGTTGCACCCAGGACCTCGCCATGGCACTCGGAGATGGGCCCTGAGAGAGGACTGGTTCAGGTGAGGTTGGTGGCGCCCTTGCGGAGACTCAGGCACACATGGAAGGAGCCCACGGGGCCGCTGAAAGAGGACAGCACCGGCACCCAGGCCTGGCCTCGCGGTGGGGGTCTGGGGTGGTGGGAGGGCCCTAAGCTCTGTGCTCTGCGGCCTGTCGTAGGCTCCAGCACTCTGGTCCTGCTTGGGCTGAGGTCTGTGCTTGCTGTGTGTGAGTGGACTTTATTCCTCTATCCCTCCCTCCCTTTTCCCTTCCCCTCCCTCCCTTCCCCTCCCTTCCCCTCCCTCTCTCCCCCCCTCCCGCTATTTCCCTGCAGCACAGCACTGAAAGCTGCAGCCTTGCAGGCTGCCCTGGGCGCACAGGCAAGATTTTTCTCACCAAGGCAGGGATGAACCTCCTTGGGGGCATGTAGAGTGTTAATTTTAATTTTAATAGATTTTCCGTTCACACTCATCACTCTAACGACCTCCCGAGACCCCAGGAGTCTGCCGCAGCGGTCTGTGCCCTCACACCTGAGGCGCAGGACCGAGTCTCCAGGGCACAGAGCAGAGGTGAGGGCCGGGCACTCCCACAGCCGCTGTCGCAGCCGGGACAGCCGGGGCCAGGGAGAGGGAGCCCCTACCTCTTCTCCCCCTCTGCCAGGACACGCTGGCTGAGAACTCAGAAGAGGAGCGGTGCCGCTTTTTCCTCCCGACTTCCAAGTATCAATCCTGGATCCTAGGACAAAGACACGGGGACTCCCAGGCCCGACCCAAGGGGGCCGGGCTCTCCTTGCTCCCTGTCCACTCCCAGACACCCCAGGGGCTGCAGGGCGGGCATCCCCGCCCCCAGGGAAGGATTTAAGGCTCCGAGTGACGAAGGCCCTCCAGGCTTGGTCCTGGAGCCACAGCTCTGCCTGTGCGCCCGCCCTGCCAGCCTTTCCGGCTCTCTCCTCTGCCGGGCAGGGATGGGCTAGAGAGCCGGGGGCAAGGATCCCAGGTGGAAGGGAAGCCCCAGAGGGGTAGAGCCGGCCGGCTGTTGTTCAGGACTGAGGGCCGTGTCCAGAGGGCTGTGAGCTGGGGCTAAAGTGGGAGGGTGGGGAAGAGGCCCAGTCTCCAGGCGGAGCTGGTTTTCTGGTTGGTTCTCTGGGCTCCGGCCAGTTGCTGGGTGTCCAGAAGTGGCCTGGACACACTTCTTTGGGCATTTAGAGGCAGAGCAGACAGTTGCCATGTGAAATCCCTCAGGGCCAGTTGCTAGGGCACAGGCTGAGTGGCATTTGTCTCCTGACTGTCCCCAAGGCTGACATCCCTGATGGAGGGTCGGCAGCCGGTTTCTTCTGAGCTCTCTGTGCTCAGCCATGGAGGGCCACCTTCTCCCCATATCTCGCCAGGCCCCTCTCGGGGTTCGGTCTGCCCATAGCTGTCTCCTGACATGGACTCGGGTCCTGTTGCTTTGGGGTGGCCCTGTGTGACCTCATTTCCTCGCTGTCCCTTCCTGAAGGACTCTGCCTCCAAATAACCCACTTTCCGGGGCACTGGGGCTCAGCATCTCCAATACGAATCTGGAGCGAGGCGTCATAATTTAGGCTACAGCACCCCTGATAGCTAACCGTTGAGCTTCTTTTTTGAAATGTGAAAGTTCTGTAGGGAACAAAGCAGCCCTTCCTGTGCTGCCCGTGCTTGGGGATGGCCTGAGGGACTCACCTCAGGCACGACCTTGAACCCAGCACCACCCAGAGCACCGTGTGTGACCAGGAGCAGGGGCTGCAGCTTGGTCTGCTGGGTGGACTGCTGCAGAGCCCCTCCTGGGGCTGCGGGTTGGGCAGGGCAGGACAAGGGGTGTCTGCGGAGGGGAGAGGGGTGTCCCTCCCTGCAGACCTGAGCAGGCCCCGGAGAGGGCTGGAGGGGCAGGGATGGTTGGCCATTGCTGGACAGAAGATGGCGTGCCAGGCACTAGGAGTCCATGCATGACGCCCCTCGTCTGGGTCTTGGTGGTCCCTGAGGTCTGCGCAGGACCCCAGTGGTGGACTTTTGGGTGGGTGGGAGTCTGGCGCCACGTTCATGCGGGAACAGAGTGGAGCTGGAGGGTGGGGGTTGGGGGCAGCAGCAGGATGAGCAGGTGATAGAGCCGCCGCCGTCCCCTGCCCACCTTGGCTCCTGGGCTGCACTGAGTCTTGGGCCAGGTCAGGTGTGGGGCTGGGCTGGGCCCAGGGGGGCACAGGAAGAATGCGAGGCCCAGGCTGTGCCTGTGCAGACGGGCAGGGCCTGGGCATCCTCGGGGAAGATGGGAGCCAATTGTCACTGCAGGACAGGCTGCCTGGCCAGGGAGGGGGCCCCGCTCTTCCTGTGGGGTGGTAGGGGTGGCAGGGCTGGCTGGGCTGCAGGCCTACCCTGGCCAGCAGGCGATGAAGGGGAGGGCCCAGTCCAGCAGCGCAGGCTCAGTAAACAACCGGTGGTGCTCTGGGCACCCTTGAGTTTCAGGCCCTAGACCCTGGGGGTGATGCCGAAACCTGACCCATTGGTAGCACACACCTGTGTGTGTGTCTGCTGTGGACGGGGCCAGTGGCCCTCATACCTGTGCTGAGGCCTGGACAAAGGACAGAAGGCCTGTGGCTCCCAGGAGCTGGCCTGGTGGGGATACATCCTACCTTTCACCAACAACTGTGTGGCCGGGACGAGGAAGGCTCTAGAAGAGACGATTCCGAGCAGTGCATCGGAGGAGAAATGGCACGGGATGACGAGACTGGCAGGGCACAGGCAGCAGCTGACCAGGCTCCTCTCCAGGTGGACCTGGGCTGTAAGCGTCCCATGGCCAGGTCAGCCTTTTCATCTCTACTTTTTGTTTTGAGACAGGTTTCTCCAAGTCACTATGGTGCCCAGGCTGGGCTCAGACTTGGGATCCTCCTGCCTCAGGCTGCCAGCATGCTGGAATTGCAGGTGTGCACCACCACACCTTCTCTCTCACATTTATAAGGTTACTAGTGCCATTATGAGGCCCTGTACCCCCATATAACCCTAATTACATCCTGGTTAGACTGCCTCCATGATCAAGTGCCCTTGGGGAGTAAGCTTCTAGTACTGAACTCTGTGTGTGTGTGCAAACCACAGCGAGTCTCCTTGGTCGCTCATGGTCACTTTGCATCTGTATCCTCACCTCTTCTCAGTACCTATCGGTGTCCAGTCCGGACCATTTGTCACCTTTCAACCTTGGTCACGTCTCTTTGGGATGACTGCAGGCAGCGGTGTGGTAGGGATGATGCTGCGTTCTCAGATCTCTGGGGAACTACTTCCTGGGCCCCTTCACCTCTGTGCTCCTTGCTGTGAGTGTAGGGGGGGGGTCTCCAGCGGCCACCTGCTGTGTGCGTCCCTCTGACTGGCGAGACCCATGGAAAAGAGCCCTGGCTTCAGGCTGCCAGCTGGTGCTGCAGAAAGGAAGTCGCACCCGTGGCCTCCTTGACCACCTTGGGATGGGGCAGGAGCCCTTTCTGTGAAGCCCCTCTTGTGGTCTTCAAAAGGAAGCGGAGTAGGACCTTTTCCTCAGTGAAATGGTGGCAGAATGGGGGAGAGGGAAGGACACCTTTCAGAGTCCTGGCTTGGGCCTCTGGGGAGCGAGGGGCCATCCCTGGAGGGACCACAGCAGGACACAGGTGTGGGGGGCCGCGTGGGAGCACCCCAGTCCTGGATCTCAGCACGCTGTGCTCAGGCACTGAGCTCCCTGCAGCCCCTTCAGGAGATCACCCCGCCCAGCCCAGGCCCACAGTGGAGGGGGGCTCTGGGAATCCCCTTCAAACCCGCCCCCGTTACCTGAGTCTCCTCTGGGGGCTCCAGCCTCCTTTAGAGCCTTTTTCACTTTGATAAAATCTCATTTTGGCTATTTTTGCTCCTGTTGCCCGTTCCCATCTAATCGCCTTAAAATCTCTGCGTATATCAACGTCTCCAAGTGTTTCTCCTGCGTTTTCTTCTAGCAGTTTCATAGTTTTGGCTCTTATATTTAGGTCTTTGATTCCCTTTGAGTGGATTGTTTTGTACTTTGAGAGGCAGGGGTCTGGTTTCATTCCTCTCCATGTGAGTATCTGCCTCCCGCCCCGCTTCCCACGGGGGCTGCCCTCTCTCCTCTCTCCAGTGCGTGTTCCTGGCACCTTTGTTTATCACACACACATGTGCATGTGCACGCACGCACACTTCCCTAAGGAACATTTGCGTGGCAAGACTTGGATTCGGGGTTGTACTGGGTCACTCAGAATATTCTAGAGCTGAGAGGACGGAGACAGTGAACTGGACCAGCTCCCTGAATTATAGCTAGGGAAACCGAGGCGCAGGGGAGATGGGGCAGGACGTCGGAGGTCACGGTCAGGTGGTGACCAAGCTGGGGTCTTGAAGGTAAGCCATGAGAGGTATTGACAGGGGTCGCGTCCACAGCCATGGTGCAGCCTGCAGCCCTCACACCCTCTCTCCTTCACCCTGATGGGGCTCTGGGGAGCCACTCTGACCGAGGCTTCGTTGGGGCGCTACAGACCCGATGTACACCGGCCAAGCTTGGCTTCATCCTGTGGTCAGGAGGTGCAAATTAAAGCAGCTGGGTGCTGTGTTCGCATATTGGATTAGCAAAAATCCGAAGTGGACACCCTAGGAGGACAGCCCAGCACATCGGCAAGAGCCGGCTGCCCCAGCTTGAGGGTTTAATCCCATGGATATAAAAGTACTTCATGCAATGAAGCAAAGATGTTCATCCCGGGATTGCTAGTACATACACACACACGCACACACACACACGCACACACACACCCCCACGCACACACACGCACGCACACACATACACACGCACGCACACACGCACACACACGCACAAACACACGCACACATGCATGCACACATACACATACGCACACCCACACGCACACATATACACACGCATGCACACACACACGCACACACACACACACGCACACACACATGCACACATACACGCACACACACGCATGCACACACACGCACTCGCACGTGCGCACACATGCACACACGCGCGTGTACACACGCGCACAGTGCACACGCACACACGCACACACATGCACACACGCGTGCACACACACGCACACACGCACACACATGCACACACGCGTGCACACACACGCGTGCACGCACGCACACACACGCACACACACGCACACACACGCACACATGCGTGCATGCAACACACGCGCGCATGCACGGACATACACGCACACACACGCATGCACACACACTCGCACGCAGTCTAAATGTCAATAAATACAAGGGTAGCCGAGCAAATCGTGGTGCTAGGCTTTTAAGCAGCTGTTACGAGAGGCAGCATGCGGAGCTTTCTGCTGTCAAGCCCAGCCGTGTATCGTAGAAGTTCTGTAACTGCTGGCTGCTGTGTGACGTGGGAAGATCCCATTTCCAATAAATGAGTCCCCAAAGGGCTTCATGTGAGCCTGGGGTGGGCTGTGCTGGACCTACGGTCGGCAGGAGGAAAGGGGAGTATGGTGAGAGGCAAAGGGTGTGAGCCTTAGAGGGACAGGCGCCCCGGTGGGGTTCTAAGTCTAGATTCTGGGGGCCGGGCACGGCTGCTGGGCTGGGAGAAGGGCCGTGTGGACCCAAAGTCTGTGCCCTAGGCAGGCTGTGATGTGTGGGGTGGGAGACGTGAGACAGCTCCCAGCCTGGGTCTTCAGCGCTCACTGTAGTGTATCTTGGGGGTCCCTTTCCCAGGGACCTGTTGAGCTGTTTTTTCTTGGAGCTCTCATGCTGCTCTGACTTGGGTGTGGTCTGTGCCCCTGATTTCATGTGTTCTTGGTGCCTGGTGTCACAGGCAGGGGAGGTGATGCGGCCTGGTGGGGGTCAGCGGGTCGTGGGGACCACACTAGGCCTGGGTTGAGGTCTGGGGAGCATGAGACAGGGCTCTCAGGACAGGACCTGTTGTAAAGCAGCTCCTCTGCCCTCTCTCCGGATGTGCATCAGCACCCTGCTGCGATCCACCTGGATAGGACGGATCCTGGGCGCGCTCCTGGGCGCGGCTGCCCTGCTGTGGGGCTTCCCAGCTTCCAGAATCGTGAGACACCCGAACCCATTCTTCATGGTCACCGGGCAGGTGTGCCGATGGGGCGACACAAAGGACCAGGGTACGTCGCAGTTACCCTGACCCTCAGGGACAGAGCACGCCTGACCGTGCCCCGTGCCCCATGCCGGGTACTGTGGGGAGCTGTCAGGAGGTGACCAGGGTTCAGTGAGGCCTCAGAGGGGGAGCTGTGATCTGACAGTGAAAGTTCCCACGAGAGAGGAAAGGACGGGCCTTGAGGGTGACCCTGTACGTCTGGAAGCTGGAGACGCCAGGGCTGTGCTCGCTCTCCGCCCTCCAGAGCCACGCAGAGGCGAGCTCCGTGGTGGCCCAGAGCAGCCCGACTGGTGCACCGAACCCCTGCACCACATAGCCCATGTTAGAAATGAGAGTGAACCTCTTCTGTGAGTCAGCAGACGGACGCTTTGTCAGCCTGTCGGAGGGGTGCAGGAGACACCCCTGTGCCTCCCCTGGGGGTAATGAAACTGGGGCAAAGCTGAGCCAGACCTGGTTTTAGGGGTGGATGCCCCTAGGCCAACACCAAGGCCTGGCCCCTGGGTGCCTTCTTGGGCATAGGATAAAGCGCTTGACCCTGTCTGGATCCACCAGCTATCTGGAACTAAGTGTCATTTGTGGAAGCAGCTTGTTCTTCCTCAGGCTTAGCATTGTAAGGCCATGAGGCCAGTGCTGTGGCAGCCTTCTTGGCATCATGAGGCTACTTCTTATTTGAGAAGGCAGTGACTCACCGGAAGAGGGGCGGTCAGTGGGAAAGAAAGACTGGCATTTCCAACGATGCCTGGATGGTTAATAAGTTCTCTTTTTGCCCAAATCAATCCATCAGTTTCTGTCCCTTGACTCTGACAGCACTTGATCTTCTAGTCCTTGTCAGTGTCTGAGTTGTCACAGGTCAAGGCAGAGCCATCCACTGTGCTGGGGCAGAGCCTGCTAGAGGGCACCCAGCTGCCCTGGCTTCCCGGCTCCCACCTCCCAGCCCAGAGCGCCATGGAGGGAGCCTGCGATGCCAGGCATTGTGGAACATTTCCTTCAAGGCGGCAAGCAGAGCATGGAATCTCTAAGGCCCAGCTTTAATTTAACTGACAACTTAAAAAATCAGAACCACTGTCTGGGGCATTCAGAATGTCTGTCTTCCTGGTTTAATTTCCCAGGGATTGTGTTATGGCTTTTGATAAAATGTTTCATTTTAAAGAACTTGGTTTCATCAAAGCAGGGCTTTTCTTCCTGGGACAGCGCCTCGGACAAAAGGCATTTTCATTAGGGAAAAGCAATGTTTAGCCCAGACTTAATTGTGGGTTCCTAGCCAGAGCTGTGCGTGAGCTCTTGGGGTCCCTGCAAGACCAAGGAAGCCTGTGTCCCCCACCGCGTGCAGATTCTCACTCTGCCTTTGCTGTGTCTCCTCTCCCTGGATGCCCTTTCCTGGAGCCTGGCTGACTTGACTTCCTGCTTCCAGTGCGTCTCTGTTGTGCGTGGAGGTGACATCCTTACCGTGCTCGGGAAAGCATCTTCAAAGACGTGATTACACGGATGACCCTGGGCTCGCTGGATGGCCCCCACACCCGCCTGAGCACACTCACATATGCACACATACATGGAGGAGGCGGACACATAGCCATGGAAGCTGCCATAGGCAAGGGGGTGGCAGTCACCAGAGGCCCCAGAGGCCAGGCGCACTTCCCCGGAAGGCCAGAAGGAGGAAGCCATGCTGTGCCTTGATTTCGGCCTGGTGACCCACTGTGGACAGCTGGATAGATCTGTTTCAAGTTCCCCCACTCAGCAGGGACAGGACTCTCACATGGGAGGGACACTGGTTGCCTGTCCCAAGCAAGCCTGCGGCCACAGAGGACAAGGCTGGTGCACAGTTCCCAGGACCCAGGGGAGACAGCAGCAACTCAGCTGTGAGGGTCGGGGCCCAGGGACACCGCTTCCTCCTCCGGCTCCCGGGACTCCCGTCTTCCTCGCCAATTCCAGCTCCATCAGCCTGCAGACCCAGGCTCACAGAGGATTCAGGCCTTCTCTCTGCACCGTTTGGAATTGGTTCACTTGTGGCAGCAGCTTGTACTTCCAAAACATGGCCAGGCTCGGAGATGCAGAGTGAGAGGTGCTGGGTCACTTTACCTTGGGGGCTCCCCTTGCCCAGATCCGTGGTCTCCCACTGGGCCGGGGTGGCCTTCTCTGTGGCTTGTGTGGCAGTGGAATGTGGGTGGAGATGCCTTCCTTTGTGGAACTCGGGCTGGAAAGTCGGGGTGCTCTACCATGGACACATCCCCAGCCCTTTATATTTATTGCTGATGTTGAAGTACAGCCTCACAAGCTGCCCTGGCTGGCTCGACACTCGCCATCCTCCTGCCTCAGTCTCCCCGGGAGCTGAGATGACAGGTGTGTGCTGCTGCTGTGCTTGGCCACGGTGCCAGTTCCGAGCTCAGGATTTAGAAGGCACTGGGTCTTTCTCCTCCCTCGGTGGAGAAGGCCGACTCCCCTGTGACAGGAGCATCCCTTGCACCCCTCAGTATGAGCCCCAGGAAGCAGGCTCAGAAGCAGGGCTGTGAGCCTAAAATACATCACTGTCTTTGGGAGCTGCCAGGTTTCCGGTGGTTTATTACGCAGTGCTATTATGGCACTGGTTAACCGCTACGGAATCTGGTACCTAGGACAGAACCTGCACCGTGGCATTGGCTTTGCAACCAGAAACTGCTGTAGGCAGCTGAAGCAAGGATGGCCTGAGCTGTGGAGGGCCGGGCACCTGCCACACTGTCACCTCAATACCTGGGATGTCAGGAAGTGTGTCACATGCGCTGGTAGCCATGGGCTGGGCATGTCCAGTGGGACCTTGATGGTGTGGACTGGCTCCTGCTGCCTGCGCTGATGTGAGGGTGAAAAGAGATGGCCCAGGATCAGCTGGCCACTTGTCAATGGCTCAGAAAGGAAATCCTGGCTGGGCTGGAAAAGCAGAGGATGCCAGTCTCGAGTCTTCCCATCAGGGGAAGGTTCTCAAGGTTCAGCCAAGAAAAAAGTCAAGTCACAGACACACCTGCTTGCTGCGAAGACCCGGAAGGATGAAGCAGCCTGTGGTAACCCGCAAGGTGGACTGTGCGGCCCTACGGCAGCCCTGGTCTGCAGTTAAGCCTTTTGAGGGTCCTGTCTGGAAATGAGTTGTAGCCATGGCTTTTGGCTCAGAGTCAGATACATGGGAAACCCACACTTTTAGGGAGAGCTGTACTGACAAGAGCCCACCAGTGTGGACTAAAAGAGAGGGCTGTCGGGCTGGATGAAGTGTCTGACCTACCAGGCAGGCTGGCCATGCCACCAGCTGAGGGTGAGGGGTGTGTTTTCCGGGGTCCTTGTCAGAAGCAGCCAAGGAGAATGAAGGATCTCCTGGGGGCAGACTCAAAGCCGCCCACGGGAATGGTGGAGGCTGCAGCATGTTCTCTGCTCTGCGCGAGGGTAGTGGCACCTGCCAGTGCTTCCCCAACGGGGCTTAAGCACTGTTACAGGCTGGGGCTTAGCTCAGCAGTGTAAGCGCCTGCCTGGCAAGTATGAGATCATGAGTTTGATCCCAGTACAAAAAAAATTGTTACAGACAGACCTTCCCCTGTGGATGGCAGTGTTTATGGGGTGCCCGTGATATGTGGGGTTTGCATGTGAGGAGCGGAAGGTAGACGGGGCACAGCTAACTTGTCCTCTGCTCCACGGGTCTCTGAATCCAGCAGAGCCCCACGTGGACCTATGGTATGAGATGCCACCGGCCTTGGTGGCTGGGCCTAGGCAGATGTTGGTAGGTGTCAGGGTGGGGTGAGCATATTTTGCAGCAGGAGCATCTGGTCTGGGTTGTGCTATGTAAGGGAATAGCTGTGTAAGCATATTTTGAAGATCACTCATGGGTGTGGGGACTGGGAGGCTGAGGACAGGGTTTTCCTGCTGTCCCCGCACACAGTGGACAAGCGAGAGCCCACCCTGATCTGTCCAGGAGGGCGAGCCCTCTGATCCGAACACAGCCCAAGGCCCACTTCCCTTGCATCTGTGCCCTGGGGGTTAAGTTTCCAGCACACAAGCTTGGGGGACACAGTCAAAATAGCAGGGTGGCGAGTGAGTGGCACCTTCATGACTGTGTCCTGCCCCTTACCTGTCCGACACTGGTTTTCCAGAGCTGTCATAATAAATCATCACAAAGTCAAATGAGGGAAGAAAACAGAAATTCACTGTCTGGAGGCTCGAAGTCGGGACGCAAGGCACCAGCAGGGTTGGCTTCTCTGCAGTCTGCTCCCTGACCTGCTCCTGGCTCCTAGGGCTCGAGGCTCTGTCGCAGAGGCTGCCCTAGTGACGCCAGGGCGCGGGGGCTGGCACATGGAAAACGCACTTCTCACAGTGCTGGGAGTGGAAGCCCCAGACGCTGGTCTCCGAGGCCTGGCTTGCTGACTTGCAGAAGGCCAAATTCCCGCCATGTCCTGCACAGTGAAGAGGGAGATGGAAGGAAGGAGAGCGGAGGAGAGGCAGAGAGAGTGCAGGAGAGGAATCTTCCTCTTTCTGTGAGGCTGCCAGGCCTGCTGACCTGCCCTGGAGGGTCTCTCTCACCCGGTTACCTTCTGCAGGCTCTAGCTCTGTACAGTCACATGGGGTCAGAGGTCAGCCCTGTGGAGGGGCACTGTTCATTCCGTCCTGGCTCTGGCAGTCCTCAGCTCCACTCTGCTGCATTCAGCACCCTCCCAGTATGTCTCCTGCAGGTCATCCGTCATGCTGGATTGTGTCATTCTGATCTGGAGCGAGCTCACTAATGTATATCCGCACAGACCTCATTTCCAAGCGAGGTCTCTTCCTAAGGTTCATGGGGACCCACTTGTCCTTTCCCACTGAATGTATATTTTAATTATGAATAAAATATTTTAAAATAGGGGCTGGGGATTTAGCTCAGTGGCATGAGCACTTGCCTTGCAAGCAGGCGGTCGTGAGTTCGATCTCCGGTACTGATTAAAAAAATATTTTAAAATAATTTTAATTATTTGGCAACTTATCACACCATTCAAGTGGACCTACGTTTTGGAGGATGCTATTCAATCCAGCTCACATCCCTGTGTGAGGTGTCCTTCCCTGCTGTTCACATGGGGCTGGGCAGTGAGTCTCCCCCAGCTGATGGAGCCTAGCTGGAAGTGATGGGTGCTAGCTTTGAGCCTCATGTCTTGCTCCTCGGCTTTTAGAAGCTTCTGGGCATTTCAGTGAGGTGAGCCTGCCCCGGGAGCTGCTGGCCCAGCACTCTGGGCCTGATATGAGTTGACATGGAGCTGAGCTACCCGTGCTGCTCCAGACGCCTGCACTGTGCGGCTCTAGGGAGGGTTGTGTGGCTGTGTCCGCGGGGCAGTAGCTGGCCAGCCCCAGCGGGGAGGGGCAGACACAGAATGTCAGCCTCCCCTTCAGGGGCCTCCCTGGTAGTGTGGGGTGTGGACCTAACACGCCTGAGGGCTCCTTGCTTAGCTGGCTCCCTGTAACGACTGCCATCCTGGCTGATTCTGGCTCCAGGAGGAAGGTGTCTTCCTGGGTGACACTCATCCCCGGCAGGCCCAACAGATGGGACACAGATTCCTCTCTGAAGGAAGGTAGAGCTCACCTCCCTGCGTGGGCCCAACCGGAGACGTGGGGAGTTGTTACCTGAGGCCCTCTGCCCCATACTGGGCATCCCGGGTGACACTGCCCAGAAACACTGGCATTTGAAATCTTTTCTCATGTCAATTCAAGAAAAAAAATAAAAGACAAAAATAACTTCAGACCAAAGAAGAAGAGGAGGAGGAAGGAGAGCTATTTGGCAAGGTTTGGCACGGAGACTCCTGGTAGCGGAAGCGCTGGCGTTGTCAGGCGGCTCCAGAGGGAGAGCTGCACCCCCAAGCCTGAGCCGGCTCCCTGGACGCGGCTCCCTGCAAGTTTGCCTCCAGCCCCAGTTCATTTGCCCTCCCAGACGTCTAGAAGGTGGCGTTCGAAATGTTTACACTTGTTTCAGCTGCCTTTTTGCCGAGTCTGGTCCCCACCTCCCTCCCTTCACTTCACACTCGCGGCACCCTTGCACACAGGCTCATCTCTCTAGCTACATATATATGTGGTTTTTATATATGGCTTGTGAAATCTGCCAGACAAAGACATGAAATATTCCCGAAAACAGCTGGAAAATTATGCAACGGCGGGGAGAGGGGGCACATGTACATTCTGTACTGCAAAGTTGCACAACAGACCAAGTTTGTTATAAGTGAGGCTGGAGGTTTTTATTTTTTCTCTACGACAACAGCTTGCTTGGTGGAGTCAGCCTCCTGCAGAAGGCGTTTTCTCGGGAGCCTTAGCTTTCCCAGGCAGAGAAGGGGAAGCTGGTACTGTGGTGAGAACTCAGGTCTGCACCCTGGGGTGCAGCTGAGGGGAGGCAGGGTCCGAGGTCCAGTGAGCCCCAGGCTTGGGGCTCAGTCAGGCCGAGGCTTGTACCTGGTGGGGCTGCGCCCAGTGCCCGGACTGCACTGAGGCTGGAGTCTGAGCCCAGTGTCTAGTGAAAGAGAGGTCTTCTCTCCTGCAGGAATCTGTTTCCTGTACCTTTGTCAGGTGGACAGAATCTTCTGCAGGCTTTGAATGTGCAAGCCTGACCCTCACCCAACCCTCCTGACACTCTCCCAGAGCTCTGGGGCTTCCCCCAGCTGGACGTCCAGAGCTGGTGAGTCCACCCTCCAGGACAACTCTGGAGTAAGGGGCTTGATTATTCAGAGCAGGCTGGGTCACCCTGGGACTTGACTGTCCCTGGGATTTTCCTTGCTCATCTCACAGATCAAGGAAGTGAACGAAAACCAACACTTGTGATTGGTTTCAAAATCTCCATTTTCCCGTGCCATTTAGGGATGGGGACACCTCACTATGTGTGTATGAAAACGATCTCACTTGCCCAGAGGTGTAACAACAGTGTGGTTGGTAAGACGGATTTACCTGCGCCAACACTGAGTGTGATAGGATGGTTAGCAGTGGCTTCCACTTGGGGTCTGTCTGGGATGCCACATGGAATGAAGGAGGAGGGGCTCCCAGATGCTGGTCTGCCCTGCAGGTCAGAGGGAGGAAGGTTAGGTAGAGGGTGAACTGCCCAGACCCAGGGACACGGGTCCCCTGGGTGGCAGCTGCACAGGGCTCCTGGGCTTGGAGCTGGTTCTGTGTCGGTGGGTAGCACTGTGCTCCCGCTCTGAGGTTTCAGCAGCACCAGGAGGTGGCGGCAGCCCAGCACCCTGCAGCCCCTGGACATGCCTGCAGCTCCTGTCCGAAGCCCCTCAGGGAGGGTGTGCAGGGGGCTCTGCAGGCCAGCTGGTGGAGGCCAGGACGCTCGCTAGCAATGTGGACCTGCCGAGGGTTGCTAAGCAGTCCGGAGCCGCCTTGGCCCTTCAGAACGGAGATGGGAAATCGCCATGGGGGAACAGCAGCCGCCTGACAGTCATTCGATTTCCTCTTTCTCATTTTCAGAAATGCAATTAGGGAGGCCAGAGTCCTGTGTGGGATCTGGAGCACACGTCTGCATGTCTGGGTCTGTGGGTATTCATGGGCTGCAGGTCAACATGTGTCTGCATGCACATCTGTGCACATGTACCATTGCATAGGTGTGTGCAGTGTAAGCATGTGTGTGTGTGTGTGTGTCCGATATGCATGTGCAAATGATTCTCGCCCTCCTGGGGAAGTTGCCTGAACTGGCTGCTTGCTTTCCACTCATATTAACTTATCAGCAAGCCCCCTAATTTGAAATGGGGTTCTCCTGTGGTAACCAGCTCCCCGCACCCCCACCCCCGCAGCAGCCTATGCTCCAGCACACACCTTTGGGGAGCCCAGGCCAGCCGCCTCGGGGCCATCTGGGGTGACTCCTCCCCGGAACCCCTGCACAGAAGGCCTAGCTGGGCTGGGCAGCGAGGGACAAAGCGACTGAGTGAGGGCAGCGCAGGCCGGGGAGACAGAGTCTGTGGTAGCCCCCGGCTCCAGCGCCCGGCTGCCACTGGGCCTCGAAGCCCAGCGTGGCCAGATGTGCTGCCGCCGCTTCTTCTTCCCATAAAAGCTGGAGCTGCATATTTCCATGGGAAATCTTTTGATTTTTAAAAAATCTTAGCAAAAAACTCAAGATAAAAAACAAAGCCCTGTGGGCTGCCAGTTGGTGGCCCCTCTGCATCAGCTGAGGTACTTGCATTTTAAGCAATCGCTAATGGCTCTGCTTTTGTCCCAGATCAAGAGTAGGGGCTTAAAATGGGGTGCTCAAGTCTGCACCAGGAGTTCAGGGGCTCAGAGAAGCTCCGGGGCTCCAGCTCCGCATGGAGCCGGGGCTGGAGGCAGCGGGGTGCAACCTGGCTCCACACCCTCGGGGGCCACCACGCCCAGCTTTGGCAGCATCATCCCAGGTGGCAGTGTCACGGTGCAACCTGGGGGTGGCATGCAGGGAGATCAGCTGCCAGACAGCTCTGCTAATTCACCAATGCAGCCCCACCCCAGTGCTCCCAGCAGCCTCACTCTCCTAATCCCAGCTGTGGCCCAGCTGTCCCAGCACAAGGGAAGATGAGGGGCCAGGGGCAGAAGTGTGCACCATCCTTCTCCTGGAAGGGACCTGGGAAGCCCCCACCCAGTGTCCCAGTGAGGCTCTTAATTCCCTAAGCACTGTCAAACCACCACTCAGGGCGAGGGGCTCCTGTCTGAGACCTGCAAAGCCTGGCTCCTCTGTGGTCCCTGGTGCCCACCCACCTCGTCTCCTCTGCTGTCACCTGTGGCTGTCATTCTTCACTCTGGCTTTTTTCTGGATGGCTTTTAGCCCAAACTTTCCCCAACCCTTCCTCCTTCTGTTCTATGCCTGCCATATCACTGGCCTTTTAAATTTTCTGCGTGGCCTCTGTCTTTGGAAATCATTTTATTTTGTTGATTTGATCCACAAATATTTACTGAGCATCTACTATGTGTTAGGCTGTGTTTTGTGAGTCTCCAGACTTCCCGGGAGGTTATTAAGCTAAACCCAAACTGCACTCACTCATGCCCCACAGAGTCGCTTGGGTTTGGCTCTAAAGTCAGAGTGGACATGGAAGAGGCCATGACCAAAGCGTTCTGTAGCATTTTCAGGCCACACATGGTTCCCGCTCATGACGCTTCCACTGAGAATTCCCCGCCTTACAACCGTGTGAAAGTGACACACTCAGTAGAAACCACGTTTGAACTTGGATCTCTTCTAGGTGTGTGGATAAGAGAGGGCGGCTCCTTGGCCACGAGCACAGCTCCAGCAGGCCCTGTGACCACGGGTGGGGCGGCTGGTGCTCCAAGCGGGCCGCTCGGAGGTTCGGTATACTCGAGACGTGCTGTTTTGCATTTTTCAGTGCACTTTTTTCCCTTGGATAATTTCGATTTGCAATGGACTGACTGCACTGTAGTTCTACAAGCATGCGCTCCAAGGTTCTTGTTCCACTAGGACTCAGTCCTTCCTTTGTCCTAAGTCGCTGGATTCTCAACCCCACTGGTGACGGATGTGGTGAGTGATGCCACTGTATGCTAAAGAAAGAGGGGTCCGGGGAGGCTAAGCCAGTGCCCCAGAGGCTGACGGAGTCGGAGTCGGAGCCGGTCTCAGGACTCCCGTAGTCCGCTGGTGAGCTAGGGTGGAGCTCAGGACCACAACCTGACAGCGTGGGCGAGGGAGCTGTCCGAGAGCAGGCCCACCTCACTATCCAAGCTGCTCGGATTGGCCTTCAGCTGAGAACAAATAAAGCCAGGCCCCAGCCCTGCCCAAGCCTGAAGGGACTCGAGTGTGTGATCCCTTCCTTATAAACAAGTGCAGATGACAGCTGTGTGTGGGTCACTGGCAGGGGCAGGGGGAGTGCACTGCCCATCAAGGAGGGTCGCACAGAGAGGGGCAGCGAGGCAGTGGATGGCAGAGCTAATCAGAGGGCAGCAGTGGCAGCGGACCCCTTCTCAGTGGAGATACAGACAGGGCGGGGCCGGTATGCCCCTGGTCTCTGGCTGGGGACCTGCCTCTGTAGACAGTGGGGACACAGGAGGACTAGAGCAGAGGTGGGATGGGTGGAGACAGTGACAGCTCATGGCAGCGAGCTTGTGGGGCCAGGAACACCCTGATGGAGGTGACCAGTTCTCATATGAGTGATACTTTAAGTGTCCTGGAATTTGATGTTGGGTCTTTGTGTTTTTATGGAGGAACGTGGAGCTTCTCAGGATGCAAGAACAACACTCTGCCAGGAAAGGGCCTTGCAATGAAGAGGTTGCTTCCTCTGGAAAGCTCCCAGAAATGCAGCAGGGGTCCCCAGGGAGCCCCCAGTGGATTTAGTGATGACCAGTGGCTTTTGACTTTGCACCTGAAGTTTTCCTTCCACCGGGGTCTTGGTCTCAGGCTCTGTGTGGGCACCATGGCCAGCCTCAGCATGACACTGTGAGCTGGGCAGGGTCAGGCTGGACTGTGCAGAAGGAACTTGACATTGGGATCTAAAGCCGCAGGGACCAGAGTACCTGGGGCACCTGCTGAGGCTGAGGCCATGCCCACTGGATGAGCCCCTCAGGTTGCAAGCTGTACAATGTTTGGACAGGCTTAGAAGAGGCTTGGGTCCATGGAAACAGGCCCTTCACACATTTCTTGCAGGACTTTTTCACAAGTTATGGGTTGTGCCCGCTGTACTGCTAGTGCAGCGTAGGAGTGTGTTGCTCACCAGGGGGGGTGTGCCTGGGACCGTGCGATGCCCTTGTTTGGAAACAAAGGCAGACAAGGCATGGGGGACATGGGGAATGATGCCTGACACTCCCCACTTCAGAGACCCTTGTCACAGTGACCCTTGTCTGCCCCCGTCACAGCTGGACATGACATCTAGCCTTGGTCTTCTGGGGCCAGTGAGATATCTCTGCGTGGGCCACTTTGGCATTCTATGTGGCCAGCCACAAAGAGAACATACAGACAGCCTGGTGCCATGGCTGAGTCTGGGGTTGCTGTCCCTGGGGATGTCTTGTTGTGTGACCTGCCCCTACAATTTAAGCTGGCTATGTTACAGGCAGCTGGGAACACTGGAAGAGATACACAGATTTCCCAGAAGGAAGGCTGAGACCCCGCCCTGGCCCCAGGGGAGCACGGACACAAGCACACTTGGGCTGAGAGCCCGGTCCACTTGCACTTAGGGTGTCCCTGCCTGCCATGTGCAGGTGTCTCCTTAGGGTTACTCTCCGCTACTCGGAACACATGTGAGGGACCCTATGATGGGCTGGCCATGAGCCGGGTCACCACGTCAAGTCCGGGCCTCCATCTTGTATCTCCACGTAGAAGTGCTGACTGAGCCTAACTGCAAGCCTTCTGTCTCTGCTCCCAGGGCCGCAGAGCGTCTCTGAGTGGAACAGGACAACAAAGAAATCTTCTGGCCAAATACCACCCACGTCTCCCCTTTCACTGCCAGCCTGTGTGACTCGGGAGCCAGAAGCAAAGCAGAGGGCCTCCTGGCCTCTGCAGGGAACAGGAAGGATGTGGGGGCCTCATGGCACCCCAGGTGACCAGGGCAGTTCCCTTTCTCTTGCTGCACCATGCATCTCTGGGCAGATTTTGAAGGGTCTGCCCTTGGTTTGTCAGAACTCCTCCTCCCATACAGGGGAAGCACGGTGGCGACAGTCATGCGTATAGGGCGACAGGGAATGGTGGGGCCTGTGTTAAGTTTGTAAGCTGGACCTGGAGATGTGCACGCTCAAACGCAAACACCTGTGGTGCATACCTCAGCTCAGGCCTGTGGGTCCTATTGTCTTCGGTTCCTAAGACAAGGGGATGCAGCCTGAGGGCTCCTGAATCTCATGTGTCACCTGGGGGAAGAGAGGTGGCTGCAGGCAGATGTGGACACACAGCTGGGTGACAATTCCCAGAGGCAAGGAGGACAGGGGCAGCCCGGAGTTTTGAAAGAGGCCACTGCTTTTAAGCAGAGAATGGGTGATCAGAAGCCTGCAATGCATCTCACCACCCTGAGTGCCGGCCAAGGAGGGTCTCACTTTAAGGCTTGCTGTGTATGTGCCTGCTTTATCCGCTGCCTCTCTCAGAGTGTCCTTCCGGGACTGTTGGATGACAGGGAGGATTGAAGCTGGAACTGGTCCTGTGGAGGGGGGATTGGTCAGAGCTCTGCCTGGGTCGGAAGGGAGTGACATGGGAAGAAGCGGCCTCCAGGAGTGTCAAGGAGACAGTATCGTCCCGAAGCAACATCACATAGCTTAGTTCCATGGACCCAACTGTCCCCTTGAGAAGGGAGAGAGTTACTCCTCAGTTCTGCTTTCATCCTGATTACACCAAAGAAAACACCTGCGCCCGGCCCTGGCATCTCCATGCCCAGTGCCCTTGCTGGAGAGCCTTGGCCTTTCACAGACGGCAGCAGCAATGATTTCTCCCCTTCCCTTTCATTTACTGGGGCAGGGGCGTGTGTCTTTGATTCATAGTGAGCTGGTGAGAGGCTGGGGTTGTCATGGATGACAGTGATTTACCCTCAAAAAGGTAAGTAAGTCATTAAGCACCCCCTGAAGATGCAGCGGTATTGCTGAAGCACGGCAGTGATCATAAACACAGCAGAGAAGCGAGCTGGGGGCTGGTGCTGTTTATGCTGCTTCTGCGGAGCACAGAAAGTGCATCCCCGGGAAGCAGGACAGAGCCCAGCAAGGGCCACTCTGGCCTGGCTGGCTGGCTGCCCTCATCTTCATGGGACCTCTTGCATGCCCAGCTCTGGAATCATCTCTCCTCTGACCCTTTGACTCCAGCTCCAACTTTGTCCATAACCAGCCAGGTCATCAGAGGTCATGAGAGCCGCACTTGCAGGGGTGAGGGGAAGAGGACCTTCCACAGCTACAAGGAGGCTGCTCCCTCTAGGGGTGGCTAAGCAGGAAGGGGGCTCAGTGGTAAGAAAGTTAATGCTGACAACTAGCCTCGGCGCCCTTGGGTGACATACAGAGCACAGCTGCCAGGTGGAGATGGCTCTTGAGAAGCAGGGGCCTCGCACCTGGGTTCCAGGAATGATAGCACTGAGGGTAGGATGTCACAGCCCCGGCCACTGAGCAAGTCACGCTTTTCCCTCCTTCTGACACCAGTTTCCTGGCCGCAAGGGCGGGGCCTAAGGCATCTCTGCATCCCTTGGCCCTAACCAAGGTCCACACAGACCCGGGCAGAGAGAATGAAGGACCAAAGGGACAGGTGTCTGTGTCTCAGCTCCAGGAAAGCAAAGCAGGGGCTGGGGATGTTTCTGCAGCCGCATGCCTGCGGGGCTGCCCAGGAGCGGCCTGGTGGGAGAGTGACTACAGGCCAGGGGGATGAGCTGCCCTGCGGAGGGCAGGGAGCCCACAGCACACCTGCGCTGCATAAACTGAGCTGTCTCAGGTGCTAATTGGAAAAGGTGGGCGGAGTGTGGAGAGCCCATCTCAGGCGGGGGTGGGATGCACGGGCCAGGGGCCTCATGGAACAGGTGAGGGCAGGACCCCGACCGCGAGTGGGGGCCAAAGCCCCAGTCCTGCGGGAAGAACTGTGCCCTGAGGCTGCAGCGGAGAGGAGCTGGGGTCTCGCGGTCCTGTCTTTCTAAGGAAGGGCGAAAGTTGGTTTTCGGAGTAGCTCAGGAAGGGCGCCCCCATCAGGGCAGGGCCGGCCCAGCGCAGCGCCGGAGCCGCCCTCGCCCTCGCGTCCTCCTTCCCGGTCGGGCCGGCTCGGGGCGCAGGAGGCGGCGCGGCGCCCTGCTCCGGGCGGGGCCGCTCCCGCGTGCCCGCCGCCCGCTCCGCCGCCCGCAGCGCTTCCCCGCCGCCGCCTCGGGGCGTCTCTGCTCCGCCGGCGGGGCCGCGGCGCGAGGAGGGGAGGCGGCGGCCGCGCGGAGAAGCGCCGGGTCACCGCAGGCGGAGGCGCCGCGCGCCGGCCCGCCCTCCCTCCCGCCGCCTCCCGCGCCGCCTCCCGCGCCGCCTCCTGCGCTCCCCGCCCTCTCCCGCGCCCGCCTCCTCCGCCCCGCGCCCTGCGGTGCTGCAGCTGCGGGCGGCTCCGGCGGCCCCAGATGTGGGCTGGGCGGCGCGCGGGGAACTTTCGCGCCGGCTGCGAGTGCGGGCCGCGGCCGCGGTCCCGGTGCCATGGCTCGGCGCCCGCTCTGCCCCGCGCTGCTGCTGCTGCTGCTGCCGCCGCTCCTGAGCCCGGCGCCGCCCGCGCACGCCCGGCTCGCCGCCGCCGGCGCCCCAGGTGAGTGCGGGTCCTCGCGGCCCGCGCCCCCTCCCCCGCCGCGCCCGGCCCGACTTGGGCAAACTCCGCGCGCCCCGCCCGGGGCCAAGTTGGCCAACTTCGGGGCCGGGGCGGTGGCGCGGGGGGCGCGGGGCGCGGAGCCCGGGTCGGCGGAGCCCGCGGCGGGGAGCAGCGTTCGGGCAGCGGGTCCGGGCAGCCGGGCGAGGCGGCGCCAGTGCTCGCGTCCGGGGACGCTCGGGAGGAGCTGGACCGAGTGCGCCGCCCGGGCCCTCGGGATTGGTCGGGGCGCCCCGGAGGGGATCCCCGGAGATCCGCGGGACCCTGCCTTACCCCTGCCTGTCAGCGGGCGGGGAGAGGGGCCGCGCCAGACCCCGAGAACAGGCCGCCCGTGCGCGAGGAGCCACGTCCCCGCGGCCTCGGAGGCCCCGCTGGGCACTTAGGCAGCAGGGCGCCGCGGGGTCGAGGCGCGCGGGCGGGGGCCACCAAGCACGGCTTTCGCGCAGCCCGGTGTTTTGCCTGGGGCTGTGGGTGCGAGGCCGGGGCGTTCTGCCCGGATCATCCCGGGGGACTTCCAGGTGCCAGCGGGGCCCCTGCTGGAGTGGGGCAGGAGCGCGAGTCCACGGCTGCGCGGTCCTCGAGGGCCCAGCCGGGGCGCTAGGGCCCCTTCCCACCCCTCGGGGCGAGGCTGGGGTGCGGGCTCTGCGGCGGAGCACTGGGGCTCCGAAGTCTGCTGATCTGACGCCCCTTCCCGTTGCAGGCGGGCCCCCGGGGCGCGGAGCCGAGCGCATCCTGGCGGTGCCGGTGCGCACTGACGCCCAGGGCCGCTTGGTGTCCCACGTGGTGTCAGCGGCAGCAGCGGTGGCTGGGGCGGGGGCGCGAGCCCGCAGGGCTGCCCCGGTCCAGACCTCGGGTTTCCCCGGGGGCAGCGAAGAGGACTCCGGTGGCCGCCTCTACTACAACGTTACGGTCTTCGGGAGAGACCTGCACCTGCGACTGCGACCCAACGGCCGCCTCGTGGCTCCCGGGGCCACCGTGGAGTGGCAGGGTGAGACGGGCGCCACCCGCGTGGAGCCCCTGCTCGGGACCTGCCTCTACGTCGGGGACGTGGCCGGCGTGGCTAAAGCCTCCTCCGTGGCGCTCAGCAACTGCGACGGGCTGGTGAGCACTGTTCTTTCTCTCCTCGGTGGACCGGTTCCCGGGGTCCCCTTGGGAGGGGCAGGCCTGAGCTGAGAACCAGCCTTTCCTGCCCACCGGGTGCTTAGGGACCACCTGCAAGGCTGAGCTTGACCGGAGGGCAAGCTGTTTCTGACTCTCTGAGGGGTTGATTTAGGGAGCCCCAAATCTGCTCCTTTTTACCCCCGTGCCTACGTGCAGGGTTTACAGGTTTAAGTCGGTGTCTCTGTGTGTGTGCATGTAGTCTCGGAAGTGTGTGCACTTGCACGAGTTTTGGAATGGTGTGTGCTTGTGTCTGGGTGCTGGCATACCCGTGTGAACCCGGAGTGTGCCCTTCCCTCTCCAGCGTGGGGCGTCTCTGAGTTTCTGCTCACCTGTGTATCCTCGTATCTGTTGAGTGAGCTTCTGTGGCTTTTAGAGCATGGATATGTGGAGTGTGTGTGTGTGTGTGTGTGTGTGTGTGTGTGTGTGTGTGCACGTGCACTGGCAGTGAGTATTCTTGCTTCTGTGTCTGTGAGTGATACCAGCCCCAGGGCAGATTGTGATCCCAAGGTGCCTGGTCACCCTCTGCCCTTGGCTGGTCAGTGATTTTACAAGGCAGTGATTTTACACTGTGGTTTCCTGCTGAACTCCAGCTGGCTGTTTGAAAAGTCAGTATTCTCCATTTGGAGCCAAGGGGAGTGTCTGGTGCCTGGGAGCTGCTTGATCTTCTGGGGGGCAGTCCCTGAAGGACAGGAGAGGCAGGCAGGATCCTCCTTCAGGATCGTGGGGCTGCCCAGTATGACCAGAGCCCTGGGATGTCCACCTGCTTCAGGGACCCAGCGGGACCGTGGCTCAATGCGAGGGCATCTTGGAGGGACCCAGTCAGTGCGCAGGGAGGAGGCCGACGTTGGTGGTACAGCACAGTCCCGCAGCCGGGGCCTGGCACACGGCAGCAGCCACTGCAGTTTTCTATTTTGGGTTGGGTATGTGGTGGTCAGGCCGGCCGTGCTGGCCAGACATCTGAAGCTGCCCACCGTGGGTTCTGCTCTAATTGCTGCCCGGGTGCTGCCAGCCTCCGGGCCCTGAGCCTGGCGGTCCTCAGGCTGCCCCGCTGGCCCTGCTGGCCGCAGAGCCTGCCATTACCCCCAGCCTGTAACCACTGGTGTTCTTTTTATGGACACACAGGAAACGTCACTTGTTGCTTCAGAAAATCACTGCCTGTGGTTGGAGTGAGTTAGAAGCTGGGCCTGCTGCAAATCCGTGACTGCAAATGTCCTTGGAGGAGTAGGGTGGACGCAGGACAGCTGTTTGTATTCCCTGCTGGCTCTGAGGGTTGCCCCGGGGCTCCCAGTGTGTCTGATCTTACGCTGCAGGCGGGTTTCCGATGCCAGGAGACTCGCTGGGGACTTGGTAAGGTGAGGGACAGCGCACGTGGGTGTGATTGCTGTCAGCCTTGGAGTGCATCAGGAAGGGCTGTGCCTCATTCCTCTTCATTCAGCCACCCCTCAGATGTCTGGTCCTGTTCAGAGATGTGGCAGACCCCTGCCCATGGGGGTGGGAATGGTGGGGGTGAGGGTGTCCTTGGCTTGGGTGTGCTCCTGGGGCTCTCCACATGGGGTCTCGGGCGGACTGGCTAGCTGGAGAGAGGAGTGTACCAACGAGCCAGGTGTGGGCTGGCCGGGGCAGGACAGGTATGCTAATGTATCACAGGGGTCAGACGTCTGCAGGGCTGGAAGGAACCCTGGGGACGCCTGACTGGCCTTGATGGCCAGTTCATAGTGGCCTCAAGGCAGTAGGCCACCATTATTAGTTCTCCATTTGTTCTGGTCTTTTAAGAGAAAAATGTATATCTGTTGCAATTTTATGCCAGTTAATTCCTTAGCCCTTAAAGTCCCCTTGTGCCTCTGTGATTTCCCTTGGCCAAGGAGCCAGGGCTCCACACCACAGGGTGCTTCTGTGTCTATAGACACTGCAGGTGGCAGGGGGAAGCCTGGTCCTGGGGGTGCAGATGCTGTATGAAGCTCCGAGAGGTTGAGTGACTTGCGTGCGGTCCCTCACCAGGGCTGGCGGGAGTCAAGCCCTTGTGCCTTGGGGCTCCCGAGTCTGAGTGGGTGGGGGATGCTGAGATGCAGTGAGGGAGCAGTGACCTGTGCCCCCCAGACTTCCTGTGGCCCAGTGACAACCTGTGCTGCCTGAGCCCTGAGTTCAGCCTCCCGCGCTTCTCCCAGGTGGATGGCAGATGCCTGAAACCTGGGGTTGCAGGGTCTAATGACCAAGCAGATTCAGCTGCTCCCCGGGGGAGGCCCAGGCTCTGCATCTACCTGGAGACCTCAAGAGGCTTTGCCAAAGGCCTGCTCACCCTGTTCCTCCCAGAGCGGTCTGTGAAGCTCTGCTCTGAGCAGTGAGCTCACAGGTCACAGGAAAAGGGAGAGCCGGCAGCTGCGTCCCCTGGGGACCGGGAGCTCTGGATGGGACACTGAAGAGGCCCGAAGAGCTTAGTGTGACCCAGCACTTTGCTCGTGGCTGGATCCTTTGCATGCACAGCATGCATGCAGAGCCCCGAGCGGCATGTGGAGGACCATGGTAACTAGGTCCCTTTCAGGTGCGTGGCACACATTAGGTATTGGCATCCTGATCCTGAAGACTGCGCACTCCTCTGAGGTGAGGGCAGGCTCTAGTTGTCGTTACCAGAGGTACTGGGCTCCTATTTAGTGCCAGGGACTCATGTCACTGTAGCAGTCAGAGTCATTTCAGCTATGGTGACAGAAAACTCACATTAGTTTAGACATGAGGGGACCTACTCAGCTCACTAAGCATTACGTCTTCAGGTGCGGCTGCATCTGGGCACTGCTCTGTGGTGACCTGTGGGCCCTGGTGGAGCCATGCTGCCCTTTCCCACCAACCTTAGCGGGATCTTGTGTGTGTCACTCAGACTCTCTAGGGTGACGCCCAAAGTCTTGGGCCGAAAGACAGTGTGTGTACTCATGGAGGGGCTGCTGAGTATGACATCCAGCCTCAAGTACAGCGGCCAGGAGTTGTGCGTAGTATTCTCTGGGCAGAGCAGAAACTGCCCATCCCGCGGGGAGAGATTGCTGAGCTGAGTCTCCCGCACATTATGCTGCTGCAGAGGTGGTTCTAGTGGGGCCAAGGGACGGGTGCAGAGACTGTGCATCATTTTTGTACACTGATTGAAAGCCCAAGGAGAGGCTGTTGGCATAAGGAGTAATAATCGTGACAGTGTTTAGCCGGGCCAAGCGCTTCTGTCCCATGGCCTTGTTTTGTCCTCATAAGGGCCTGTGGAGTGGGTCCTGATTTCATCCCCATTCTGCAGAAGGGTAAACCAAGGCTCAGGAGACCAGAGAGCTGGCTGTAGTCTTGGCAGCCAGGATTTGAACACACGTCTGTCTGACCACAGGGTCATGGTACTTTTTTTCCCCTGCATGATAACGAAAAGAACAAAGATGAACGTTTTCATAGTACACTTTCGGCCCCTCCTGTTCCATCCTGGAGGGCTCCTCGGTTGGCAGTGTTGGCCATTGTCAGTGTGAGTGAGGGCTCGGGAGCGGCCCGTGGGCTGAGTGTCCTTTGGCTGTTGGGAACTGGCTGTGGGCCATAGCTCGTGAGCATCCAGATGCCTCGCTGCCAGGTCACCACAGTGGGGACTCTAGTGGATGGAAGCTGCCACTTCTGTCCTTCACTCTGTGGGGCCAGGGACCTCCCTGCCTCAGCGCTGGACCCAGTGATTGCTGCCTGCGAGGGCAGTAGGGAGGGTCTGGCCTTTGAGGACTGATCTGGTCCTGGGGCCTTTGAGAGCAGGTGACACCTCCTGTGGGGGCTCTGGAGGGGTCCCCGCGAGCCTCAGTGTGTCCCAAGCTCAGAGGGCCCTGGGTCCACAGCAAGGAGGAAGCTGGCTGCTGCCTCTTGGGCCAGTGCAGGCGGTGTGCTGGTCAGTACTCAAACAGCCAGTCTTGGGCATTTGGAATCACTGGAAGACACAGGGAGAAGGCACAGCTGTCACTAGGGACCCAATTAGAGGGCTGCAGGTGCCGACGGGTCCCGGGGCTGGGGCTGGGGTGACGGGTCCAGCCGGCCACTCAGGGTCCCACTCCCTCCCGCTCTGCAGTGAGAGGGGGTAGTAGCTGGAGAGAGGCTCTCCTCAGGTCAGAGTGGGGTCCTTCCTGGCCACTGCTGAAGCATCTGCGTAGCCCCTGTGGCAGTCTCAACCTCCCCTCAGCTGGCTACCTTCCTTCGGATTCACTTTAAGTGACAGAAAGTTGGCTCATGGTGGATGCAGCCTGCAGAGGACTTGATGGACGCAGTGATTTGAGGGTTCTGAGGAGGTTAGCCTCAGGCACGCTGCACCCAGCAACTCAGAATGCGCTGTCTCAGTCCAGCCACTCAGATCATTCTAGAATGCGCCCCTCTTGTGTGGGAGCCTTCAGCAGCCCTGGGCCTGACCTATCTTCCAAGGAGTACGTCCTCTGAACTGAATGGGCCCTGCAAGAGTCCAGGCACCTCCTGGATCATTGTTCAACCATCTGTAATGTGGATGCTGAGTCTTGTGCCCACCTTTGTGACACCCCACCTCAGAAGTGGGAGGAGTTCAGTAGTGCTCGGCTGTGCAGCTGCTTGGGGGCACCTTCCCCACACATCCTGATGTTCTGTGCCATCCTCTACGCCCCACCTTTCGCTTGGATGGGAGTCCCAGGGCCCCTTCTTCTAGAGCACTGATACCCAGCTAGCCTCGTCTTGGAGACGGCTGGGCTGCACCCTGGTCTTCGCCCAGGGCTGCCTACCGCACCTGGCCTCATGCCCTGTCTTTGCCCCATGCAGCAGCCATCTGTCAAATCGTGTCACCTCTTTGCTTTTTACTGCTCTTCAAAAAGAAAAATCCAAAGCGGTGGGCCTGGTGCTCTGGCCCCTCTCTTTTCTGTGGCTCGGCTGGGACCACAAGCCTTGTCTGTCACCGTCTATCGCCGGACCCCCTATGGCTGTGCCCTGTCACCTGAGCTTTCAGTTTTCCAGTGGTGGGCTGTGCCTGTCCCCAGCTCTCCGCCCCTACCTGCTGCGCTCCGTAGGTCTTGGCTAAGTGACATCGTATCCTGGAAGCCGTCCTCGGTTGTGGGTCCTTGTCCTGTCCCTGCTCATGACATCTCCTAACTGATGTGGAGTCCAGCTGCAGCCTGGGTGGGTGGTATGCCCAGGTTCCTCTGTGCCCAGCGCTCAGGCCTGGCCCACTTCTCTGTTGTGCTCTGCTGCTAAGCCCAGGGCCTTCGGAGGTGGCCGAAGGTGCAGGAGGACCTACATGGTCATGCTGGTTTCCTAGCCTTGCATTGGGTTTGGAATGTGAGTTTGGATCCTCTGGTTTAACACGGGTGGAGCAGGGCAGGGGGTGGCGTCGGGGAAGGGGAGACAGGAACCGGGCTGCACTTCTGTGCTGTGCTTCTGACTCTGTTGACATTGTGGGGCCCAACAGGCTCTGTGTGAAGACCTCCCGGGGTCCCAATGGTGCTCCTAGAGGCAGATATGGAGGTGCAGGGGGCGTCAGCAGGCCACTGGCTGGCGAAGGCTAGTGGCAGGGGCTATCTGTGACACCCAGTCGAGGACACAGTCCATCTTCACCTTGGCCACTCTGTCTCGTCCCACTGCATGTGGCCCATGTCCCTGAGCCTGCAGCTCCGCAGCCTCCTGGCCACCTCACCACCGCCTCTCACTGGGGCCCACTTGGTGGAAGGAAGAGGCTTCCGAGGGGCTCTCCCCACAGCGGGTGGACAAGGGATGTGTGGTGGATCCGTGACTGCTGAGATGGAGGTGGCTTGCTGAGGGCTGTGCTCAAGGGGCAGGGTGCAGGGCGTGGGTCCCCTGTTCCCTGAGAGGGCTGTACTCAAATCTGCTCCAGCCAGGGTAGTATCTTGGGCTTGGGAGAGGGAACTCAGGAGTGAGTGTGGTGCCTTGAACCCCTTGCTCAAGTCCTGCTCTGGGACCCTCTTGGTTGCAGCTGCTCCCACACCCTGTGAGGCAACCTGGTGGGGAAGAGGGAGGAAGGCCGAGTTTACAGCAGGCACCCCCCGCTGAGTGCCCCCTAACCAGGCAGGCTTAGGTCACGGGACCTTTGCGGGACCACTTGCCATGGCTCAGGGATGAAACGTGCTGATTGGCTCCAACCTGAGTCACATGCTTTCCGGTGGACAGGTCATGAAGGAGCAAGGGCTGCTGGGAGGCAGACCATGAGGGTCCACCCCATGAGAGAGTGCTGGGCTATCCTTATTCCTGCTGTGCCCAGGCTGAGGGCTTCTGCATGAGAGATGCCCCTGGAAAGCCAGCAGTGGTGGTACCCAATCCCTGCTGTGTCCTATAAGCTCACCGGTGCTGCTCCCATTTTATAGATAAGGACCCTGAGGCCCAGGAGAGTTACTCAGATCTGTAGGGCTTTCCCTGAATGTGGAGTCAGCCCGGACCCTGGGGAGGCCACGCCCTGGTCTCTGGGCCAGAGCCTAGGGACACTTGCTCTCCCTGGACCAGCCCCTGCCATGCACTGGTGTTTCTGCCGCTGGGGGCTGAGTTGTCGGCACCACTCATTTCTGTGTGCTGGTTCTGGTTCCTCCTGTAGTGGCCGGCTTGGACCTCTGGGTTCCTCTAAGCCCCAGCACTTGATGATGATGAGTGGGGGACTAAAAGTCCTCTCGGCCGAGAGTCAGGCAGGAAGTAGGAGTGGCTGAGTCTCTGCCCAGGCCTGCAGTGGGGACCAGAGTTCCACAGCAGGTGTGAGTGGAGGAGTTGGGAAGGGCTCATCTTCTGGGTGCCCTGGGGTGTGCCCCAGGGCCCAGCATGCCCACTCCATCTGCTCAACTTCACTTTGACTTCGTAGCGGTCTGAGCTGCGGCCTGCACCTCCCTGTCTGGTCTGGGACGAGCCGTAGGGGCAGGTGTGTGGGCTTCCTGGGGACCGGGTTCTGCACAGAAAGCCAAGCATCTTTTGTAACTTGAATCTCCTGCTCTGGCAGGAGATTCTGTAGCCCTGGGCGGGGCCCTGTGTATCTATACTTGTGTGGTCACATATGAAGAGTGTGTGTGGAAGTATGTGCATGCATGTGCACGTCAGGTATGTAGGGATATGTGTGCGCACAGAAGTGTGCACGGCAGCGTATGTGTATGCATGCGTAGCTCAGCGTGTGTGGGTGTCCATGAGTCTGCCACGTGTGCATTGGAATGAGCGTGTGTATAAATGGGCACATGTGTAAGGGCACCTGTAGGTGCTTGTGTGTGTGTCTCTGTAGGCATAAGTGTGCGCTCAGGAGGTTATGGGTTTGTGTGTGCATTAGAGGAGCCACATGTGTGTGTGCCCTGTGTGTATGCTTGTGCATGTGTGTGTTCTCGGCAGGGTTCTCTGTGGCCATGGGTCCTGAAGTAGGGTGCAGGTGTGGGGGCCACCCCAGCCCTCTGTCCTCTGGCGCTGCCTTGTGGCTCCCCTCCCTCACTGGTCCTCAGGAATGGGAGGGTCCAGGTAGGAGCCCCGAGCTCTGCTGAGTATGTTTCATATTAAATGTCAGCTGTCCAGCGGTTCTGCGACGCTGCCATTAATATGGAGAAGTTATTACTAGCCCTGGAGCCAGCTCCTCAGGCTCATCCATGAATTTCAATTATACTGCACATTGACTCCAGGGCAGGTGGAGCGGGGCACGCGGTTTCCGCTTGCAGGCAGCGGCAGCCCTGGCATCCAGGAGCAGGGGCTGGGCACAGCTGAGAGCTCAGGTGGTCTGTGCTGACCCCACCCCACCCTGTGTATTTTGGTGGTTGCTGAGCAAGAAGTGGCCTTGGCACATCTGGGCCAGAAGCTGCTGCTCATGTGCTCAGCTCTGCCCCACAGCTACACAGCTGGGACCAGGGCCACGACTCTGGGAGACACAGCTCATCGGATGATAGAAGGAAGAGCCTGTCAGCACCCCTCCCCGGGCACCGGAAGACTGTGATTGATACTAAATGACCATGCAGCCCAGGCGGAGGCTCAGGACAGCCTGGCTGTTTCTGCAGTTCACTGGGCCTACAGAGCCATCAGGTATTGGTCTCCATTATTTTATATTCTGCCAAGAAAGAGGAGTGTTCCCGATGCAACTGCCACCTGCATCTCATCGCAATCTCCTGAGGCGTGGGCACCAGCGCCTGCAGCTCCTGTGGCCTGGGTGCACATTGCTGTCCACCCGGGTGAGAGAGTCAGCCCTCCTGCTTGAGCTGTTCTGCATGTGCAGTGACCAAGGGAAGCCCTGCCTGTCTGCTTTCTCCTGCTCTGGGACCCTGTGGAGTAGCAGTCGTTCCTCCAGGATGGGCACTGGCCTCTCCAGGGCTGTGTGTTCCTCTGCATGTCTCTGTGCTGTCCACTACCATTGCAGTGTGACTCCGCAGAGATGTGTTTGGTGGCAAAGGTCTGGACATGACAGTGCCACCCCTACTTATGCTTTAGTCGGAGCCATGGCTCGGGAAAGCACTGCCGAGGGGGCATGTGCCGGTGGAGCCCCCGTCCTGATGAAAAAGCATGCTGGCTTTGTTCTGTGTTCAGAGGTGGTGACTGTGGAAAATGCGCCCTACCAGCATGTGGATTTAGAGCCTTGAAGACATGGCTTGATGTGACGATGATGATGGAGGAGGAGGAGGAACAACTTGCCTGAGGCCCATTCAGGGAGCCGACCCGACCTGCAGGTTCTGTGCTGGGGACCTCAGGGCCTGGGCCATGTGTACTCACGGGGCCAGCTCCCAATGGCGGAGCATGTGAGGGTTCACCTAGCTGGGCCCTTCTCCTCTGGAAACAGACACTGGGACCACGTAGACAGTGAGATGCATGTATGTTGGATGCAGCACCGTGTAAGGGTCCGTGTGGCTAGTCTGATAGGGACAGAGTTTCTGCAGCTGTGATGGGCAGTGGCTTGAGTCCTGAGCATATTGGTGTGTATGTCCAGCTGTGCCCTGCTTAAAAACAAAGACCCGTCTAGGGTATGTGTCACTGGGCAGTGGTGTCACTGTGCTGCACCCACACAAACGCAGGCAGCTCAAGGTCGCTGGCACATGCTCGAAACCTGTCCTTCACCAGCCCAGGTGTCACCCTATGATTGTGACTGAGTGTGCATAGGTCATGCCACGCCCCAGGTCCTTTGTGTGCAAAGGAAACCTCAGGTTAAGGGACGCCTCAGATGAATTGTTTTCCTGGCATCTGTTCTTGCTCCAGGAATAAGCTGTGCTCACCATGTCAGCTTCAAAACACAGCAGCTACTGCGCCAGAGACTCGGAAGCCACGCAGTCCCAGACAGTAGCCAAGAGCCACTGAAACGTGCGGTTTCCGCCCAGAGTTTCTCTCTGTGTAAAATACACATCAGACTTTAACGACTTGCTGTCAAAGAAACAAATGTAAGGCATTTTACAGGTCATTCATTCATTCATTCTTTTTGTCATGCTGGAGAGCAAACCTAGGTCCTTGCATTTGTAGGCAGGTACTGCACCTCAAATCACACTCTTACCCGCCACAGGAAAAGTTTAGCACCGATTATAGGCTGCATTGATAACCTCTTGGATGCATGACGTTAAATGAAGCAGACTATTGAAGTGAATGCTACCTGTGTCTCATTCCATTTTTAAAAATGCGTTTGCTATGTGACGCCTGCCTATGTCCTTGCTGTCCTGTGCTGTGGGGATGCCTGGCCGGATCCTTCCTCCTCTGCAAGCATTTTCTTGCCTGGTCACATCTGTTCTTTCAAATGAATTTTTGAATTGTTTTGTCAAGTTAAACAATCCCTTGTGGATTGATTGACATTAAATTAAACTTAAAAGCTAATTACAGGAAGAATTGGTGTAATGTATTGTATTTACCAGGAACGTAGTTATCGTTCAGTTTATTTAATTCTGCTGTCATGCAGCGCAGTAAAGTATTCCACATGTTTAACTCATGCCATCATTTTTTAAAATCAAGGTTATTCCAAGGATTTTTTTTCTTTTTGCCAATGCAAATTGAATCCTTTCCATCTATTGTCGTTTACAGGAAAGCTATTGATTTTTATATAATTATTTTTTTATCAAGCAGCTTGACTAAACTCATTAATTCTCTCTGTGACTCCCCTGGGCTTCCTAGGTAAACAGTGGTGCTGTCTGTAAACCCGGACAGTTTTGGATTCTCATTTCCAACCTGCGCGTCGAGAACCTTCAGAGCCACATTGAGCAACCCGTGGCTTTGTGCCTTCTCCTTCTCCTTTTCCTCCTCTTCCCCTCCTCTGTGCTGGCTCTAATGGGAATGCCCCCAGAATTCTCTGCTTCATAGAATGCTTGCTTGAGGATTTAGATGGATTTCGTGTGAAGGCAATATCCTCTGATTCCTACTCTTCTAAGATCCCATCTTTATCAGCAAAGGAGCTGAAATCTAGATAGAAAATCACACCCTCTTGCCAGGAGAAAAGAGCCAGCAGTGCTTGCAGTCTGGAGCTGGGATCTTGTGTTCTTATGTGGCCACTGGTTCTGTCCCTCACTCTGCAGGCCCAGGGGGGAGACCCCACACAGGCAGCATGGCGGGTGGGGGTGCAGAGCAGGGGGCAGGCAGCACCTCCCTGCCAGTCAGGCAGCTTCCTGGAGGACATGGCTGCATGGGGAACAAAATGGGGGTACCCCCACAGCATCTCTACTGTACACCCCTGCAGGCCCCTCATTGCTTGCTGGACCCCGCCCTCTGTCCTGACCCCCGAGAGGGACAGACTGCACCAGCCTCATCCTCCCAGACCTTCCGTTACTTCTGTCCTGTGCGCATTTGGAAGATACTGTTCACACAAAGGCAGCTTTCTTCCAGGAGGATGTCTGGGGCTCGCTCTGCTGAGAGGGGGGCGTTTTGAGTGACCTCCCTGGCCATGCCATACCCCAAGGTTCTGAGTGATCAGATCCCGCTGAAACCTGGGCTTTGAATTTTTCAGTGGCTGCACAGGAGAATCCCGTACAACAGGACACGAACGCACTGACCTGGAGCGTGGGCTCGAGGCTCAGGCTGGCAGCCAGCCACAGGGTCCAGCTGTGCCCTTGTTGGCCCGTGATGCCTGTTTCCCCAGGTCCAAGGGAGCAAGGCTCCGGGCCTCCTTCAGAAGATTGGCGTGCGGGGACTGTGAGGACAGAAAGAGGGAGCCCAGCGAACAGACCCCTCGCAAGGCTCCCCAGGGGTGCCCACAGTGGGAGGGCCTGATGGCCAGCAGCGCCTGGTGCCTACTGGTGGCCTGTCCGTGTCAGAGGCGTCTGGGTCTTGGTAGACACTGGACCCTGGTCCTGCGGTCCTGGGTGCAGCACGGTGAGTCAGGAGCAAGCTTCTGCCCCTAGCCTGGCTGCAGCCCCCTGTCCCCTCCCCTTCCCCTCTGCACCTATTGCTGCCCCTGCCCTGAGCCGATCTCAGGGTCTCCGGGCAGCATGGCCCTGTTGCAGGCCAGGGTGGCTTGTCTGTGACAGTGGTAGGATAATCCCCAGCAATGCAAGGAAAAAAGTATCTGTTCTTCATCCCCAGTCCTTCACGTGGAACCCTAAAACTCCTGTAATTTCCTGAGTGCAAAGGGTGACAGGAGTGTCTTTTGTAGCAGTGCCCTGGCTTGTTCCCTAGCTTCCAACCCAGAGCTCCGGCCCGGAGTCTGCAGAGAGAGCAGGGTGTTGGTGCATGCTAACAAGGCTGGGCCCTGTCTGCAGAAGGAGCCAGGCAGGATGAGGGGGGCGTCTGGCCCCACCCCCATCTCTGGGGAGAGGCGTGGCCAAGGTCCACAGAACCCCGAAGCTACGTCTTGGAGTTTGGCAAGCTTCAGGGCTGGCCAGCATGTGGGGCTTTCTGGGGTGGGTGTCCAGGAGAAGTGTAAGCTCTGCGGATGCCCTCACTTTGGCTGCTCTGAGCAGGGCCCTTTATAATACCCCAGCCAGGGTAAGTATCCCCACACGAGGCATCCTGGGGAGTCCTGCTGTTGGACGCGGGGCCTGCTGGCCTGCAGGGCTCTGAGGCTTGTGGGGCCCTGGGAGGTTGGTGCCAGCCCTGAATGGAGCCAGAGAGGTGGGGGGCTGGGGGCCTGAAGGGGAAGCCACAGGCTGGCGTCTGAACAGCTGAGTAAAAACAGATCTGGGGAAGCACCACAGCAGGGCTGTGGGAGAGGAGGGGAGGTCCCAGCCGGCAGCCTCAGGGCCTGCGTTTCTCTGGCAGCTCCAGCTGCAGCTGCTTCACGGGGCAGGAGGCTGGGGGCTGCACAGAGCCCGCCTCTCCTCCCTCTCCTCTCTTCTCCCTTTGCTCCTCTCCTCACCTGGCTGCCTCCCTCCTTCTCCTCCTTCCCCACCCTTCATCACCAGGACTCCAGAGCCCTTCCTGGGTGGGGGCTGGCATTGGAGGTGGCATCCAGAACCCACGACTTCTGTGTCCTCCTGGGATACTTCCAGAGGCCCTGTTGTGACAGGTGCGCTCTTGGCACACGAGTGGCTGTCCCTCCGAGCTGGGAGGAATTGGGATGAGAGAGCGGGACTGGCCACCCAGGGCCACAGAGTTCAGAGCCCGGGCTCCTTGTGCCGCAGTGGCCCAGCCTCACTCTGCTCGGGCGCTGTAACCCCAGCCACCCACACAGGCAAAGCTAACTATGGTGGAGGAGGTCCCGCCAGCTCTAAGCTGGTTGCTAAATGCTTGGTGCATTCCCAGCAAAGAGGCTCCAGGCCACACGCTTAACTCCGCTGAAGCCAGAATAGCCCCTGCCCATAGGGTGGCTTGGTCTTTGCCCACCATTTCTTGGTGGGCAAAGTGAGGGCAGACCCTTGCTGGGTGTGTCGGAGTAGGGAGGCACTGCCTGGTATCTGTCCCTACCATCCAGGCATAAGATGCAAGCCAGGGTAGTCTTGGGCGCCGTTGGTGTCTAGGGGCTGAAAAGGCCTTGACTCTGGTCACTTTGTGGCCTCTGGTGGCTGTGTTAGCTGCCCCAGGACTGGGGCACCCTGTCTTGGTGACCCCCTGTCTCTGATTGGTGGTAGCCTTCCCCCAATGGCAGGAGGCTGCTGGGGCTGGGCTGGGCTCAGAGCCCTGGTTCTGGGTCCAGCTTCTGGTTAGTTATGTGCAGGCCCGGGGCTCTGTGGTCGAAACTTTGCTTCTTTGGTGACTAGTGGTTGCTGCCCTGCAACTTCCTCCTCTGGAGCCTGTTGGCTGTCGCAGGCAGCCGTTCGCCCCTGTTATCCTGGGCTGGTTGAGTTTACAGCCTCCTCCACTGACCTGTTTCTTCTGCTCAGCCTGCCAGGCCTTTCCTGTTAATTTCATCTGCTGACTCAGGCTGTAGGAAATAAACAGTTGTTCCCCGGCCCTCCTATTTGATTTTTAAGTGTTTAAATTCCTTTAACAGAAATGAAGTGTGCTTCCAGTACCAAGCAAAGTGTTGGTGTTTAGTATTTTTTCCTAAATTGCTACTCCGATGTGTTTTCTGCACCCCTGTACCGTGCTTCATGACTCTGGGATTCAGATTCCGCCATCCATGAAGCTCTGGAGCGGATCTGCTTTGCTCCGGGCGGTCCCTGTTTTTCTTTTTTTCACGTGATCACCAGGCTCTTTAAGAACTATTGCTTAGGGATGGATTCAGCGATCGGGTGGAGCACCTATCATCGTGACTCTATAAAGACAATTTGTTTGTTTTTGCCCCTTTTCCAAATGGGTTTTGTTTGCCTTGAATAGTGTCATAAGAGGGCCTTTGTTTGGGTTGGTGCTGCCACCTAAAACAGTGTCTAGCGTGGCGAGGCCTTGCCAATCTCTGCTGAATCTGTGAATTGATGATGTCTAATTTTTCCAGGAGAAATACAAGCTTTAAGTCTCTTACCATATATCCCAGTAGCTTTATTATTAAGAGTTTTAGAATTTTATTAACATGGTGAATTGGGTCTTTTCCATTGTATCTTATAGCATTGTATCTTATTATAGATATTTAGGAAACTTTTAATTTGTAATATGCACATAACCATTTACTCAGACTATCCGAGACCTGCTTGTTCCATGTGAATGAAATTCTCAGGTCAGACATCTTCATTCCAAGAGAGCAGAGTTAAAAATGACTCATTTCTCCGGATCACGGCAGAGCATATGCAGACCACAGATGAACACTGGACAGCTGCTGTCAGCCAAACCAAGGCCGGGGTCACCATCCTTGGGGTGGGGGCCTCCCACGACCCTTATCTGATGATTTGCTGGGTTCACATCTCCCCTTGTGTTTCAGCAAACTGGCTTCTGTTACTATAGTGGCATAAAAACGAAACACAGATAATCACAGAAGAATCCTTTTAAAATAAACCTCTGGCTTGGATGTTTCTCACGTTGCCTGCCTAGATACACAAGTGACTGTATTGATTTTGCAGAGATGTTTTAGTGAATGTCCTTATTACTTTTTCCCATTTTTTTTTTTTTTTGGTGTGTGTGTGTGGGGGGAGGATTTTTCTAAGTATGCAATCATCTTGGGTAACTCATAATGTTTTGTCTTTTTTTAAATAGTCATTTTATGTCTTACTACACTGGTTGGAATGCAAAGTGGAATTTGAGTAGTTTTGTGTGGGAGCTACAGCCCATGGCCTCAGGGCGCCTGAGCCTCCGTCCTAGGGGGTTGGGAGCCAGGTCCTGGCTGTGTGAACGCTGCTGCTGCCACTGCTGCTGCTGCCGGACCCCGAGTGTATCGACCTTGGCCCAAATGGATCTCCTGTGCTCTCTCAGCCTTGGGGATAGTCTTTTGTATCAAGTAAAGCTTCAAAGATGGGAGATGGCTGTGTGGTCGGTAGTTGTTTGGGGACGAGAACCTCTTCCATTTCTGGTGGTCTGTGGCTGGGTTGCGGTGCCCTGGGCCCCGCGCAGGATTGTGTGCAGGGATAGCAAGCAGGCTGCTGTGGATTTCACGGGGGAGGTGGTTCCGTGAGACACTTCAGGAGGCTGCAAGGAGCTGCAGTCGTACAGCCTGGAAGCTGTGCATGAAGCTGGCTGCAGGAGCCCTGCTGGAGCCCCTGCCCTCCCCTTACTGATGCCGTACCTTCTGAACTTCACTGTTCTTGCTCTGCAGGGTGGAGTTTGCGTACTGGCGGGCCGTGGGCCGTGTCCAGCCGCAGATGAGTTTTGTTTGGCCATCTCAGTATTTGATGAAGCCTCAGGTTTCCAGTTGCTCTTGAGAATTTGGGAGATCTGCTCGGCCTGTGTTGCTGAGGGCTGGAAGTCTGCTGCGGGGTGGCACAGTCTCTGTGTCACCCAGCCCTGCTCCTTTGGTGTGCATTTCTCACACAAGGCTTATGGAGGCACCTGGGATTTTCTCCTATGTGAGATGAACACTGCGTGGCTTTCGGATCCATCATGTCTGCCTCCCCCCTCTTTCTTCTCCATGATTCCGTTTATGGACCACTGGCTCTGTCCGTATTCTGCTTGGCCCCAGTCCCTCTCCGCAGAGTATGCCTGATTCTGGCTCCTGCCCTCACTGGCTGAGCCCACATTTCTCGTCTGTGAAAAGTAAAAGTTGATGGTGGTAATTGCTGTGCCGGGTTAAGATGAGGACGGAATGAAGTAAGGTCTGTAGTTGGCCCTTGGTGGCCACAGGCCTTTGTAGTCAGAGGCAATGTTTTCCTCATGTTGCTGCTCAGAGGAACCCGAGCCTGAGAGTGCAGTGTAGCTCTGGTCACTCAGGAAGCCCTGTGGGCTGGCGGGCTGAGTGGGCGTGGGAGGCGGGACTGGGGAGGGGGTGCAAGGCTGGGGGAGGGTGCTCTCCCGGCCTCACATTGGGATTGGCCTGGGCCGCACTGCCAGTTGAGGCTGTGACTCTTCTGCAATGGAATTCCTGGGTCAGAGGAAGGAAGACAGATGTTTACTGGAAGAGACTGATTGCCGCTGATGTCATCGTGAGCCCCGCAGGACACTGCTGCAGCCAAGGGTCCTCCGGCCCTTCCTGCCAAGGCAGCATTCCTGGGGCAGCTGCTGGGGCAGCCCCCCCCCCCCATTCTCCCATCATATCCCCCACCCAAACACAATTACAGGGATGCAGAAAAGATTTCCAGGCTGAAGAGCGAAGGGTATCGTTGGTGGGTAGGCGCTGAGCAAGGAGGCCAGGCGCGTTGTGGGGTGCGCAGTGCAGGATGGAGGAGCAGCCTGGGCGGGCGGAGGGCTGTGTGGAGCTGCGGGCCAGGTCAGGGAAGCACACATCCCTTCTGCCACTCCATCAGTGAGAGCCTGGCCTGGTTTCTTCTTCCAGTCTGGAGCAGGGTGTGGTGAGAGGACCTGGCGCCTTGCTCCTGTCCTTTCCCAGCATCTGTGCTGCTGATGCTGGCAGCCCATGCCTTCCTACAAGCCATCCCTCGTCCAGATCCCTGGGACTGCAAGTGATGAAGACCCAGTGCAAACTGGCCCAGGCTAAAGGAGGAACGTGCTGCCTTCTGGGAGCTGCTCAGGGCTCCTGTCCTGCTTTAGCTCTGCCTCCCTTTGTGTGGCCCTGCCTCAGCAGCACAGTGGGTGACACCTGGCTTACCTGGGTCCCAGCGGGCAGTCCCAACTGAGAGGCTTGCCTTTCTCTAAGGGCTTCAGTGGGAGTCCCAAACCTGGTTGTGACTGGCTCAGGCTGGGTCATGTGGGAGGTTTTGAGCAAATCACGGTGGCTGAGGTAAGTAGAAAGGCTTTGATTGGCCAGGCCTGGTCCCATGACAGCCTTGGGGGTGGAGTTTATTGTCAACCTCTTGAAGACAGTGGGTGAGCACTGGGGGCTCAGAAGAAAAGCAGGCTGCTCCAATGGTGTGGCGCTGAGAGGCGCCACTGCCTTCTCTGTCTCCAGGACCTCTGACTTATCTTCTCCCTGGGTCCTCTTGTTTCTGCTCTGACCAAGCTGCCCTGTGATAAGCACAGTGCGTCCTGCCATGCTCTATCGAAAGTAACTCCAGTGGTTCTGCTTCTCCTGAGATCAGCATGCCCAGTGCCCCTGATCGGTCACCATTTCCTGCTTATCTTAACACACTCTCCTCCCTCTCTTCCGTTCTGTGTGCCAGGGGCAGGAGCTCTACCATATCATACATTGCCATCAGACTTAAGCTCTCCCAAGTGGAAAACAGTCCTGTATAGATCCGGGGCTTAGTCACAGGTGAAGCTAAAAGTGCCGTGAGCCAGGTGTGCAGATCCGGGTAGGGCACCCCTGGGCTTCTGTGGGGTAGCATCAGCAGAGCAGTCAGAGGGGGTGTCCTCAGAGGTCTCTGGGCTTTGGGCTGCAGTGCTGGGGACCTGGCTGTGTGGCCAGCTTTCCCACCATCCCTGTACCGGACGCGGCAGCTGACATGTACACAGCCACATCGCTGTATCCTTTGGGGGCCTGATCCCCGTGTCCTGAGCCCTCTGGGCAGTCTCGGGAGGCCCATGACCCCTTATCAAAAAAGTGTCTTAAATGGACAACACAAAATGCAAAGGAAATCAAGTCTATTGAAACAAGGCTGTCAGCAGTGGAAAAAACTTATAATACATGCACACATATGTTTTTAGTTTTCTAAATCATCATGTCTTTTTTCTTATAATAGCTTTTTTGACATATACTTCACATACCTCCTCTTTCACCCATACAGAATGTGAAACTCAGTGACTTTGGCATATTGACAGTTATTCAGGCATCACCATAATTAATTTGAGAATGTGCCAGTCAGGAAGAAAATCACCCCAGTTACCCTACAGAGCCCGACCCTGAGGTGGTTGGGTTGTTCAGAACCTGCCTGTTCTGTACATTTCTTCTTCTTCTTTTTTTTTTTTTTTACTGGTACCAGGGATCGAACTCCCGACCACACGCTTGCAAGGCAGATGCTTATGCTGCTGAGCTAAATCCCCAGCCCCTAGTTCTGTACATTTCACGTCAGGGGAATCATTTATGTTTGCCCTTTGTGTCTGGCTTCTTTGGCTTACTGCTTTGGAGGCTTGTGGATGCAGCGTGCATCAGAACTTCTTTCTGGACAGGTATTATTCTGCTGGATGGGTATTCCACAGTTTTTTAATCCATTCATCAGCTGATGGATGGGGTTGTCTCCACCTCCTGTCTTTTGAGAACACTGTTGTAGACAGTCACGTGCAAGTGTTTCTTGTGCTTTTTAACTAATATGCATTAAATAACAAGAGCCAGGAGTGTATTTCGCAGCCTTTCTGTAGTGAGGTATCTCTTAACAATGTTTCAGTTAATGGTGGCCCCACTACTGGCCAGTGATTTGGTGATTTCGTGGTCACTGTATCAAAGTACATCACCCACGTGCTTGTGGTGCTGCTGGTGTGAAGTGATCAATGGCACTGCCAGGTACATAAAAGCACTGCAGATACAGTTGTATTGAGAACCTAATACTGGGAATAGTAATGAGTAGCTGTGTCACTGGCTTATACCCCTGCTGTCCTTTGTGTCATTGTTTGAGAGTGTATTCCTGCTGCCTGCACTGAGTGTACCGTGAACACCACGTTTACCTCGTGTTTACCGCTTCCCTTAATCGCATGGAGCGGCTGCATGCGGTGACTGCCTGGGTGCCCAAGTGTGTGTACATACACTCCATGATGCTCGTACAATAGCACAGTTGCTTATTGCACGTTTCTGAGATGCATGCGTGTTTGGCTGGGTGTAAACACAGCTTGGTTGAATCTGCAGGTGGCCGAGATGCAAATGTCAGATGCGCCATGCTGGGCACAGGTGCTGCCCTCCCTGGGGCTGGCTGCCCCCAGCGGTGCGGAAAGAAGTGCCAGCGCTTGGCGGTTAGCAAAGACACAGATGGAGGCTTCTCTTCTCCAGTTTGAAGTGCTTGCAGGAGCCCCCTGTGTGTGACAACAGCTTCTGGCCGCCAGAGACCCAGGAGTGGCCCCTGGCAGGACTGCACGCTAGGTCAAGGCAGTGGCAGTTGTGCCCTTGCCTCTACAGTGCTGGCCTCTGGCAGGCCCCAGGCCTCAGTCACTGCCTGTGCAGCCCCTGCAGCCACACTGGCAAGGACTCCTCAGCTTGGGGGTCCGAGGGTCTTGACTCTGGGTGGGTTTGGCTGGGCCGCTGAGTCCTGCCTCCTTCCCATCCCCGTCTGCAGGCAGGGCTAGACTGGACCCTGTGCTGGGCACACTGTCGCCTCCTTGCGGTGGTCGAGGAGCACGGCTGTGTCCAGGAGCTGCGTGGCCAGGCCCGTCCTGGGGCCCGGCCTCAGCTCGTGCACTGCAGCAGCTCTCTCCTAGCAGCTCTTGGTCCCGCTGGTAGGAGTCACAGCCTGGCGCGACCTCTCTGCTTTCCAGCTCTGTCCTCTGCCACTCTTGGGCTGCTGCCCCACCAGCCACAAGAGCTGCCAAGTCCCTTGTCTGGTGCCCTCTGTGGGACCTTCTGTCCTGCTTCTTGGGTTTCAGGGGCAGCCAGCGGGATCTAGACGTGGCCTCCTGGCATCTCCTGGCTGTCTCCTGTGGCCATGCGGCTCTGTGTCAGGGCCTGCAAGCACCTGTGTTACCTCAGGTTGCCGAGTCGGCTGGCAGATAGAGAGCTTGTTGCTTGTTCCTGGGTGACGCTGGGCAGGTCCCGCCATCTCTGTGAGCCTCTGGGGTCTTGAGATTTCCAGTGGACACTGCTCCAGGGGAGATGGAATGACAGGACAGTGTACCCTGAGTCCCCTCCCTGGCCCTGCTGGGGCCCTGGGGAGTCTTGTGTCTCCTGACAGCTCACAGTGCCTCCCAACTTTTGGTTCTATTATTCTTAAATCCCAAATATCTCATCTGCCTTCACAGGAAACGAAATCCACGGACGAACTGAAGGCAGGGAATCGGAGGCCTGGAGACTCACTGTAGTCAGTGGTTTCCTTCGTGTCTCCTGTACCTGGCACGTCTGGAATGCTTGGGCTGAAGGCCACGCTGTGCGTTCCCTTGGTGACTGCTTTTGACCCCAGTGCCACGTGGATGGGTGCTCTGTGTGGGGCAGGACAGCACCTGGGTCCCTCACCGTGCGGACATGGAGGGAGGTGGCCAGGTCCTGGGAGAGGACAAGGGAGTCAGGAGGGAGGGGCTCGTCCAGGCTGGTGGGCAGCGGGCACTGGGTCCCAGGGTCTGGGGGCTTCGCACTGCTGGGTCAGGTGTGGGGAGCCTGTGGCAGCTTGACTGACAAAGGGCAGAGTGAGGCCGGGGAGCGGGTGCATTACGAGGCAGGCACTGTCGGAGGGAAGCATCGGATTAGAGAGGATTTGCTCTCTGCGGAGGCTCTGCGTAAGGGATCTGAGCGAGGTGTTTGTGTGCGTGCCTGTGGGTGTGTGTTGCAGCTCTGCCACTTGATAGAGTGGATTTTAGGTGTGCACAGACTGAGGACACAAGTCCTGGAGAGGGTGCGGGGGAGCTCTGGGAGAGGAAGGGTGTCTCAGGAGGTCTTCCTCAAGGGTGTGAAACCCAGGAGGTTAGTGAACCTGCGTGTGGGGAACCCAGGGGTCTCTGGCTGCAGGTGTGTCTTGATCCAGGTGCTCAAATGCAGTTTCAGTCTCTGTTTTCTTTCTTTGCCTTCAATGTTGATCCCTCTCTCCTGTGGTGGCTTTGTTCTCAGGTGAGGTTTTGAGAGAAGGAAAGGTGGCCGCAGGCGTCACTGCCCAGCGTCCGTCCTCACAGTTCAGCAGCTCGGGAGGCCGCTTTAGTTCCATAAGAGTTCCCTAATTGAATCTGATTGATTAATGTCTTTGTCTGTTTTCTGTTTCTACACTGCAACACGAGGGACCAGGAAACTTATAAAGAAAAGAGGTTTATTTTGGTTTGAGGTTCTGGAGGTCAGTAGTCCGAGCCTCACCGGTGACGGTGACTGCATCTGGTGAGGCCTTTTGTGCTTGACTCAGGGGAAGTGGAGGGGTGAGCAGGCAGGAGGGAGGGAAGAGGCAGGAGGCCAGGGGAAGGGTGGTTCTGAGAACACAGCCGGGTTAGGGGAAGGAGCTGGTGGCGGCTGGCGCAGGCTGGCTCAGGGTTCCCAGGGGAAGTTGGGCGGGGTGGGGAGCCCGGGAAGGCCCCCTCCCCTGCCCGAGGAGGGGGAGAGAAGGAGCAGTGCAGACTCAGAGCCGGTGGGGATTCCCTCAGTGGCCTCTTCCCTTTCAAGATTGGGTTAGGACAACAGCCAGGTTGCTGGTAGGCGTTTACGGCTCTCTTGGGAGCTGTCTGGCCCTGGAAGCAGAGCATCGGGCTGGGGTGGTGGTCTGGTCACTGGCTGCCCCAGGAATGCCCCAGGACCATCAGGCCAGGCAGTGGAGCAGTCTGGACATAGGAAAGCAAGCGCTGAGAGCAGGCGTGGCTGTCCTGCTGTGTAGGGAGTCAGAGGCAGGGACTGTTAGCTGGGTGGCTCACAGATGTGGCAGGCTGGGTGCAGTGTGCTGCCCCTGCGGAGCCCCAGGGTCCAGGCGTGATGCACGCTGTGCCCTGGGACCCCAGGTCAGTCTTCAGTTGGGCTCTATGGGGCTTCTCAGTGAGAAGGGAGTCATGGGCTTGCCCTACCGATGGGCTGAGCAAACAAACAAAAAGCCAAATAAACGCCATTGCACATGGTGTAAGAACTGGGGGTGAATGTCAGAGGCCGTGTGCTCCCAACAGGCCTCTGGTGTGCACGCGTGTGCTGTAGGTGATGTGTGAATGCGAGTTATGAGTGTAAAGCACATATGTACAAATGTGTATCACATGTGATATATATAGTGAGTGTATGGTGGCAACACGGTCGTGCACGTGGTAGACGTGTGAAGAGTGCATGCAGACGTGTGTAAGGCATAGGGTACACGCATGCGAGGGCATCATGTACTGTTTGTGTGTGCACGTGAGGGGCACGTGTGGGGGTGTCGGCATGCTTGTCTGGGAAGCGCGTGATTGCGTGTGGGGTCCCTGCAGTGGTCCCACCGCCCCTCCAGCCCGTGTCCTCCGCCCTCGTTTCTCTCCGAGTCTTGGCTCTGGCTCCCGCCGCGCCTCCTCCCCAGCTTCAGTCTCTACCGTTTTAATGAGGGCCCGGCCTCCTGTGCGCCGTGGCTCAGCAGCGGTGCATTTAATTAATAATCTTACATTACACTTCTTCCCAGTAACTGCTGCCTCTTTATTCCTCACTAATTGGAAGGGGCTAGTTAAGCTGAGATGAATGACCTTTCTGTTGCAGATGTCTTCGCCTGGAATCTCCACCAGGGTGGACGTGCCGGAGCACGGGGCCAGAAGGCTGGGAGAGCCAGGCTGCCTTGTGCCTTCTGGGCCAGGGGAGGCTCCTTCGCTGGTGGCCAGGGCAGAGCTGGACTAGGTCGCAACCACCCCTGCCCTCTGGGAAGAGTGTGCAAGCCGGGGGTCCCGGTGACAGCCGGACCTTGGACTTGCCTTTTCCCTTTGCAGGGTTCCCCTGTCCCCCAGCTCCAGAGAGCATCAGTCTGGGTCTCTGGAGCCGGAACCTCCTCTGGTCACCTCCCTGCCTCCCAGTGACCCTGCCCCACCCTGTCCTCTCCCGCCCTGCAGCCGTGTGTGCTGGCTATGCCGCAGGTGTACCAGAGGCTTCCCAGGCAGCACATGCTCCCATCCCATTGCAGCCAAGAGAATACAAGTGATACCAGTGCTGCCATGCTGTTGGCCACCCACAGGGTGGCAGCTGCTGGTGCAGAGCTCGTGTGCTTGCCTGTTTCCTCCACGCGGGTCTCATGGTGGTGCCCCCCAGACTGACTGCTGGGGCCAGCACTGTACAAGAGAAAACATCCAAACACTCCATGTCCCTCCAGAGGAGAAACCGGAGTCATGGGCTCGAGGCCTCCTGCTCCTTCCCTGCTTGGTTGTGCAGGGGTTGGAGGTCACCTCTGGGCAGCTTGGGCGTGCAGTGTGGTACTGTGTTGTGACATTATGTCTTCTGCCAGCCGGGCCAGGCATTGGGGATAAGGCAGCTCTAGCCAGACTCCAAGCATGGTTTATAGGACCTACCAAACACTGGCAGGAGGACAGAGACAGAGTGCTGGGCATGGGGGTGCGGGTGGCTCCAGGGGCTGCTGCACAGGTGATATCTGTGCAGAGCTGGCAGCAGGGCTGGGGTGGGGGGACCAGCAGCACCCAGCTGCTGTGTGCTGTACCTCACCCGTGTCAGCTGCTGAGAACTAGCTGGGATTCCGCTCTCTGTCTCTGTCATGGATTAAAAACTGGTGGGCAACTTAATACCAGCTGTATTAAATCAGCACGGTGCGAGGTGTAGATGGCCCACCTGAGGAGAGTTGGCAGGGTAAATAGAAATGTGGAGGAGAGCAAGGCAGTGTGGGCTCTCCTAAGTGTTGCGGTTTGAGCCGTTGGTTCCCCTGGAGGAGCGCGCCATGACTAGCTTCCCCAGGGTGAGTTTGACCGTTATCATCAGAGGATGAGAGTGGCTGTGGTTCACTTTGGGGAGCTCTGGTCCTTGCATCGAGCATCACTTCCTGGCTCTGGAGGGGAAGATAGGTGCTGTTTAATCTCCAGGGGAAACTCGTTATGCTGGCTTTCTGTGCTCAACTGTTCTTATCGCTGGAGGAGCTCCAGGATCTGTGTGTCGCCGAGGATGGCTGTTTTGAGTGTGACTTCTTGGCTCCAGTGTAGAACCCTCAACCTACCAGCACAGCTCCCCCACTGGCATAGACTTTCTAGCTTCCACCGCTAATCTTTGGCCCTTACCGGTGCAGATCCATAAGACAGACTGGTGAGAGTCCTTCTCGTGGGCTCTAGACCTCTACTTGGACTTGTGGGAGGCATAGTGATGGGCTCTAGGTGTTTATCTGGACTCACACAGGACGTTGCTGAGGGGTCCAGGCCCTTGGCTGAATATTCCAGGTCTTCAGTGTTGTAGACAGATTTTCTGCACTTTCTGTGTTAACTCTGGGTGACCGTCATAAATAATACTATAAATTCTGTGTCCTGATTCCAGTTGTTCTCACAGTCCCAGACTACTGCCTGGCCCCCTGGCTCTGTGTTTCTGCCTCTGCCTCTGCCTCTCTCTCTGAAGACTGAGCCTGGGCTTCGTGCTTACCCTTGGTCTCTTCTCTCTGTCCTTCCTCTCCTTCTCCATTTCCTTCCATTCTCTCTCTGCCCCTCATCCTCCTCACCAGGCAGCGTTTGCCGTCCTTCCTCCACCCAGGCTTTGGGGATCGCTCTTGCTGGGAGCGCATCAGGAGGGTCTGGACCGTGCCTCTGCGAGCGAGGGGTGTCCTGCGAGGGCGGGGACTTCAGGCGAGCCCTTGCTGGGCTCTGAGGCAGGGCCTCCCCTGCAGGCATCTCCCATGTGCTGCCCTACGGGGTCAGTGTGACCTCGGCCACTGCTGTCCTCCTGTCCTCAGTGCTGGCTGCTGTGCTGCATTCAGGAGCAGAGGCACCTGTTCCCCCGAGAGATCCTTTTCTCCAGTTTTTTGTGGGTATGACTTCCTGGTGTCCCAGTCTCTTGTCTGCTGCCCCCACTCCGAAGAAGGGCCTTTCTTCGTCCTGGACTTTGATGTCCCTCTGGTAATTTCTTCTGTACAGGGATCTGCCCTTTCTCTCTGGGAGTGCTCAGAGCTTTCTCTTTGTCTTTAATGTTCCTGGGTTTCATTATGAGTCTGGCTGTGGGGCTTTTTCTTAGCTGTGCATTAGTAAGTCCTCTGTGATTGCACTAACACTGGATCTTTAATCTTGGGAAGTTCTTGGCCCTTGTTTTATGCCATGCTGCCTCCTCCTGTCCTTCCCTTCTGGGATTTGCCTGTCACACCAGCTTTTCCTTCGTGCCTTCGCTTCTTGATGGCCTCCGGCAGCACGGGAATTCTGTGGTGCTGCTTGGCTTTGGGGTAGGTCTGGGGCTCATCTGTTCACTGCTCAGGTCAGCCGCAGAGCCTCCCGGGCACAGCTGTGCTCCCTGGGCCTCGGTAGCTTCCCCCTGCCCCGCTGCCGTGTGTCGTTTTCTTTTCTCTCTGAGAACTGCACCATGCTGTTCCAGTTCTCCCTCCACTGCCCTGTGCTGCCCAAGTGTGGTCTTTGAGTCCTGGGGTGTGGGTCTCCTCTGCAGTTCTTTTGTGAGCTTTTATGGCCCAGCGGCTGAGTGGCTGTGGCTCACCCCTCCGGAGGATGGTGAGGGAGAGGAAGTTGGGGTGACAGTCCCCAGAACTGGCCTTCCTCCCACCCAGTATCCATGTACTGATCCAAGCTCAGATATCAGCGATGGGAAACCAAGTCTTTGAGGAGTGCCAGGAGCCTGGCACTCCACGCACAGCACCCTGTCTGCTGTGTGGATGGCCTCGTGTCCCTGGTGACCTTGGGAGCTATGAATCAGAAAGAGCTTTCTAGGACTGGGGGGCCGGGGAGGGTTGGGTCAGGTCATCCAGGAGGAAGAGAGGAGAAAGTTGCCAGGCAGAAGTGGACAGAGGAGGCCCAGAAGGCCAGGATGATGGGTGGGGCCAGGACCGCCTTAGGTTTGGGAGCGGATGTGGAGGAGTGGTCCCCAGAGGCCACTATAGATGGCTTTGCTTGAGGCTGCCAGGGCCAGGCCAGAGGGACTCACTCCCCAAGGCCCTGTGGCTGTGGCTTGTCCTGGACGTGAGGAGGTTAGAATAGCGGGACCTGGGCCCTGGGACTCAGGGGCGCTGTGGGCCTGGGTGCAGAGAGGTTGTAGGAAATCAGGTAGCAGGACCAGCCAGCTAGAGCCAGGAGTTGGAATTCTGGCCCTGCACTCGTGGGTTGGGAACAGGATGGTGGCCTCTTCCACCCGCTTCCCTGCAGTGAGCATGGCTGTTCCTCTGCCGAGCAGGGCGCAGTGCCTGAGGATGACTTGAGGAGGGGGCATGGCTGGCGGTGGCACTGGTGAGCTGCCGGCTGAGAAGGAGCTGGAGCCGGGAGCTCTGGTTCCTGGGCTCTGCGTGGAGCCCTGGATTTACTACTGTAGTTCCGTCAAGGAGTGAGGAGACGCAGCATGAGTTCTGCCCCGCTGCCTGCCTGTGGGTGCCGGGTTGGGGAGGAGCCTGCCCTGCAGTCTGAACCCGCCCCCCTCCCTCAGTTCCCCGCTCGCAGCCACCCAGCCACAAGTGAGACGTGGCAGCCAGGAGGCCCAGGCCAGGCCAAGTCCCAGATGGCTGGCTCAAGGTGCTTCCCCTGAGCAGGCGGAGCAGCGCCAGGCTGGGGGCCGACCTGGCGGGCAGGGCCAGGAAGGGATCGGATCCTGGGAGGCACCACTCCTGCCCACCCTGGCACAGCCCTGAACCCCCCCTCCCCCCCGAATGTTGCTGAGGATGGGGAAGGCGGGGGCGTGGGCTCTCCAAGGCGGTGGGGGCAGGGAGCCTGTGTGATTCCTGAGCCCGAAGCTGACACTCTGGGTCCAGTCAGGCCCCCGTCTGACACCACGTGCAAGTGCACATGTGTGCTTGTGCCGGTGTGTGCAAGCATGAGTGTGTAAAGACAGGCGTTCCTAGAGGGAGCCCGGCAGTTTTAGGCTGGGTGTCGGTTCTGCGGTTATTCTCAAGTCTCTCAATCCTGCAGTTTGCTGTTCAACTGAGGGCAGGGTTCCGTCCCAATAAAAGCATCATGAATGGAAAAGACTGTGAATCACAAACGCAGTCAATGCATCTGACCCTCCAACACCGCCTCACACACTTAAAACACTGCAGGCAGGGGACAAAGCCTGCGTGAAAACACCTCGTGTTGTTCAGCAGCGCTGCGGTGCTGGCCGTGTGCCCCGGGATCGGGTGCCTGGGAGGGGCTTGTCCCTGGGCTGCCCAGTCTCTTGCTGAGGACCACTGCCCTGGAAAAAATCAAAACTCAGAGTTTGGAGTGTGGTTTCTGCTGTGTGCATAGCACCTTCCCACTGCTGTGAAGTCAGGAAGCCATAGATGGGCCCACGGGAAGTAAAAAAAAATTTCTTTCCTTTAAAAACAATTACAGTGATTGTATCAAATGGTGGGCTTCCTGATGTCACTGTCACACAGTGTATCACATGCTCTGACTGTCCCCCTCCGCCTCCCCTTACTGCCCCCTTTCTACATTTATGGCATCTTTCTGGTTTCCTTTTCCCCTTATACGAGAGAAAACTCTGGTACTTGTCTGGGACTGGTTTATTTTGCTTCCCGGGATGATCTCCAGTCCACCTATTTTCTTGCATCTGGCTGATTTTGTTCTTGTTTATGGCTGAGTAGTACTCCATTGAGAACATATGCCACATCGTCTTGCCCTGTTGATGGGCACCTCGGCTGACTTCCTAACCAACTGTTGGGGCTTGGGAATGTGGTTATCCCGAGAGTGTGCCGACATATTTCCTCTGGTGTGCACTAGGGAACAGCTGTAGCATACGGCAGCTCCAGCTTTATGTTTGGAGGTCCCCCGTGCCGATTTGCGCAGTGACAGCGCTCATTCACTTCCTCACACAGAGTGTACTCTGAGCGCCATCTCCCTCCCCGGCCCATTCTTCAGGAGAAGGGTCACCACTTTGAGCCCACATCCTAGCTCCTGGATGTATTGGCTCCCTCTGGGTACTGTAACAAACTTACTGGCTTAAAACAGTTGCAATGTGTTGTCTCCTAACTCCGAGGCTGACGTCAGTCTTGACTGACCCAAATCAAGGTGTTTGCAGCGCTGAGCTCCCTCTGGAGGCTCCAGGATTGCTGCTGGTGGCCGTCAGCATGCCTTGGCTTGTGGCCGTGCCGTCCCGGCCTCAGCAGGGCATGCTTGGCCGGTGCTGTCTCACAGCACCTTCTCTGCGTGTCTGTCCACTCTCCCTCTGCCTTCCCTTATGAAGACCTGTGAGATTACTGCTGGCTCTGTCTCAGTCCTTGCAGGTGGTGGCAGAAACATGCCACGAACAACAGAAATTCGCTTCTCATGCTTCCAAGTCCAGGGTCCTGGCGAGGTCTGGTTTGGGTGAGAGTCCTCTTCCCATCTAACAGACCACCCCTTCTCTTGGCATCCTTCCTCATGGAGAAGGGAGAAGGGAGCGCAGGAGTCCCCAGAGCGCTACCCATTCCTGAGCTCTCCACCTCACAGCTGCCCCACTCCTAACACCATTACATCGGGCAATCGGGGTTCAGCGCGTACTTTTCCTGTGTGTGTGTGTGTGTGTGTGAGTGAGTGAGGGGGCACACAGCATTCAGTGTGTTGCAGTACCCACCCTGAAAATCCAGGATAATAGCCCCAGCTCAAGACCTGTAACTCGATCACATTGGTAAAGCCTCTTTTTATAGCACTGAGTAATATTCAAATTCAGGGGTGAGGACGGGTACAGACTTTGGGGGACCATTTCTTAGCACAACTATCCTTTAGCTCTCAAAGTCACACCATTGCTCCTTCATAGAGGGCCGCAGGCCCAGGCCCCCTCTGTCCTCCCACATCAGTGCTCCCTGCCCTACCTGGCACATCGGGTGTCATTAAAAGCCCTTCAGTGACGTCTGTGCCAGTGAGGTCCATTAAGGCAGATGGCCCTGGGGATCGTGGTAGGTACAGGAGCCACGGGGATAGGGGTTCTGCAGGGAGCTCAGTCCTGGGCACAGAGAGCCGGGGAGCTGAGGACTGGGCTGGGGCGGCAGATGGGAGATGGCCAGGAGGAAAGCCCGAGTTACGGGCCTCACTAACAGAATTCTTGCTGGAGACAAGCCAGGTAGGTGATCAGACATCACCTGGGAGGATGGAGGACGAGGGACCAGTCACACGTGGAGGTGAGTTCTTGTCGAATGGACTTAGCAGAACCCTTTGCTGAGCCTGGGTTCTGTGAGGGGCTGCAGAGGTGGCTTCTGGAAGGGTCAGGAGCCCGCTGTTCGGTGAAGCAGGGAGCCCGTGGCCACTGTCACACTCTTTGTTGTAACTAGGCCTTTGCTGATAGGGTTCCCAGACCGTGGCTCATGGCCTGTGGCTCACAGCTGTCTGGCCGTGGCTAATTGCTGGGAGAGCATGTGGGAGGGCCTGACTGGAGCCAGGACACTGTGGGCACTACGAGGTGATGTCCAGCAAGGCCAGCTCCCCCTGGGGGCCCTGAGGCCAGGCCCTGGGTGGAGAGGGATCAGGATGGCCTTCCTCTGTACGTAGGGGAGACCGCCACAGAGCGGGCATCTGCTGAGCATACGCATCTTTCCGTTATATAATCTAGCTGGGGCCTGGTTTTGAAAACTGGTTTCCTGCTGCGGTGGTGGACAGCAAAGCCCAGGCCTCCCTCAGGCGCGATGGGCGGGTCCAGTGGGGTCTCTTGGCTCTGGCCCGAGGTGAGAGAAGGCGAAGACAGTGGGCTGAGGCGCCCGGCAGGTGGGAGGCTGCCGGGCCTGTGTGGCAGGCTGGGTGCCCGCCGGGTGCGATGCTGGGCAGGGCCTCCTGTACTCAGGAGAGTGGCCGAAGTCTGCCCCAGAAGTGGACAGGGGCCTTTCCGCCATGGCCTTGTTGGTCTTCCCTATCCTTGGGAGGCTGAGGCTGGCACATTTCTCGCCTTTTGCAGCCAGTGAAGTGAGGCTCAGCCACACTGCTGGGCAGGGTCGGCTCAGCACCTGGGTCCCCCACATCGAGAGCCAGGCCTGGTTCTCTGCTGCTGGAGGAACGGGTGTCTGCAGAGATCTGACTGGTGGCAACTTTGGGGGCACCTTGTGACCTGGGCTCCATGGCCTTTCTCTAGTGCCCCGGAGTGGCCTGGGGCAGGGCAACCCTAGTTCTCAAATGAATCGACGTTGGTCCTCTCAGCCAAGCTGGACCGCCTCTCCCTGTGCACAGCCAGGAGATGACGGAGATGCAGGAGTGGCAGAGGGCTCAGACAGCCAGAGTCAGCAGCCGGCCCCACTCCCCTGGAGCCGCTCCCTGGGCCCAGAGCCTCATCTGTGCCCCTGGGAGCATGGCTGAGGGGAGACTTAGAGGCCAGAACTGGCGCCCCAGGGCTTGCAGTAGATGCCACAACACTGTAGGCCTGGGGAAGCAGGCAGAGGAGCTCGGAGCTTGCAGGAGGGAAGGATCCCCAGCAGCCAGCACCCCAGGGCCCACTGTCCGGAGGCTTCAGGGCCCGACTCCCCATCTATGTACACTGGCATCATTTGGGGGAGACCGTATTTTGC